>NW_026126415.1:2112500-2845000 GCF_943737965.1 Phodopus roborovskii
CAGATGCAGAAATCCACAACTAACCAGTGGGCCAAGCTCCTGGAGTACAATCGAAGTAAGGGAAGAGCAATAATATGAACAAAGGAGTCAAGACCATGATGGGGAAACCCACAGAATCAGCTGACCCTAGCTAGTGAGAGATCACTGACTCGGGTCTGACAAATGGGGAACCTGCATAGGCGTGAACTAGACTCCCTTAATATAGGAGACAATGGTGTGACTGGGACAATGTATGAGGCCACTGGCAGTGGGTTCAGACCTAACACTAATGCACAGACTGACTTAGTGGAGCCCATTCTATATGGAGAGAGACCTTGCCCAGCCTAGACAGAGGGGTGTGGGTGTGGAGAGGCGCCTTGGTCCTGCTTCAACAAGATGATGAGGAAGCAGACTTCCTAGGGGAGGCCTCCCCTCTCCTTGGAGCAGATGAGAGGTGGGGGGGATGGGGGAGCAGGAGGAGAGGAGGGATGGGGAACCGAGATTGGAATGTAAAAAAATATAAATTAATACAAAAAGGAAAGAAAAAAAATCAGTTTTGTAGGTGTTGTAAATGGGATTGCTTTTTGTTCACTTTTATAGGTAGTTTTCTATTGGTGTATACTGGTGCACACTGATCTATCTACCCTGCAAAAGCCTTTTCTAGCAAGATCTCACATAGGCCAGACTGGCCTTAAAATGACTCTATCATTGAGAATAAATTTGAACTTTGATCATCCTGAGTGCTAAGGGCACAGGTGTGTCCCACTATGTCTGGCTAAGCAAGCACTCCATGAGCTGGGAGAGACCCCCCCCCCCCCCGTCACTCATCAGCGTCTTCCATGCTATGTCTGTGACAGATCAAACCCAGAAGCTTTTGTGTTGAAGCAGTGGTAGATAAACAAATCTCTTGGGTTGTTTTTTCTACTTTTTCCTGTATGGGTTAAGGGCTGGATAACAAGTCAAGTCTGGCCAGAATGCAATGAGCTTGCATTCTTTTGACTTGTTTGTTTATTTGTTTGTTTTTCAAGACAAGACTTTCACTGCATAGCTCTGGCTGCTGTGGAACTCGCTCTTTAGACCAGGCTGGGCTGAAACTCGTAGAGATTGGTCTGCCTCTGCCTCCAGCGGTGATGGAATAAAGGTGTGGGCCACCAGCGCCTAGCAATTAACATTCTTAGCAGGATTAGTTGAAGCAACACTGCAAAATTTCTAACAAGCAAGCCAGATAAGAACCGAGGAGTGGTCCACCCTGCTTCTCCTAGTCAGGAAGAAAAGCTTCAGGTTTGGGCTGGGCTGACACAAAGAGAAAGGGTAAATCCTGAGCAAGCACTCTCCTGTCCTCTACTCTGTTCTCAACGGCCTGACAAAATCTGGATGAGAACCAGTGTCTGAGGCTGTATGGGAGAGGCTGTCTTTAGGGTGCAGCCTTCTAGTGCACAGAGCAAAAGAGAATGGGAAGAAAATGGATAGGGAATAGAAATATAAAACAGAATAGCCAACATGCTCAGCGTCATACTTACTCACTTGGGAAACTCTCAAGATGAAGCCTTGTGTCTTGTCCTCTGTCTGGTAAATTACTGGTGAACTTAGTCTGTCTCAACTCCAAATGTTTTGGGATGATTTTCAAAGCCCCATGCTACTTAAGGTAAAGTTTTAAGGAAAGCTTTACTGTGTTGCACATGATATCCCAATAAATATGATTAATATTCCAGATAAACATTAAAGTGTTTGCATAAATTCACAAGTTCCTCCCTCCCATAGAGAAAGTCAAGTTAACAAATTAAAACCTGTAGTAGAAAAAAAAAAAAAAAAAAAAAAGAAAGAAAGAAAGAAAAGAAAACAACCCATTACCAACTTGAAACAACTGGAGTCTGCATAAAATGGAAGCTATTGTGAGTGATCTGGTTGAAGAAAAAGGACAATTAGCCCTTTCTTTCAACATTCTGAAAGAGCAAGATACAATTTTAAAAGAAACTTGTGACAATCATTTAAATTAGTTAAAGAAAATTAGTATTCAGATGGGTTCGAAGTGGAAAGTAACACATATTTATTTTAGGTGTGAAAATATTTCTTAAAGAAGGAATAATTTGCTGTTACCAGAAAGAATGAGAGTGTATAAATACATTGCAAAAAAAAAAAAAAAGTTGCAAACTTTTTTATTTTGAGATAAAAATGTAACTAGCAAAACTATACAATTACTACAGATTGAAAACTTTATGCAAATTATTTTCCTTTCTAATATCATTTTGTATCTAAAATGGACATTAACTTTTTTAACTTAAATGATTATATATAGTATAAATATTTTAAATTACATGTACGTATATGTGTCTATGTGTGGGTATATGCATTTGAGATCAGAAGAGGGCATTAAATCCCATGGAGCAGAATTTCCAGCCTGATGGGTGTTCCCACAGGCCTTCTGAACGAGCAGTTCATGTTCTTAACCACTGAGCCATTTTGCCAGCACTGACATTAACATTTTCTGATGGTAGAAATTCATAGCCCACAAATAAAAGCATTTGATAACATACTTAGTTGCTTTAAGACTGTGGATAGAAGCTGGGCGTGGTAGTGCCCAACTTTAATCCAGCCCTCGGGAAGCAGGAGGCAGATCTCTGTGAGTTCGAGGCCATCATGGTCTGCAGAGAGAGTTCCAGGACAGCCAGGGCAACACAGAGAAACCCTGTCTGGAAAAGCAAAACAGAACAAAAGACTGTTAACAGATACAACCAAAATTATTCTTTCATGTTTGATAAAATTTTCATAGGAGTTTGCTGATAGTTGCTTGAATTTAATGACACAACCCTTTCACAGAAAAGTTGTATGTAAGGATAGGAAATTTGCCTTTGCCTTTTTTTTTTTTTTTTTTTGGCTTGTTATTTTTTAGAGATGCTATTACAAGCATATTAGGAAAATTAATCATTTTTTTTAAATTTCTTAAAATCATCTCTGGCAACAGTACAACTGTATTATTAGTAATAATATTTACTATTTCGCCAGGCATTGATGGCGCACACCTTTAGTCCCAGCACTCAGGAGGCAGAGGCAGGTGGATCTCTGTGAGTTCAAGACCAGCCTGGTCTAAAGAGCAAGTTCTAAGATAGGCTCCAAAGCAATACAGAGAAACCCTGTCTCGAAAAATAAAAACAAACAAAGGAAAAAATTTAAGAATTAAGTAAAACTGTGAAATTCTTCCACTTAAATTACCTGCAAAAATTAAAAAAATTGACATATAATCATAACATGTATTGCATCCATTTAAAATGTAACATTCAGCGATTTTTATCTGTCAGCAGAACGGGATGACAGCTAGCATACCATTCGTTTTAAAGTGTAGTCTCCCCTAAAAAGAGCAGTCAATTGGTCACTAACCCTCCCCCATTTTGTTCGTTCTCACTATATTTGTTCTGGATATTTTGAGCAATTCTTTTTTTTTTTTTTAAATGAACGAATGAATGAATTTATTTATTTAGAAACAGGGTTTCTCTGTGTAGCTTTGGAGGCTGTCCTGGAAGTAGCTCTGTAGACCAGGCTGGCCTCGAACTCAGAGAGATTTGCCTGCCTCTGCCTCCCGAGTGATGGAATTAAAGGTGTGGGCCGCCAATGTCCAGCTCTTGAGCAAAATTTTAAAAGTGCAACTTATTTTTGACCACTTCTTAATCTTCATACCGATAAAAATTTGTTCATATTTTCTTCATGATGTTTTGGATTCATCCATATGAATTTTAAAACAAATTATGACTGACTTGCAAATTGCTATTGTTAAATGTAGATGACACAAATGGATGCTTGTTTAGGTCCTTAAAGAGGTGAATCAATTTTGGAAAAAAAAATAGCCAAACAGTATAGACTTCATGATGGTATTATAATAATCTATATTCATTTCCTATGTTCCTACATATTGGTGAAGGGAAATATTCATCCTAATTGTTTCTTTTTTCCTTCCTTCTTATTATTCCTTCTTTTTTTTCTTCCTTTTTTGGGGGGGTTTGCTTGTGACAAGGTGTCACTTTATTGTTCAGGTTATTTTTTAATTAGGAGCAATCTCCTGCCTCCGCTCTTAAGTGCTGGGATTACAGGAGTAGCCTCCATACTCGGTCTGGTCTTTTTTGTTTTATCACCTAGAACTCCGGCACACTCCACAAACACACCCCGACTTTCCCATAGGAGTCTTTTTCTGTTGTCAGAGAATTTTTAGTTGCCCACAGGCCTTTCTTTGAGATTGGATGCAGATTTGGAATACATATTTTCTTTACTATATTATAAGATGTTCTGAACAGCTCCCAGATGTTGAGTGTACTTCAGAAGGCACTCTTGAACCTTGTAGATAGTATCTATGTTCACCCTTTGGCTGCAGCCACTTACAGCTCTGTTTTAAACCACTCTGCAGTTACTATAATTTTCTTTTGTATGTAGAGGGGCTATGCATACCTGTGTGTGCATTGTGGAAGTCAGGGGAAGACAGTATTCCTTTGAGACAGGGTCTTTCACTGAGCCCACAGTTAGGTTGGTTGATGGCCAACAATTTCCAGTGCTCCTCCAGTTTCTGTCCAGCACAGCGGCAGGCATATGAGGCTGTGCCTAGCTTTTTTTACCTGGGAGCTGGGGTTCTGAACCTAGGTGTTTATACTTGCACTGCAACTGCTCCTACTCAGGGAACCATCTTCCAAGCCCATTGTTATTTTTTGATTATCTAATTGTACCTACCTATCCTTGTTGCTAGCATCTTTGGAACAGCCTTGCTATATAACCTTTTACTTCTCGGTGACAAATTCCATTTTTCCAAGTTAGAATCTAAGCAACCCTTCCCGGAAAGGAACTTTGTTTCGCTAATCAGATGCCTCCCCCCCCCCCCCCCCCCAACCCCATGCTTCTTATTTGAGAGGATTCCAACTGGGAAAGCAAGCAGGACAGGGGTCATCCATTCAAGAGTGGTGGCGCGTTTTATGGGTGTCCCACAGAGGGCCAGCATCCTGTCAGAGAAGATGAGGTGTGAGGTGAAGCTCAAGCCTCAGGGTCAGCCACAGAGATATGCAGTTCAAACTCCGATGGTGGTGGGACCCTGAGAAACGGTGGGAGATTGTGGGCCAGTGAGCAGGAGGGTGGAGAGCCGGGTTCCTGGCTCAGGGACAGGGAAATCAGGCAAGTGCATGAGTGGGGAAAGGGAAAGGGTGGCGAAGGAGGATGGCTTCTCCCTTCCAAAGCAGAGAGCTGCTGCCTGCTTTCCCCCCAGCAAAGGTGCCTGCCTGTTACAGTGATGTCTAAGCTTTGAATATTATAAACGAGTGCACGTTTTTTTAGGCCTCTGCGCCATCAAATAAAATTCGAGTCAGATGGGGTCTGGGGATTGCCCGCCTGCTTTAATAGTGAGGAGCATGGAGTTCAGAAAGAAGATACGGATGTGGGGAGGGGTGGGCACTGGAGGGTGGGGAGGGCTGACAGGAGGGAAGGCTAGTTAACAGGGGGAAAAGCAGAGAGAGGCCCTGTTAGATAAGGGCTGAATGGCGTCCATTGTGTTCATTGTACTGGGAATCTTGGGAGTCCCTGGTGATAGCTCTTCAGAGGGAAGTCCAAACCGCAGGGTACTGAAGAGTGGGTGAGGAGAGGCAGTGAGGACAAGGTGAAGGGCTCTGCCAGCGGTCTCACCTACGGGGACACAGATACAAGGTGCTTTATTAAGATCTGGCTACGTCCCCCATCACTCACACACACACACACACACACACACACACACACACACACACACACACACTGAACGAATTAGGTAAACTTCACTAACCAAATTATTTCAGTTTGACATAATTAAAAATATGAAGTAGACAGGTAGACTAAGGTAAGTAAAAGCACAGCCGAGGGAATTGTGTAAAAAGACGGGGAAGGATGGAGACGCGGTAGGAAACACATAGAGAAATAAAGTTCTCCGCGACTGAAGGGGAGGACTCGGAATAGCATGGGCCTGGGCACACCTCGGCTAATGATGTCAGCGGAGGGGACCCCTTCAGGTTTGGCAGCCGAGCAAGGTGCACAGAAGACAAGGAGAGAGAGAGAGGGGGTTTGAGCGGAGCATGGTTGGAAATGTGAGTGAGGGGAAGGTGGACTTGTATGGTTGGAAATGTGAGTGAGGGGAAGGTGGACTTGTAATGTACATAAATTGCATGTTGATATTGTCCTTACTAGGATTCTTCTGAAGTTGCCCACGAGATGTCTGGGTTCCTTTGGAGCCCCAGGAGCTGGGGATCACTCAGAGAGCTTGAGATCATTCCAGGGGAGTTCTTAAATTTGCTTTGTTTAAACACGGATTCTCAGCGCTGCTGTGTGTGTCTTTGGGTGGGAGATATATTGGCGGGCCACACGGACTTTGTAATCCATTTCCAGCCGCACTCATGCTTCTGGTCTAGGCATTAAACCTTGCTTGTGCTTGAGAATTTCAGTCACCGTGTCTTGCCTTGGCAGGGGGAGCTGGAGGTACAGATAGCTCCATGCTGCTATTTGGAGCATTCCGGGGCTGTCTTTAGTGTCTTCTGCTCTGTGACTATGCAGACCAGTGTTTCTCAACCTGTGGGGCATGACCCCCACGTGAGTCACGTATCAGGCATCCTGACTATCAGATACTTACATTACAATTTATAACAGCACAATTACGGCAATGATGCAGCAGTGAAGTAGCTTCCTGGCTGGCGATCACCATAGCATGGGCTGTATTCAAGGGTCGCAGCATTACCACGGTTGAGAACCACTGTAGTGCAGGAAAGGAACTTCAGGACTCGGTACAGAGTGCAACTGGAGTTTACACAGGAGAAATTTTAGCATAGACTTAAGCATGGCCTTTACCAGAAGGAGCGATACTTTAAAAAGGATAGCCGATACTCAAGTGTGGGTCTAGGCTGTTGTACGTGTGTGTGCACGCGTGCGCGCGCGTGCTTAGCAGTATACACGATTGAGTATCTTCCGGTTTGTTTGTTCAGAGTGGTTTTAAGGCGTGGTCTCCTCCCTTTTGGTGAGATCACGTTGAGGGTTCTGAGGTGTGGTAGATAGGATTGCAGCTGATAAGGCGAAGCCACGGGTCACAGTGGTTGCACAAGGGACTTAAGGCAGCTGTTGTTTTCTTTTTTTAAATAACAAGTTTTGAAATTGTAAATGGCTTATAGGCTAATTTTGAGATTCCCAGAAAATTGTACATTTATGCATGGGAACAGAGATGCTTGACCATCAGTCATGACTCCTTGCTTTCTTATCATTCCCATTGGAAATATCTGCATGTAGATGGAATATGTTAAATGTGTTGTCATTCCTGACTCTTACCCGGCGAGAGACTCCGGCCAGTCTCTGGGGTGAGGGCTCCTTCCCTGTCCACTCGTGGTGGGGAGGTAGTGTCTGTTTTCACTGCTTTTGAATTATTCAGTCTCTGTTACCTGCAGACACGGACTCAAGCTGTGGAAACTGTGGGATGATCCAATTGATTTTGTTGTTGTTGCTGGAGTAGAGATCTACCAAGATTTGGGCTTTTTTTTTTTTTTTTTTTTTTAAACTGGACTCAATTTAGAGGCACAGTTTTTTGTTTTAAAAATGTTTGTGGGTAAGTGAATTTTTTTTTTAACCTCCTCAAATTTCCATGGGAAACAATATATCTAAACCTCTCTTCACCCGGATTTTAAGTTTTAACTCTGACTTCTTGCTGGAGTCCAAAGTTATTGAAAAAAACGCTTGTTCTCTGTAGCCAGAGACCTGAGTCCTTGGGGAATGAATACAAGAGATATTTGGTGGGAATATATCTAGCCACTAGCCTTGCCAGTTGGTTCCTTGGCCATATTCTTAAAATAGAAAAATGACAAAGTTCAGCTTTGCCAGAACGACATTTGTTCTAATCCAGAGAATATGTTTTTAAGTGTTTGAAGGTCTCTGCCACAGGAATCTTGGTGGTACCAGCCAAGATGTCTGAGGCTCAAGGATGGCAAACCCCAGTGACCATCCAGGGCTCATGGGGGGATTCCAACAAAATAGAAGCTGGGATTTGGACATGTCTGGGCAGGTCTGCTGACTACACAGAGCAAGCATGCCTGGAGTCTATTTACATAACAACTTTTGGCTGCTGTAGGGATTGCCTTGTGCTGTGAATGGGAAGTGGGATGGGACCAGCAGAGATGGATCAATCTTGGGAGCTAGATTTTGAAGAAGAAAAAAACCCCTTTAATAAACGAGTTTCATTAGTCAACAGGCTTCTTTCTAACCTAACAATTGCATAGTTTATATTCGCATATTTGATAGCTTGTAAGCACTCAGCTCTCTTATTCCCTTTAGTGGTCTATAGTCTGATGCAGACATCTGAACCAAAATTAAAAAAGAAACCAAAAAACAAACAAACAAAAACAACTGATTTTGTTTGTTTTACTAGCAAGAATTAATTAAGTTGGGTGTGTGAAAAAAAAGATACAAGGTACGTTTTGGGTTTTGGAAAAGTTGATGGGTGAGTTCCTTTTTATAAAATTTCATAGGAAATAATACCTCTAAGTCTATTTTTGAAAATAGATCGCTTTTGCTATAGAACTTAGAACTGTTAAGCTTTGTTAGATACCAACATGTACAAAATAAATATTATATAATAAATATTATATTTACCTCCCTTCAAATATTATTTATGCTCCTGCTTCAGGTCTCAGTTGGCATCATTTCTCATTTATTATTATTACTGGGTGATAATCACAATAGTATTTTTCTTTACCTAATAGAAATTATGGCAGCAGGGGTGAAACTTATTTACTGTCCATCTGGGGTGCCGGCCACTGAATCAACACTTTATAGATATACATCTCCAGTGTTCTAATTTCTCGTGACGTTGTTGTGAGGTAAGTAGTTTCCCTATCCTGATGTCAGACACAGAAACCGAGACCCAGGGAGGTTTATTTAGTTGTTTACTTTGCATGGCAAACAGTGGAGAGAATAGCTATGTTGGGTATCTGGAGTGGTTTTTTTTTTTTTTTTTTTTTTTCTCTCATTTTTAAGAAACGACTGAGTCTCCATTTGGGAAATTTATTCTTCAGGAATTCTCTACTGCCCACATTGGTCATTTAAGTCGAATTACTGACTCACTGCAATTGTTTCCCAGCGTCAGTCATTTTCTGTCATATGTTTAGTTTCTCATTGCATTCATTCATTCATCTTGTTTGTGTGTTGATGTGTGTGGGTTCACCCTCGCCCCGCGGTGTGTGTGTGTGCAGTGGTAAGAGGGTAACTTCCAGATGGTTCCAGGGATCGAACTCAGCTTGAGTTCGTTAGGCTTGGCCTCAAGTTCCTGAACCCCTGGGGCCATCTCACTGCTGGCCACCAGGGACTTTTAAAAGTGACTTGGTATTTTACTTGATTCCTTGGAGGATGTGGAGATAGATGTCTGCTGGGTCCCTTTCCTTGCTGAGAATGACTTTTAAAGTTATGAGCTTTCGTTTGGATTCATTTTCAAAAATACAGGAAATTTGATATGTATGCTATCAAAAATGATAGCGCTAAAATCCCTACAACTTTCACTGTGACTTGTCTGTTGGCAATATGCTCTTTTATCTTTTTGTACTGTCTTTCTGTATACTAGATATGAAGACTATGATAAAATAGAGAATACTGTTTTTTTGTTTTGTTTTGTTTTGTTTTGTTTTTTTTGAAACAGGGTTTCCCTGTAGTTTTGGAACCTGTCCTGGGACTTGCTTTTGTAGACCAGGCTGGTCTTGAACTCACAGAGATCTGCCTGCCTCTGCTTCCCAAGTGCTAGGATTAAGGGTGTGCCATCACCGCCCAGCTAACAGAGAAAGCTCTTTATGGGTTATATGTACATTTTGTACCTCTATCCTTCCTGACTGTAGGTCTGTTCTTTGACATAATTACAGTACAGTAATCAGTTTTTAGCCTTTTTAGTGTGGATACCGGACTTTTCACTGAAGAATATCCCAGGTCTGTGAATTAACCCAGTCTGCCTCACAGTGTTTCTCTCTTAAGTACAATCTTGCAGGTGCCTTTTAGTTGTCTTGTTTGAAAGTGTTTTCAATTAAAGAAGATTTAATTTCTGTCATCTTCGAAGAACCATATTTCACATAGTATACAAAAATCTAAACTTGAGTGACATTTGACAAAAATTGGGCTTTTGACTGATTTTTTTTCCCATTATCATTTCACAGTTTGCAGTTCTGAAGGATGAGGATGTTATCAAACCAATATTAAAATTACTTATTAGCAACTGTTTCTCTTAATAGCCTTATTATTAGATAAAAAGAAATTTCTAGGACTGGGTAGAGTACTCACCCAGTAAAGATTCTCTTCTGCCTCTTCTTGTCTTTTTTTTCTTTTTGTGGTGGTCGGGGATGCTGATGAAGATAATTAAGATTAGTGGGAAGTATGCAGTTCTGAGAAGGAACTTGAGAGCAGGTGTCTTTTAAAGAGGCATGCTTGATACTGACAACTAAAGAATACAATTTTACACAAATAAAGTGATGTTGTTTAAAAGGCAAGCTGTCCGATTTACCAGCCCTACTTACGAAGTGTGATGTTTTTTACCCTGATTGGTAACAGCTTTAAGGGTGTGTCGCATCCCAGGATGAAGCCACAAACCTACTTCAGGAAGGGCATGAAACTGTATCTGGCCAGTCCTCTTTCCTCCTGAGAGGCTGGCCCTAGTGGAAGCAAGAAGCTTGTCTGCCCTGGAGAATTTATTAACCTCTCCATCTTAGGGTCAATGGCTGTTGTTTAGATTTCTGTACCTCCATTTCCCCCTTTCCTGGGAATCTGTGAGACAAAATTTTCCAGAATCCTGATCATTAAATAAGTGCCTACCCTTGTTTCTACGTAATTTCTCCTTGGGTGACTAGTTGAGAGCTAGTGGTCTCTGATGGTAACTTTTGTAGTCATTCATAAGAAAAAGGGATAAACTTAACAACCAGGACCTTGGCATTTGAAGGAACATACTTGTTTAGTCCTGGTGATACTGCTTTTGACTGTTTGCCTCCTAGTTTTTTTGTTCATTTCTTTCCAGTTTACAATTCACTGACTTTTTTTTTTTTTTTTTTTTTTTTTCACGCTTAGGTTTGGAATATAAACCACACAATGAACTATGAACTAGAAACCCGTGTCGATGATTTTTGTGTCCCCGTGTATTACAGAGACCATGGTTTCTGTCCCGAATACCATTCTGAGGCTCTTCAATGTATAGTAAAACATAAAATATTGACAGACTTTCTCCTTTCTTCTTATTATTCACTGGATCATAGACAATATGGAGGGAGTCACCTGTGTCCTTACCTGGCCATCACTATACTGCCCAGCCTCATATGTGGATTTTTGACTGTGCTTGTCAAATATGTATCAGTCTGTTTCTATTTTTCCTTTTGTGATGTATGTGATCATCTTCTTATTTTAAAAACAATTTTACTTTTTTTTTTTTATGCCTGTGTGTCTGAGTGTGCACACAGCACACATGTGTCCAACTGAGGCCAGAAAGGTCATCAGATCCCTCAGAGTTGGAGTAGAAGTGGGCAGTTGTGAGCGGCCTGATGTGGGTGCTGGGAATTGTACTCTGGTCCTCGGGAAGAGGCGCAAGTGGTTTTAGCCACTGAGAAAACTGCCTAGCAAATGTTACCTTGTAGCAAATGTTACCTTGTAAGCAATAGGAAACATGCTTTATTTAGATGAGTTCAGCGGGCTATAGCAGTCCCCTGGCTGTGACAAGATAGCTAGGACCAGTAATGAGGTGTTTATAGACACTGTAGCATAGATGAGCTTCAGGGAAAATCTGCAGTGGCTATTGACACATGCCTGTCCTGCCAGAATTGCTGGGTCTCTTAATTTTCAAGCTCCACTGGTTTGTGTCTTTCTTTGTTTTTAAACATTTATTTAAGGCTGGAGAGATGGGTCAGCAGTTAAGAGCACTTGCTACTCTACCAGAATACCATGGTTTGGTTCCCAGCATTCACAGGACAGCTCAGAACGACCTGTAACTCCAGGCATAATAAAACCCATACAAATAAGATAATTTAAAAAATGGATATGTCTATGTGTTTCCCTGCATGTGTGCATACCTAGTGATGGGATTGATTCTATAGAACTGAAGTAACATACTGTTGTAAGACTTCATGTGTAAGACTTCATGGTGCTGGGAACTAACCCTGGCTCCTCTGTAAGAGCATGGAGTACTCCTAACTGTGGAGCCATGCTTCTAATCCTTATTTGACACGTATGAGTAAGAGACCATTTTTAAGTTGTGTGTGTGTGTGTGTGTGTGTGTGTGTGCCCCTAGATGCCCTTAAATGACACTGGATCCCTTGGAGCTATAGCTAACTTGTGGCTGTGGAAGTACAGCTTAAGTTCTCCAAACGGATGGAGAACACATTAACTTCTGAGCCACCTTTTCAGCTCTGACTGATTTGTATCTTACCCCATTGCCCTCAGCATTCAGTATCAACGGTAACTATATCCTTGTATCGTGTGCATTTTTACTCAAAAGCCAGAACAGGTTACTTCTCAACAGGGACTCTGAGACCACTGGCTTTTTAAATTTTATTTTTTTTTATTTTTTTCACTCATTGTTTATTTACAAATACACATTATAACTTTTATATACATTGCACATTTACATGGTAGAAAAGTACAAAACTATATATTTAAATGAATTTATATTTAACTTGCCATGTTTGAAAATATAAAATTGCATCAGAAAAAAGTATTATGAAAAGCAAGAAACTTGAACTGATAGAAGCTTTGACGGAACTTTTAGTGACACATTGGTTGAAAAAGAACTAATTGAGAAGGTACAGCCGACTGCCTCAAAGGGAACACTAGGTGACAGGTTGAAAGTGTAACTTCCACCTCCCTTTAGTCTCCTGACGCCCACCCCATCACCACGTCTTTGGATCTGTAACATCACAAAAGCACATTTCTAGAATTTTAATGCCCCTGGCTCTCATACTCGCTCACAATGTTTTCCCCAGAACAAGGGAACAGAAGCAGACATTTCCTCCAAGATGCATATCCTCTGTACCCGAGGCAGAGTTACAATGCCTTTTGGTCAGTCAAGATTCCTTGTAAACAAAACCCGAAAGGATCAGGTATGTACAGAGTAGGCAGCTGAGAATCCAATAAATAAACATGACAGAAACTGACATGCAAACTTGCTAAGAGGTGGAGAAGAGTCTAACAGCAGTGAAATGAAGGGAGATGGGTCAGTGAGTGGGTCCTAAGGAATGAACTTCAATGGTTTACAGGGTGGGGAGAGTCGGGGGGGGGGGCGGTTTTACTTTACAAGCAAGAGACCTCACAATAAATAACAACTGCTCTTCCTTTCACGAATAAATTTCTTCAAAAACAAGGCATACAGTCAATCAGACATTTTATGTATAAATTATAAAACATGACACAGTATAAATAAACGTCTACAAGTCTCAACTATAGGCCTCACCCAGTAGACCCACAACATGACGATCTCTCCATGCCCAGTGAGTAACATTGTGGCCCGGAGAGAGCTTTAGGACAAGGTCCTTGCATGTATACTTTTCCCCCCAAATAAATAAGCATACACTTATTTACATTATAGACAATATATTTTTTCTTTTCCTTATTTTCTTTTCTATCTTTTTTCCCCCCTTTTCTTTTGTTGTGTTCTGTTTTGCCCAGAGGCTTTGTCAACACTGAGCACTGGTGGAGCGTTTACCACTCTAGAATGGAAGAGATAGGAAAGCTGTAGTCCTGGTCCTCCTCCTCTTCCTCCTCCTCCGTGTCTTCCGAGATGGCTAGATGGGGGAATGAATATAGGGGGAGCTGTTGTTTAAACACGGATGACAACAGCGCAGAAGCAGCTCAGTGTATGTTTTCAAAGCCCTCTGATACAGCCTCATTACAGCGGTGCATTTTTACATGACTTGCAGTGTGATGCTTTTTATTTTTCTTTGTTTTTTTTTTGGCATCTGCAGTTATGCAGTAAGTTTACTTAAAAAACAAACGACAAACAAACCACCATAATCTATGAAGTCAAAATTGCAGAAAGTTCTGAAGAATCAATGGCTCAGGTTTTACAGGCAGATTCCTGAAATCAGATAAAAAGCGCTCTTGTGTTCTAGGTATAACTGCTTTTCTCCTTAATCCAGAGTTAGTAGCGGCAACTGCGATAAGCCGCAGCCCAGGTGTGATAATATAAAGCTGTCTTTGAAAAAAAAAAAAGAAAGAAAGAAAAGAAAAACAACCCCCCCCCCAAACTTTTGAAGCAGTTAGTTTAGATTCCAGTGTTAATGAAGCAACAGCAAAGCAAGATACTAGAAGGAAAGAATGAGCATCAAACAACTGCAGAGAGGCTTTCATAGGCAACCCAGTGGAAGGCCATCAGACGGACCCTGAAGGCCAGGAAACACTGCAGAGTTTGGCTGAGGATCAGCGACTTGCTGGTGAAATTTAGCAGCTACCTAGCTTTAACAGACACGGGTTTACACAGGGAGGTCTGCGTGCTTTTTAAACTGTCCAATTCCCCAGGGCTCTCCTGGAAATGCCTGAAATTGCAGCAAGGTTAAAAATCACACTTACAGTTGCAAGATCCGGAGTGCTTCACTTCGAGCAGTACGCCAGACGAGCAGGCAGCTTCCTTCATGGCACACTGGCTGGCGTAAGTGGCATTGTCACTGGCACAGACCGGCTCATCCGACTTACTGTCAGGGCAAAGCTCATCACAGAGAGAGCAACGGCCTCGGCCAACCTTGAAATCCCACAGGCATTTTTTTCCACCACCACACTGGATGTCTTCACAGGACTTTGCTTCTAGGATATAAGACACTGTGATGAGCAAACTGTATGTCTCCCTTCCTTCCCTTCATTCCCTACGTGTGTGTATACACATACACACACACACACACACATAATACATACTGTCACTTACTAAAGGGAGTAATGAAGACGTTAAATTAAACTGCTTTGCAATCACACACACACACACACACACACACACACACACACACACACACACACCGGGGCTTCTTACATCTTATAGAACTGCATTAAACACAATATTCTTTGATTTTTACAACATCCTTGATTTAAATATGCATGTGATTGCTTCCTACAAGTGTGATTAAAAAAAAAAAAAACAAAATCAAATGCCATCAATTACTGGAATCTGGTAACAGGTTTTAGGAACTGTTAAGTAATTATTTTTCACTTGCAGCGAGTCTGGCACTTTTGAAAAAATGTGTAAAATTGTGTGAGCTCTAAGTTTCCTAAGACAGAACGCTGTTTTCTGCTTCTTGCTGCCGGGTCAATGCATAAGAAGACAGTGGTTCTTCAGGAGGGACGTTTTAGTTAAACAGTTTTCACCCAAACTGAGGTGGGCTTGGATTTGCTCAATGAACAGCCCCACCCAATTAGAACCGATACATTTTCTTCTTCTTTTCTTTCCTCAATCCAGAATACCTACTGATACATTTTCCCTCATAGGCTAATCCAATCGATCTGCCCAGCAAACAGGTGGCCTTTCTCAGGTGGCAGGCGCTAGGGTAAGTCACTCCATCATTCCCACACAGGTACTGCTCAGAAGAGGCGGGTTCTGGGCAAATGCGATTGCAGGTGACACAGTAGGCATTGTTTGTCTGGTCCACCACACAGGTGGAGCTGCCCGGACAGAGAACATCCCGGCAAGTCTCTGGAAAAAAAAAAAAAAAAAAAAAAAAGGAGGGAGACCTTTCAGTAGGCGCCTTCTGGTCCTTAGAAAGTAAACAGTTGATGTTGTTATGAAGGGAATTACTAAAGTGAAACATCCAGATTTTAACAGGCATTCGGGGGCCTGGCTGTTTCCCAGAGGGCCTGTGACTCAGGGCTGGCTCCTTCATCACCCTTTAGGAGTTAGAAAACAGCCCCTTTATTCGGTATTACTATACTGATCCCTGGCTCTTTGTGTAGACTGTACTAACTATCCCTCTTGGGTCTTCAAGAGTCTATGAATGTATAAGATGCTGAAGGGTGGTACCTACTTTTACATTTGCCCTGGTACTGGACTTCCAGTTCCGGCTGCTCTTTACATCTGGCCTTGAGGAGCGCACATTCATTGCGGTAGGTTTTCCCATCCAGCCCACACACTGGACCCTTCCAGGTGATGTTGGAACAGTCTGGGGCACAGACGCATCGGGGTTTATTCTTCTTGTTCATTCGGCATTTTTTCCCAGGCCCGCAGTCCACATTCTCACACGTTTCTAAGAGTTGGAAAGAGGCAGGGACTCAGACCGAGGCCAGGCGGTTGGGGGACCAGATGGGGTGGGGTGGTGGTCTCAAATGCCTCGCGCAATCGTGCATCAGAGATGGAGGTCCCCCCCCTCCCGGCTGTCTCCTGGAAGACTGGAAGGGATGGGGGCTGGGGACCTCAGGCTGCATCCTGTATCCAAATTCCCTCAAAGACCACACTGGTTGGCCGCCGCCTTCACTACAGCATTCAGCTAAGAAGCCAGAGGACCCGACCTCGGCCGACCTTGTTTTGCCTACAGCATGAGCTGGATTCCACCTAGCTCAATCTACCGGGGGGGGGGGGAGGGGGGAGGCGAGAACATGGAGAAACGGAACAAAACTCTGCCAGTCCTAAGCCCCAGCCAGACAGTGGGAAAGCTGAGGGCAAGACGCCCTCTACTGAGGGCCTGCTGCCTAGGGAAGAAAAGCCCACCTTTACAGGGGATGCAGTTGGGGGCGCCCCCGTTGAAAATCATCCACTTGAAGAGAGTATTGTCGTTCACATCCTCCTCGGTCCACGAGGTACTCAGACGGCCGGTGCTGCAACACTCCTCTTTGGTGAGCTCGGTCTTATACAGGACCTGGCAGCGGCCGTTCTTGGCTTGGCGCAGCCAGCAATTCCCAGCTGTGAAGAGACGGGGATCAGGAGGTGAATGAGTAGTGGGGTAGGCGAAGGAAGGGGGCTAGAACCCGGCAAAGAGGCCTGGGGGGGGTCTGGGGACCAAGCGATCGAGGGGGAGGGCAGAGAGAGAGAGAGAGAGAGAGAGAGAGAGAGAGAGAGAGAGAGAGGGAGAGAGAGCGCCATCACCGAGGTGGGAGGTGGGCTGGAGCAGCCACCGCCGCTGCGTCTCAGCCATATCAATGTCAGCTCCCAGTGACCCAGACACAACACGTGCAGCTTGCATTGACTTTTTACTAGACTGTTTACTTTTATTCGTCCCATTTCATAACCTGCAGCGACTGGAAGAGCAGATTAAAGAACCTGACAGAAACAGGGTGCGACGGATGTTTTTGCATGTTGGTTTCATGTAGGCGGTAAGAGAATTATTTGTGACAGGGGTTAAGAAAGTAGAGAGAGCAGACGCGGAAGGGAGGGAAGGAGGGAGCGAGGGAGTGTGTGGGGGGGGAGTAGGGAGAATGAATATGAATCTTCAGAAACAGATCAAGCAGGAGACACTTGAGAAAAAAAAAAAAATGAAAGCAAACAGAGGCAGCCGGGCCCGGCCTGGATCTGCCCTGTGCGGCCTCGAGGCGCAACCCGCCCGTCGGGCCCGTTTTGCAATCCGCCAGCCCGGAGCACGGCCCGCCGCAGCCACCGCGGTCTTTCGAAATCTCCGAGGGCTGCTTTCCCTGGCGCCCACGTCCCGGCACCCAGGCAGCGCCCCTATCAGAAAGGCGGGCTGCCCAGCCTAGTGTCGGGCAGACGGCTAGGGCCAGTGCCCGGGAGAGCAGCTTACAACACACAAAACCTTCCGGCTCTAACATGCAAAGCTGCAGGGCTAAAGCGGGGAGGCTTCCTCCGGCTCGGCTCACATACACCTACCTCATGTCTACCAAGAACTCTTTGCAAATACCCCCCCCCCCCAGCCCTTTCCCTGGGTTCGGACTTTGGACAAGAATACTTCTCATGAATCACCGAAGCGACTCGAGCAACTGGAGCGCATGGGTCATCACTATTTAAAAAAAAAAAAATCCTGCCCGGAGACTAATTGTTATAAAATAAATCATTAAAAAATTTTTAGAAGATAAACTTCCGACATTTGCTCTTTAATCCACGTCAGAATCTAAGCCGCTCGTGGGCTGCTAATTGTTGTACAGAAAGTTTGCAGACATGAAGGAGGCAGAGCGGAGAAGACTATAAAGTACTTAAAACACTTGGGGCTAATAATTTGTCTTGTCCTTTTTTCCTCTCCGTCCCCCCCCCCCCCTCCGCGGGGCACAGGGAGAGATGTGGAAGGAGCATCCACCAACACTACCTCCCTCTAAAAAATCTCAGTACCCACATTTCCAAGTTTGGGCAAAGTTTCTGAAACCGCGTCCCCCCAGCCACCCAAGAAAATTCGGTATCTCCCATCCCCCACCCCAAGTCATCTTTTAAAAAAGTCACCAAAAGATACGGAAGGAAGATAGGTGGGCTCGTTAGTAGGTCGATTACAGTCTCCAGGCTATTATGGATGCTCGCCCTTCTCCCGAGCCAACCAGGGGCGATAACATCTGAAGTCATTATGACCACAACTTGGAGCATCTATCTCTAACTACTGAGGTTCCAGCTCACCCAGTCACGCCTTTTCCTTTTTGAGGACAACCCGACTCTAAACTCTGCTCTCCAAAGTGTCACCGCTTTAGTCCTTTCCCCCAGCTCCCTTCTCCCGGAGGAGCCGAGTGGTTCCAACATCTTCCGAGAGCAGCGTCGGTCAGAAACGGGCCAGGTCGAGGCGACAGAGAAGTAGAGCCGGTGGCCCAGCCGAGCCTCCGGGCGCATGCCCTGCACTCACCCTGGGCGCTGCGGTCCTCCATGAACTGGCTGAGTAGCAGCAGCAGGAGGCAGAGCCCGCCGGGCTGGTGCCGGGCGCAGACCATCCTGGGGCAGGCGCAGGGCGAGGAGCGCGGCGGCGGGTGGCTCGGGCGAGCGGCGCGCGTCGCAGAGGCGAGCGGCGGAGGGCGCAGCGATCCTGGCGCAGCCCCGCGCTCGCCACCGGCCGCCCGCGCGATTCAATGGACGTCAGAAGCCGGGCGCAGCCGCGCTTTAAATCTAGACGGGGGTCTTAAGGTTTGCGGTGGGCGGTCTCCCAGTGTGTGGGGCTGTGGGAGGGCGGCCGCGACCGAGGGTGTGCCGGCTCTTTGGGGGTGGGGAGCTTTTAAAAGTTCAGTGTGAATCAGGTGACATTTCCCACCTTCTGGAAACCCTTCCCAATTATCTGTCGGAGGTGCCCGAAATCAAAGAGGCAGGAGGGGAATCGCCGAGTTCTTATTTGCGCAGGAGCGGGAGGGGTCGGCCGCAGGGGCGGGGGCTGGGGGCGACGCTTCGGGGTTGGAGAGCATCCACTTCAGTCCTGCACGCCGCCGCTCGCAGCCGGCGCGCCCGGGGTGGCGTGCGAGTGTGCGTGCGAGTGTGTGAGTGAGTGAGTGTGTGCGCGCGTGTGCGCGCGCGTGTGAGTGCCGGCGCTGGAAGAGGCGGCCGGCGGAGCCAGGGGACCCCGGGAGTTGGTCCCCGGCACCTTTGCTCCAGGGCTCCAGAGAGAATTCTTCAAATGCCGCAGGATCCCGGAGCTGCTCAGCCCCGGGGCGCAGTTTCGGGACCCTCCCCGCTGAGCCTGGGCGCCGGGTCCCGGCGACGTTCTGCGTCCCGGGGTCTCTGGCGAGTCTCACTTTGCGGCCGCCGTGCCCCGCTCTCCCCGTCCCCCCTCCCCGAGTCCCCCAGCCTGGAGTGGTTGCTAAGAGCCCCGACCCCGACACCTTCCACCCTGGAGGAACGCTGCCGGGACGCGGCCCTCGGTCTCCTCAAGTCAGAGGCAAACAAAAATGTTTAACACCTCGGAGCCGGTCGCCCCCGGCCGTGTCGCCCTCTCCCTTTCTCCCCTTTCCCTTCGCGGCGTCCGCAGTCGCAGCCCCGAGCGGGGGCGCCGACGTAGGCGGTCTGCCCCCTCCTCCCCCGCTCCGAGACGCCCCAGTTTCTGTCCCGAGCCTCAGCCTCCCTCCCTCCCTCCCGCCCGCCCTCCCTCTCTCATATTAAAAAAAAAAAAAAAAAAAAAAAAAAAGATTGCACCATGATATTGAACTTCTGCAGCCTCAGTTTATTGAGTGCAATGCCTGGCATTCTTCGCCGAAAGTTGGCGGGTCTTCTCATTTATAACATTTTCTGGCACGGCTGAATGAAACCGAGGAGGCGATATTTCCTTTTATAATAAAACGATTACTTCACGGAAAATGCTATATTGTTGATTTCAAAGCTGCCTCTTAAATTTCTATTCTTTTTGCCTTTGAAGCCCGAACGGCAACAAACAGCGAACCGTGCAGACAAAAATCCTTGGACATTCTCAGGTTATTGGGATTTGTTCTATGGATTTCAAATTCTCCCTTCTTTTCTAC
The DNA here is from genome assembly GCF_943737965.1 of Phodopus roborovskii. Lineage (NCBI taxonomy): Eukaryota > Metazoa > Chordata > Mammalia > Rodentia > Cricetidae > Phodopus > Phodopus roborovskii. Next base: position 2,132,799 of record NW_026126415.1, read on the forward strand.
CCCCCCTCCCACGCCCTTCCACCCGCTCCCCCCTCCCGACCCCCCTCGGGTTCCTCCTCTCTTCCCCCCACCCCCATCTTCCACCAGCCTCCTCACCCCCTCCACAACTGCAAATAACTCAGCGATAACAGATTTTTTTCCACCAACTGCAGGAGATAGTGCTAATCTTTTAATAAAAGATCCCATTACAATGGGATCTGTCTGGACAGACTATAATAGATCCCGAAATACAGCCGTGCTAATATTAGAAGACAGTTGTTTGGGTGCCTCTCAGACGGGCCCAAGCCCCCCTTTGAAAGTGGGCATGAATCACAAAGCCCGCGGCCGCCGGCCGCACCAGCTCCGCGCGCACCCGCGGCAGCAGGCTGGTGGAAGCGGTGACCTCGCCGCCGCTTTTCGCTTTATAATTGCAGTCGTGAGGACGGAGGAGAGGGGAGGGGAGTGGGTGGCCCGGGAGGGCCGGCTTTTCGCTCACTTTAGACGGCCCTGGGGCTCCACATCCTTCTTAATCTTTCCAGATTCATTTTGTCTGTGTCTGTCTGCCTGCCTGTTTGTCTGTCTCCTTCCTCTCCTGGCTTTTCCTCCCGCCTCCCACTTCCCTCTTCTCCCTTTCCCAGCCCTTCCCGGTTTCTGTCCCCCCCTCCCTCCCCCGGACTCTGCCCATACTCTCCCTCCCCTTTCCTCGTCTCCTTTTCTCTTTCCTCCAACGCATTAATGTGGAGTTGTTTAGTGCCCTCTAATGGTAGGCGACATTAACAATTAATAGCAAACTGTCGCCCGAGCAGGAGCAGGAGCCACCACCACTTAATGGCAGAATTTCAAAGTTGAATTATTCCTTCTTTACTCAGACATGCTTATAATGTGGCAGCGGAAGAAAAGTTTGTTTTCTCCCCTTCAAATGTCCCCACCCCATTCCGGGGAAACCTACCTAAAGGAAAACTAACAGTTACTGCTACTTGTCTCCTCGCCATCCTATAATTTTTTTTTTTTTCCCTGCCAGCTTCTGTTTTAGCTAGATTTTAAAAAATCAAACTGTTTTTCTGGAGTTGAAAAATAAGCATTCTAAATGCAGAGATGATCTTAGGCGGTAGAAAACAGAATCTTATGGCTACCAGTGGGCATTTAAATGTCTTTAATATTGAAACATAATTGCACAATTTTATATTTGTTTCCAGTTGAAACACATCTTTTGGGCTCCCATCATCAGTTAGCCTTTGGAAGTTGAGGGAACTTTCTTAATTTTTAATACTGGGACCTTGTAAGATGTTCAAATTATACTCATACCCCCAGATGCAGATAGGTCATTTTATAAAAAAGATTATGTTTTTTTTTAAAAAAAATAAATTTGGCCTATACACCTGTTGTGTGCAGGTGTTCCAAGCAGTCCAGAAGATGGACCATGGTGGGTGGTGGGAAACTGAACTCAGGCAATCTGTGCGAGAGCTGGGTGCATAGTGAGTGTTCTAGGCCCCCTTGACTCTCTTCAGCATCCCCGATGCGGTCTTTTTTGCCTAGGTGAGTGTAGGACTGCTGTGTAACAGTGAGGATTGAGACCATCTATCCTAAAGGAAACTCCTTAAGCAAAGCAGGAAGGCAAACAACTCAAAATAGCTTCAGGAAGTCCCCCGGAATGACCAGATTCACTAGGCTCCTTCCTGCTTGAGCTACAAAGAAGACCAAAGACTCAGATCAGATGGGCTGCCTGGAAGAAGCAGAAATTTGCAGAGCTGCCTAGGGCAGGTTGAGACTGGAGTCACTTGGGAACTGTTTTGTGCACTGTCAGCCATGCAGGGGTTGGCAATGGTGATATAGCTGTCTTTAAGTCATCTGTGCTCCTCACCCATACTCCTGTAAGTATCCCCAATAAAACTCACTGATTCACCGGGTTGGACTTTGGTGCTATCTGTCCTTTGTTCTGTCACGGGATCCCTATCTGGAGTGAGTTGATATGTGTGTTGCATCTCTCCATGGAAAGTTTTGTCACACAATAAGGACCACATTTTAATTCTGTTTATTTTTTTCGCACTTTTTGGAATTACTGCTTTAAGGACTACAATTTCACCCTTTAAAAAAAAATTAAGCCATAGAAACACTGATATACCTCGCATGTGCTTATTAGATGTAATATTCATTTATATAAACATAATTTGGCATAAAATGATCATAAAACTATCTATGAATGCTACCCCAGGAGGATGATATTGTTTATCAAGCTAAATAGAAACTAGAAAACAAACAATACGAGGGAGTTCAAAGCGTATTTATCTCAATAAAAATATTTGGTTTATCCACACAAATCAAGCATATATGTATGAATATATATGTGCCACAAAACTACTTAAATTAATTTAATCCAAGCTGTACCCGTATCATTCCAGAACGACTGGGGGAAAAGGTAAGTTTTCTTTGTTTGCCTTTCTAGACAGGACCTCGTGTAACCTGGGTTGGCCTCAAACTTGCTATGTAGCTGAGGATGACTTACTTTAACTCCAGCTTCCAGCTTCTTTGTGCTGGGATAACAAGTATGTGTCACCATATCTGGCCACCCGTTTCTATTTTTCATTTCCTTTTCGTCATATCAAATACTTAGGGCGCCCACTCTACTAACTGGGCTGCACCAATGAGGCTTTTTTGGTGCCTTGTCATTGTCTGGCTACGCCAACACAGATGCAGTAGTTACCGTTGCCAGAAATGCCAGCATTCCATAGGTTTCCCTAGTGGCCAGAAGACCTAGTACACGATTACTTCTAGTCCCAGAGAGGGTGGCCTTGCGGGTCGGGATTGAGGTCACCGGCAAAAAACACACTGTGGAAAACACGGGCTCCCATCGCTTTTGGCCTTGTGATTAAGCAGCTTTGGTGTTTGCATAGCGGTACAAACCCATTCTGTTTTTCAGCTGCACCTTGGATAGTATTGATCTGTTTGGAGGAATGTCTGCTCCGAATTTGCCCAGATGGGTCACCAGGACTCTTCTCATCGCCTGTTGTTTTCTGGCCACATCTGAGGAAATGAGTCCCACATCAACACCAAGTCCCACGCGGGCTTTCTGTGGGCATCCCCAAGAGGTGCGTCCAGTCTCTCTGGTGTGGTGCAGCAGCGCACACCTGTTCAGTGACAATCACAGAGCAGCTGCAGCTTCTTTTCCTGCTTTGTCTTTTACAAACGTTAAATATTGTCTTGGTTGATATCTCAATGTCAAAGGGACATTTTAAAAATAATAATTAAAAAAATGATGCCATCTTTCAGTTTTGTTGTAGGTCTTCAAGTTTGACTTTTTTTTTTTTCCTTTCTGCTCTGCCAAAAAGTAAATGTAGATTATAAAACACAATAGGACCACTTTGTAACTGGATTTCTGGGCAACTGCACAAAAAAATACTACTGTTCTCTGTTTTGTTTTTTGTTTTTGTTTTTTTCCCCCCTTAGCTTCAAAAGCTATCTTCCTTCTGAAGTTTATAAATTTAAAATATTAGTGCTTGACAAATGATTTAAACTAGCTCCTAAGACGGCTATTAAACTCATACTAGAATGTCTTGGTTTAATTTCAGTCCCTAAAAACAACCCTAGAAGGAGAGGGTTGAGAATTTGGAAGCCATAACCTGGCAGATTTACTTTTGTGTTTTAAGAGTCAAAGATTTTTTTTTAAAATCATATTTTTGTCCTTCTAAGTAGAAAAACAGTAGGTGCATCGGTAGTTTTTGAAACAGTGTGATTTCATAGGCTAGAATAAATATTTGGGTAGGGTGGAACAGTAGTTCTGTGTTCGCTAAATTATTGTAACCCTGAAATGTTAAGAAATATGGTCCTAATCAGGCAGTGTTTACACAGGATATGCAAACCACAAAGTGATCAGGTTTAGAAAACTTACTATAAAATATGTCTTTAAATAAAGCACTAAGGTAATGATTAATTGGTTGTTTTATATTGTGCCAATCATGCTCAGTCTACTCTTCCTTTGGTGGAATACTTTTTTTTTCCTCTGTGTAACATTTGTATAGCTTCATTTTCCCTTTCAGTTTTAGAAGTGCTTTGAGTTTTCAGAAGGCAGCTAAGATATGGGACACATAGACACCATCAGCATGTTCAGTTCAAAATAATTAAGTCATTAAGGTAAACCATTCAGATTATGACCCAGGATAGAAATATTATGTGGAATTGATAGAAAGGTCTAAGTGTTTCAGGTCGCTTCCATAATACAAAGGACTCGTGTATTTGGGTGTGACTGAAAATGTCAGTGTGTGAGCTTTAGGACGTCCTGTTCTAGTTCTATTCACACCTTCTCCATCACAGAAGGTACAAAGAGGAAACCTGGTGCCTGCTGGTCTCTTACCCCACCTTCAGTTCAAAACAACGCATTAGTCAAAGAAAGAGTCCCCTTCTTGGGCTATTCACTGGCTTAAAGTGAGTTAGCATGTTATAGTTACATCACTATATTTTGATTTCTGATACATCATTTTGGTTTTCCATCAGGGAGCAAACAATGGGATTGCCTACTGGAATAATTAGTTCATTTCTAAGGGCTTAACCTATTCAATATTAGGATTAGTAGTTGATGCAATTATTTGGTCATCTGTCACGTCACCTTCATTAAAAATACTGGCATGGATCTTATCTTTGTTCTGATGCATAGTTCATTAAAGTGGGAAGAATTTTTTTTTAGGATAGATTCAGGGTTCAGGTTGTAGACAGACTAACTCTGGACATCTACTGTATTATATTCATGATTTCCCCACAGCCATTGCTATGGTTTAATGTAATATATTTAGGAGCTGAACCCCCAAAGAGATACTGAGAGGCAAGTCACTTGGGAGGGGTGGGACCATTAGGGCTCTGCTCTTAGGGGTGGGATCCCAGCTTTTATCAAGGGGCTTGAGGGAGGGAGTTGGTGGCTTTAACTTCTTTGTACTTCACTCTGTTCAAAGCTGCAGTAACAAGGACTTCTGGAAATAGGGAGGAGCCTTCCCTGATACTGAATCTGCTGGTGCCTTGATCTTAGAATCCAAAACACTTCAAACAGTGGCCAATACATTCTTTTGCTTACAAATGACCTAAATATAAGGTGTGTTGTTATAGTGGGAGAACGGTACAGGACAGTCATCTTTCCATGGAAGGAAATTTTGTTTTGCATTGCTTTTACATCTTGTGGAAAAAAAAAAAAAAAAAAAGAAAATGTCACATGGCCTCAGGCCTCATCATAGAGCTTTATATCTGGTCTGTGATCTGTTCTATTGATCTGTTTGTTGATCCCAAGCCAGTGCCAAACTGTTGTGATTACCAGATTTAGGAAAAGCTATGAAATCAGAGAGTGTAATTTCTACCACTTTGTTCTTTGTTTTCAAGATCACTTCAGATAATCTAGTTGTTTTTATATGCAATTCACAGAATCCTTCTTGCTTATTTCTATAAACTCTTGATGGGGTTATGATTGAGACAGGTTAGTTGTGGAACGTACCTTGTTAACAGTAACACATCTTTAAAAACTATGAACACAGTAGTATATCCTTTCTTTCACGTTAAAGTCATCCTTCTCAACTATGGTTTGGGGAATGCACATTGTGTTTTGTTTGTCAATGAAAAGCATATGCTGAGATAGGATGATGTTGTGGGTACTATTTACTCCCAAATCTCAGAGGAGCTGAATGCGTTACTAACATTTCCTTGTAAAGGCTGACGCTTGTGTTCACCCTTCCAATGGCTGATCACTTGTGGCCAAAATCAAAAGGAATGTATTGAACACACTTTCCAGAAGAGCTATGCTAACTTATCCAAGCCTCTTACATGTACTCGCTGGTGTTTATTTTATATCACAGTCACTCTTTTTAAAGAAAAAAAAAACTTTGATCATGGGATTTACACTTAGTGAGTGTTAAAACAAGAGCCCTTCTTGGCTAGTGGTTTGTTGAAAATTATTTTATCATTTTTTTTTTGTAAGTAGAGTCCTGTGCAGAACAATCCATCATTACACTTTTGAGAGGTGGAAACATGCAGTTTCCATTATGCTAACATTTGGGTGGCAGTTACCGGCTGCCTTCATTCTTTGTTGGTGAGTTATGGCATCTTTTCTGCTGTGGTTGCTGCCTGACTCATTGATCTTCCCTGGGCTCCTCCTTCCCTTGTATTCCATTTCCCAGCCATCAAAAGAGTAACGACTGAATATACCTTGTACCCTTTGGAGCATGTATTGGTTTATTTTTTCATGTAAATGTTGCATTCAAAAGTAAACAATACTTTGTATTGTTTATTCAACAGTGCTATTAAATATTTAACAATGGGTTGAGGTCAAATGGTGATGACACAATGTGTGGAAATACAGGACTGATGATGCATTAAGTGTTGAAATAAATTATTTCAACACATGGTGAGCCTTGCTATTTTTTTCTTTTGAACCAGAATGGGAGTATATATACATCTATGTGTGTATATATATATACACACATACACACACCTGGTAGACGAATGAGTGAGAGGTAGTATTGGTCAACGTGTGCTTAATCCCATAGTCACTGCAATAATAAAATAGTATACATTAGAGAGATGTTTATTTGGTTTTCTAATACATGAACTGAACAATTCTTTTCAGTTGGTCTCAGTGCAGTTTCCTTGCAAACAGGGTATGAAAACCATCAACAGGAAGCATGTGCTGATGGCTCACACGCTGGGCAGATGGGAACACAGAGTAGAGGGACCATTTAGTTGAGATCATTTTGGCCTCGAGACTTCTAATCTTTGCTTTAGCAGAGAACATTGTTTTGGCCAGCCAGATGACACAACTGTCACACTGTCAACATTTCCATTTTTGCCAAGGCTCCAGATTTCCCGAAGAAACTGTTAGGCAGTGATTCTTAACTTTTTCATGTTTGTGGTCCCTTTGAACAGCTTTGCAATATATGGACCGTCTTCCCAGAATAGTACAGCAAACAGCACACTTAAACACTCGAGTGAAAAATTGCATTTGTTCTGAGTTACAGACACAGAAATCCACGCGTGGATGCTGTATGGTTTCATGGATCCTGGATGCAGACCCAGGATTTGAAAGAGTGGGCCTCTTGCACAGGGTGATTATCCTGCCAGTAAAGTTTAATTGTCAACTTGTCTTCCAGGAACCCTTCAGAGTTTAGAAGTTAGAAGTTCTCCCTAGTGCATAACTTCATATGTTATGTCGCCTTACAAAATTAGTGATTGCTGCTACCACGATGGCTTGAGCGCCTTGAGTCTCTCCCCTCTTCCCAACTGCCCGCCATACACCAATTAATTATTTTGATCGTTAGTCACAATTACCTTGTATTGAGTACATATTGTATGCCAGAAGCAACAGCTCTGCCATCACTTTTTCCCCTAACTGTATTCTGGAGCACATCGCCATTTCTGAGGTTGTTCCAGAAAACGTGTAACGAAGCTGAGGTAATTTTAGGAAGTGCTCCAGTTTTCATTACATTTATTTATTTATTTATTGTGAGTGCACATGCTACTACAGTGCACATATATAGCTGTCAGAGGAAAACGCGCAGGAGTCAGTTTCTCATCTCACCTCGTTGACACCAAGGATTGAACCCAAGCTTGAAGTTAGGCTTGGTGCCAAGCGGTCTAACGTGCTGAGCCATCAAACTGACCTTACTCCAGTTTTTAAATCAACCAGTCAATAAACTGTCTACATGTAGTGACAATTTTATGTTGAGAATCCCTTCCCCCATTTTCCCCCCCGAGACAGTTTTTCTGTGGCTTTGGAGTCTGTCTTGGAACTCACTCTGTAGACCTCAAACTCACAGAGATCCACCTGCTTCTGCCTCCAGAGTGTTAGGATTAAAGGTGTGCGCCACCACCACTCAGCTTGAGAATTCCCTTTTAAAAATGGATTTTAATTTGGCTTGTCAGGGTAAATAAACAGAAATAAACAGGTCTGTAGTCACTAGTATACTCTAAACAAAGTAAGATACTCATTTTTTTTTTCCCCTGTGTCTGCAGGGTACATTATGAGGAAAAAGAAAGACGAGAAATCCGGTTGGAGCCTTTATAGGATTTTATTATAAAAGAGAAGGCAGCTATTCAGTAAGTACAGTGAATAGGGACAAAGAGAACCAGGAGGAGCCTTCTTTAAGTGGCATTTAGAAGTTCTGTGTGTGGAGGGGGCTGTCAATTATGAGACGTGTCTGGTGGTTGTGCTTTTGGAAGAGATCATAGAAGATTTATGAAGCCTAGCAGGCAAGAAAGGACTCGTTCGAAACCCCCCAAGAAGTTCTAATGACCAAAGCACTGAGTTTGAGAAACATAGAAACCGAGGTAAATGGAGAGAGACTGGCAGTCTGCATTATATAAGCTCTGCAAACATGACAGATGCTTTGGGTTTTCCAGAGGAAATCCCGTGAGAGGGAAAGTGATGGAGTCATTTTGCATTTGTGGAGATGGATACGAAGAAAGGGCTGCTCTCAAGGGTCCACCAACAGGTGGACCTGACAGGCTCTGGCATTGGTTTGAGGCCTGAGGGGGAAGAGGAAGCGTGGCTCATTCTTGTGTTCCAGTGTGACGGAGTGAGTGGGTGTCAGCTCCATTTCACAATGTAAGCAATAATGGAAACGTGGGCAGTTCCTGTTTAGGGCTTGGATTTAAGGAGCCTTCAGAAGGTAAACGCTTTGTGGCGCACTGAATTGCCAAGGTCATCTTTATAGACAAGTCCAATATAGGTATCAAAGCTTAGTTTTCCGTTACGGCTTTGGAAACAGCAAGTTGCAATCGAGATACAACCAATTACCACCAAAGCCTCAAAGCAGTTTGACGTGAATTAGCCAACACATGAATGAGAATGTTTTAGAAACCAACGCCCAGAAAAATGCACTCTGCCTTTGCATTGGAAGTGCTAACATTAAGGGGAAGGGATAACTTGAAATTCACAGCATACTTATTAATAGGATGAAAGAAGCGAGACACTTCCTCAGGCTGCAGAACGGCTTGGAGCATTTCTTGTCATGCAGGTCAATCTCAGTCTCTTGAAGGCCACCTACAATGGAGTACCTGGAGTGAGATTAAGGCTAGTAGAGATGAGAAATATATCCCCACGTGTCTCTGACATACCTCCACACACTGATTATTCTGTGTAAGATTTACTGAATATGGTTGGATGGCAGTTGATAGAAAAGTCACCGGGGGAAGGGTTGATGGGTAATTGTTGTGTGACAAAACTTTACCCGGGAAATACAATACACACATCTACTCACCCCAGATAGGGAACCCACAACAGACTAAAGTAAGATATCACCGAAGTCCAACTTGGTGAAGCAATGAGTTTTATTGGGATCACTCACAGGGGCAGATATGACTCAAAGACAGCTGCATCACGAAGGCCCACCCCAGCACGGGGGACAATGCTTGAAGCTGGGAACCTGGAGCACCCTGCACATCCTGCAAACAGCCCAACAGGTTGGAAAGTGCCCTTTCCAGGTGCCTTTTCCTGGTCTTGGCCTCTTCCAGGCAGCTCAGCTGGTTTCTGCTGGCCTTGTCTCAATGTCTTCCTTGCAGCTTAACTTTTTAAGAGCTGAGAGAGGCTCTCAACTTAATATTGCTCATTCTGTCAGGGAGGGCCCTGTTGAGTCTGGTTAATTTCAGGGACTTCCTGAAGCTTGGGTTGTATACCTTCCTGTAACAATGTAACTACAGTAATGAAAATTGGTACCAGGGCTGGCCAGATGGCTCATGAGGGAAAGGCACATTGCTTCTGGCCTTGATGAAGTGAGTTCAGTCCCTCGGAACTATACGGTGCTGACAGAGAACTGGCTCCTGGCAGGTTGTTCTTCAACTTTCACGCTTGTGCTCTGGCGCGCGCGCGCGCGCGCGCGCACACACACACACACACACACAGTGAAAAATTTTAAAGGAAAATGATATGACTTGTTACATACTTTGTACCAAGAGCTTCCTGCGGTATGGAAGTGTCTACAAAACAATAATTGACATTTATGTCATCCCAAAATATTCATAGGTCTCTCTTGATTCAAGGGGAAACTTAGAGTGACATTATGAAGAGAGCAGGCCACCACTGAAAACCAGCAGTTAGCTGTTGTTTCTGTCAATCAGCTGTAAGTGTGTCCGGACATGATTGAGTCCTGAGAAGTTATATCGCCGATGGTAAATTCTAAGTTGAATCTAAATGAGATGTTAGCTCTAATTTTCCATTTATGGGATATTCAGGAAACAGAAGACCCTCACCACAGGGAAGCAGAAGGGTCATTCCACAGAGAGATGACCTCATGTCATCAATATGGGAGCCCATGGAAAAAATGCTTCCCCCCTCTTCCCATGAAAAATTTTAGGATAGTCTGTGCAGCCGGGAAAACCAGTCACAGTGAAGGCAGCTATGTGAAAAACATTGGATTGGCTTCCCCTTTCCTTCTTTGTTCTTCTGTATCCCTTACTTCTGGTCCTCAATTTACATCCTCCAAGAAGGAGTGTAGAATTAGCTTGTGCCTTCTTACAGGTTTTGCTTTCTGAGCAAGCCGCACTTAGGGGGATGTGAAGTACTTCCCACAGAGTTAAGGAACTGTCAAGTTCTATAACATTTTCTATACAACATTGGACTTCTGAGTTGGGTAGGATTAGGACTACAAGTATATGCATATTGAGATTATAGAACAGGAATAGTAAACAGGTAAACGTCACCTAGCAGGTGAGCTATACTTAGAAATGTTTGTCTTGAACACTGTGGAGCCTTGTTTGTCTTTGTTAGACTGAAGGCTAACGGTGATGGAAGGGAGGGAGCAATTACATAATATATGGTTATAATGTGTCATAGGAGGAAATGTATGTGGATCACTTTTGTGAGTCTTGGGTAGTGCTCATAGGCAGCTTCCTGTCAGCTTTCTACACTCTTGCTCACCACAGAGAGCCTGATTCCTGGATAAGCACAGAATAACCCTTTCTATCAAGAGGCTCCTGCTTTCTTTAAAGTTGGGGACTGATGCCTGGGTTGAGACTGGGTGCTAAGGGTACTCTCTGTGACTGAAGGCATACGCCACGTACGTGTGGAGGTCAGGTGGCAACTTCTTTTTGCCATCTGTGTCCTGGGGACTGGACTCAGTTGTCTGATTTAGCAGAAAATGCCTTTACCTACCAGACCATTTCAACATTCCTCTTTATTTTTTATTGCTGGACAACATATCGTTGTGTGGATTTATAACATTGTCAGTGGTCACCACCAGAGAAGCTAGGAAACAAGGAGGACCCTAAGAGAGACATACATGGTCCTCTGGAGAAGGGGAAAGGGACAAGATCTCCCGAGCAAATTGAGAGCATGGGGGGAGGGGAGAGGGAGTCAGGAGAAAGAGAAGGGGAGAAGAGGAGGGGAGAGGAGGACATGAGGGAGCAGTAAAATTGAGTTGAGGGCAGAATAGAGGAGAACAAGAAAAGAGACACCACAATAGAGGGAGCCATTATAGGTTTAAAGAGAAATCTGGCAATAGGGAAATGTCCAGAGATCTACAAGGATGACCCCAACTAACAATCTAACCAATAGTGGAGAGGCTACCTTAAATGCCCTTCCCTGATAATTATATTGAAGACTACCTTATATACCATCCTAGAGCCTGTTTCTGATGGAAACAGAAGCAGACACCCACAACTAAACACTGAGCAGAACTCCTGGAATCCAGTTGCAGAGAGGGAGGAGTGATGAGCAAAGGGGTCAAGATCAGGCTGGAGAAATCTACAGAATCAGCTGACCCGAACAAGGGGGAGCTCATGGACCCCAGTCTGACAGCTGGGGAACCAGCATAGGGCTGACCTAGATTTTCTGAACGTGGGTGTTAGTTAGGAGGACTGGGCAGTCTGTGGAGCCTCTGGTAGTGGATCAGTGTTTATCCCTAGTATATAAATGGACTTTGGGAGCCCATTGCACATAGAGGGATACTCCCTCAGCCTGGACACATGGGGGAGGGCCGAGGCCCTGCTCCAAATAATGTGACAGACTGACAGACTTTGAAGATTCCCTCATGGAAGGCCTCAACCTCCCTGGGGAGCAGAAAGGGGATGAGATGAGGGTTAGTGAGGGGAGAAGGAGGGAGGGTGAGGGAACTGGGATTGACATGTAAAACAAACTTGTCTCAAATTTAAATTTCAAAAAGGGGAATAAATTGTTAGTGGTCATTTGGGTTATTTCCACATTTTAAAGCTATTATGAGTAATGCTTCTACAAACTTTTAGATACATGTCTTTGTATAATTTTTTCCTCTTAGGTTTGTAGAAATGAATGGAATTTCTGAATCATTTGGAAATTCTATGTGGAAGTTTTTCAGGAATTATCAAAACAATTTTGGAAACTATTGTTTTCTGCATTGACAGCATACACATTGGAATGTATGAGTGTTCCCATTTCTTTAACACTTGTTATTAACTACCTTTTTGAGTGTATCTATATTAATATGTGTGAAATGGTAGCTTACTGTAGGCTTTTCCCTTAAGTTCTAATCTTTGGAAGTAAACTCTAGTTATGAAATTCCTATGTGGGGATTTTTATAATGAGGAAATCAGTGACAGAGACCTGTAGATTTCTCACCAAAGAAATTCAAATAAATAGCAGTGGGTTTTGATGCTTCTAGATGAAGAAGAGAAAAGTTGTTTACAAACTCTTCAACACAACGTTAAGAGTACATTCTGGATGGACACATACTTCCCAGGTAGAATGAGAGACCAATAAGACAGGTATACACCGTCAATGCAGAAGACCCATGTCTTGTTAGGGTTAGGGTTTAGGGTTAGGGTTAGTGTTTGGGTTAGGGTTAGTGTTTGGGTTAGGGTTAGAGTTAGGGTGTGGGAAAACTTATCCAAAGCTGAAGGACATCTGGCTTTGTATGTAAGACACAATTCTCCATTTCCAGTCATCCCTTATTTGTGGTTGGGAGTTACGTTTTTCCAATTCAGTTTTAACTGTATTGTTTAAATCTAATTATAAAAATTATACTTAACTTACATTTTAGTTCTATTATTCATATAGTACCATAATAACAAGGATATTATATCATCAATAAATCACTTACTTTCTTTTTCTTATGCTATAAAGTACATGGTGTCAAAATCAGGCTGTTAATGTTGTAAATTATTTAAAAACCTTCAAAATGTATTTTCCCTTAAAATTTAATCTTTAGATTTTAGCTTTCTTTGTAGAGAAAAAGCCCTTTCTCATTAGACTGGGTCTGGACAGAGAAGAAATAATATACTAAAGAAACACTGGACAAGGTAAATAATATGATTTGGTAAAATTTTAAACAAAATGTGAAAAGAAAATCTTCCTTTTTGAGCATGAAAGTAATTTATCACTGTAGAACATTTGGAGAATGCAGTATGTAAAGGAGACAATTGATGCCATGTGTTCCCTTACCACACAAAGATAATGATTAATGCTTCAGTAAATACCCAGAGGTTTTTTTTTTCCATATGTAAATACAGCAACTTAGGCAAGCACCAATATCAGTCCAAGATGGCAGGCAGAATCTCCCCGGTAGGGATCTTGGTATTCTGGAAAATGTAGAAATGCTCACCTTTCAAGGTTCCTGCCATCGTTCAGGGTCTAAGAAGGAAGAGAAAATGAAGAAGGTTGGTAGGGAGTTGACAGAATTTCAGGGCTCTTAGCTTGTACACCAAGTTTCAGACTGAATGCCAGACCTGCTTTCCAGTGAGGAAGACCAAAGAGACAGAAGGTATGTGAGCGTGGGAATATTGACCTGTTGCTAAGTACGAGAACTGTGTGCTTTTTCCTGCTCTGGCCATCTCAGGAGAGGAAGCTGACTTGTCCTCTACGGGTGGAGTTCATTAAAGGTGCCAACTTTGGGTTCTAGAAAGCCACAGGGGGAATCAAGACATGGAGTAACATTGCACAGATGGAAAACAAATCCACTTGGAGCTGGGGAGAAAGCTCAGAGGTTGAGAGCATTGGCTTCTCTCCCAGAGATCTCCAGGTTTGATTCCTAGCTCTCCTGTGGTGGCTTACAACCATCTTAACTTCAGTCCAGAGGAATCTGATACCTTCTTGTGGTCTTTGCAGGCACTAGGCATGCACATGTTGTACCAGTATTCGTCCAGGAGAAATACCCATACACATGAAATAAAATGAAAATTAAAAAAAGAAAATGAATCAGTATTTCCAATTATTCTGCACATTTTCTGGAAAAAGAATCTTTGAAATATGTCTTAACATGATAACTTTATTTTTCAGCCCAAGCTACTGGCAAGCTTAGACAAATTTTTCAAATATGATAGTAGGCATGGGCTCACAGAGTCTATTATATGCCTTATTATTCTTAATGGCAGTGGCCTGAAATTGCATTATGTTATGGAAAGCAACTACAGACATTTGAAGAATGTGTATCTTTGTTGCCTTTACAATGACTTAACAGTGTTTAGCTTTCAATGTGATTTTTCTTCTAGAAATTTTCTGCAGATTGCAAGCTACACATCGGTGGAGTTGCTTAGTTCAGTTATGGGTGTTGGATAAATATTCAATACCACTAATAGTTGTTAAAATTCCCTCCATTTGCTTCAGAAAAGGTTTCTTCAGCAGTACTATGAATTAAGAGTAGCTCCAGGCTATAAGAAAGAGACACATAGAAATGCTGCCCACAGCCCAATCCCACACAGTATGCCAGAACAAAAAGAACAGTATATGGTGGTAACTCTTGCGGTCTTCCCTGATTACTTAGCTGCCCTTTTTTGTTATTGGCCCTTTATGAATGGGGAGTTGAACCAGCCCCGATAAGGCAACTAAAAAGTGCTGGCATTTGAGAAAGGATGACCTGTGAACACGGTCTGGGGTTTTACTTACATATTTACATCTCCCCAGGTCTAGCTGCAATTTGAGAAGAATCTGGAAGTAAGGAGATAAGTATTCTTGCAGTCAAACGAAGGGCAGAAGTCAGTCTCCCGTGTGATCTACAGTCTGGATCTCATATCTGTGCATGGAATCTCTCTTGCACGTGGGGTGAGTGCAGATTGTGCCAGCAGAGGCTCCCGTGTACATCCCACAGGAGAAGTCTGTTCCGAGCCTTCGTCTTCATAGACTAGTACAACCTGGCCGGATGGTTGGGGGCGGGCTCTGGGGGTGGGGGAGTGCTCAGGTAGGTGAACAGTGAGAGCTGTTGTCTGTAGAAAGGAAGCTCAGTGGAATGGGAAGGTGAGCTGAGGCAGAGGAGACAGTGAACCCAGGAGGCCTTGGTAAAGGCTGAAGGTGACGATCGGAAAAGCCTGTGTGGGGAATTCAGTAACATGTCTACTAACTCAGCGCCGGCACCGTCCACCATCCGTGGGCTATGGCGAGAATTCACAGTTCAAGAGACAGTGACAGGCTGGAGAGATGTGGCTCACTGGTTCCAGAGGACACAGGTTCATTTCCCAGCACCCACATGGCAACTGTGACTCCAATTCCAGGGGATCTGACAACCCCACACAGACATACATGAAGGAAGAACACCAATGAACATAAAAATATATCATGGACACAGAGAGGCCCATCTTGGCCTCTCTGTAAAGATGTATTCATCTTTAACCTGGGTATTAGGAAATACCACTTCTGATGGCAAAATTATTCACGTATGTGAGTGGAACTCAAAGCTACATGTAAGAATCCCGTGTCAGTGCGCACGTAGCCAGCCTACCTGCTACTCTGATGGCATTGCCTCTTTCCCTCTGAGGCTGCATGAAATCTCAGTTAACAGAAGTTCCCCTTGTCCCCCCTCTCTGAAGTAAACAACATTGATCTGTTGACTTGTTCCACAGGGATCAGAGCATATGCCACACTGCTAACGGTCAGCATCTCCACATTCTTCCCATCTCTTCTTTTGCTGGCCCTGCTTTTGACCAAGACCTTTGGTTTGCGGTAGGTGTAGGTGCTGGGATTTGGAATACATGTCCTGGGTTAGAGAGTTGATGAACAGAACTTGAATGCTAACAGAGAGACTGCATTCTGGGTCTGGGTTTCTGGCACTCTGTGTTTACACTCATGTCAATCTGGCCAGTGGGTGAGGTTATGGAGACTGTTGCCGGGAGCAGATGGGAGCCCAAATTTTGTCGTTTTTTTTTCTTTCTTTCTTTCTTTCTTTCTTTTTTTTTTTTAAATCAGATAGAGGCTTAGCATGTACAGGTCTCTACCGTTGCCTTCAGCGCCATGCCTTAGCTTTTCTGGGGTCATTTCCCCTAGCCGGGACCTGCTTGGATATGTTCTATTCTTGCAGTCTGACCAGCATGTGTCCCAGGCGGTGAACTCTGCATCATTCTCGTTCTCCTTCCTCTGTGAAAACTGTCTGTGCCGCTTCAGTGTTGATTTACATTTCTGCACAATCCAGGAAAGGATCCCGGGGATCTTGTGTTCTTTCTTGTGCTTTGGGTTTAGAGGTAGGAGTCGCAGACTGCATAGAAGTCCCTGAATGAGTCCCCCGACGTCACATGACACTGCCTTCTGTGCTGGCTTGGTTTTTAAGAGGATGCTGGGCATAGCCTGATTCTGGCTTGTAGAAGCATGGTTTTGTCTAGCACACTGCACAAATAGATGTACCCAAATTCAACTGGTGGTGGAGAGCAGATTTCACAGCTTAGCAGAGTCTGCCATTGAATCTAACATGTTGGCTTCATCGTAATTTTCTGAGTTGAGGAAAATTGTCCTATGCAAAGGATCTGGTGTAAGAGTGTGAATTGGGCTAACACAGGGCATTGAACCTACAGCAGGAAGATGTGGAAATATAATGAAGCAAGATTAAACTTAAGTTTGTAATTGCATTCTGTGCTTCCTTCCTTTCTTTCTCTTCCTCGGTGGAGTCTCAGCCCTGGTCAGTTCCAAACTTCAATCCCTCCCACCAAGCTCCCCCAATAGCTTCTTATTAAAATCTCACATTCTCAATGGATTTATTTGAAGAACAAAGTATGTCTGAAAGTCAGAGGAGAAATTTGGGCCTTAAAAACATTTTCTATCTGCCTAGTCCCACATGCTTTTCTCTCCTTCCCTTCTCTTTCTACTAGACCCCTCTCCATTCACTGCCTCCCACTCATAATATGCTCAGGAAATCTTGTCCCTTTCCCCTTTCCCTTTCTGTGAGGGACCTTGAATGAATCTCTTAGATTCCTCCTTGTATTCTAGTTTCTCTGGTGGTGTGAATTATAGGCTGGTGATCCTTTGCTCCAGGGGAGGAATAGATGAGAAGAGAGAGAGAGAGAGAGAGAGAATAAAAGAGGGAGCCATTATAAGTTTGAAGAGAAAACTGACTCTAGAGAAATGTCCAGAAACCTACAAGATTGACCCCAACTAACAATTTGAGCAACAGTGGAAAAGCTACCATAAATGCCCTTCCCTGATAATGAGATTGATGATTAACTTATCCACCATCATGGAGCCTTCATCTAGTAGCTGATGGAAACTGAAGCAGACACCCACAGCTAAATACTGAGCAGAACTGGAATCCAGATGCACAGAAGGAGGACAAGACCAGACTACAGAAACCCACAGAGACAGCTGACCTGAACAAGGAGGAGCTAACGGGCCCCCAGACTAATAGCTGGGAATCTAGCATGGGACTGACTCAGGCCCCCTGAATATGGGTCTCAGAAGGCCTGGGCAGTCTAAGGGACCTCTGACAGTGGAACCAGGATGTATCCCTGGTGCACAAAAGGACTTTGGGAGCACATTCCCCATGGAGGGATACTCCCTTAACCTAGAGGCAGGAGGGAGGGCCTAGTCCCTACTCCAAATGACTTGACAGATTTTGTTGACCCCTCCTGGAAGGCATCACCCTACCTGTGAAGTGTGTGTGGGGGGATGGGATGGGAGGGTGGGGGGACATGGGAGAGTGGGAGAGAGGAAGGGAGGGACAGGGAACTGGGATTGATATGTAATATAAGCTAAATAAAATAAAAATAACAATTCAGTAATTTTAATCTAAAAACATTTTCTATACTTAATATTTTGCTTCTTACTAAACTTTTTTCTAAAATAGGCTTATTGGATATAGGAAAAATAAATGAATGAGACTATTTTTATTGTTTGAAAGTAGAACTGTTGAAATATCAATCTATATATTTAAAATAAGAAAAAGTACATGTTTAATGTATATGAGATATTTAGAATATATTGATATGAAAAGGTGTCTTATATATTATGCAGTAAATTGACATATTGTGGAATTGTTAAGGAGGGGTTTGTCTTTCTGGTATCATTTGAATATTTGTACTTAGTATATTTATCTTTAAAAGAAAAATACATATTTTAGTGGTCAGCTTTAGCAATCTTTGAGGAGATTCAATTATCTCTACAAAGGGAAACATCTGTAAAATATTTCTTAAAGATAAATAATACAGGCCAGTTCTTAGAGGGAAAAAGCTAGAAGGAAATAAACACTAAGAATTAGCATAATTGAAAGAGTGGAGGTAGAGTCCATAAAGAATGGACGTAGACCATGCTCTTAATAAATATGTGATGAGTAATCCATTATATTCAGCCTCTGCCACCAACTCTTTTCAACTCAAGAGAGACTAAAGAAGAGATGTGATCATGTCCCTTAAGGAGTGTCTAATTAAGGTGGAATGTAAAGATGTGACTGGCTAAGGGACTATTCCAAGAAACTCTATTGTGTAACAGTTTCCTCTGAGATGGAAACATTGTATCCTGTGGGGAAGCTCAGTAAGTATGAAGGTAAACAACTCGAAATATAGATGGAAACATTGTATCCTGTGGGGGAAGGTCTGTAAGCATGAAGGCAATCAACTCAAAATCGCTTCAGGAAGTCCCTGAAAATGACCAGATTCACTAAGCCCCTCTCTGCTTAGAGTAACTGTCAAAGCTGAGAGTCCCTTTCAGACAAGCTAAGTTGCAAAGAAGACTCAGACCAGAGCAGCTGCCTGGAAGAGACTCAGAGCAATGGAGGCACCAGGATTGTTCACTCTCCAACCTGTTGAGCTGCCTGCAGGCTTTGCAGAGTACTCTGGGTTTCTAGCTTCATGAGTTGAGTCCCATGCTGGGGTGGGCCTTCGTGATGCAGCTTTCCTTGAGTCCCATCTGCTATAAGTAACCCCTCACCCAAATTCCTCTAAGTTATGATGGGAGATGTCATTATGTTTATATGTTTCTCATACTGGTTAATGAATAAAGCACTGTTGGCCAATAGGAAAGCAAGATAGGTGGGACTAGGAGACAAGGAGGAAATAGGAAGTAGGAAGGAGAGTCAAGATGGAGAGTCTGGAGAGAACAGAACCGCCATTCCTCCGCTCTCGGTAAGATCACGTGGAAATACATAGAAATGGGTTAATACTTAAGACAGAGGTAGCTGATAAGAAATAAGTACCTGGCCAACAGAATTACCAAATACAGAGTCTCAGTGTGTTAATTGGGGCAGGCACGGTGGCGGGACAAGACCAGCGGCGGGAGGAAAAACCCTACTCCTAACAAAGTTACCCCAATAAAACTCATTGGTTCATCAAGTTGGACTTTGGTGTTATCTGTTCTTTGGTTTGTTGTGGGAACCCTATCTGGGATAAGGAGATGAGTATGTTGCATCTCCCCCCTAGAAATTTTTGTCATGCAAGAAGAAACCTCAACAGTGTAGCAGTATGGTATGTGGATACTTTGATTAATAACCAATAGAATTTGATAGGAATATATTGTGTCAACCTGTTAGTTTAACTAATCGAGGCTATAGTGCTTCTGAGAAAAAGTCACATGAAACTAGTTAGTCTAATTTAGAAAGTAAATATGAAGACGATGTGATGCTGCTCTTGGTTGTCAGCTTGTCTGCATCTGGAATTAACCAAAGCCCAAGCTGCTGGATATATTTGTGAAGGATTTTTGTAGCTTGGATCGTAGGAGGTAGGGAGACTTGCCACAAATCTGGGCCACACCTTCTGGTGGCATCCTATATAAAGAACACGGAAGAAGGAAGGACTTGCTCTTTATCTGCTTGCTCTTACTCTCACTGGCAAGTTCATTCCTTCACTGGTATTACAGCCCACTTCTTTGGAATTTTGAAGTATACTGAAGATCACATTAGACCTTGGGAACTGAATAACTGGATGCTTGGACTTGTGGACTTGAACAACTATTAGATTCTTGTCAAGAGACAGCAATTGTTGGAATAATCAGATCATAACCGGTAAGCCACTCTAGTAAATCCCATTTTTATATACATAGATTTATTCCATCAGTTGTTTGTTCAGAAAACCCTAATACAGATGAATAAACCACATGCAGCAATCTTCCTCAGAATACTATAACCAATTATATCCCATACAATCATGACCAAAGACACTACAATAAGTATAGTCTTCGACACATTGCTCCTTTTTCCTATATGGGTAAAACAATAAAGTTCAAATAGTTTTATAGTTACAGATTTTTGTTAAATATTGTGCTAGTATAGAACCATTAAAGCAACAACGAAAATAAAAATCATAAGGATCAAGAAATTAATAATTTTGTAAGTAGGTTTTTTTAAAATTAGGTTTTTACTATAGTTACTATAGTATGCTTCTCAACCAAGGCTAACTAAATGCCTATTATATGCCATATAGCCTTTGAGTGCTGTTACTATATTTGCTGGTTAGTTTTAAAGGTTAACTTGATTAACAACCAAGAATCACCTGTGAGGTAACTCTCTAAGGGGAATTATCTAGATCGGGCCTGTCTGTGAGCGCATATGTTGGGGATTTTTAATTTAAAAAAATTTTTGATATTTGAGAGAGGAAGATCTGCCCTGAATGTGGGCAGCACCATTGCTTGTGTTGGGCCCTGAAGAAATCGAGCTGAACATAAGCAGAAGCAGGCAGGCAACATGGGTGCGTTGGTTCTTTGCTCTTGGTCTTGTACATGGTGCTTTGAGTTCCTCACTCTCCTGCATGCATGTGTATTTGGAGTTCTAAGCCAAATAAATTGGTTCTGCCCTGTAGAACATTGCTGTTGGTTAGGACATTTTGTCAGAGTGACTAGAACAGTAGAGAAACACTTCAGAGTTTTCTAATGAAAACTTTATTTTATATTCTGTGTATGGGTTTTTCTTTTTGGTTTGTTTGTTTTGTTTTGTTTTTTGACTTGCACACTTGATGCCCATACAGACCAGAAGAAGACATTGAATCCCTTGGAACTGGACTTAAAGGTGTTTGTGAATCTCCTTGCAAATTCTGATATTTGAACTTGCTCTAGAAGAGCAGCCGGTGCTCTTAACCGCTAAGTCATCTCTCCAGCCCTAAATTTTTGTAAATTTTACTTAAAAATAGATATTGAACATTACAGTCATTTATTTATGTGTGTGTGGAGGCCGGAGACCCTTTTTTGTACCCTATGTACCCTAGGGATGGAACTCAGGTCATCGGTCTTGCTAGCGTGCGCCTTCGCCCAAAAACCATCTGCCAGCCCCAACACTATGTCTTTTCTTGATTATAGAGTAGATTTAGATTCATAGAAATGTTACAAAGATAGTATAGGAAAGTCTATGTGCTCTACATTTTACCCAAGTATATATTTAATTAAGACAACTTAGTAATGGTGCATATCAAGGTTGAAAGTCCATATGCTTTTTGAATTTTCTTAGTTGTTGATTCTTTTATTTTTTTTCTTCTCTGGAGTCATGCGGGGTGTAAATGTATTTGGTTAACTTATTTTCCTCCCTTTTTTGCTGTGATAATTTATATTATTTTATTTTATTTATGTGTGCATTTATTTATTTATTTATTTACAAGAAAAGGTTTCACTGCCCTGACTGTCCTGGAACTCACTATGTAGAACTGGCTGGTCTTGAACTCACAGAACTCACAGAAATCTGCTTGCTTCTGCCTCCTGAGTCCTGGGATCAAAGGCATGTGCCACAAAGTCTGACTATATATATTTAAAGACAAGGATTTATTATGTAGCCCTGGATAGCCTGGAACTCATTATTGGCTGGCCTGGAGCTCACTGTGTAGACCAGGTTGGCCTGAACACATAGAGATCTGCCTGCTTCTGGTTCCCAAGTGCTGCATAGTCAAGAAACAAGTAACAAATAATTTTATGTGGTTGCCTATTCAATACACCTACTTACCTACCTATGTCCTACTTACCTATCTCATTATCTTTCTGTCATCTATTATCTTTTTTATTCAGAGCAAGCTAAAACACAAGATCTGTGGTTACAAATTGTTAACTACAAGCTCTGGAAACACAGGCCAGGGCCCCCCTAACCTCTTCACTGTGCTCCTTCTAATAGACTGGGTACTGAGTTAAGGAAAATGAGTGCACACCTGGACCTATGCAGGTTGCTTCTGGTAAGTGCTTCCTAGCAAAGCTTACTTCCGCTTGTAGGAGTCTAGTGAGACATGTGACATATTTTACAGTGACATAATGTTCCAACAAGGGCCTGAGGACTGGAAAGAATAATTACATAATGTCTTATAGTTCATAGTAAATATATTAGAACACTTACTAGAACTCATTTTTGTAATCTTTCCTTGGGCAGGTGAATGCTCTTCCTTCTAAGAGAAAATGTCCCGAGACAAGAATTTTTTGGTTCACAAGTTTAATCAATTTTCAGTGTTTACATAAGTTAACTTTCTGAAAATCCATTTTACTTTCAAGATGACAAAAACATTTAAAATTCTAATTAAAAAAACATTTAACCTATTGATTCCATTAACAAACTCTTTCCCAACCAATTGAAGATGCAGGCGAGGTCAATTTTGTTTGATTAGTAGTACACTGTTGATTCTTTTACAGCATTCTGGCACATAGAAAGTAACGAATAAATATTTGTTGAATGAATGAATGAGCCCTGATTCAATTCAAAGCGACACTAAAGATTTCTTGGTGATACTCTGGACAGGGAGGGGCTGTAAAGAGTTTGAAAGGCAAACAAAAGAGTTGTCCAAGAACACTAATGTCTTTTTAAGATGTGTGTCTATGTGGGTTCCCTGGTGTCTGTGGAATGCAAGAAGCAAGAAACTCTAGGACAGTGGTTCTCAACCTGTGGGTCACCATGCCTTTGCCAAACCAAACCTCTATCTCCAAAAATACTTACATTATGATTTATAACAGTAGGAAAGGACTGTTGTGAAGTAGCAACAAAATAATCTTTTGAGAGATTTACTTATTTATTATGTATAACCTGAAGAGAGCATGAAGATTTCTTTACAGATGGTTGTAAGCCACCATGCAGGTGCTGGGAATTGAACTCAGGACCTCTGGAAGAGCACTCAGTCCTCTTAGCCTCTGGGCCATCTCTCCAGCCCACAACAAAATAATTTTATGGTTGGGGGTTGCCACAATATGAGGAACTGTAGTAAAGGGTTGCAGCATTAGGAAGGTTGAGAAACACTGCTCTAGCAGTCACTACCCTTGGCTCTCCTTCCTGGCGTCTCCACCTAGAACCCTCACTCCCTAAATCTGTAAAAATACATCCTCAGAATGAACTTTTCATGTTTACAACCTTTTTTCTTTATTTCTTCCAGGGTATTGCTATGAGGCTGGTCTGGACCTCTGACATGTAGACCAGGATGGTCCAGAACTCACAGAGATCCACCTCTGGGTGTGTAACACCATACCCACCTTATTTACAGCCTTTCTAAAGAGTAAGGGGTGACTCTTAGGGCAGCGATTGTATCTACTGAAAGTGACATTAGCCGTGGTTTTACTTTGTGTCAGTTAACCCTGTCACCTGGTGCAAAATGAAACAATGTATGGTTGTTTTACAAAGTGGTAACTTTTTAAAATCTTCACTCAGCTTCCAGGATGGTGTTACATACTTGCTCTTCAGAAGGAGTTGTAAAAGGATTGGAGATGTAGCTCAGTTAGTGGACTGCATGCCTAGCATGCACAAAGCTGTGGGTTCAGTCCCTAGCACAACATAAACTGGGTGTGGTGGCATAAGCCTGTGATTCCCATCACTTGGGAGGTGGAGTCAGGGTAGTCAGAAGTGCAAGGTAGTCCTGGGCTTCACAGTGTGCTCAGGGCTAGCCTGGTGTAGATAAGGCCCTGTCTCAAAATTTATTTTTCTGAAAATATCCAAAATTTCCAAATTTGGAACACAGTACTTATATCAATAATCAAAAGTGTGATCTTTGGAGTTATGAGGCTTTCCCTGCAACCCCTTACTCCCCCTAATTAGTTAAAAGGGGAATAACGATCAGTCAGAAGTAGTTCTCCCAGATTTATTCAAGTTTGTGAGAACTCTGGAAACTTCTAATGGAGCCTACTGAAGTGTGTGTGTATGTGTGTGTATGTGTGTGTGTGTGTGTGTGTGTGTGTTCAGGAAAGGTCTATCTTAGGATCAGGGTCTGTATGAGAAGCCGTAGGTTTTAAAAGTTGGAACAGTGATAGGAATAGACATTTAAAGTGGAAAAGTTGAAGGTCACATGTCATCTCCATGGTATGCATTTGTTACTTTACTACTCTTTCCATTTGAGTAGTAGTGCAAATAGGTAAGGGCTATGTTTTCTAGGTAATTATAATTGTATTAAAAGCATGTCAAAGCTCTAAATAAAATTAGTAAAAAAAAACAACAATAAAGAATTGAAGTATGGTCAACTATTATGAGGTAACTGTATTTGGTTTTGACAATGAGTCTGAAAAATTGAGAATACCTTTAAATTTTTTTTTTGTATATTTGTGTTTTTTATGTGAACAGCTTGTAAATATTTAGATGATGCAGTGGATTTATTGTGTCAGCCAAATCAGAACTCTTGTGTTGGTACCTTGAGGACCGCAGGGAGCGGAGGGAGGGCTCCAGAGGTTAACCTTACAAAGAGGGAAGCAACCTCCTTTAGATCGTGATTTAAATCCTAGTTGTTCATGAGGTGAATGACTTTTAAAAGTGATTTTGTCATCTAATTTTCATTTTGAAATCCGCTTTAAACAACCCTCTGTGTGATTAGTTATATATCAAAACCATAACTTCTAATGGATATGGTGGCTGCTTTTTTTTTTTTAAAGCTATGACGTCAGTGGAATGGCATAAAGTGTGCGTGTGCTACACAGATGAGCAGAGATGTTTTCTTCTTCCAAGTGAAAGATGTTGAGTAGAAGATATGATCTTCTGCCTTTCAAAGTACTAAGTCTTTGGTCAACATTCCATCATTTGAGATAGGAATCTTTAGTTTCCTAGCCTGTCAGCCATGGGTTCTTCATTAACTCCTAAGCCATGGAGATGATACTTCAGTGACATGCACACGCACGCACACATACAACTGTGGAGCTTGTCCATCAGGATCAACTAAGGTTCCATTAAGAATAATACTCTCACATGGAACCCCACACTCAAGTTTAGACGGAGAATCTGGATGCAGGGGTGGTGAGTCAGGGTGGTTCTTCTGCCCAGTGATGTTCTAGAATCACTGGAACGACTCTTTAGAATGTGGAGTAGGCAGAGCGGAGAGAGCTGAGGTGAGCCAGAGGTCCCAGAGCTAAGTGTTGGCTCCTGCCACGGGTCTGCCCAGGGCCCGTTCCTGTGAATGCCGTTTTTACTTTGGTCGGTGGCTCTATGACTAGTCTCCCTCATCCTGGAAAAGTGGGAGACTTGCTTTGGAAATGGTAGTGCTAGACCACAAGAATGCATGGAAAAACAAAGAATTCTCAGAGATAAACTCCCTTGACTTAACCGAGCCCCCGGGGGTAGAGGCTTTGTATTTGTGCTGGCCCCAGTGACATGTGGTGTAGATCCAGATATGTCCTGGATCTTGTGATCATAGACTTTCTTTTGAAAACAGTTGCTGCCAATCTGTCACTCCTTTGTGCCCGCCTGAAAGTATGGGATATCAGCTGCTGCCGCTGTAGGCCCATTTCTGTTTCCCAGCAGGTGGGTGTGTCTGTTTCTTTCCTTTCATCTCCATCCAACTCTCCCCTTTCAGCCACTTTCCGGTTTGTCAAGCCAAGTATGCCTGTCATGTTGGAACCCAGCCCCGGGACACTCACCAGCTCTCTTTGTATTAGCGTCTGCCTCGTGTGTGTCCACTCTTCCTTATCTTCCGAAAGACCACGAGTCCCTCCACAAAGCTCACCTACATCTGAGTGTTTAAACTGTGGATGCTCAGAAACTGCCAGCTCACCCCATAGCCCCATAGTCTTCCTTTCCCGGAGATCCATTCTTGCCTCGAGCTTTCCACCAAGCCACCTTGCCCCCCACCCCACCGCCATTTTTTCCACCTCAGGTCCTGCTAACTGCTTTCGTAGTTCTTCTGAAGGAAGCAGAAGAAGTCAGTAGGTTTCAGAGTTAGATTAGGATCTGAATCCCGTCTTTTAACTGAAAACTATCATTGTGACATGGAGTTATTGTGAACATCTCTCTAAAACAAACATGAAATATACAAAACCTAGCACCTGTAGATGGGTAGTTCAAACAAAGTGGCTGTTATCATCCGTCTTATTTTTGTAAAAACGAAACCTTTCCTCATTACTGATTTTCCCGAGCTTTGCAATTCCCAGGGAGGCAGGAGACAGAGAGGTAGGTATACTGTGGACAGTCGCTGTGACTCTGAAGCAAACAGACCCAAAGCAGAAGGAACAGTGAGCCCAGTCTATTGTGCACTCACGGGCATCTTTCTTTAAGCACAAGCTTGATGAGAATCACATGGTTCCCTCAGTGCCTTTTGTTGAGGGGAAAGCCTTGAGACCCCAAATGGACCAGTTTAAAATGTCCCAGGATGTCCCCTCAGCACTCCACGAAGCCTCTCGGAATGCTATAGGTTCTTGTCATGTTCTACTCCAGTGCCAACACGCTTGGTCCTCCTGATATGTTCTCTGTTGTTACTCATGTCTCCTATTTAGGGACATGTGGGAATTGTGTAGATTGAAGGATCCACAGATGAGCATGTCTCTGATTTATTAATCTCTGAGACACTCTTCCCCTAGGTTTGAGTTTCAAAATAAAGTTTACTCTTTCCTCCCTTTCAAACTTGACCTGCTTATTCTACAGCTTACTTTGTTCCCAGACATTCCAGGTAAGCAGATGATACAGCTGGAAAGCATTCCAGCAACAGAACAAATGGACAAACAAAGCCTTCTACTTCCCTCCAAATCCCTAAAGCTCTCCAGGAGTTTTCAATTCTGTTCTCTTCCTGGACTTTGTTCACCCTCGCTCTCCATTCTCTCAACTTTACCCATCACTGCTGGCTGTAGGTCCATGCTTCTGGCCACTGCCCAAGCTCTGCCTCTTCTCAGCACCCACCAAAACTTCTGTTCATGCGCTGGTTGATGCTGATCCCAGGCTTCTTAGGAGCCATGCTGTTGTTATTTTAACTGAGTGTGTGCCTTCTGTAAATACAACAGCATGTTCTTTCCATGGAAAATAGAGCAACAATTAAAAACAAAATTCTCAGCACAAATATATTGACAGGGTATTGATTTTGCCTTGCTCATATTTCACAATTTTTTTTTTCTTTTTCATTCTCAGATCCTGCTTCTAGCCAACACAGGATTATATTTGTCACTTGGGGACAAAGATGGCATGGAGAACTAAAACTTAGAGATAATCCTATAAGCTCATTTAGAACAAAGGTTTAATTATACCCCTATCAACTGAGTCTTTTATCTTAGGCTGAGTTGAAATAAACAACAAATTGGTGAGCTTCATCTGGTCTGCTTGCTTTGGCGGCTCTGACGGAAGGAACACAATGGGAGCGAAGGAGAGAGACAAAGATTCTGCACAGGACAACTGCATTGTGTTTGGTCATTTTAGTCAGAGAGCCGCAGTGTGTGTCAAACGCATCACTGAGTCCATCTTTGGCCTTTCTATGTGAAGAAACAAGCACTTGACAATTTGTTTCAGGGGGACTGAAACTAGTCTGGGAATGTTACGTACTTTCTAATGACTAATTCCCCTCATTTATAAACCAAGAGGCTAAGTGGTACTGCTTCTGGAGATGGAGGTGGCCAAGTGCCAGGCTATGTGTGGGTGAAATAGAAACAAAGCGAGGGCACCGATGGGGACTAAGTTGTGTTGTTGCCAAGAGGATGGGCTCTTATGTCATCGCTTCTAGTACTCAACAGCCATGAGAAGCCGATGTCTGTATGTAAAGCCTGTGACATCCTAACAGGCTATTCCTCTCATCTACTGGAAAATTCTTTAATCTGTTCCCACTATCAACACTCCAGTATGGATTTACTGTGAAAATATTTAATAACTATTATAATGCAAGGCATTGACCTACAAGAATGGAAACAGGTGACTGTTTGGAATCTAAGGTTCAATTGCCTCTGGCATGGACCCTGTAAGGACTCTGCAGACAGAGTGATCTTTGCCAAGTGTAAACACCATTTTGTTATACTTGCCCCTTGGTTCTTAGAACATTTTCGTGATTCCCGTAACCCTTAAGATAAAGATTATCCATAAAGAACATCCTTGTATAGTCTCTAAGTCCTTCCATACTGCATCCCTTATCTGTCTGCCTATGGTGTGATGGACAGCTTATTTCTTCCTTTCTTTTTTTGGTTTATTTATTTTTTATTATTTAATTTATTTTACATATTAATCCCAGTTCCCTCTCCCTCCCATCCCCCCATTTCCCCATGGACCTCCCCCATCCCATCCTCCATCCATTCCTCAGGGAGGGTGAGGCCTTCCATGAGGGATCATCAATATCTGTCAAGTCATTTGGGGTCAGGGCCTATGCCCTCCACCTGGTGTCTAGGCTAAGGGAGTATCCCTCCATGGAGAATGGGTTCTTGAAGTACGTTCATACACTAGGGCTACATCCTGGAACCATTGCCCAAGGCCCCATAGACTGCCCAGTCCTCCTAGCTGACACCCACGTTCAGGGAGTCTGATTTTGTCCAATGATGGTTCCCCAGCTGTTAGTCCGGGGTCCATGAGCTCCCCCTTGCTCAGGTCAGCTGTCTCTGTGGGTTTCCCCAGCCTGGTCTAGATCCCTTTACTCATCACTCCTCCCTCTCTACAACTGGATTCCAGGAGTTCAGCTCAGTGCTTAGCTATGAGTGTCTGCTTCTGCTTCCATCACGATAGCTTACTTCTTATACCTTGAAGATACCGCCTCCATGAGGGGAGAGAGGATACCCCTCCCACAATTATGTTCTCAGTGACCATTTAATATAGTATGGGACACAAACCAGGCATTTACTAAATGATCTTTGGGCAAATTAATAAAGCAATCCAAACCTTCCCCGCATGTATCCGGCCCAGGATTTTTGTGGTAAATACATGTGAATTTGTGTTTAATAAATAGTTTTATAGAAGATACTTGATATTTCTTATATTGTTGCAAGGCATCTTGTTCTTGCAGGGCAGAAATCTGGGAGTTCTTCCTGGGTACACTATTAACCTGGCTGCCATTATGCCAGTGTCTATGTGATCTGCCCTCTTCTGTTTCTCAAATGATTCTCATTTTAACTAACCCCGTATAGGCTCATTTGACATGTAGCTATTTCCAACTACATCCCTACTTATTCTCTTTTTCTTCCAGCCCATCTTCTGTGGGTCTGCTCACAGAGCTATGCCACTGTTGCCAGAGGATTCCCCAGGGTGCCCCACAAACACTCAACTCTTAGCTCTACGTAGAAAACAGGGTTTGGAGCCTGTCCTTGAACTGGCTCTGTAGACCAGGCTGGCCTCGAACTCACAGAGATCTGCCTACCTTTGCCTCCCGAGTGCACCACCACCGCCCGGCTTGAAAAATCCATTGTCTTTGAGACTTGCCTATCCTTTGATCTTTGATACTCTTTGAATGTCAGGAACATTTACTGGGCACCTACTATGTTGCAGAGGATCTACTGGATGGCAAATAACATATTTTTTTAACCTTTATTAGTTTTTTTTTTTGGTCGTATGTATGTGCGCTGTGGGTTAGATACGGGCTTGAGCATGCTGGGCAAGGGCTTAGTCACATCTCTTCTTATCCCCTATTGAAAATATTATGGTACAATCACCTCTAGGGTAGCATTATGTAACTACTATCTATATATTATTCAATCTTTAATTACTTTTTTTTTTGCCGTAATGGGATTTTTGCCATGATGGGATCTCTTTTTTATTTCTCAGTTCTACTGGCATCTGCCTTAAAACATTATTTCGCAAGACTTAAGGACTATTTTCATTTTAAAATACTGATTGCTTCAGTGTATATTTTGGGAGTAAATTTTGTTATTCTACACTTCCACACATGTCCGCCATGTATTCTGGTCTGTCTCCCAATTCCTCTTACTTCCTTCTACCTCCTTTACCGTTTCCCCCAGTCTCTACCTCCCTCTCTGCACCCCCCACCCCCCGTTTACTAGTTTTGGTTTTGTTTGGTGTCCCACAGAGTTTAATCAATCCAGTTCCCATGATCCTGAGCTTGGAACTATCCGTCCGTACTCCGGGGCTCACCAGCCGGTGGTGCACACTCAATACTGGTATTTCTCGTTGCCCTAGGATGTATCTGTCAGTCACTAACAGAGGAGCAGTATGGGAGAGTCCTGTAGGTCCTGTCCCCTCCTGCGGCTGATTTTGGGAGGCTTGGCTTTTGTGGTCACAGTACCACTCACCATGCACAGCTGTTGAGAGGCCACGGTCCCCATGACCTACCACGTGGTGCTTTTCACCGTCTCTCTCCTCGCCTCCAGACTCCGACATCATCTGCCCTTCCCCTTCCGCCATGAAGACCAATTTTTCTTGATGTACTTCATCTTATCGCCCTCCTTCCTTTGAAGGGAAGGCTGTTCTTTCACAGAGCACTCTTGACACGTTCTTTGTATCCCCCACGGTAACCTGTAGCCGCCAAGCCTCAAGCTTTTTACCCGTTAAATGATAAGCAGGCACTCAATACATGCTTATCAGCTGAGGAAATATTCCCTGAAAATGAATAACCCAAGAATATATCATTTAGATTATGCACCTTTTATAACAGGGTTTAAGATACAGACGTTTGTTATAATTTTGTTGATATGTTCTAAAGAATGATACATTACAAAATCCGGAGCCAGGTGTGGTGGCACACACCTTTAATCCCAGCACACGGAAGGCAGAAGTAGGTGAATCTATGAATTTGAGGCTAGCCTATTCTATATAGTGGCCAGACCAGCAGGGATACACAGTGACACCCTGTCTTAAAAAAAAATTAAAAATAAAAAAAATCAGGATTCTGTTTTATTAGGTGTCCTTTATTTAAATGGAATCCAATTGTATTTTGACCTTTTAAAACTTCATATGGGCTATGGTGGAAAATTAACTTGTACATATGGAATGATATGCACACAACTGTGACGGATCTCAGTAGTAAAATCTTTCTTATGGCTATTTCCTACTCTGATTTACGATGGAATTTGGCATGGTTTGGAATGGCAAATGCCAATATTATTCCCCCTGGAACTTACCAGGTTTTCTCCCTGTTGATGACGATCTCTATTTTAGCAATTCATCTTCAAGTAGGGTCTCTCAGGCAACCCTTTTTTTCCTCAGGACACCTATTTTTATTTCTGTCTCTTGGTTATCCTTAGACATAAAGTCAACATTAACTGCTTCCTGTGACAGCAAATCCTATTTAGGGCTCTCTCAGGCATTCGGATTCCGGTGATGGTGGTGGTGGGGGGTTGTCTGAGATGGGACCACCAGAGTCTGGTTTTGTCAATGCTCAGCTGTTTATTAACCCCTGCTGTGTACCCAGGTCTCTGGTAAGGTGCAAGTTTTTTTCTATTTGCCATTGTATATCCAAGGCTAAGCACATGAGCACATGCCTTGTGAATATATTTTTTAGTGTGAGTGTGTGTGTGTGTATGTGTGTGTGTGTGTGCGTGTACACATGTGTGTGTATTGGGAGTGCTTGTGTATAGAGTCTAGACACATCTAGACATTAGCTGGGAGTCTTCTATTGCTCTTCACTTTATTTTTTTTAAAAACGTTTTAATATTTATTATTTTTACATGTATAAGTGTTTTGTCTTCACCCATATCTATGCATCATGTACATATATAAGAAAGTCAGAAGAGGGACTGGAGTTATAGATGGCTGTGAGCCACCATGTGGGTGCTGGGAACAGGACTCAGGTCTTCTGGAGGAGCAGCTAGTGAGTGCTCTTGGCTGCTGCTCTTCACTTTATTTTGGAGAAACCATCTTCGCTGATCCTGGAGCTCATTGACTCAATGCAGCCTGGCCAATGAGCTCCACAGATTTGTCTGTTTCTGCCCATCTAACGATGTGGTAAGAGATGGGCATCAAGTTTAGCTTTCACATCGGTGCTGGGATGTGAATTCTGGTCCTCATGCTTTAATGACTGTGCCATCCCTGCAGCCCCTTTGAGAGTGTTTTTGAGTGAATAAATCACTGGAAGACATGGGGCCCCCTTAAGGAAGGGAAATCATGGTTGCAGGGACTGCTGTGTTCCAGGCCCCGTGTTCACACTATCGATGTGTTGATAAATTCTACACGAACACTTTGAGATAGCTAAGGTTATTCCATTTTCCGTGGTGCCTCCGTTTTCTCAGTTGCGGAGCCAAGGAATGACTATGCAGCCTTGACGATTTCATGCACGTGCACAATGCAAATCGACCGCCCACACGCCGCTTTCCATGTCCCCACCACTCCTGTCTACTCCCTCTTCCCTATAGTGCTTTCTCATGCCGCTGATGATGGGAGATGTCATTCTGTAAATATGTTTCTCATACTGGTTAACGAATAAAGCACTGTTGGCCAATAGGAAAGCAAGGTAGGCGGGACTAGAAGACAAGGAGGAAGAGGAAGTAGTAAGGAAGAGTCAGTAAGGCGAGCCTGGGAGAACAGAGGTCCGGGCCACTCTCGGGTAAGATGAGAGCACGTGGAAATACTTAGATTAATAGAAAGGGGTTAATACTTAAGACAGAGCTAGCTGACAAGAAACAAGGAAGTGGCCAACAGAATTATATCTAATACAGCATCTCTGTGTGTTAATTGGGGCTGGCGCCATGGTGGGTCCAGGCCAGCAGCAAAAACCTTACTCGTGACACACTCCTGTTTTTTTTTTTTTTTTCCTTATGACCCATTGAGTTTAGCCAGGGTCATTTGTGTCGCCATGGACTTAGCGTTACCTGTTGGAGCCTGGTGGTCTCAGCAGTGGTTATACAACGGAAGGCAAAATGTGCCCCTTCCCCAATACACCAGTAGCTAATGTTTCAGCAGTAAGGGGGAGGGGCCCATGGGCCCTGAGCAATTGCTGCAAATTGAGGGTTTTAGTATGTCTTAGGGTTTTTATTGCTGTGATAAAACACCGTGTCCAAACCAACTTTGGGATGAAAGAATTTATTTTGCTTACACCTTCAGGTAACTTGAGGGAAGTCAAGTCAGGAGTCTGGAGCCCGTGGAGGAGTGCTGCTTACTGTCTTTACCTCCCACGGCTTTCTTGTGGCACCCAGGACCACCAGCTCTGCCACAGTGCACAGTGAGATGCACCGGCTCACATTAATCACCAATCCAAAAAAAAAAAAAAAATAATACACCCCAGGCTGGCCCACAAAGTCACCCTAGTGGGGGTATTTTCTCAGGGGAGGTTGTCTCTTCCACAATGGCTCTAGACAGAAATATAGCCAGTACTCAATGGATATAGCAAGTCTGGAGGGTGGCATTTTACATCCCTTTATCTTCCACAGTGTTTCTTGAGCCTGAGGGGGTGGTGGTGGTGGAAATGCCTTGTTTAAGCCCCAGTCCTCAACCACCACTGACTCTGAGCATCTTGGGCAACCATGAGTCTCTGATGACCAACATTCACTGCACAGAGAAGCTTCTTGAATTAAGCCTGAGGGTGGTTTTTGTCTATGAGTGTAAACACAGAGACTGAGAAGGCAATATGATTGATTCTATGCCAAACTAGTTCAACAACAGTGGTAAATTCCAGGAAGCGAGGAAGAGATGTGGTGAGTGGATTATGTTAGGGATAGTAGAACACAGTTGAACAGATGGGAAAGGGGGATGCTGGTGTAGAGAAGTCTTGGGCTCGAGATATGAGGGTGCACATGGCAAGAGCTAAGTATAATAAAGACTATATGAAAAAACCATATAGAAATCTGTCATCTTATAACCCAAATAAAACTACACAGGGAATTTATCCTCCAGGGCTAGATAATGTTGCCACTAGGAACAGTGGGTTAATAAGTAAAATTTCCTGTCCAATGTATGGGATGCCTTCCCAGATGTTCGTCATGGAGGCCCCAGACACCCCAACACACAACACCAGTTCTTGTCAATTTTCCTAGTGGGTTGGCAGAACTATATGATGAGACCATTGTGCTGATTATCTAGACATATGTGTTTTACTCGGAATGCCCATGGAAGCGAGGAAATCAGTTAAGGGACTGTGACAGAGGATGGGATGTTTCAAGGGAGAGGGTACAAAATACAGTGATGCAAAGAAAGAAAATGGAATAATGGATCAGGAAGGATTAAATGGGGTGGCTCAGTGGTTAGGAGCATTGGCTGCTCTTCCAGAGGACCTGGGTTCAATTCCAAGCACCCACATGTCAGTTCACAACTGTCTGTTACCCCAATTCTAGGAATATGACACACCCACACCGACACACACACACATAGGCAAAGCACCAATGCACATAAAAATAAGTAAAATATTTAAAAAAGAAAAAGACATATGGGAACTTACTACTGTAGACACTTCCTAAAATACATACATATATAGAAAGAGCTTTAATGGAGTTAGTTTACAATGACAGAACAATATCCTAACCAGACACCACATGCTAGCAAATAAAACCCCTCATACCATGAATGGGCTAACTCTTTTTGAGTTGGTGGCTAATGGAATTTCATAGATCACCTTCTCCTCCTCAAATATTAAAAGCTATTGACAATACTCTCAGCTAACTTCTAGAACTTGGTGCTAAGACTTGGATGATGGGAGATGTCGTTCTGTAAGTATGTTTCTCATGTTGGTTTATGAATAAAGCACTGTTGGCCAATAGGAAAGCAAGATAGGTGGGACTAGGAGACAAGGAGGAGAGAGGAAGTAGTAGGGAAGAGATCCAAGACAGAGGACGGGGAGAACAACGCTGACCCCACTCTCCGGTAAGATGAGACCACATGGAAGTACTTAGGTTAATAGAAATGGGTTAATATTTAAGACAGAGCTAGCCGATAAGAAACTAGTAAGTGGCCAACAGCTTTATATCTAATACAGAGTTTCTGTGTGTTATTTGGGGCTGGCACGGCTTGGGAGGAGACAGGCAGGGAAAAACCTACTTATAACACTTGGCTGTTTAACACACTACGTATTTGAATTGTAAAGTATAATTTATATTTATAATATATGCATATGTTATAAATAAAAACTGGAAACCATTCTGGGCTGTCCCCGGAAGCTCCATCACTCATGGCTCTCACAGTGCAGTGCAAGAAGGTGCTGTGCACGCTACTAGGGGAGAAAACAATGGTCAGTCTCACACAGTTGTAAAACCTGGCAACTACAGGTGTAACCAGCCTGACAGGGTATGGCTGCTAGTACAATACTGGCACTAATGTTATGGGGTTATCAATGACTTTTGCATTGGACCTCAGGCCTGCTCCTCGACCTGGAATCCAAACATGGCACTATTAGTGAGTCCAAGAACCCGTGTCTTAAAAGGTTGTGGGCCCTAGGGGAGAATCTCCTGTTGTTTTGCTAACCAGGCAGAGCTGAACATGAATTTTAAAGACTCTATACACATAGAACAGTATATCTCTTAAATCTCATCAGAGAAACCTCTCTTCACAGTATACAAACACTCTCAAAGTGGCCAACGTGAAGAAAATAGACTGTGGAGTGCTTAGCCTGAAACATGTCCCCTACTTTCAAGACTCAGGTTTCCAGGGAAAGAGGGTGGTAAGGTTATAAGAGCCAGGGGTTGCGAAGAATTTGAAGGAGATGGTGTTTCTTGAGTACAACAGAGCACATATGAACGTACAGAAATCATGACAGTATGTGTAAGGCCAGCAAGTCCAAGCTAGACAAATTCGCAGTATGGGGAGGTGGCCATGAATCCCCACCATTAGCCGAGGGACTGTTGCCATTTAACAGCTGCCAAGAGAGGGAAAGTTTATTTTCTTCGAAGGTATGACCCACGATAGGTGGACCAGACTCTAGGGTACACCCTTCTTTCGAGGGTAGTTGGGCAACACCAACTGGACTTGTTGGGAAGGGAAGTGAGGGGAGGAGGAAGTAACAACCATGCCTGTGATGATGGTAGCTGAAACTTGGGTGGGTAAGTAGGTGAGGGTGGAGAGGGCGCATTTCTGAGCAGTTGGGGGTGACGATTCAATAAAAATATATTACATAAAATTCTCAAAGAATTAATAAAAGCGTTATTTAAAGAGACCATGAGTTTTAAATAGAGCAAGTAAGGAGGGGTATATGGGAGAATTTGAAGGGGATAAAATGGAAGGGAGAAATGATGTAATTGTAATTAAAAAAATAGAAAAATTTCTACTTCAAAACTTTTCTATGATTACATTTGGGAATGCTGCATATATACTGGATATATTTTCCAGAAATATGATTTGTATTATTTTTTGCAAGTCTGCCACTTCTTTCAAATTCTTAAATGTCTGTATCAGAGATTTCTAAAAAAAATCATGAATCACTGTCATATATTTTTAAAAATTTCATTACTGTGCTTTCAATGTTATAAGACAAAATTCTCTGCCTAACTTAAAGTTAAAGTTTACCCTATTTTCTGTTCTAAGAGCAACAATAATAACAACAACAAAATCAGGGCAACTGGCAGGATTCCCCATGCTCTAAGGGATGACCCCTCACACATGTATATACAGAACAACACTAACTGGATTTAATGGATTGGGGGGGGGGAGAAGGAGACATGAAGTTGGGTGGAAGATTATGGGGGGAGTTGCGGGGGGAGACATGGATGTAGATATATGACCATATTCCATTGTATACCAGTATGATAGTCTCAACAACAAACAAACATTTTAAAAAGACCCTCTGCCAAAGGCACACATACCTTAACTGTAAGAGATACAGGAAACAAGCTAGAATTGGACCAGACACTTCCTTCCTGCTGGTTAGCTTTCTAAGTACCAGAAGGTACCATGTAGGTATGTATTACTTAGCTGTGAATTCTAAAAACCAACCTGCTGGGCAAGGTGTGTCCTCCCATGCAACAGTGGCATGATTGTTGTAAGGGTTAAACAGCTGTCATTTGATTGGATACGAGATCCACTTGGTGATAGGAGATGTCACTCTGTAAATATGTTTCTCTTATTGGTTAGTGAATAAAACACTGTTGGCCAATAGGAAGGCAAGATAGGCGGGACTAGGAGACAAGGAGGATTCTGGGAGAGTTAGTAAGGAGAGTCAAGATGTAGGTCCTTGAGAGAAGAGGTCTGGACCCCCTCCCTCCAGCAAGCCAAGACCACGTGGAAACACTTAGATGAATAGAAGTGGGTTAATATTTAAGACAGAGCTAGCCAATAAGAAACACTATTAACAGTCCAACAGCTTTATAATGAATAGAGTCTCTGTGTGTTATTTTGGGACTGGATGCGTCCCTGGGACCAGAATGGTGGGAAAGTGTTCATAACAAAATGGCGCCTACAACATGGGTACTAAGAACTTCTTAAAACTTGACAAAAGTTTAAAAAGTGATTTTGGAAACAAAAGACCAGAGACAAGCAAGTCTTCTTGGTAGCAGCATTTTTCCTGGGTGGGCTCTGTTGTGCTGGAGACAGACAGAGACTCCTGCAGCTCCTATAAGGGGGTTTCTTGACTCGGCATGAGCAACAAACCCTGCTAACATCTGAATGGTGTGTATGAGAGCTGGCAATGGCCACATCTCCAAGCCGGCAGCATGCTGCTGGATGGCAGCATAGACCAAGGCTGTGAGCACAGCTCTCAGTGCTGGCGGTAAACATACTCCTGCCATCTTAAATAGATGGCTGCTAGAACAGCTGTAGCTTTAATTTTAGTAATGTTACTTAGCAGATAAAAGACTCGTGGCCAAAAAAAAAAAAAAAAAAAAAAAAAAAAAAAAAAATAAAATAAAGATTTAGAGTAAAGACAGATTCAGATAAAGAAAAACCTCTAAAGGTTTACAGTGTGTTTAAAAATATACACAGGCTTGGGAGAGAAAAAGAAGCAGGATAAAGTGGTTAAAAAAAATAGAGAGTAGCCGGGTGTGGTGGCACTTGGGAGGCAGAGACGAGCAGAGCTCTGTGATTTCAAAGTGAACCTGGTATACAGAATGAATTTCAGGGCAGCCAAAGTTACACAGAGAAACCCCTGTCTCAATAAATGAAACAATAGAAGTAAAGCAGAGTAATAAGAAAGGCACAGTAAGATGGAACGCACACAGAGTCTGGATACTATACGCTATTCTGTTGTCTTTAAATTGCTTGACTGATGAGGGATGACAACAACTGTTAAAAGAAATACTGCTGGATTAATTCAATTTATATATTTTAAAAATGCTTTGACTTCCAAATTTAAGTCTAAGAACAGGTTACTGGGGAAAAGAATTTTGTTTCCACAGACAATGAAAGGCTATGGATTCCTTCCAGACTAACATGGTTTGATCAAGCAAGACCCCCTGAAGCATTGTCCCAGGTGAGCCAACATTCAAAACATCTGGGACAAGGCAGCCTTGCAGACTATTATAGCCAGGATTTCTGGGTCTTCTCAGGATCCCCATGACAGCACCCCCTACGAGCTGGAAGCAATTTGGAAAGAACGACGCCCAAATTCCCAAATATTGTCTATAAGTGTTTGTTTTCATTTAAATGGGGTTGGTTATAAATAAATGGTTAGTGATCACAACCAATCTCTTTTTAAAGGTAAAAAGGGGATTATGGCATAGAAATTAATGCTTTGTTTTGGAATGGATTTTCATTTGTTGATACAATTTAAGGTCAATTTTGTGATATGTATATTTCTCCTCTTGTTTAGGTATTGCATTTATATAGCTCATTTAAAAATTAATGTATAATTTAGTACAGGTCATAGGTAGTTACCTAAAGTAGTCAAAACTTATAGTTAGGAATTTTAGATATACAGAGATATTTGAGATGGATAAATATTCTTCAAACCTTTCAAAGACCTATAGAATATGGCATTTAAAATGGCTTAGGGTTTTTCTTGACAATGAGACATAACTGCTCCTGGCAATACCACCTGTGTCAGAAAAGAAATGGACATCAAAGAAACTCATTATGGAGTTTACTTTCAATATGGAAAGACTAGCCATTTGGGCAAGATACTGCTCTTGTCTGGGCTGTTTGACTTTGTGTTGTATAAACTGGACATGCAGGACCCACAGAAAAGTGTTTGCTGATTCAAGATAGACATTGCTACAGAGTTCCTGCTTCATGGAAGAGTCTGCCAGACATTCTGCAGGACACAGAGAAAAGTGACTGACAAACTGCCAATACAGATGTACAGTTTAAAGTTTCCTGCTTTGTTGAGGAGTCTGCCAGACATACTATGGCCTATGGGCTGAAGATGGAAGATTACAGAAGAACTTCAGGTGCCTGACCAGGAAGTGAGATGTCTCTGTCATTTCTAGAGTTTATATACTATCTTTCTGTGGTCTTTGAAGGAGTTGAAGACAAATAGTTATGGTTATCGTTTTCCTTAATTAGGATTAAAGATAAATTACGTATAAGACTTTAGACTCACAAAGATAGGATAGATGATGGGATATTTTCTTTAAATCTTGCTAAATGTTAATCGACTAAATATTGTTAACTGTGATTCTTATTTGATAACTGTTGTGTGATATATTTTACTATGTTGAGGTTAAAACCCTTCTTTTTATTTTGGACAGATAAGAGGAGATGATGGGAGATGTCATTCTGTAAATATGTTTCTCATACTGTTTAATGAATAAAGCATTGTTGGCCAATAGGAAAGGAAGATAGGCGGGACTAGGAGATACGGAGAATTCTGGGAGATGTAGTAGGGAGACTCAAGATGTAGATAGGGACTTGAGAGACGAGGTCTGGACCCTTTCTCTGGTAAGCCAAGACCACGTGGAAACACTTAGATAAAGTAGAAATGGGTTAATATTTAAGACAGTGCTAGCCAACAAGAAACACTATTAACCGTCCAACAGCTTTATATCTAATACACTGTCTCTGTGTGTTCTTTGTGGCTGGTGTGGTTCTGGGACCAGGCTGGCAGGAAAGCTTCTTGTAATAACTTCGTGGAGGGGAACTCATGCCTGGTATTGTAAGCCCGGGGAATCATAGGCGCAAATGGGAAACTGACTACGGGTGTTTGATTGTGTACTTTGACTGTCTGTACTGGCAGACCTAATCTTTTCCTCTGTCTCCTTCAGTTATAGTGGAAGCAACTTACTTTTTACAGTCAACTGTCTTCACACTCCTCTGGTCTGTCGTGGATGTTTCCTTCTGTGGGTATTTCCTGGAATTGGGCTGGGCCACGGTCCATGGCACCGAGCTGCTGCAGCTTATTTCACCAACTGATGAGGTGGTGTCTGGGAACTCCTAGAGAACAATTAAGTGGGTGATGAGGCTGTCTCTCTGTGGCAGAGGGCTGCACACAGAGAAGGGCTAGCATGAGCCATACGTCCATCGTAAGTGCTTCTCCACATGTCCACCCTATGTGTTTCTGGCTTTTTGATGGGTGGGGATCAGAGGTGCGGCAGTTGCTGCTGGGCTACATACGGAGAACACTTAGCTGAAGCTTTAGGCTACTGCCTAGCTTAGTCTACCCCATAGTGATGTTTGCCACCACGATAAATCTCCCAACATCATCGGAGACAGAAGTGTAGGGAAGGTCAGGAATCTGATGAGAAGTCCTCCAGCAGAAGCAAGTAATAATACCTTTGCCGTGCACTAAGATTTAAGTAGAGGGAAGCCATGATGGCAACGTGAGCCTGTTACTCTCTGCTCTTCCTCTTTTTCTGCCTCAGGAAGAAGAGAAGTTCTCTTTGTTTTCACATCTGAGGATTCTTCCAGCAATGAGAGTCAAAGGCAAAGAGCTATTCCCAGAAGAATAACTGAGCGCTTTGAAACCCTCATACGCAAGCCCCGCCCCATATCCTGCTGCTTTGTCTAGTCTGATCCTCACTCATTCAGTGTATTAATGATTAATGAGTTCATCTCTTCACCTTGGCTCCTCCACACCCCAAGAAGGTAGCACACATGCAACTAGGCCATTCTCATGAACATCCTTAACACGAGTCCAAAAGTCAAATATACACCTGAGAAATTCTTCCAGAGAGATTTGGCAAATATCGAAAGTGTTCCCTCTTCTACCATGACCTCTGATGCCTTCATGGCAGCTGCTTACAAACGTTCCTCCCCTCTTGTGGAGTTATACTCTCTACCATTACATTCTGATCCGTTAAGATTTCCATGTTTTCCCTCTGTCTTCTTACTCTCAGTGGAACAGAACTGAGTCTCAGATGGTAAGGGAATGTGGATAGCTGGAGTGGATGGGGACAAGGGAAGATGTTAGGTCAGATGCGATGTCCTAAGTAAAGACAGCGAGTGGGGAGTCGTTCAGCTGAGGCTGATGAAAGGGAGCGGTGAACAGTGCCTAGGAATTAAAAGGAAGCAGGAAAAAAAAAAAAAATCAAACGTATCTGTGGTTAGGTTATGTGGGGTTCTGGAAGTCATGGGGAATTTTGAGTTCTGTGGAGTGATGGAAAGTAGGAGTTTTGGAAAGATTCTCCAGGAATCAGTGGGTACAGTGGAGGAAGCCCGAGGAATTTTGTTTTAAAAGGCAGGTCTGAGTTTATTTGGAGCTAGGGTTTGGTGGGCAAAGCATTAGAACTTGTAACTGATTGGACGTGGGGGAGGCATGATGGCATATTCAGACATGTTTCTGTTTCTCTGGTTGAGCATTCCCTACTCCCAGCGTTATGGCCCATTCTTCCATTTGCCCATGGATACTCTTATCTGCTTGAGAAATACTGATTGAGTTCCTTTTGTGCCCACTAACCAAACCAAACCGCCGGAATGCCTCCTGACCTCATGGAGTGTGTATTAAATGGGAGAGAGGAACACAATAAAAACACAGATGGGAAAAGCCTTTCATCTGACCAGGAGGAGGAGGGAAGAAGAGGTTGAGAATCAGATGGGAAATACCCTCAATGAGAAGAAAAAGTTCACTTCGGAGACCGACTCAAGTTTTTAATTAGATAGAGGCAAATTCTGTGAAAAAAAAAAATGTGCGTGTGGGCAAGTGGTTTAATGACTTGGGGTGTTGATGAGTGATGTTCTCCTGACAAATAGTTGAAGCAAAGCGTGCGAAAGGAGCTGGAGTTAGAGAAACATGGAATTTAAATGTAATTCTTATAGGGTATTGGTACTGGAAATGGAGATTGAGAAGCATTAGCACAGCTGGGGTAGCTGAGGCTCTGCTGTGAGGACGTTATTCAAAGAAGCAGGCCTTTCGGGGTTTTGGCGATTAGAGTGAATTGAAGTTTTGTTCCTACAGACCAAGTCAGATAACTCATAGCTTCATGTAACTGCAGCTTCAGGAGGTCTGATGCCTTCTTCTGTCTCCAAGAT
This sequence comes from Phodopus roborovskii, assembly GCF_943737965.1. Taxonomy (NCBI): domain Eukaryota; kingdom Metazoa; phylum Chordata; class Mammalia; order Rodentia; family Cricetidae; genus Phodopus; species Phodopus roborovskii. The sequence continues at coordinate 2,175,206 of NW_026126415.1, forward strand.
TGCGCACGCGCGCACACACACACACACAAACACATGTGTAAAATCTTATTTATTTATGTGTGTGTAAGCATCTATACACACACACATAAATAAGATTGTGTGTGTGTGTGTGTAAGGAGTATGGGTTTTTCCTCCCGCCGCCAGCCTTGCCCCGCCGCCGCGCCAGCCCCAAATAATGCACAGAGACTCTGTATTTGATATTATGCTATTGGCCAGGTACTAGTTTCTTATCGGCTAGCTCTGCCTTAGTTATTAACCCATTTGTGTTAATCTATGTATGTCCACGTGTTCTTCTTACCGGGAGCCGGCTGCCGCATACTGCTCTCTCCAGACTCTCCATCTTGACTACTCCTTACTACTTCCTCTTCCTCCTTGTCTCCTAGTCCCTCCTATCTTCCTTTCCTACTGGCCAACAGTACTTTATTATTAACCAGTATGAGAAACATATACAGAATGACATCTCTCATCGTGTGTGTGTCTGTGTGTGTGTGTGTGTGTGTGTGTGTGTGTGTGTGTGTGTAAGCATCTATTCTATATACATCCAGTGCTTCAGGTCTAGAGGCTACATTCCCTGGAAAAATAAGGAGGGTATAGAGCAGGAATGAGATTATTTGTTAGCAAGAAAGAGAGTTAAGGATAGCTGGGCATTGGTGGCACATGCCTTTAGTCCCAGCACTTGGGAGGCAGAGGTGGGTGGATCTCTGAGTTCCAGGCCAGCCTTTTCTACAGAGCTAGTTCCAGGACACTCCAAAGCAATACAGAGAAACTCTGTCTCGAAAAACAAACAAACAAACAAACCCAACAACAACAAAAGGAAAAGAATTTATTATTTATAAATATTTTCAGGTTATGTTTTGGAGATGAATGAATACTGTAAGTTATCAACAGTGTCTTCTTATTCCCACAGTTTTGACCTCTTTCTGGTAACATCCAAGAGCAGTTCCAGCAAATACTCGGAAAATTACTAGTCATCTGTGGTTAGTGAGCCAATATGGAGGTTTTACAATTCATCATGTACAGTAGTGTGGCATGGTATGCAGGCTCTTTAGATAGGGGGAAACATCAATAAATAAACATAATACACAAAGGAATAAATAGATGACTAACACTACCGTCTGAGGGCATGGTTTACCAATTAGGCAATCGCTTCTCATTATTTTATAAGGTAATATTACTAATCCCTTTCTGGCTGCCCAGATGTCTGTTATTTGCTTCCTCTGCATTTGATTACTTCTCTTTTTAATTTAAAGATCACTGAGATAGACATGTGAAACAAGGGTGCTGTAGGATGCATAGACGGAGTTATGAGTCCCAGCCTGTGAGCTCTAACGACACCCTCTGCCGACACTCCTGTGTGAACTTGCAGGCTGGCATGATAAACAAGAGTATAATCCTCAAGACTTTAAATATGGCGGCTCTCACATTACATTACAAAACCCTAAATGTTAATGATTTCTTGTAAGAAAATCAATGTGTATTCCACTGCACAGAAGCTTAGTAAAGAAATAAGAATAACATTTAGTGCTTTGCATTTAAGACACTTGCCATTAAAACACAGATTTAGAAAGTCAATTTACTATTTTTTGGTCCTATTGATTGACTTGCAGGTAATTAAAATACTCAAAAATGATGACGGCTACTGTAGCAAAAGCTGCATGTGTTGGTAAAAAAAATCACCAAAAGAAAACCCAAGACTGGTTCTCAACCTGTGGGTTGTGACCCCCCTGGGGGGGGGGGAGTCTAATGATCCTTTCACAGGAGTCATCTAAGACCATTGGAAAAAATAGATATTTACCTTACGACTCATAACAGTAGAAAAATTACAGTTAAGAAGTAGCAATGAAAATAATTTATGGTTGGCAGTCACCACAACATAAAGAACTCTATTAATTAGGAAGGTTGAGAACCACTGCCCTAAGAGACAGCAAGTGTTTGAGTTATTTGACCTATGTAGACCATCATTCAATAGTAGGAAGGAATAAATGGTCGACTTTCCTCTTGATGCTTTGTGGCTTAGGTTTTGCTATTGGAGAGCTAATACTTCCTTTCCCATTCTTCCCTCTTGTTTTCTTTCTTTCTTCCTTACTTCCTTCCTCCCTCCCTCCCTTCCTTCCTTTCTTTCTTCTTTCTCTCAAGTTGATGATTTGGCATGATTTTGTTCTAGTGATATAATAGCAGCATTCTTGGGCAACAGCATGTGATTGAGGGCCATAGGCGCGACGGTGTTTCATTTACCTGCTTAAGGTGAGACGAGACATTTCAGTCCTGGACGGTTTTGTGTTTCTTTGTTCTTTGCTGTGAGAAAGGGTGGTTATTTTCATGAAGTATTCTAACTGTATTTTAAAAATGCACATTATCAACGTGATGCTAATGTCAGTGTTGAAGACAGCTTAAATATGTGGAGTTCTGTGCCTGAGTCCTTGATAAATAGTGCAAACAAGCCAATGAAACAGTAGTTAAGCTGATTTTCATAACCCCCCCTCCACAAGATCATCTGGGGTGAGTTAAATAGTTCTTTCCTTTACCAGAAAATCTAAGGGGGGGTGGGAATGAATATTTTCACAGAAGTGAGTCACTCACATTTGTAGTGAAGCTGTGAGCATCCTCAGATTCCTTTGTTAAAGAAACTCACAAGATACTTTACTGCATGGTTTAGTCTGGCCAGATAAAAGGAGAAATTGGGAACAAGACATAAGGAAAGTATGTGTAGGGTACAATATCTGTGTTGGGATATGCTTTAAAAGACTCAGAAAAAAAAAAAGAAATACTTGCACATATATTCCAACATATCACATATCTTTACATATTATTAACATCTTAAAAAGCTGGACATGAAATGAAACATGTAAAAAGCCAACATTATGTCACAGGGAACACAAAGAGAAGATGCAGACATCACAAATTTTCTTATACGCTTTATCAAAACTCTTAAAAAAAAATAAGCTAGGATGTGGCATGCAGCCATAGGTGTAAAATAGATTACAAATTAATTTGGAAGCAGGTGTTCCCGTGGTTGTGGAAAACAATGCCAACTGAACATTCCCATTGCATTAAAAGAACAGACTGTGGTTGTGCTTACAGCAGGCGAGAAGGAGAGCTAGGACCACAATCTTGGAGCACATTCTCATTTTCTGAAACTAAACCTGGAACCATAAACGCTCCGGCTGGAAGAGTTTTGTAGGAGTTTTGATCCTGGTGGGTGAACTCAGTGTTAACGTCTTTAACTCAGGCACAGAGCTTGCAGTAACGATCCACATCCGTGAGGTATCCCAGCTGTCAAGTTTTGGGTTCTCCCTTTTCTTTGTAAAAGAAATAAACAAAGACAAAATAATTAACGTATTCATTAAAATCAATTTGTCATTTCTTGGAAGACATAAAGTTACAAAAAAGAAATCCTCAATCCCCCTTTTTGCCTCCTGCCTCATCTGTCTATCTATCTATCATCTGTAATCTAGTTATCTAGCAAATTGTGGGTTACATATAAATAAGCTAAAAGAAATAGTTACTTTATCCTTCCAAATGGCCACCTAGTTGATAATTAGTGGGACTGTCATAATTAAAATGTGCATTCACTGTTAATGTGAAGTATATATTTAAATTTATGTACACACATGTAAAATATGTAAAGAAATAAATTCAGATGATTTTGTCATATTTTGCTGGTACTTTAGTATTTGCTTATGTCTTAATTTACTTAAAATGAATGACTTGGCAAAACAAAGAAACAACATAAGTGAATTATGTGTTCCATGTTTTTCTTACCCTCTTTCTCTAGCTGGGCGATCATCAAGGGGGCTCTCGGCTACATAGATACGGTTCAATCATGTAGCCTTGTTCACTCCACAGGTGAAGAACAGTCTCACATTAGCATCACTTTGTAGTTCAATCTAATAAATCCACGTTCAATCACTAGTTGGGTTTCCCTTTTCTGGTTCCAGCTGAAAACACTTGGACCAGGAATCTTTCCCTACGTGCATCCATTGAATGGCTCAGCTTTCCCTCACCAAGCTGCCATATGCTTTTGTTTCCCCTTCAAAGAGTCCCTTTTCTCCATATTATTTTCATTTACTTTTATTCTCTTCCTTGATGTGTTTTCCTTTGACTTCGTTCTCTGACCCAAAGACTTCTTACTCTTCCCTTTCTTAGCATTCCTACAATCTACAACTACAGCATCAAAGCAAAACAAATAATCCTCAACAGGCTTCCTGTCTAGTTGGTTGTTCATCTACTAATAACATTTACTGACAAATGAATTCTGACAATGAATTGGAAGAAAGATAAAAGAAACAATGTCATTACTAATTTTAAGGATTTTAGATTCTAGTGGATAAAATAATAGCCAGCCTTACAACGATTGAGGAAAACTAGTGAGAGAGTTATCTAAAACACACAAAGCAAGCTAGGAACAAAGTCATCAGGGAAAGAAGTTACGAATACAACGAGTAAGACAGAATTGATCTTGGTTGATGCCCAATTGGTTGCCACAGAGCCATCTGTAATATCACAGGATAAACACTAAAATGGGTTTCTGCTTCCATTCATAGGTTCTGACTGTGAACATAAATGCTCTCTGTGTAACAGAGGGAGATGTCACATGGAAGGGGGAAGAAAGAGAGGGAAAAAGGAGGAAGAGGAGAAAGAAAGATAAAAAACAATGGGGTGTGCTCTCTAAGTCTTCCCGAAGGTTCTAATACTAAAATATGTTGAGGTGTGTGCAATAATCAAAAGACAAGACTCCCTGCCTCCATTGATGCATGGCCCAGAAGGGCAGACATTCTGAGCAATGATAGGGAATGCAGGAGAACTGTACTATAATCCCGTGGCATTTGGAATGCTTCAACTTTAAGAGATTTATGTAGACTGTTGTGGTGGTTAATTTTGTGGTGTTTTGTGGTGTTAACTTGGCCGGGTGGAGAAGTACCCAGGAGACTGGTAGAACATCTTTCTAGGTGTGTTTGTGAGTGCATTTCCAGAGACAATTAGCCAAGGAAGAAGACCTGCCTTGAGTGTCATTGGCACTGTCCAATGGGCTTGGGCCTGGCATGCGGTAAAAGAGGAGACCGGAACTGTTGGCACAGACTTGCTCCCTTCTCTGTGTCCTAGGCAACCCCAGGCATGTGCCTTCATTCTCCACAGGCTCACATTGTCTTTCTACTCGGCCTTTTCTGAGGCCCTTAGCTTGCATATTCCAACCTTAGGCTGAAATGTAAGCAAGTCTTTCCTAAAAACAAAAGCGGACAAACACGAACAAAACAAAGCAAAACAACAACACTGTCTTGAGTGATGGGGTCATCCACTGTTTTACTATGGCTACTTGAGAAAAAAAGCCAGGGCTGGGTGGAATCAGAAGACGCTGAATCTCTGCTTTCAACATTATTATCATTATTACTTTTGTTGATATAGTGTCTCCTGTAGTCCAAACTGGTCTCAAACTACATGGAAGTAGAAGCCAAAGAGGAAGTTTAGTGTAGAATTCTGGAAGCATGTGGATCAGAAAAGAAAGCTCAGTGACTGCTGCGAGGCAAAGATAAGAAACGTGTGCACCATCTTGGGATAGCTGCACTTTCACAGTGTGGCTCCCAAGTCCCACTGTCTCCTATTCTTTCCCTTCATGTATACACTCACCTAGCCGAGGGAAAGAAATCGCGTCTTCCGGCCTCTTCCTGCCCCAGGGGTCTATGTCCCTGTGGCAGTCCTTCAGTGGGCGGGATTATAATTATAACCTTTCCCATATTTTTCCCTTTCAGAGAGACTTTTCCAACCCACTGAGTTATCTATTCCTGATCTCTTCCCGTCCACTCCCTCCGTGGTTCCCTAGTTTTTTATTTTTTACTTCTATAGCAAGTTCATAAAGATGAGCTGAGATTCTTTCAAATAATTTTGGCCTTGCCCTTACTGACGTATCTAATAAGACCAAACGATAAAGGAGGGGACAAAACACCGTTTGAGTGTCACATCTTCGTTTCTCTTACCCTGCTTCTTAGATGCCTTCCTTCTACTCAGATCTCATCAATCTTTTACAACCTAGTTAAAGACACCCCGCATCCTTGGAACACCTCTCTTCTCCTTCCAGCCCTTGCTGATTGCCTTCCTAGTATTCACCTTGTATCTTCAACTCTATTGAATCTTATTTGAAGATAAAGTATGTTTTCTATTTCTGGAACTCTTGTGGGGCCTTGCGCAATGCTACACACATAGCATTTCAAGTGTGGTACTCTGACTAAAACTGTAAGCCCCTAGAGGGCAGGGTCTCACCTTGTGGGCATCCTGTAAGGCAAAGTGAGACAGCAAGGCCCAGAAACATCCGTGGGAGTCTCTGGGGTGTGTGCGCTTCCTCTGATGATGATGAATGAAAAACAATAGCAAGCTGCTTTGCAGCCATTCTTTAGTGGTCAGGCATGCTAAGAAAACAATTATTACAATTGTCACCTGCCGAGAGCATAATGTGTTTCTTCTGTACCAACATTTCTGTAAAAAGGCTTTTTAAGGGACTTTAAATTCACTCTGAGTCAAATAACAAATTATTATTAGAAAACACCTAAGAGTAATGTGTAAGTAGAAAAATCAGCAGCTGTTGGTTCATAGAAGAGCCGGGATAAATGGAATTAAGCCAGAGTCTCTTAACTCATACAAAGAGAGCTCATACCTTCCTTAAAGTCTTGGGTTATTAATAATAATAATAATAGGAAACATTGTCAGCTACTTGGATGCAGAGAGCATTCCAAGACCAACAGAAATTCTTTCAAGGAGCCAAATGTTCGGGTTTGCATAATTGCTAAACATTGCACTTCTCTGCTTTCTTAAGACAAACCCATCTTCAAAAATTTATTTATGAGATGAATAATTGGGCCTGAAAATTTGGTTCTGACATTTTCTTTCCCTATTGTGGACCTCTGAAGAGTTAGTTGTCTTAGTCATGTTTCCTGCAGCATCCAAGAAGAACATTATTCAATTTTGTAACCATTTCCTTAAGGGCAGGAAGGCAACTGTGCATCTTTTGCTTGTGAAATGGGCCCTGTAGAAATGGAGTGATCATGTGTCCAGGTCCTCCCCCTATGTCATCCATATCATGGAAGATTAGACTTCATAAGAAGCCTTTAGACACTGTAGACAAAGGGTATTCCCTTTTATCTCTATGAAAGTTATCTTGCCCAGCGCGTCACATAGGGAATGGCTGGGTGAGGCAGGAATGAACTGACTCATTGATATATCTCCTGTGAACTCTCTGGATTGCCTTAGAGGGATGAAACGGAGCAGTTGAACGGTTGTCTAAATCCCGAGGCAGAGAGCTGGCTTAAGGACAACAAACACGGTTCAGGGCCTGTGTAAAATAGAAGGGTCTCTAGGGGGTCAAGAGAGGCTTGTTTTGCACAGGTGCCACTCCAGTCACGATCCGGAGCTGCGCAGGGTTTCACAGCATTGAGATCACAGCTGTTATGATCCCAGCCTCCCTCTACTCCATGTGGCGGTCTTGCATTGTTCCATAGGCCCATAATAGCAAGCACAGAGGAAGACACAGTAAGACATCAAGGCTCAAGGGGAAGTTTTATTCTTGTAGTTATGTTTTGCTCTGTTTCATAAGCCTTTAGAGGCTAATAAGCAAACTAAAAGCTTCTCCCAGTATGTTGAGCTAATTTTTTTAGTAGTCACCCAATAAAGGTTACAATTGGTTTGAAGTTAAGGTGGAAGGCAGAATTACAGAAAACAACCGTCACAAAATCCCATGGTCCACAGACTGGCGTCCTAATGGACTGGTTACTGATGTCTGTCAATAGAGATTCTTTTTATTTTTCATGAAAAGTGTTGGGTCCTGAATGCTAAGCAAAGCTGTTATGGTGAGTTCAACTGTAGGAGTGATAACAGAAAATGCATATTTCTTCCAATCAGTGGGTTTATATAATGGTACATAGGTCATTTAGCGCTCTATTTTTAAATTGTGGCTTGAGTTTCGACAAGGGTCCAGTAGAGTCTACTGGGTTTTGAATCATCTGGTGCTTCGCTTCTTTTGACAGTGAAACAAGAGATACTTAATCTCTGTGAAATGAACCTTAAAAACATTTCAACAGTAAGTAACCATTCCTTGGCTTCTCTGGACCCTTTATTGAATAATTCTTCAGATTCTCAATTTTGAAAATGCCTGTTATGGCTTGTGTATGTTCTGAGCATGTTTCCCAAAGGGCCATGTGTTGGAATCTTGGCCCTCAGTGTGGCCATGATGACAGGGTGGTGTATTTAAGAAGCAAGGCCCAACAGAAAGCAACCATTGCAGAAGGGAGCCCGGAAGAGTAATGTCGCTTTCCTGGTTCTCACTAGAGTAAGCTCTCATCACAGGTTTGATTCCTCCATGGTTTCCATCTGTGTGTCTTGACTGTCTATCCGTCCTTCCATCCGTCCATCCATCCATCCATCCATCCATCCATCCATCCATCCATCTATCTATCTTTCTCCCATGCCCTCTATCCATCAGTTCTTCTCTGTCCTGAGACATAACCAAGAGAGTCTTTATCAAAGCTGACAGATGGTAGTGGTTTATCTTAGACCTTGAGACTTCAATGCCTGAGCTAAACAAATCTGTTTTCTTTATTAAATGTTCTTAGGTATTTTGGTAAAACAGCAGAAGAGGGACCTATTCTAGGTCACTCTCTTTAGCCTTAAGTTCTTGGTGTTGGCTATTTTTTGTAGTCCCAGATTTCTCTAAAGCTTTACTTTTCCTCACTGGATATGATTCCATAATGCTAAATTATAGGGATTTTTTCCCTTCCCATTTCCATTGCATTTGTATATTAGATTGGTAAATAGGCTGTGGTACTAAATTCATTAGAAAATAGGAACTGTTATATTTCATAACCGTATATCCGCTTATCAAAAATGTATTCCTTATTTCAAAGATCATTCACTGCATGGCTTCTTTTCAGACACGTGTTTCTTCTACGACCTCTCTCTGATATAGTCTTTCTCAGTCATTTTGGTGCAGTTGTCTTCAGAGAACTGCACCCGAATCACCTGGAGGGCTTGAGGGGAGTGCCAATGCCCGAGTTGTGTCTCGGGAATCCGACTCTGTCGGTCTGAAGTGTAAGCCTCAGAAACTTAAAAAATTACATTTAAGTGTGTATCTGTGTGTGTGTGAGAGAGAGCACATGTGTGCCACAGCTCACGCGTGGAGGTCCAAGGATGTCTTGTGGGAGTTCATTCTCGGGAATCGAACTCAGGTCACCAGGCTTAGAGGCGAGGGTTTTTACCCACTAAGCTTTCTCATCTTCTCTTTATTTTCTTCTGGGACACTTCCTGTGTTATTCTAATGCCCAAGCAAGGCTGAGAATTACTGTTCCGTCAGCTCTGAACTCTCTGCCACTGTACGCACTTGGCTTCTTACAACATTTATTTAAAGTGGCAACAATAGTAACTATAAAGGCAGCTAACGATCATCAAACACTTAGTATATGCTTAGTTATTTCACTTAGTTATTTCACAAAAGCACTATGAGATAAAATATAGTACTGCTTCTACTTCGCAGATGAAGAAATAGAAGCATAGAATCATCACATTGTTCCAAGTCACATAGCTAATACAGGACAGAACTGAGATGCCTACCCAAGCAGGCGGGCTCCTAGACCGCAGGTGGGTTCCTAGACTGCAGGCGGGTCCCTAGACCGCTTGCTTATTATGATGTGCTCTGCCCTACTTTTTCCTTGAGGACGCGGCTCGTGATTAGTGAGGATTTCCAATTGTGGACTAGCCAATCATGTAACGTTTCTCCAGTTGCTATTACTCACGCATCTTTGACTCAGTGGCTTGATAAATAAACATTTATCTGGGGCATGGTGGCTCATGCTTAAAATTTCCTCACTTAGTGGGCCAGAGGCAGGAGGATGTCATGAGTTCCAGGTCATCCCAGACTACAAAGTGATAGCTTGTCTCAAAAAAAAAAAAAAAAAAAAAAAAAAAAAAAGTCAAATCAAACCCAGAAAAGCAAGAAAAAAAAAAAAAAAAAAAAAAAAGAAGCACAACAACAAACTCCAAAACCAACAAAGAAACAGGAAGAAAGAAAAAGAAGTTCCTACGCTGGGACTGGAGGGAGGGATATAGCTTAGTTGGTACTGTGGCTGTATCTTCGTGATTACCCAGCATGCACGAGCACCGCATAAACTCTGCTTGGTGGTTCATGCATCTCAGCACTGAGGAGGCTGAGACAGTTCAGAAATTTAAGATTATTCCTGCCTCCATATCGAGTGCCAGACAAGCCTGGGGATACATGAGATCCTGTGTCCAATAAACAAGATATCTCAATCAATCAATCAATCAATCAAACAAACAAAGAAAACCTCACAAACAAAACCAAAACCTTAACAAAACATAAACCCCACTAAAGAGACACTACAGACCAATTTGCACAAGAAAATATTCCAAGGAGAGAGAGAGAAACTTCTAATTAGTGTTTGCAACAGTGGCATCTTTTTTTTTTAATTTTTAATTTTTGTCCTAATGGCTGGTGGGAGCTCTCTGCGGGGGCTTTCTCACTGGTTATAGGCAGCACCTTGACCTCTTCCCTCTCCTTTCTTCTCCAAGTTGTGACAAGTCAGGCATTTCCAGACATTTCTAAAAGCCCCCTCATTGGGAACCACTGCTCCAATCTGCAGATGGAGTTTTCTGTCCCACATGTCAGCTCCCAAATAACCACATGGAGATTTATTTTTAATTCTGAAAGCTCAGCTCAATAGCTTAGGCTTATTACTACCTAGTTCTTGTAACTTAAATGAACCCATTTCTAATTATTTACGTGCTGCCATGTGGCTCATGGCTTCTTACCTCATCCCCTACATGTCTTGCTTCCTCCGAGTCTCCTGGTAACTCCCCCTTATTCTTCGCAGCTTTCTCTCTACCTCAAAATTCCTGCCTGGCTATTGGCCATTCTGCTTTTTTAGTAAAACAAACTGAGGAGCACATTCTCACAGTGTACAAAAAGATTACTCAACACCGCCAATCAAACAGCTCTTAAGCTGGCAACAACAATTATGGTTACATTTAAGTATTAGAATGCTCTCGAGCAAAGCCGGTGTGTTCGAATTCGTTTAGTCAAATAAATATTCCCACCTGAGCAGTAAATTTGGAAAGCACACTGGTCCAGATCAGGTTGCTGTTGCTCAGAACAGATATCAAAATTTTGTTCCAAATATGAATCTTAAAATACTGCTAAGCATCAGAAATCATTCTTCAGCGGTGGCTTACTATCTAGAGAGCTCAGAGTTGGTATTCGCAACAGGTGTTCCAACAGAGGTGGGCTGACCTTGAACTGTGGAGACGCTTGCAACTTTAACAGTGTTGTGCTCTTGTTCAGCTCATGAAATAAATGTCTTCGGCAGCAACAAAGCAAAAAGAGCTCGAACTAATGCAGAGACTCCCGCTGCTCTTCATAGAAGTCCTAACCACTTTTATCTCCTCTGAAGGACACTGTTGTACACTTTTGGTTATTTTCGCGTCAGCATAAATTTCATTTTCACAAATGTACCAGGAATTTGCTTAGGTACAAGAAGAGAGGGGAGGCTTTCTACTGGGAGTTAATTTTGAATGAAAACTAGTTCCATTGATAGGCTGAGAAAAGTTAGCGATGCCATCCAGGTAGGGACCATAACTGGTAAGGTTGTAGAGGGCGAGGGGGAGTCAGCCATGAGTGAGGGGTGGTAAGCGGGCGCTCTACCTGGGTCAGAGAGTCTAAGTTAAGACTGTGGATCTCTATCCCAGCTCAGTATTAGCATCGTCTGAGAAGCTGATTATTTACTTTTTTAGAGCTGACTGCTCTCTTTAGAGGCCCGCCTTGAACCTATTAAATGGAAAGTCTCTGGAGGTGATGCCTTGAGTCTCTGTTTGTTTTGCAAATCTCCACAAGGCATCCTAATGCAGACATGTCTGAGAATCAATTTAATAAGGTATGAACTTGACCGAATAAAGTGAAGGGAGCCTGCAATGCCACATTTTCCATGACTCACAGGCAGCAGTGGACCAGGTCAGGCTTCCGAGCTGGGGAGTAATATAAAGTCACTCAGTTTTGGAGATACCAAGGTGATGATGCTGATTTAACACCAGAGAATCAAAAATAAAAGGGCTGGGGGGGGGGGCTCAATAATTGGTCCGAGTATATTTAGCTAGTTAGTATAAACCCAAGATGTGTCTCATGTCTTTTTTATTCCAGTTAAGCGGCTGTACCAAGAAGGCATACTCGAAAAGGAATTAAAATTTGATAGAGAGTAGAGATGAGATTTCAAGTGGCTTAAAGGGTTTTTATGTCGACAGGGTCCTAAGGCAGGAAGACAGCAAGCTAGAAGTTGAAGACCTACTGCGTGCCTCGCTGTGACTCATTTGACCCTCTCCACACCCCAGGGGGTTAGTAGTGACACAGAAGACATGAACATCGGGGTTCAAAGTCAGTGGGCAATAGCTTGCCCACGTCACACGGCCAGAAGCGTGACGAGAATCAGTGCCTCCATCAGCTGGCTCCGGAGCTCCTGATCTTTCCGCGGCCTCGTTTGTTTTCGTCTGATAGTGATGCTTCCAACCTTGGGGCAGTTTTGTGCCCTCCCAGATGGATATTTGGCAAAGCCTCAGAGACATTGTGTGACAGTTGGAGGCAAGATGGAGCTGCCACAGGTGTCCAGTGGGATGGGCAGGCGCGCTGCTCGGCGGCGCACAGAGCAGACGTAGACTTACCCAGCTGCAAACGGAAATGGTGTTGAGACTGAGAAGTTATGAGCAAGGACGGTCATGCGCTAGGATGGATGTGAAGCACAAGTTTCTGGACAAGGCGATCACGAGGCTTCAGTGTGTGTGTGGTTTTTTTTTTTTTTTTTGTTTTTGCTTTTTTTGTTTTTTTAGGGAGGTATTGGTTAAATCTAGCACTGTCTCACCTGCTTCCGCCTGAGAAACTTGAGGCTAAAATGATCCCCTCCACGTTATAATCTAGAAAAGTAGTAACTGACTTTGAGATATTTTACCTGACATCTTCTGTACAAAAGAGCCCAGTTTACCACAGGAATAGTTTTGTGCCAGTTTCTAAATGCCTGTCAGTGAGAACTTCATTTCACGGTCACTCTTCCTTTTATTATTATCATTATCATTATTGCTATTACTATTATTATCATCATTATTTTATTGTTGTTATGTTTGCCTTCCCTCTTTCTTTCTTTTCTTTTCTTTTTTTTTTTTTTTTTTTTTTTTTTTATTTTTTTCTGGCCCATTGAATTCTTGGCAGATCTGTTAGATCTTTGGTCCAAGTTTCTCTTTTGGGCCTTTTGTTGAAGGGAGGTGGGTTCTTGTTTACCAGTACCTGAGTGGAAACTACCCAGCCCAGAGGCCACAATGAGGTGGCCATTTCTAGTCACTTTCCACCTGGGTTTAATGTGAGCCAGCAGATAAGAGGCAAAACATATGCCATTATCAGCCCCCTAAGCCAGCGGCTCCCCTGGCGTCTCCCACGGATAGTGTTGCCTCGGTGCCAGCAGGCCCACATACTCTGTCTCTGGAGGCTTGGAGCCAAGCCCAGGTGCGGTATTCTGAAGCACTCTTGCGGAGGGGTTTCAGCTGGTATTTTGTTTACCTGCGTTTTTTGGCCAAGTCTTAATCTCTCAGGAGCCAAAAGCTAACAGAACTGTAACATCTCCAGTTTTCACTATCCACGTCTACAAAATATGCATAAAAGCAGACCTTACACAATGTGTCTGTGGCCTTTGGTGACCCCCCCCCCTCCGTTGCCTTTATCCTTCTTTAGGAAATTCCGAGAGGTTCTAGAAGTACTTCCCATCCAGCTACTGCTCCGTGGAAATCTCGGCCCTTCACAAAGTGATCTGGGGTTCTTGGCAAAAAGACAGAGTCACTGTAAAGCCAAGGTGTGCTATTCTTGGGATAACTTGCTATTATTAGGGAGAAGATCCTTCTCAAATGCCCACCCTCAGGTAGGCCCCTGAGAGACACCATAACACACGTACTAATCGTAAATGAATATTAACACCCATTCCCCATCGTTCTCAGAAAAAAAAAATCTTAAGGTAACCTAGCTAGATTTGGGGTTTCAGTCTTCCCCGAACCCAACAGTTCCGCTTCTTGAGGGCCACTGTGTTGTTCCTGTCTCGTTGGACACATTGCTATGAGCATTCTGGCTGGCTCTGCGATGCTCCTTTGTTTAGCTCTGCAACTGTCCCAGGCCTTATCCACTGAGAGGTGCAGAGTGGAGGGAGCCAGGGGTGATAGGTAGGGAAGCAGAGTGGCTTTTCTGGCTACCCCTGCTCCTCCTCAAGCTTGCTTCTGTCCTCTCACAATATGAACGATGCTATCTGGCTTCCTCAGGGGTCGGGGGACTCTGCCTTGCTCTCTACATCTAGGGTAGCATTTGGTACCTACTCACACACAAACAACAGAATAAACACTGTGTCAGAACTTCTAACTCTAAATTAATTCAAGACACTGCTTCTTGGGAGAGGATGTCACAGTTTAGTCTGTTTTTAGTACACCAGATAAAATAGAAGAAAGTTTTGATTCTCTTTCTGTCCTGACTTGCTTCTGGCCCCTTGCCACACAAATATCAGAGGAGCCCAAAGAGTGAGACTCTCGGATTTTCCATAGAAGTGAGGGGCCTTTTGGTGCACACAAGGACTTCTTGGTATGCTTTTAGTGGAGAAAATGACCATTGTTCCTTTTTGTGTAGTTTAAGTGGGAAAATCTTTGCATAGATGTTTCACCTACGTTTTTCTATTCTCAGTATTAAACGATTTGTATGAAGAAGAAAAATAACATGAGAAATAAAGGCTTCTCAACTCCATCACATTGATTGTGCGTGCATTATGAGGCTTCAAAACAGGGAGCCCGAGTACATCAACAGCCTATGCTTATCTCCTGATTCATAGACATGATACACACATGTGAATGCATGTATGTGCTTGTGCAAATACATGTATTTGCATGTGCACTTTATTCTCTCCCCCCACATGATAAGGACATCTTTTTTGAAGGTTGGGGTGGAGAAGTCAGGGGAATTTGTCTATGCCTTTGTTAAGGTTCCTCATTGCATTATAGTTGAACCTTAGATAATTTGAGGCTGCGTTAAAAAAAGTATTTGTTACTCAGTAATATGTGTCTTTATTTGGGCCATGTCATTAAGAATTGAAATGTTAGGATGTTTTCTGCCATTAAGCTATTTGATCCTCTGGCCAAAAATTTAGGGACACTTGAGTCTTGACATTTTAAGATGTGAGAGTTTAAATTTAGTTTTCCATTTTAGACTTTTAAGAAGGCAATACGGTACATTTATTATGTTATATGACACTCTTATTGTTGTTGGAACTAGCATCTATAGTCAATAGATTTTTTTTTTTTTTTGCAATGAAGCATGTGATAGTTACACTAAAGGGCATTAATTAAGAATATAATCACCTTCATGGAAATTCAGGTGAAATTTTAGCTTCAAATGAGATCATATTAAGTTTAGCTATTAAGTAAGTTTAATAAATAGAACAAACAAACTTATTTTTAAAAGAAGCTTTGGGTATTTGAATGATAGAAAAGGGATTGTAGATTGGTATTTAAATAAAACTTATTAGTTTGTTCTGTTTAAAAGAAATTCTGTCATCAGAGATTTCATTATGTAGACAACATGGTAGAAAATATATGTCTTGCCTTAGGGTGTGTTTTTCCTATGTAGAAATCCTAGTCTTCCTGTGATGCCCATGTAAAAAAAATGGTTATTTGTGCTCCTTGTAGAGGCTGTTAGAATGGCTTGGATTCCACTAGAGGGCAGCTAGGCCTTAGTGCAGTGGACTTACGTATACCAGGTCTGGTCCTGTCCTAATTGATATGTTTTGTTATCGAGCGCTACTCATCTCTTTCCCTGCTTGGTGTCACCCACATGTCTGTATGGGAGTGATCCGTGTTCTGATATTGACAGCTTGGGTGTGTCTCTCGAGACCCTCTTCACCACGTCCCGTTAGCTGTTGAGACGGAACAATCGTGACATGTATAGATTGGCCCCAAGAATCCACTACCTGTTCTCCACCTGAGTGACTCTCTCCCAGTCCTCCGATGTCTGGGAAAAGGTCTCTCCATCCACTCGCCAAAGCAAGCCTAGCAACCCAGTTTGAATCCGCAACGCATCCTCTTCCCACACGAAATTCCACCAGATCCTCTCTACTTGCTGAATATGCTTTTGATTTGCTTATAGTTTCACACCCCCGCCTTTTCCTTCCACCTTTGTTTCCTGGCCACTATCCGTTCAACCTGTGTCCCAAGTCTAGGCATGCCTTACTCTGTGTGTCCCAGTTTCTGGCTCGTCCTCTGCTTCCCTTATTCTGAATCCTGGGCCCTTTAATCAATGAAATGACATTTTTTTTTTCAAGTTGTATAAAAGGCCAGCATACTAAAATAAAAGTAGCAGGATTCAACTTTCCAGTAGCAGGAATTCATACAGGAATGGGCTTTTCGCATTTCATGAGTCCGATTTGCTTTTTAGTTATTTTAATTTTTATTTACATTGCAGTTTTTTTTTTTTTTTTTTTTTTAACTATCAGTCTCCCAACAATAAGTCTCAACGTTTGAATCTCTACCTAGCTGTTCTTCTGGATAGGGGTAATTTTTCTTTAGAGAGTGTATGTGTATATATACATATGTAATGCATTGAGGTGCTATTAGGAAATGATAACATAGACTTTCAAGGTGGTTTCCTGCATGGTTTGAGTCTAACCTGAGAATGATCCATGTACTAGTTGAGTAGGAGACGATCAGAAGGAGAATGAATGATGTGTTGCGATTGATTTTTAAACTGTCGATTACATCTTCCCTGAATTGCTCAAGCAATTTCTTTGGAGATACTGCAAAGGTGGTTTTAACATAAGAATTCTTAGTAATTCTTTAAGAATCTCATACAATATATTTTCACTGCCTTTACCCCATTCTCCCCTTAAGTTCCCCCAGATCCACCCCTCATCTTCCCATCCCCTCCCGGATTTGAGTCCTCTTTGTTTCATTTTTCAAGAACTAAAAAAACAAAAAACAAAACTACGTTTGGAATACAATTTAGTTATATCAATTCCCCCTCCCCCCAAGCTTTCCTGTTTACCCTTCCCTTGCTCTCTTTCAGACTTGTGATTTATACATATGTGTATGTACTTACGCATTTATTCCTAAATATATAAATATAATATGCTAAGTCAGCACAGTGTTACTTGCACGTAATCTCCAGGGTGACCATTTGGTGTTGAACGATAGGCAATCCGTGCCCTCTTCCCTAGGTAAGACTTCCTCCTGCTTTCCGTATTCTGCAGCCGACTGTAGTTCTTAGTCTAGCACAGAGGCCTTGTGAGCTCTCCCTGCTCCATGTTAGTGTGTCTCAGACATGCTTTTTTAATTTTTAAAAAATAATCTACCAAGTCCAGTTTGTGCTGCCCATATCCTCATGGGTGTCGGGCTGTTCATTCGGAAGACAGAACCAAACACAACACCACTCCGGCACTGATTTGTTAGTCATTTTGTTGTTTGCCTTTCGCACTTTCTTATTATGACACAGATACCTCATCCTCTTCCCCCACAGACAAGTAATAAAACTTACCTTCATGAATTGGGTGTGGCTGGGTGGTAGAATGATCGCCTAGCAGAACTCAAACAAAAGAAAACAAACAAAGCAAAACAACAATAAACCCACCTTCACCCAACATCTTAGAGGATCTTCCAAGCTAAGAAAACAAAAACAAGGGCTAGAGAGATGGCTAAATGATTAAGAGCAGACTGCTCTTGCAGAAGACCCAGTGTTCCTGTCTGCCTGTGGTTCAAACCCAGGCATGTTTCCATAGGGTCTCCTTCACAAGTATGGACTATAAAAAAAAGCAAACAAGGAAGAGTGCTGTGTTTGCAACTAAGTCCTTTCTTTTCCTTCTGGTTTTTCCAGACAGGGTTTCTCTGTGTGTATCCCTGGCTGTCCTGAACTCATTCTGTAGAGCAGGATTTCCCCACCATGATAGACTCTACTTCCAAACTGGGAGCCTGCCTGCCTGTCCTCCTTCCCTCCCTCCCTCCCTCCCTCCCCCTCCCTCCCTCCCTCCCTCCCTCTCTCCCTTCCTTTGTTAAGAATTTTGTTACAGTAACAAGAGAAATAATACATAATGTCTTGTTGAGCCTCCTACTTTTGTGTTCATTGTGAGAACTTTATCCCAAATGGATTCTCACCCCCCCCCCCCAGACAGGGTTTCTATGTGTAAGAGACCTGACTGTCCTAGAACTCACTCTGTAGACCAGGTTGGCTTCGAACTCACAGAGATCCTCCTGGCTGTGACTTCTGAGTGCTGGGTGGTGCCCCATACCACCAGTCCCATGTGGATTCCTGGCTAGGGCTGGGAGTGTAACTCACAGTGAAATATACCTTTAGAGGATAAAGGGCACTCTACTATGCGTAGGCAACACACACACACACACACACACACACACACACACACAATTACTACATTAAACAGTTCGCACATTTTGTGTTTTGATGGGTATTGACAAAATGAATCAATTTGTTATTTGATTATGCTTACTTCTATTTTCTCAACACTTAATAAGTACTTAATGACATGTGCTGGTTAAAACACATTTCATTATTTCTTCAGTCTATATATTCCTATAGGTGGTATAAGTGAAATTGTGTGTATGTGTGTGTGTGTGAATGAGTGTAGCACACATATGTATTTTTGCCGAGCTTTGTAACTGCTTATTTAAGACTGCCCTTTAGAGTAACTTGTTGAATTGGGAGAGCTGGCTTTTAGCAATCAATGCCATTGTGCAGGGCAGAACACTCCATGTTGGAATTTCAGAGTTGTGTCATAAGAAGTCTTCAGGCTCTCCTGGGGGGGGGGGGTACAAGCTTGCAAAGAAAATAAATGTTGCAATAACTCATGACAACTGTTAGGTTACACAAACTGTCTGCTTGAAAACGTTGACTTATAGGTGCTTGCTTATCAGCCACCATGGAGAAAGACAGAAAATAGCATAGGATTTCATGTCTAGTAGAAAACCTACAACATACTGAAAGTTAACTTCTTCCTTTCTTCTCTTCCCTTCTCCTTCCTTTTTTTTTTTTTTTTTTTTTTTTTTTTTCTCTTTTGAAACAGGGTTTCTCTATGTAACAGCCTTGACTGTCCTTGGAACTCACTTTGTAGATCAGGCTGGTCTCAATCACCTTTTCTTTTTAAATGTATTTTTCTGTTCTTAAATGTAACTTTTTGTGTACTTAAGTTGGAAACTGTTGCTTCCTTGATGGTTCTAAAGGTTACTTAGTATTTTGGTGTTCTTCCTTTTGCTACATCTTTGTTGTGCTTACGCAACTAGAACCAGAGAGGGCCCTCGTCAGCTTCCATGGTTGCCTACTGCATATATCCAAGCAACCAAACTCAGACAAGCCCACACACCATACAACCACAGCTAGATCCAGTGGTATCTCGAGAAAAAGTCTAGATAGGATGTTGCTTAGTTAAGAACTCTATAGCTGGAGGTCCCTGTATTCATGAGATCTGTTTGCCAGTTGAATGAAGGGCATTATTCAACACAGTAGAGCTGTAGTAGCTGTAGTTTATTCAGTGCTGTAGAGACCAGACTGTATTAGTGAGACAGTATATGTCATGTTTCTGTGCAGATAAATTTTGTTTACCTTCTAAATTATAAATTCAAATTACCCCCCTCCCCCTCCTCCAAAGCCAGTGATTATTGATTCTTCAAGCAGAAAGGAGGATGAGAGATTAGGGTTTATTGAGGAGTTCCGCATGAACTTATGTGGGTAGAAGAGTAGCTGGTTCCTTTTCTTTTCACACAAAATTCCAGTCAAAAAGGACAGAGAGAGGTAAATATGCCAATATGTGGCATATCAACTCAGAACAGAGCCGCACAGGTTCCTCCCTCCTGAGGATGCCTGTGCTAAAGGCCACCCATGCTGAGGGGAGGGAGACAGGATCTCAACAAACCAAGGAACACTGTAGTGCAAGAAATAGTTTGTAAAGTACGTGGTATGAATCAGTGGTAATATTTCCTATAAAAGTACAAACTTTTCAAGTACCCAACCCATTTCTAAGCCATACTCTGGTTTGGTACAGTGGTACCTGTATTTGCATAACAACAAACATTTTCCACCCCTCCCTCCCTCCCTCTCTCTCTCTCTCTCTCTCTCTCTCTCTCTCTCTCTCTCTCTCTGGTTTAGGTAGTATCAGTGTACATTTTAGGGGCACTACAACCCCAGAGTTTCTCCGAGGAGCTCCCTGTGACACCATCACTGAGCTTGGCTAGAAGACTCTAGCAAGAAAGATAAACTATGACCGCCATCTTGTGGTGGGATTCTCACTTACCAGTGTGAGGTGGTGGGAGTGGGGGAGGGGTCTGGACCGTGTTCAGGAATTTGCCCCCACATGATTGATTTCCCATTTGAAATGTAAAATTTGCCACCTGACTGAACACTACTACCTGGGTCTGTGTGGGAAGTCTTCATCTGATTGAATTTGTGTCTTTCCGGTATGGAGAATCTGGGGCACTCATGAGGGACATTTGTCATTCCTTATCTCCTTGCTTCTAGATCCCCTAGCTTATGGAGGTATTCCCCCCCCCCCATTATCCAGAGTTCAAAGACTTTATGGATCATCAGAAACCCAATATTTATTTTTCAACGTTATTTCATTATATACCACACCAGAACACGTTTTTCACAACATCTAATTAGATTTCCCAGAAATGGAAGAGCCAATTGCTTTTTTTTTTTTTTTTAATGGACTTACTACCAGTCTGTGAACCCAGAACTCTTCCAATAGTTTAATACAAACCAGTCATACTGACTTAAATTAAAGGAATGTGTTCAAAGTAGAAATAACACCGATAAAAAGAAGCTTTTGACATGTCCAGGGTAGCACCCAGACTAACAGGGTAACGTCTTGGTGAAAGTGAATAAGACATGGTGGTGAATGGTTTTTTTGTTTTTTGTTTTTGTTTTTCTTTCCTGAAATATTTAAAACAGAGTTTGCTTTTTCACTTGGCAGAACAACAAAAACAACAACAACAAAAGAAACCACGTGGCCATCATTTTTCACTTCCCTACAGATGCCTGTCTAGTTGTTCTTGGATGACTCCGGGGCACAGACACCACATTCATCTCGAAAGTACTCCACCAAGACCAAATGGCTTTTGTTGATCCCGGGAATGGGTGAGGCATGTCTTGTTTTCCAACGAGTACGGATTTGTCCATAACGTAGCATGCTCAGGAACACCTCTGGCTGGAGGCTCTACTGTTGACTGTCTGTAGTGTTGCAAGATTCCAGAGGCTGAGGAATTTATTTAGAATATCCAGACCTTAAGATGATCAGACTGAAAATGTGACAGAGGTGCTTAGAACAGCTCATGGCACACTGCAGGTGCTGGCTGGCAGCTCCAAACAGAAGGAAGGGTCTGTTGAACTCAAACCTAAGGGTGGACTGAAATTCTTGAATGAATATAGTGTCCTCCTCAAACCTGGCTCTATGGCCATTTAGGCTAGCCAACAATTTGTTTCGGGGAGCGGTCCTGTGCGTTTCTGGGTGCTTAGCAACCCTCCTGGCCTCTACTCATAAGATACTAGTGGAGTGCCCCAGTTGTGAAAGCCAAACATGGTTTGAGGTACTGACAAACATTCCCTGGGAGACAACAAACTATCCCTGGTTACAAACCATTTCAGAATCCAAGCCTGCCGGTGGGGATGAGGTCTGTACTTTCTCAGTAGTTGGGGCAGCAACAGAGACCTAGGAAATGCAGAATTAACAGGATGGAATTCTCCTCTCCTGCCTACTGTGTTCTTGAGGAAGAGTGGCCGTAAGCATTTAGACGGACCACTTTGCAGAAAGAGAAGGACAAAGAATGAGCAATCAGTCTGGGAGATAGGCCTTTGTGTTTGAAAGGCACATGACCCAAGAGTCATGCATGCACCCGGAAAAAGCAGGTGTTTCCAGGAGACTGTGTAGTGTAATGGGAAAACAAAAACAACGAACAAACAACAACAACAACAACAAAACCCCACAAAGCCAAACAGCAACAAGAAGTAGTAAATTAATGCAGGCTTGGCCACTGACCCCCAAATCCCACAGACCTCTTCTTCGGCCACAAACAAGGGTCCTGGCCTAAGTTCCTTTTACTCCCTGGGTATGAAGGAAGTACAAACTTGTTTATCTAATGAGCAGACCATGGTTACTAAGCCAGCATTTGAACCAGTGTAGTGGAAGAATCAGGGAGGTAGAGATTTAGAGTAGAGGATGATGTGAGTTTTGGGGATGCCAAATGGGGGCAAAGGAGATTGTGTACAAGGAAGTTGGAAAGTACAAGGTAAAGTGACACAGATGCCATGCAACTTTACCTCTGTGTGTGTGTGTGTGTGTGTGTGTGTGTGTGTGTGTGTGTGTGAGAGAGAGAGAGAGAGAGAGAGAGAGAGAGAGAATGTCATTCTGTGGCCAGGATGCTAACCTTCACAGCTGGCAAGCTACTCAACATCCCTGCAGTCCTTTAGGAAAGAGGAAGGTTTACAGAGAACACTCACTCATCAATCATGAAAGTCACCATTGCAGGTGGCTGCAGACAGTGGCCATTCGTGGATACATACTGGAACTCTCATCAGAGCCTGGGATGGATTCGAGTGCACTGCCTCACTGTGCAGAAACATGGGTCAAAGCGGTCTGTGAGAAACCCACGTCATGATTCACTGTCCATAGAGAAGTGGCATGCAAGGTTCTGGTACTCAGCAGCGCAACAATCAAGGCAGGGCACGTCTGGTTGTATTGCGAATGCTGAAGGGTTTTCAGCCATTTTGGGTTTGACAAAAGAGCAAGTTCAGTTCCCAAAGCACTGTTACCCTTACTTTCTAAACACTGTATTTGAAAGGAAATTCAGTCCATGTGCTTTCGATTAATTTTACTTAAATCATCAAAATATTATTTCTTAAGAATTGTTTGATGTCTAAGAAGTATTTAAACCTTTTGAATAACTTAAAAAAAACACACACACATTTCCCCCTTCTTTAAAACAGGAAATCACTTCTTAGAGAGTTCAAGTGTGTTTGGACACAGATGGGATTCAGAATTGGAATCCTGACCCTGGAAGATTAGGGAAAGTTTAAGAACTGCCAAAATAGATTTCCTTCCCTCCCTCAAAGTCGGTACCCTCTGATGCTGCGTTGTCAGGGGAAGTCGTCAAGCAGGGTCCTACCAAGTGCAAGGTGTTGTATCCCTCCTCTGACCCAGTTGCAAAGCCTCAGTGAATTTCATGGGCCGCACCCTTGCTTCTGCATGGGTCTTCAGGGCAAGTCAAGTCCCCAGGCTTCCTGCCACTTTCCACTTGTCCCCCATTCTTGCTTTGTGCTGTGCCTACCTCCCACAGGCCTTCATTACCGCACACCCAGATCATAGCATTTGTCGCCTAATTGTCATCCTCCGTCTGTCTAGTCAAGTGTGTACGTTGATGCCTTTGCATTTCTAGTAAAGTACTTACTGAGTCTTCACCGAAACGATTCCCTTTTCACTGCAGAACTTTGACTGGTGATTCAAACCCACAGATCCTTCAGTCTGCATTTCAGGGCTCTCTGATCCCATTCTCACACATTCCGGTCACAGCTGGTCAGAGGAGGAGCTGCTGTCTTCAGGGAGACTTGGTTACCAAGTGGCACAGAACAGATATTTCCACAAGAGGAACTTTCCATCTTCTTCCATGGACCCGTTAGGTGGCAGCCTCTCTCACATGGCCTTTCTGATTCCCTCTGCCTGTGGGATCACCCTTTCCTTAGAGTTCCTACTGGCCTCGAAGAACTAGTGCGCAATCTTACGCTACTGTGTCCATATTGTGTGTTGGGGGAGACATGGAAAAAAATGTCTACTCACTCCATGTAGGGAACCAATGGCAAATCAAAGTATGGATACCATCAAAGTCCAACTTGGTGAGCTAGGTTATTGGGTTATTCATAGGGATATGGGTGAGGAGCTACTTACAGGAGCGGAAATGTCTCAAGACAGTTGAATCACCCAAAGTCCATCCCAGCATGGGCGACAGTTCATGACAGCAGTTGGAACCCTGGAGCACTCTGCGCAACCGACTCACATCTCACCGGGCTGGAGAGTGTCCATTCTAGAAGCTCAGCTTATCTGAGTGTTTCCCACCAGTCTTTGCTTTTCTACACTTGGACAGGTGTAGTGAAACTCAGTTTCAGGAACTTCCTGAATTTCGAGTTGTTGGCTTCCTAAGCTTTAATCGCTTCTCCATAGAAAGCAGAATGTTTTACTTCCCCTTAGAATATCCAGCAGGCTTCCTTGTGGGATGGACTGTTTTATCTCTGCTTTAATATCCTGTTTCTTTATTTTCTTTCTAACATCGCATGTATTAATGAGCAATGAGCTTTCTTCCCTTCAAAGTGGGAGATTTGTAGTATCATAGGACGCTGCTACGCAACAGTACATCCCTCCCTTCATAGGGTTTTGTGTCTTGCTTAGCTGGTCTAGAGACACAGTCCTACTGAGGCGGTTCTCCAAGTACGTTCCCTGGACTGCTACATCAGCTTCACTGGTCTCTCTTAACCTCCTCCCTAGATCGGCTGATTCAGAAATCCCCAGAAAGAGATTCAGAATATGGTGACTTAACCAAGAAGTCCCCAGTTGATTTAAATATAGGATCAAATATGAGAAGCATTGCCATAAGATAACCAAATTGTAGGTTCTCTTAAAATTGAGCTATAGATGATAATGAAGTTCAAAGTATGTTGACATTTAAGACAATGTCTCAATGTCATTCAAAGACTTAAAATGCTCCCAAAGTTTCATTGTGAGTTTTTCTTTCCTTCTT
The DNA here is from genome assembly GCF_943737965.1 of Phodopus roborovskii. Classification (NCBI taxonomy): domain Eukaryota; kingdom Metazoa; phylum Chordata; class Mammalia; order Rodentia; family Cricetidae; genus Phodopus; species Phodopus roborovskii. Next base: position 2,200,043 of record NW_026126415.1, read on the forward strand.
TCCTCTCTCCCTCCATCCGTCCCTCCCTCCTTCCCTCCTTCTTGCTCTTTCTGTCTTTCCAGAAAGATTTTCTCTGTGTAGCCCTAACTATCCTGGAACTCACTCTGTAGACCAGGCTGGCCATCAGACCGGCCATCTGCCTCTGCCTCCCAAGTGCTGAGATTAAAGGTGTGGACCACCACCATCCTATTATAAAGTTTTAAGATGTAATAAGTGACTATTTCTTACTGATTAGTATGGAAGATTAAATAGTTATAAGGTGTTTGGTGATATACTTGGAGTAAAAGTCTTCTGCTTGCCATTCTTTGTTGTGGTTTTCAATTCTCATACAAAGATGAAGATTATTACAGGGTCAAAAATAGGTGTTAAAACTTAGCTTTTCATTTTTAAATCATGTACTTTATTTTCCCTTCCCCTACTTTCTTGTTGAAATCAAATCTTGTACACTGGAATTTACAGACTTCCATGTTGAAGTGAGCCTTGACTCATTAATGTGTTCTCCATGCTTCCAAAGACATTTGCCTGTATGAATCATACAAAGTCACTGGCCATGGCAGACCAGACCTTGGGGCAAATGAGCAGTTGTAATGAGCCAATATGGTGGTGCTTCTATAAGCACAGGGCCTCATGCAGCCCTTACAGCAGCGGTTGTTAACCTGTGAGTTGCAACCTTTTTGGGGTCAAACAACCCTTTCACAGGCGTCACCTAGACCATTGGAAAACACAGATGTTAACATTACATTTCATAACAGTAGCAAAATTACAGTTATGAAGTAGCAATGAAAACAATTTTATGGTTGTGGGTCAGCACAACATGAAGAACTGTATTAAAGGGTTACAGCATCAGGAACTAGAGAGCCACTGTTTTACAGAAACAAGTCTATGTTAGTTTCCATGGTAACAGTTAATGAACTTACTTTTATTTAAATTTGAAACAAGCTTGTTTTTACAGGTCAAACCAGTTCCCACACCCTCCCTTCCTCCCCTGTTCCCCCCACCAAACCCCATCCCATCCCCTTCCTGCTCCCCAGGGAGGGTGAGGCCCTCCATGGGGAGTCTTCAAAGTCTGTCAGTCTGTCACATCATTTGGAGCAGGGCCCAGGCCCTCCTCTATGCATCTAGGCTGAGGGAGTGTCCCTCTATGTGGAATGGGCTCCCAAAGTCCATTTGTATGCTAGGGGTAAATACTGATCCACTACCTGAGGCCCCATTGACTGCCCAGTCCTCCTAACTAACACCACATTTAGGGATTCTGGGTCGGTCCTATGCTGGTTTCCCAGCTGTCAGAGTGGGGTCCATGAGCTCCCCCTTGTTCAGGTCAGCTGATTCTGTGGGTTTCTTCATTCTGGTCTTGACCCCTTTGCTCATCACTTCTCCCTCTCTGCAACTGGATTCCAGGAGTTCAGCTTAGTGTTTAGCTGTGGGTATCTATCTGCTTCTGCTTCCATCAGCTACCAGATGAAGGCTCTAGGATGGCATGTAAGGTAGTCATCAATCACATTATTAGGGAAGGGCATTTAAGGAACCCTCTCCGCTATTGCTTAGATTGTTAGTTGGGGTCATCCTTGTAGATCTTTGGACATTTCCCTAGTGCCAGATTTCTCTTTAAATCTATAATGGCTCCCTCTATTGTGGATTTCTGTTTTGTCTTGTTGACTGTGTCCTTTGCTTTACAGAAACTTCTCAGTTTCAGAAGGTTCCATTTATTAATTGTTGATCTCAGTGTCTGTGCTACTGGTGTTATGTTCAGGAAGCAGTTTTCTGTACCAATTCATTAAAGGGTACCTCCCACTTTCTCTTCTAAGAGAGTCAGTGTGGCTGGATTTATGGTGAGGACTTTGATCCATTTGGACTTAAGTTTTGTGCATGGCCATAGATATGGATCTATCTGCAGTCTTCTACAAGTCAGCATCCAGTTGTGCCAGCACCATTGTTAAAGTTGTTTTATTTTTTCATTGTATAAATTTAGCTTCTTTGTCAAAAATCAGGTGTTCATAGGCGTGTGGGTTAATATTAGGGCTTTCAATTCAATTCCATTGGTCTTCCTGTCTATTTTTGCGCCAATACCATGCTGGTTTCAGGACTGTAGCTCTAATATAGAGCTTGAAGTCAGGGATGGTGATGCCTCTGGTAATTCCTTTATTGTACATGGTTGTTTTGGCTATCCTGGGTCTTTTGTTTTTTCATATAAAGTTGAGTATTGTTTTCTCAAGGTTTCTGAAGAATTGTGCTGGGATTTTGATGGGGATTGCATTGAATCTATAGATTGCTTTTGGCAAGACTGCCATTTTTAAATATGTTATCCTACATGGGAGATCTTTCCATTTTCTGGTATCTTCTTTAATTTCTTTCTTTAAAGACTCAAAGTTCTTATTACATAGGTCTTTCACTTGTTTGATTAGCATTACCCCAAGATACTTTATGTTGTTTGTGGCTATTGTAGAAGGTGATGTTTCTCAGCTCCTTTATCATCTCTATATAGTAGGGCTACTGTTTTTTTTGAGTTAATCTTGTATCCTGCCACTTTGCTAAAGGTATTTTTCTCAGCTGTAGGAGTTCCCTGGTAGAGTTTTTCAGGTCATTTATGTAAACTATCATATCATCTGCAAATAGTGAGAGTTTGACTTCTTCCTTTCCAATTTGTATTTCCTTGATCTCCTTTGTTTTCTTATTGCTCTAGCTAGAACTTCAGGTACAATATTGAAGAGATATGGTGTGGACAGGCTTGTCTTGTTCCTGATTTTAGAGAAATCGCCTTAAGCTTTTCTCCATTCAGTATGATGTTGGCTGTTGGTTTGCTGTATATTGCAAAGACAGAACTGAAATGAAGTAATTGATTCCTGTTCTTATTTTTTCCCTGGACTTTTGCTCCTAATAGTTTTCCTTTATCATGACTATGCTGCATTTACCCAACATGCATGGAATAGCCCTATCTCTCCTCTCTTGGTTGTGAAGTTGCATATCCTGAGTCTCTGTAAAACAGGTGTGTAGCTATGTTATCATGCAGACAAGAATCAATTCGGTCTGGACTTTTCCTCTTTCATCCTGCGGTCCTTGCTGGATATTTATTCTCCACCAGGCTCTATAGGGACACAAACGTGCACAGGAGACAGAGCTGGGGTGCAAACTTGTTGCGACTGGAATTATCCTATTTTTCCAATTTTCTCTCTCAGAAATCTGGTCTCAGGAGTTGTTAAATCAGGTATATGCTGCTGTAGTGAGATTTTTCCAGGCAGGACACTTTCCCTAGGAGTGTGCAGCATTCCCCATGTTTATTTTCTTTCCCAGAGTTTGTGCTCAGTCAAGCCATTGGGTTTTATTCTGTGATGGAGGAGAATATGTTAGAAGTTACAGTCTGCCCTGAAACATGCTCTGAACTTATGGATAGGAATTTACTTATCAGATCAGCAAACTACACTTAGCAAAGATTAAAGAGAAGACAATAAAATCACAAAAAATTGCTTAGATTGGAAAGAGGCCATCTAGGGACAAGGACTGAACTAAATAAACAGGCCAGGGTGAATGTATTCAGTCAGTTAGGGTCAATGGTAACTTCCATGATGGCTGCCTGGAGTTTCTGATGCCTTATAGTCACACTCTGTATTGTCTCCTCCCACATATGAAATAATAGCACAGTATATAATACTATAATGACATATATCAATTGTGTTACTGTGTAAACAAGGAGGCATTGTGGGAGTGACTTCCATGGCTAGGTTACAGAGGACATTGCATTACTCACTCCAAGAAAAGCCTTATTCTCAGATATTCCAGGGCTAGAGAGCTGCCACACTGTATGGATTCACAAATGGCTCCACAGAGAGACTCTCCTGGTGAAGAACTGAGGTCCCTTACAACCAGCATTATGTGAATAATGACCCATGTGTGAGTGACCTGTGTGCATTTTTTATGTATGTGAGTGACACATTACAAAAGTAAATTTTCTAGCTCCAAGGAAGCCATCGGATGATTGTAACTCCAACATGTGTGATATATATATATATATATATATATATATATATATATTATAATTAAAAATTAAGAAGGGTCTTAGTTCAAGCTAGCTTTGAACTCAGTCTAAAGCCAGTCACCTCAGACTTGAAGCAATCCTTCTACTCCAGCCCTTGTGTATTGGGATCACAAGTGAGTACCTCTGTGTTCGGATTCTAGCAGACATCTTAACTCTAGCTCCCTGAGAAGCCCCAGGCAGAACCATCAACCTCCAAATTCCTGGCCCACAGAATCTATGTGGAATGCTAAGAGTTTATTGCTTTAATCATATAGTTTGGAGTAGATGCAGTGAATAACAGAGGGCCCACCAAGATGCTAGATTCTTAGAAGAAAAGAGCAACACAGAGGGGGGCGGTACTGAAAGGGAAGGGTAGAAAACCTAAAGATGATATTCTTTACCTTGTTGCCCATAACCAGCATTATTTATACTTCATAAAGGGTACCAGGCCAGGGGGAAATGATGGCTTTGGCCTATGAAAGACCCTAAATTCCAAGACTTCGAAATGAATCTGTCTTTCAATATTATGTGATTTTTTTTTTCTTCAGGTTGTCCTCAAACTATTTATGTAGCCAAGGTTGGCCGTGAACTTCTGCTTACTGGAACTGCAGGCATGTGCCACCGTGCCAAGTTTACGTGTCACTGGGATCAAAGCCACAACCACATACATGCTAGGTAAGTGTTCTCTTAACTGAGCTACATCTCTAATGCTGCTATGCGAGTTTTGTAAACTGTGTTTTATTTAATTATTGTGTGTGTGTGTGTGTGTGTATGTGGTAGTAATTGTGGAGGTCAAAGGATAATTGTTGGTCTTGACTTCTATCAAGTGGGTCTTGGGGATGGAACTTAGATTGCCAGGCTGACAGCAGACGCCTTTATCCACGGAGACATCTCTCTGGCCCCTATTTGAAATAAAAAAATTAAACTTAGGTGTATTTATTTATGTATTCATTTATTTGTGTGTGCATGCATGCCACAGGGGTCAGAAGGCACCCTGTGGGAGTTGGTTCTCTCCTTCAATCACATGGGGCCCAGGGACTGAACTCAGGTCAACAGTCTTGGCAGAAGTATCTTTATCTATCTATCTATCTATCTATCTATCTATCTATCTATCTATCTATCTATCATTTATTTATCACCTATCTATCTATCTATCTATCTATCTATCTATCATTATCAATCTATCATCTATCTGTCTATCATTTATCTACCATCATCTATCTATCATCAATCTATCATCTATCTAAATATGATCACCTCCTAGATTTCATCACAGAAGCATAGAGATAATAGAATTCCTTCCATTTTTTCCTATTGAAAGCTAGTTAATGAGACAGACTACGTAATCTTTCAATAACCAATTTGTTAACGAAAGCAGCAACTTCAAGGCTTGGGAAAATGCTCTGGTGGATGATTCTGTGCCCATGGACATACAGGCAGCACCGAGTGAACTCAATGCTTTTTTTAAGAGCATGTGAGGTTGAGAGCAGAAGGGGTAGAGAGGATGATGGGGTTGGAGGAGAGAGTGTGGGGTGCAGGCTTGACCAAAATATGATATATGCGTGCATAAAATTTTCAAACCATGAAAACGAGCCTACCAAAATGTTTCATATTTTTGAACTGGAAAAAAAAAAAAAAGGCTCTTTCTAACATTGCCGCGAATTTTATTTGAGACTAGGAGCAAACTCTTTTTGTTTTTACCTCTGGGAAAAAGTGACGTATAAGCATGATGGCAAGGGGGCTTTGCATTAGAGGTTTAGGAAGAAGAAAATGTCCAGTTGCTTCTTGTGTGTGTCAGCTCTCCGCCACTGTGTGGATCCACTTAGGGGGAGGAGTCGTGATTCATACCACTTTGTACATACTTTTCTGACGAGTTTTATTCACAAACCTGGGGCCACTTACATAACAAAAACATTAAAACGGCATTTTAAACTGCGTCTCTTTATTAATCATGAATTTGCTCTTGTAAATACTACACGCAAGTACACCCTAGTTACGTCAGTTGGGAAACAGTGATTAAGTAGCTGTTTAGCTATGAGGATGGAGGCAGGACTATTTCGCGATTTTATATGCACTTCTGAAAAAGCTGTGTATTTTTTTTTTTCTGATTTGTCTTGAGCAAATATTTTACAGCTTAGAATTTCTGTAATGGTAGTTTTAATTTTCAAGATCCTTTCTATCTCTCTTTACACTGAGCAGCAGTTTTCTAGGGCATTCAGTCTGTCCCTCAATAGCCTTTTGAAGGAATGGTACATTTGTTTGAGAGAAATATATTTTGCTATTTCAAAGCCCCTTTGATATCAGTAAAGATGGTTTTGCTTTAGTTTTGCCTTCAGCTCAATTCTTTTTCTTCTTTGTTTCTACTGGGATGAGGTAATCCTGGCTTGTGAAGTCTTTTGTGATGGAAATGGCCATGACCACACAGACAGCATAATATTTACTAGGAATAAGAGAAGGCCGGATAGCCCTAGTATTGCCTTTCAACACCGGGGAGAAAAAAAGCCCTTCAGCATGCTCATTATTGCCTTGGGTGTCTACGATATAGTGGGTACATATAAATTGCAAACCAAAGTTGAATGAACAGAATAGTAAGATTTCAAAAATACATATGGCAATCTAGGGAAATGCCTGAAGTTGAGGAACCCAAATTCATTGACAAGGCCCAAGTGTGACGAGGGCATGCGTAAACAATAGAGTTAAAAGTGCCCGAGAATGCTCAACAGCCGAGTAGGGAGGCACGTAAGTACAGTACCCAGCTCTGCAGCTGGTTGTAGCTTACACTCTTAAGTGGGGGTCAGCAACAGGTTTTGTTTTTTGTAAAGGGCCAAATAGTAATATTTGAAAATTTGAAACCTGGAGGCTGTAAGATCTCTGTCACAGCTATTCAACTTTGCAACGATACTAGATTTTTTTTTTTTTAAGGTTGTCATGTAGCCCAGGCTGGCTTTGAACTTGCTATGTATCTGAGGATGTCCATGAACTTCTGCTCCTCCTCCCTGAATCTCCCAAATGCTGCCATTACAGGTGTGCAGTACCACACCCAGGGCTAGGGATATGCAGTGCAGGGATGCAAGCAATCTCGGGCTCTGTGCATGCTAAACAAGCATGCTACCATCCCAGCAATACTCCAAGAAGGCAGCCATAGACAACATGGAGATGCACTGATAAGGTTCTATTGTAATACAACTTTACTTACTGAAGCAGGCAGCAGACCAGCTTTGGTTTGTAGGCTGTGGCTTGATGACTCTAGTCTGCAATATGTAATTCCTGTTAGTCATTTATTCATAATGACTTTGAAACAACTTATAAGAACCCACCCAACATTGAATCCTACCAAAACATAGGACAAGAACATGGGACCCTGGGAGTTTGTGGGTTCCATATGGTACCGGGGAATCATTTGTAGACAAAGCCAGTGTCTGTGGACGGTTTTCACTTTCCTGACCATTATACATAGTTTGTGTTGACAATTGTTATACATAGCTTTACTGACTATTATACATAGCCTGTGTAAATCTCTTCTATGTTGTCGCTGGTCATTTTGATAAAGTTGCCATTCTGTTCCTCCAGTAATCATTTTCTACAGGATTCCAAGCATGCTCCCTTGGGATCCCAAACCTATCAAAGATAAATAAGAAAATAAATCAGTAACAGCTTTGGTTCAAGTCATTTCATTAGTACCTACATGCTAATGAGGTCTGAGGAAGTTTAGATTGCATTTGTTTAAAAATATTTATACTCTAAGCATATCTCTCATTGAGAAAAGTAGTGAAAAATATGAGTAAAATATATGATTAGATGAGAACATATAAAGTACAATATAAATATAAAATATATAAATAAAAGTATGAGCCAAATTAATTATAGAAAGTATAGAAAGTAAAAAAACCTTAGAAAATACAACACAATAAACCATTTTGTCCCATATAGTTTCCAAAAACTGGGTGGAAAATTCCATAGTATTTAAAATGATCAGCTCATGGATTAATCCACCATTGCGTTATACATGAAAATGTTCCCTTTATTAATCAGTTATGAAATAAATTTCTTAATGTGTTGTAGAATATTAGTTGCAGATGTGTTGATTTGCTTAAGCTGTGGAATGTTTGTTTAAGGATGCAAAGCTGTGTGGCATTCTTTTATGTTGCAATTGTTTAACTCTGTGAAGCTGTGTTACTTTGCCTATCAAAAACACCTGATTGGTCTAATAAAGAGCTGAATGGCCAATAGCAAGGCAGAAGAAAGGACAGGCTGGGCAGGCAGGCAGAGAGAATAAATAGGAGAAATCTGGGAAGAGAAAAATGGGGTTTGAGAAAAGGAGACAGGACACTAGGAGCCAGCCACCCCTTCCCCTGCCACACAGACAGCAATGGAGTAAGAAGTAAAGAAAGAACAGAAAAGGTTAAAGTTAGCCAAGTTAAGAAAAGCTGGCTAGAGAAAAGCCAAGCTAAGGCCAGGCATAAGAAAGATTAAGTCTCCATGTAATTATTTGAGAGCTGGGTACCAAACTGCCCCCCCCACTAAGAGTAAAGAGTAAAAAAGAAAAAAACAACTGCATTAATGTATCTTCATAGAGTCGAGAGACTGTCTCCTTCACTACCCCTCAGATAACATCAGAATAGGAGTTAGTGCTGCTTCAGGATCGACTGGATGAACACAGAACCAAGCAAACCACAGGGAAAGAAAACCTAAAGACAGAGCATGAAGGGCAGCTAGAAGGTGACCATGGCCCTGCCTGTCCCAGGACCTGAAATTTGTCTGTCAAAAAGATTGACACATAAGTCCATGTATGCCTAAATGACATGAAAGTGGAATAAAATGACCTAGGAGACAAAGGGTGTTACACTGGAGGGGTAAAGGGTAAGAAAAGGGAAGGTAGGGGAATACGAAGAAGAAAATAGTCAGCGGGTATATGAATGACCATTTGAAAGGATAACCTAAAAGGAAAGGTTCCAGGACTTTTGCAGAAAAACATTCGACGCGTGGAACAGCTCTGGGGGCAGTGAGGAGGCACTGGGTTTCAGGAAACAGATTAATAGCTGAGAAGGGAAGTGATGGCAGTTAAGACAGTCCCCGCGTGCATTAATTCATAGCTGTGGACAAGGACAACAAGAAAGGAGAGATGCTAACATGGACAACAGAAAGCTCAGGAGGCCTCAACCCTACACAAAGCAACCACAGGCAATCAAGGGAGGCAAGAGAGGGAGGGAACAGTCTGCCCAGGGAGAGCACACCAACTGGTTATCCAGAACCAAGTGGCCAGCCTTGAAAACACACATCGGGAGCGGTTTCTTTTATGTGTGTATCCATAGATGCACGTAACAACAATTAATGGAAAAAAAAAAAAAAAAAAAAAAAAAAGAGGCCGTGAATTTGAATTTGGAAGAGAAAGGAGGGGTATATCGAGTGTTTGGAGGGAGGAGGGCGGGATATTACAATCTCAAAAAATAAATTAAAAAAAAAAAATCATAGCAGCTCAGTTCTCTTCCTAAGGGTACTTGGGATTGCACAGAGAACTGTATGGAACCAGCAGGAATGTGCTCTCTTTAATCCGATTTGCTACAAAACTGCCCCATCCGTGATGTAAGGGGAGATTGTGTCATATTGCTTGGGTCTTTGCTGAATGGACGGTAGGACTTAATCATAGCTGAATGTCTCCACCTGGAGCGCTGGAAAGGCGGTATTCTTTTCCTACTTCTGTTAGGGACAGCCTAGATGGGGAGTTTGGAGAATTCACTGTTACCTGTATTCTGGGATCCAAACTGTAAACAGTTGACACGAGAAAGATCTCTCCTTCCAAAGAGTTAAAGAGTGGAAGAGAAGGTGTATACCCTTCAGTGAAAGTGAAACCAGACATTTTGTTAGTCCACAGAGGAGAAAATACTCAGCAGTGTATTAGCTGGGGAGAAAGGGTCTAGTAACAACTTTCATATAAAGTTTTAAGGTTGTTTTTTGTCATTTGTTAAGATACGTAATATACTTTCATATTCTTTCTTTCTTCCTTCCTTCCTTCCTTCCTTCCCCCTCTCTATCTCTGTCTATCTGTCTCTCTCTCTTTCTTTTCCTTCTTTTCTTTTTTGAGACAGTCTCTCTATGTAGCTCTGGCTATCCTAGACTTCATTATATGGCCAGGCAGGTCTCACAGAGATTCCCCCTGCCTCTGCCTCCCAAGTGCTCAAGAGCTGGGATTAAAGTGTGCACCACTACACCCAGCCAATACAGTTTCTTAATAGTTTTAAAATTATTTCTTTTGCTCTTTTGAGATTGTTATATAATTGTATCCCTACAATTATCACATATTATTTGTGCCATTCTGGCCACTTATTATACAGCCAAGTGTGAGAGATGCCGTTCTTTAAAAATCCCAGAAAAGTACATAGGAAGATGGGACACATAGGCATAGAACTAAAAAAGACCTTGTATGCTCGCTCATGAGTGGAAAGTGTCAGTATTTTTAAGGTGATAATTCCCTTAGACTGATTTATAAGTAAAATTCAAACTCCACGAAATACCAATAGGTTTTTGATATCTTTTTGCACAAGATATAAACTTCATATAGATGTATAAAGGGCCTAGAAAACCTAAAACAGGCTTGAGAAAGACAAACTTGGATACTTACATGATCCAATGTCAATTCTTGAGTAGAGAGCTACAATAACTAAGGGACTTCTATATTAGGTAAAGATCCCGAAGCATGTTGATGGGATAGGTAGAAGGAGGCAGACACAGACTCACACGGGCATGTTGGATGGACTTTCAGAGTAAGTACCAAGAGGAGTCCATTGAGGGGAAGGTGTCTTCTGAATAAATGGTTATTGGAGCAGCTGAATATTTGTTTCTAATTAATGTATCATTATCATAATCATAATCATCATCATGATGTTTGAGTGTGTGTGTGTGTGTGTGTGTGTGTGTGTGTGTGTATGTAGACCAGAAGTCAATGTTGGATGCCTTCTTTGATTGCTCTGTATTTTGATTTTTAACAGAAGGCCTCTCTCTGAACCTGGAGCTCACAGACTGGTTACATTGTCTGACCACCAAGCCTAAGTCCTGAGACTACAGTGCACATTGCTACACTCAGCATACAAAGAAATGAACCTCTCCTTTTATTTCCATCCATCCATCATCATCCATCCATCTATCCATCATCCATCCATCCATCATCCATCCATCCATCCATCCATCCTCCATTCATCTATCCTCCATTCATCCATCATCCATCCATCATCCATCAATCATCCATCAATCATCCATCAATCATCCATCAATCATCCATCCATCCATCCTCCATTCATCTATCCTCCATCCATCCATCCATCATCCATCCATTCATCCATCATCCATCCATCCATCTATCCATCCATTCATCTTCCATCCATCCATCATCCATCCATCCATCCTTGTGTCTATTCATATATGAGCTGTAAATGGAAAATTGTTGACAGTATGTGAACAAGCTTTTCAGGTAGTGATTATCTAGAGAGAGACTAGGGACTCTCCATTATTCTTGTCTCCTCAAAACACCTACATAGGAGGTCCCAAGACTACTAGAACCATATAGGGCCATATTCTGTAGCTCTGAACATGATGCTGAGAAGGGGTTAGATTTGTGTTCTTGTGTTTTAGAGTCCTGATGTAGTCCCTCAGAGTCTGATGCTCTCAAACTGTACTGGCACAGAATGGGGTGCTTTCTAGGCACCCCTACAATGGATACTTCTCATTGGCTCTTCCCATTGGGATTGAGTCAGTGTTTCATAATGGAAAGAATGAGATGGTCCAGCTTAGGGCTTACTTTGGTGTCTCAGTTTGTGGTAGATCCCACTCAAGGTGAAATCCAGTGGTGCCTCACTCTTTGGCCACCCATGATGAAACCCTGTGGGAACACTGCAAGCCATAGTTCTGAGGTTTGTCAGTGAAAGGGTGGCCCAGGCCATGGTGAGATTTCTTCCAAAGGAAAACAGGGACGGGCACTTAACTCATCATAAGCAAGGAAAATATTTATTTTTAAAGCATGCACAGGAAGGACATGATACTCCTTTTGTAAGAGGGGCAGACTTTCTTCATTTCCTGTCCTCTGAATTAGAGGCCACCAAGCTCTTGGAAGAAACACTTCAACTGAGATCTGGGTGTTTCCTCCATATGGAGTTATGTCTCTGCTGAGCCCTGTCAACACCCTTGTCTAAGACTGTCTGAAGTATTGGTTGGTGGACCCAGCAGTAGAGCTAGATCCAGTTCAGTTGAGTCTTTGTGGAGAGCAAGAGAGGTAACCAGTCATTGTAGGAGTAGATTTCTGGTTCTAGTGCATGTTAGAAAAGAAGAATTGGAGATAAAGGAGGGTTACTTTGGCTATGAAAGCACAGAGAACATACTTTGGACATGTATCAACTTCAGACTCATATCTTCTTCATACAAATCTAAACAACATACATTTTTCAATGGTAGATTTTTTAGTCTCTTTTATTGGAGTTTAAACATTGGTTTATTCTAGGATGATGACTTGACTTTTAAAGCTTTCATATATGTCTATATCTATGTATCTATATCCATATCTCTATATCATCTCTATCTACATCTGTATCTATATCTTCTCCCATACATTACACCCTGACCACAGTTACCTCTTCCCCCGTCTCCCATACCTCCCCTTTCCTTTCTATTCACTCCTGTTTACCTTCAGAAAAGAGCTGGGTTCCCAGGGATATCAACCAAACATGGCATAATAAATTAGACTAGGCACAAATCCTCATGTCAAGGCTGGTCTAGGCAACTCAGTAGGAGGAAAAGGGTCCTAAAGAAGGCAAAAGTCAGAGACATCCCCACCCACTCTGTTAAGCGTTCCACAAGAACAACCAAACTACACAACCATAACATATACGCAGAGGACCTAGCTTAGACCCATATAGGTTCCGTGACAGCTGCTTCAGTCTCTGTAAGCCACCATGAGCCCTGCTTCGTTGATTGTGTGGGCCATGTTCTCCTGGTATCCAGAAACCTCTGTCTCCTACAATCCTTCCTTCTTGCCTTCTGAGGGATTCCCTAAGCTCTGCCTAATGTTTGCCTGTGGGTCTCTGTATTTTTAATGATATCTTTTCTTTCACAGCACATTAGTCAAATTTTGCCAGATGAAAGTTATGTTTGTGTGTGTTATTGTGGGAGTTGCTTCTCTTCTTACTACCTGTGGGTTCTGGGGGACTAAATTCATATTGTTAGGCTTTTACCACTGAACTATATTCCCCTCCCCATAAGTTGCCTTTGATTCTAGTCAGGACTATCAAAAATCCCACAAGATTTCTTACAGACGAGGGCCTGTTCCAGGATCTAGAGTGCCCTGAATGTCCCCATCATACCTCAGAGCAGGGCCTTTCCTATTCTACAAACCTAGTAGTTACATATGGTTGTCATTTAAGCAAGAAAAATGATTATTGTATTGTTATAGTCATTGTTTTGTTATATTAGACATATATATGTATATATATACATATATACATACATATATACATACATATATATATATATATATATATATGTATGTTGGCTTACTTGTTCTGTATTTTTGAGACTGTAAACTTCTGTACTTCTTCCTACTTAGTGGTCTTGATGCTTGGACAGACACAGGCCCCTGAGAGCTTTTCTACCACTTTCAGGATAGCAATGGGCAGAGATAGCTTTTCACTTCAACTACAAGAATGTCAACAGGTTTTGTAGCGTGTTCTCATTTTACCAAGGAATTTTTTAAATCATTTCCGACTAGAGCAGGTTTCCCAACAGTGAGGTGGATGTTCGTTTCTTACTAGCATCTCATGGGGTCATGAACCCAACAGGAAGTGAACAAAAACTCGAGCAGATGAAGGGGCTGGGATATTTCCTATGTGGAAGAGAACATGATAGCCATCTCTTCTGTGCATTTCAAAAAAAAAAAAATGACAATTTTATGAGACTCCTCTTCAGCGCCAAACCTTCTTATATGCTATCATTCAAATAATTGTTATTCAGAAGTCAGTCTACGCTTGTGGGTTCTAGTGTGAGCTGGAGCTAGTTCATCTGAAGTGGTACCCAACTTGTCCTCGACATCAGAGTTTCACAAAAATCACAGTGCAAGGCAAGGCATGAGACAGCTTCCCTGTGGGTTATTGGTCAGGTGTGTCCCAGAGGTTGCCAATACAACAAAGACTGTCGCCGGTGCTCCTGGTTGTCTGCCATCACTACCTAGGATGGCCCTGTTGCTGGCTGTCGGATATAGAGAAATAAATCTCAAACGGATGGAGAAACTGCTAGCTAGCTTTCACAGTGCTGGAAGGTGTCATGCAGTTTGCAGAGGAGGAAAAGACATTGGTGGCCTCACCCAGTGCTCGAGCCTGCATGATGCAGTACCTGCTTGCCAGGGAAGATGTACTCACTGGGACATAGCAGCATGACTGTCACACAGTAACTAACCGTGTTCTGGTTGCATTTGAGGCCTGGGCCATGGGAGGGAATTTCATGCCTGTTACTGCAACTCTGGTCAAAGGCTCATGGCTAGGGAGGTCATAGGCAAGAGGAGAGAATGTGTTACTGCGATTTTTCTGAATGTGCAGGTTTTCAAATTGTCCTCTAAATATTTATCTTTACACGCATAGACTGGGACTACTCTGGACCATGGTCGAAGAATCCTCACCATCTAAATGCTGAGAAGAGATGTGGGAGATGAGCTCCAGGCTTCCCGCCATATCAAGGTGCTGCTGATGGTTGAAGGCTGGCCACTGGCACAGGGAAAATCGTTCTTCAAGGATGTAGCCACTGGTGCATTTCCCACACTCCAGTGGATGGTCCCTTACTCGTGGACATATGGACAGTATTAACTGAACTTAGTGGCTTATAGAGAAACACAAAGTTAGAAAATGCCAATGGGTGTTGAAGGAGGACTATGGGGGACAAACACGATAATATTTCATACATGTATGAAATTCTCAAGGATAAAAAAAATGACAATTGAAAAATGGGTAGCATAGCTTTTTTAATCAATTGAAAAAGTTATTAGGACTATTTAAATTTTGTTCTAAATGTGGATATTTTGTGTTAATAATAACAAATTGAAGAGTTGAGCAATGAATATAGTTTGGTATAAAAAAATCAGAGTTTTATTTTGTTCAGTTCAGGCTATTTTCACAAAGTATCATTGACTGAAGCAACAGGCAATTGTTTCCCACAGTTCTGACTTAATAGCAAGACACTGAAGGATTTGGATTCAAAGTATCTCTTCATGGCTTGCCGATAAGTGCTGTGTAACCCAGTTTTGCGTTGCTGTAACAAAATACCAGATATAAATGGTATGCATGGAGGAAGATTATTTTGGCTTTCAGTTTCAGAGGACATAACCCAGGCCCATTTGGCTTGGTTGCTTTGGGTCTACGGCAGGGAGCATGTGGTGGAGACTGGTTACTTCCCCATGGTAATGGAGCAAACAGAGGAAGGAAGATGGGATTTTAACAGTTACTTCAAGATCAAGTCCTGTGATCTAATGTCTGCTCATGAGGCCCTATATTTTAGAACTTTTCTCACATCTCAATAAAGCTACAAGCTAGCAATGAAGTTTTTAGCCCTTGGGCCCTCTGGGAGAAATTTAATATCCAAACCATACTTGTTTCTTTCCGTGTCCTCATAGCGGACAGAGGGAAGCCTCCGATGTCTTCTTCTTTTTTTTAAAAATAAGGACATTAATACCAGTAAGGAGGTTCTGATCTATAACTTCATCCAAACCTTGTTACTCGCCAAAGGCCCCTATATAAGCTCAGCCACACTGACAATGAAGACTCAGACATGTGAGACTTAGAGCTGTCTTCTCTCAGCATACTTCTTTTGTTAATTATTAATATTTCTCCTTCCTGTATATACTGGGACTGTGTGCATAACAATTGCCCAAATCCATCAGAAGGAACTGGAGCTATAGATGATTTGGAACCACCACATGGGTGCTGGGAACCAAAATGAGGCCTCCTGAAAGAGCTACAAGTCTTCTTGGCAGCCGAACCTGTCTTTCCAGCCCTGATACTTCTTAACACACATTTCGGTTTTTTTTTTTTTTTGATGATTTTATACATATTTACAATGTATCTCATCGTCTTGTGTATATCAGTCTATCTATAGATGCACAGATTAAGATACACCAGACGAGGTTATTATATGGGTTATATTTTATTTGGGGAGAAGTAACTTACATGAGAAACCAGTGAGCCACAAGTTCGCGATCCAAGGGTCCAGGCCCAGGCTGCTCTCTGTGACCCTACCGGAACCAAGAGAGAGTGAACTGGGGTCCCGGACCTCAGACCTAGCCTTCCCCAAATGGGCGTGATCAGTGCCACAGGTGCAGGCCGAGTATATATCTCAGGGCAATCTACTTCCAACTTCCTCCTCCAATCTTAACTTCCTCCTTACGTCCCCAACTTAACCCTTCCCACTTTTGTGCCCGATTCGTCCTCACATTTCTTATTCCTTGTTGAAAGTGACTCCTTTTATTTTTATGACCTTACCGGGCAAACAGGCACACAAATCTGTGTAAGATTTCAGTTTTTCTCAACATTGGTCCCCAGGAGCAGGTGGCCTCTTGAAGTTAAAATTTTTAGAGGAAAAATTTCTCTCAACCCACAGTTAAACAGTTGCGAGTGAAATCTAGCATCCAAAAATATCCATGTCAAGAATTCCTCACAACTAAATTTACTGTGGATACACAGCGGATAGATCACTGGATGAAGCAATATTTTAAAACTGTGTCAGACACTGGAAAGATTATACTATTCATGTAGGTATAAACAGATTTTATCCAGCACTCATCAACAATTTGACCCACATTTCACAACAACAAAAATTGGTGAAAAGTAGAAACAAAGAATACTGGATTTAAGATATAAATATTTTAAGAGCGGGGGAGTTTATAGTCACTTCCCATTTATTTACTGTCTAAAAATGTATGCAATACCAATTCAGGCTTTTTATTTTATATATATATCTTATTTCTGCCCACATTGAAAATGTCTGAGTAAACGTGTGCGGTTTACTTTTGTAAAACTGTTTACACAACACAGTTAAACAGTGTGCAATGTCTGGGGTTAACCTCAAAATAGGGTGCATTTTCCTAATGTGGTATGGTCTCCTGAGCGGGGCTGCACAGTAGGTGTGTTGTCTTGGTTTACTCTAGCTGATTCTGTTGACTCTGCTAGAGTGTGGGTCTGAAGCTCAGTAAATGGCTCTTTTTGCTATATGGCATTTATTGTCCTCACATCTTTCTCTTCTGGGTAGCAAGCCGGCATCGCTGGGTAATTTGAAAACCTTTCGGGACAAAAAAAAAAAAAAAAAAAAAAAAAAAAAAGAAAGAAAGGATTTCTTCATTTTTCTTCTGATAGTGGGAGTCTGGTAGGAAAGTAGATGTTCCTAAGGCCAAACCTTTTAGTGGGCTATGGGTCTCCCTGGCTGTAGATGCCAGTGAGTTTGTTTGGCCTGTGGCCTGTGGCTTAGGAAGCTTTGGGAGAAAAGCCCAGGCACGAGAGGCTTACACAGTGTTTGTCGAATATTCTCTCGGAAGAGGGAGGAATTGAAAATGACTCTGGCTTCAAGGCTTCGGGAAACTGCTTCTTTGGTCAGCTTTCTAATTTTTTCCTTTGACGGCTCAAAGTCTACCATGAAGTTTCCTGCTTAAAAATCTTCGGCTCTTTCTTTGTGATAACCATAGACTTGTCCTGTTATTTATTTACTTATTTAATCCTCCACCTGCTTTGACATATTAGGATGTAACTTTGACTTGAGATTGTCAGCCAGAGTGAGAACGTACGAGGTGGGATGCTTCAGGCAGCAAGCGTTTCTTTCCTCTGTTCTTTGAGGCTACAAGTCTGACACCAGCATGGTGGGATTCTTGCCGAAGCCCTCTCCTGTCTTTACCCTGCTAGTCTTGTACCCTCATGCAGCAGAGAAGACAGGGATATCCCACTGCACATCCTGTGCTAACTTCGGAAACCAGGAAAGCGGAGAGGGACCATTGCATCGCTTCGGTGGGGGTGGGGTAGGGTGGGGAAGTAATGGAGTGTCAGGGTACAAGAGATCTGATCTTGGGAATGGGAAAAAGGGATGGCCCCTACTAGGAACAGGAGCAGAAGATTTAGATTCAGAATAAGGAGGCAGGAGTGTAAAATAACCTGTAGGGATGTCTGAAAAAGTCATAAGGAGTCATACTATTAGCCATTTACCTAAAAATAGGGACCTATAGTCCACATAGGTCTCTGTGTAGTTATGCATATATAGATGAAATGAACCTTTTCTCTTCTAGTCTGATGATGCCGAGAGCCAAAGACCATCTAACGAAAGCCTCAAGCCAGGCATGTGAAGACCCCCTTTGAGTTGTTGGTCAGGGCTGTCGCGGAAAACATTCAGGCCATTGCTATTGTCTTTGCTTTCGCTGCTTCCTCCCATAAGTGGAAAATTAAGTCCTTACTGCTGAAGACATCATACACTTTAGACACTGGGTTCAGAGGGCCCTGAGCTGGCACTGTCCTGAGTACCTCCTCTCTGAGGACTAGCTTTAATGACTAGTACTGGAAAGACATCATCAAACTTCCAAAGGAGGGAAGCAATCAAAGTTCTACCCAGCTATGATGCCCATGGACGATAACAATAGCCAGCATGGTGGGATAATGCTAAGGGTGTGGTAGTGGCACGAATACCTTTGTAGCAAACGGCAACCCTCTGATTAACCTACACGAGGGTTAGCAAACCAAGGTGCCAGAAACCGAGGCAACTACCGAGGCCTAGTGAAGTCACGGGGCTTGGAGGAGAACTTACAACCACCAATCAGCATAGTTCCCCAACTACCCTCTAATTACTTGTCCTTATATCCACAGGTAAGTGCAGTCCTGGCCCCGATCAAGGTCACTTCTATTTGTAATAGAAGGAGATCTTTGCAGAAAACCACAACCAGCCAAAATGCAGAGCCGTGGAGCCTAGTTCCAATGAATACATCTACAAAACAATTCCTGTACTTAACTGAGGTTCAGAGATCCAACACAGAAGGCCCAGGGGGCATTGTAGAGGAGGGGACAGAAAAATTGTAAGAGCCAGAGCTGTGAGACTATGTCTCTCGTAAGCTCAGAGGCCACACATAGAACATCTCATCAACATGATTACTTAAATGGACTGAAGGACAACGGTAGATACGCTAAAGTGGATGGCAGGGAGAGAGTGGGAATCCACAGGGCCTTAGAACTACACAAAGAAGCACAAGCAGCTAAGGAATGCTGACAGCGAGGTTATTTGTCTTCCCCCAATGGCTTAATCGATACCAAATGGTGAGCCCTGAAAACATACACAGAAGTAGCAGTATATAGACTTAGGTAATTATGTTGAAGAATATATAAGTGTGTACATACACATGTAACAACAGTTAATGAAAAAAAAAAGGCTATGAATTTGAAGGATAATGGGGGGAGGGGTGTATAGGGGATTTAGAGGGAGGAAAGGGAAGGGATCAATGATCTAATTATAATCTTAAAAATAAAAGAAATAGCACTTAGGAGGCAGAGGCAGGCAGATCTCTGTGAGCTTGAGGCCAGCCTGGTCTACAGAAAAACAATACAGAGAAACCCTGTCTTAAGAAAAGAAAGAAAAAAAAAATAACAAAAACAAAAAAACAAAACCAAAAAGAAATAATGTTAAAAGAAACGATTGGGCTCTTGTATCCTTATATGGGCACAACCTCCCAAACTAATGCAACTAGCTTGGGATCAGGTGTTCATTGCTGATGGGAGATGTCATTCTGTAAATATGTTTCTCATACTGGTTAATGTATAAAGCACTGTTGGCCAATAGGAAAGCAAGATAGGCGGGACTAGGAGACAAGGAGGATTTAAGGAAGTAGTAAGGAGGAGTCAAGATGGAAGACAGGAGACCAGACGCCGGCCCCACTCCCCGGTAAGATGAGACCACGTGGAAATACTTAGATCAATAGAAATGGGTTAATAATTAAGACAGAGCTAGCCGATGAGAAACTAGTAACTGGCCAACAGTGTTATATCAAATACAGAGTCTCTGTGTGTTAATTGGGGCTGGTGCCATGGTGGGTCCAGGCCGGCAGGAAAACCTACTCGCAACAATACATCACACGCATCTTTGGAGACATTTTCATAGTCAAACCCCAAGGCACCCTATATTATCAACATATGAAACTTTATAGTGAATATCATTACAGCTGCACTAGAATACTGATGCTCTCATTCCTTTCTTTTCTGTTCCCGGGGTAAAACACCGTGATGGAAGACAGTTTAAGGAAGGAAGAGTTTATGTTGGATGACAGTTCAGAGAGATAAAAGTCCATCACTGAGGGGAGGCACCCTAGAGCCACCGCTGTGGTAGGAAGCTGAGAGACCACATCTCTCACCTCAGATAGGAAGCCGAGAAGGTGAACCTGAAGTGGGGCCAGGCCATGGACAACCAAAGCCCACCCCGCCCCTGCCCCGCCCCCCGGTGACGCACTTCCTTGAGCAAGGGTGCATCTCCCCATTACATCCTATATGGTTCCACCAGCTGGGACCATGTCTCTAAATGCATGAGCCTGTAGGTGATGCCTCCCATTTCAAACCACCACTCTGCTATAGAGACACAGTCATGACGATTGTTAAGTTAAAAAAGTCAGCCAAAATAGAGAACTATTTTTAGCACATTTAAGGGTTGTGCATATTAGAAGTCTTTTCAGTTGTATAAGAAAAAAGAAAAAAACCTCTAGAACAGCCCTATTTTATAGAAATATTTTATGTAGATACAAGTCACACGTCATTTAAACTTTTCTAGCTGCTATATTTAAAAAGGTAAAAAAAGAAGCAACTAAAATTAATTTTAAAGTTCATTTCATTGAAGTAAACATAGTCAAAATAATGTCATTTTAACATCAGTAATGTAAAATTATGCAATGAGGTCTTTTGCTT
Source organism: Phodopus roborovskii (assembly GCF_943737965.1). NCBI lineage: Eukaryota > Metazoa > Chordata > Mammalia > Rodentia > Cricetidae > Phodopus > Phodopus roborovskii. The sequence continues at coordinate 2,220,992 of NW_026126415.1, forward strand.
TTTTGGTACTTTTTTTTTTGACATTCAGTGAACATTTTAGTATCAGAGTATACCTCAGTTTGTATTAATTTATTTTAACCATTCAGTAGTTTTGTTTGGCTAGTGGCTTTTGTACTAAATAGGAGGACTTGCCTAGAAATATCAATCATTACTATGTATAGGGGGCATAAGAATGAGTCCATATGTTTGCTTACTCACAATTTCTAGTTTTATAAAAAAACCCATGAATCATTTTTATAATAAGATAATAAAACTATACATAATGAAATTATCCCCCAAAGATACGTTAGATTTTAAAGTAAAACTCTCATTCCTCTAGGGAACCGTCTATGGATAAAGATATTGTCTATGTGTCCAAAACATTTGTAATTTATGAATGGAGTTCCTTATACTAGTACTACAGGCATTTCAGAGACTCAGCATACTTGTGTGTTTGTGGGTGGTATGAGAGGGGCTGACTGTGGATTCTGGCACTCTCTACAGCCGTCCAGGCATAAGCACCATAGCTCTTGAATAATGGTTATTAACCTCAAGCTGTTGTTAAGTCTTGCTCCATTCCAATTTACTTTACCAGAATAGCCTCACATTTTTTTTTTTTTTAGCTCAGGAAGATTTTGTTGGCTCAAAGACAAAATGTGGGCTAGATGGTTCTTGGGTTGAGTGGTAGAGGTTAAATATGAACATCTCAGAGTAGTTGGAGCCAAACTCTCATCCAAAGCAACCCTTTGGGAGTGTACAGTATTCAAATATTAGCCAAGCTAGGGTCTAGTTCAGCATTCTTATGAAATGGCACACTGGAATGATCCCATCAGAGGGAGCTATGGAATGAATTCCACCACGTGATCAGAAACCCTGAAGTGTAAACAGCGGAGTTGTTTGAATGGCCACTGGAACCACACGGAGATCTGCGGCACTTAGCCCCTTAGTGGCTTCACAGTGGACACTGGATTCATTAAAGGTCTTTACTTTGAATATCTGGGTTATGTTGGTTTTGGTCTAAAATGATGGCCTATGCCATTTCTAATGCAGCATTTGCTGTAGACATTTATGTGGAAAATTGCAATAAATTCATTTGATGTTAAGGCTGATATGTGCTTTACTCGACTTTACTCACTATTCATTATTACCTTTTCAGGACATCCCCAGGTAGTTTTGGGATAGAGCTAAGTTTCCAACATGAACAGGGTCTTCAAGATTGTGATGCAAGCAGTTTGATCCATCTGACATTGTCTTGTGTACCTTTGTGTACAAAGCACCTGCCAAACCGAATGGGCAGCAGAATGCTGGAATTCGTTGGCACCCTTTTAGGGAGCAGGAGGCTTGGCTGGCGGGACACTCACCAAAGGACTCAGTATTTCTTTTTGGTTTTAAAAATAAAACACTCTTACAAAACAAGCCTCTGGTTTCCAAACCACAACATTCTGAAGCTGGGGTTTTCAGGAAACCACTGAATTTCTGAATGACATGTTTCTAAGTCTCCCCATTGTTTTAGACTGTCCTGTCCTTTTCAGAAGTCTCCGATGTCTATTGGTGTAGCCACACTTCATGCAAGGGCTAGTGAAGATGCTAATGCAGAATGAAAGGCAAGAGATGGGTCTCTTCTTTATTTGGGTTTCAGGTTTTTCCTTTGATACAACTGGGGACTAAGGAAGATCCATAACTGTTCTGTCTCCTGCTTCAGAAGTGTCTGTCTGAGTTTCTTTTCCTGTGACTGATAAAACAGGCTGAAAAAAAATGAATAAAGCTTTGTGTTCAGCTTTTCTTTCTCCTTTTTTTTATACAGTCCAGAGTCCCAGCCCAGGGATGGCTCCACTCACGGTGGATGGGTCTTACCGTTTCAAATAACCTCGATGAGATCATCCTCCAAATGTCAGGTAGAAGCTCTCAATGAATCCCATCTTGTGCTTTATTTTTAAGATGATTACTAATTCTCTCCGTTTCCCCAATGCAGTGATGAAATAGGCTGAAAGCAGCTTAAGGACGAAAGGGTTTATTTTTACGCAGTGTGAGGGCATAGTCTATCACAGTAGGCAAGCCATGGTAGCAGGAGCTCCAGGCAGAGGGCCACATTTTGTGAAGAGCCAGGAAGTAGAGAGCGATTAATACTGGACTCCTAGAATGTTGACGATATTAACCATCATGTTAATTTTTGATTCCGTTTCTTCAATAGATATCCCTGTTTAGGTTATCTATTCTTATTGTAAGTTTTGGCTGAGGCTAATTTTCAGTGTTATCTGTTGCCAAATTTGTGCAATGGAATTCTCAGAGCACTTCTTTACAATGCTTTCGATACTCCTGGGATAGATAACGGTTCTGACATTGGCAGGTGGTCTGCTACAGGGATGTGGGTGACCCGGGGGGGGGGATTTGAAACAGAGAAGGGAGAGTGAAGAAATGCAGCGGAGTCTCCATGCCCCCTGGCTGAGTGGACAATGCTTTCCCAGGGAGTGCCTTGCCATCTCAGTATCAAAATTATTCTTACTGATTTATCCTCAAACCTAGAACCCCTTTCCTCGGCCATAGCTGGCCTCCACTGGCCCTGTCATCAGAGACAGACGTCACTAAGCGACAGACCTTTTCAACTCCATCGTTTGTTTTTATTTTTCCTTAGAATGACTGTCTCCTTAATTATTACTCATTTGTTCTTGCCTATGGCAATTAGTTTTCACTATAGCCATCAACACATTTAAATCTATCATCTGTCTGTCTATCTTCTTTCTCTCTATCTCTCTATCCATCCATCCATCCATCCATCTATGTCCCATGTTACATATGTGTAACAAACAAACACCAAGAAGCCAGCAGTGAAATGTTGAGATTACATGGTGATATCCAGAGGCTTTCCAATGAGATTCAACCTGATGTAGAGTCATGGAATGATAGGACGAAGAGATGCAGGGGACAACATAAATTAGAAAGGGAAGACATACGTCCTCATACTAGGAAGTGAAACTGTAGAATTAAGATCAGAGACTAAAGGGTCAGTGAACTTGAAATTAGGACAGGGGAAATTATACAATAATGGAGAAAAGAATTAAATTAGTAAAGCCTAAGGACCAGTAAAACCATGTCAAAAACCAAATATGAGTATAAATGGAATAAAGGAAACAAAGAGGAGAATTTATGATTTGTGGTTCCACATATGAAAAGCTTAAAAGTCAGCATTCTCTCATAACAAATGAAACACTGAACAAACAAACAAACAAATCAATAATTCTCACATCCATCAGAAAAGTGAGATTGCTATCATACTGGAGTGATAGACGTACAACTACAGAGAATCGCAACTTTCCAGAATGATAAATCATATCAGGCTGGGGAAACTTGAGGTGAGTTTCTGGAGACTCAGAATGGGTACATATTGAGAAGTGACACTCCAGGAACTTTTACTGAGTACATGTCTTCTACAGTGCTCACTTCTCCAGGCTGTGTGTTCACGCTAAACACGCGTCACCTTTGCCACAAGACTGTTTCATAGAGCATTCCTTCCAGCCCTGCAGCTCTTACAATCCACTTTCCTGTCCTTCTCGGCTCTCCAGGGCCGAGCACTCAGCAGTGACTTGTTCTCAGCACTGTAGCTGGTTTTGAGTCTCTACATCACTTGCCACTCACCCGCAAATAAAAATTTTACTAGCCAAAGCCGAGAGCACCACTCATCTAGAGCTACAATGATAAATACATAGACGGAAGTTAGACTACCTGCTCATTTAGCAAAACTTTAGTACTATACTTCCTTCCAGAGTCTGTGATGCCCACAGTCATGCAATTTTGGCTAGGTTTATAGTACCGGACACGATTTACTTCCTAGGTAGTAGGTCTCAACTTCAATCATAAAGCGGTTGGTTATCCTCTAAGCAGCCATGCCACTCTTGCGGTAGTGGACATGTCATGCCTGGCAGGAAGTACTCAACATAAGGTTGAGTAAGACCATCGATAACTTTTATTGTAGTGCCCGCGCTACCATCTCTTCCATGAATCGGGCGAAGGCCTAGAGATTGAAATAAAGACAAGACAGCGGGTCATTCATTCAATGGCAATGTTGGAACGCCAAATGCCAAATGCCGTTTATTGAGGGGCAACAACGGGCTTAAATACCGACTTACAGCACAGTGGAAAATTACAGGAATTTTAGGCTTAACTCCTCTCTACGAGGTGTGTGTTGTCACAGGAAGAGTACAAACAAAAGCCTTGGGGCAAAGAGTTCTGGCCAACAGCTTCAGGCTAGCCTCAGGGGTCCATGCAGGGCCCTACATTTTATCTCCAAGTGGCCTAGGTAATGCCTTTCAGCACTTACAAAGACTTCTCTGTGTCTGTATCCAAAATGTGTGTTGTCTTACAATCGAATTCTGGTGGGAAGCCAAGATCAATGGCAATAGTCTGTATTATTTTGTTGGGCTCATAGGGAGGCATCTCACACAAGGCACTGACATTTCCATTCCATAACTCCTGGGAACACCATTATTTACTAATGTGAAATGCCTCCATTCAAACTCTTTTCAAACTTTTTATTTTCAAGGTTAAAAGTTGTGTTTAGTCACCAATGACAACTCATGCTGGAGAGGATGTGGGGAAAGGGGAACACTCCTCCACTGCTGGTGGGAGTGCAAACTCGTTCAGCCATTTTGGAGATCAGTATGGAGGTTCCTCAGGAAAATGGGAATCAGTCTACCATAGGACCCGGCAATCCCACTCTGAGTCATATACCCAAATGATCCACATCCATGCAACAAAGACATCTGTTCAGCTATGTTCATAGCAGCATCATTTGTAATAGCAAGAACCTGGAAGCAACCTAGATGCCCCTCAACTGAAAAATGGATAAAGAAGATGTGGCAATTTACACAATGGAGTATTACTGTGGGAGAAAAAAATGGAATCTTGAAATTTGCAGGCAAATGGACGGAACTTGAAGACACCATCCTGAATGAGGTTCATCTTGAAAGAGAAACAATATATGTACTCACTCATATATGGTTTTTAGACATAGAGCAAAGGCTCACCAGCCTATAATTCACACCACCAGAGAAACTAGGATACAAGGAGGATTCTAAGAGATTCATGCAAGGTCCCTCACAGAAGGGGGAAGGGACAAGTTCTCCTGAGCATATGGAGAGAGAGAGTGTGTGTGGGGGGGAGAGGGGGTAGTGAGTAGAGAGGGAGCTAGGAGAAAGAGAAGGGAAGGAGAGGAAAGCATGTGGGACTAGGAAGATTGAGTCAGGGGAGGAATAGATGAGAGAGAGAGACAGAGAGAGGGAGGGAGAGAGAGAGAGAACAAAAGAGGGAGCCATTGAAGGTTTGAATAGAAAACTGACTTAGAGAAATGTCCAGAGACCTACAGGACTGACCCAACTAACAATTTGAGCAACAGTGGAAAGGCTACCTTAAGTGCCCTTCCCTGATAATGAGATTGATGACTAACTTATCCACCATCATGGAGCCCCCATCTAGTAGCTGATGGAAACAGAAGCAGACACCCACAGCTAAACACTGAGCAGAAGTGGAATCCAGATGCACAGAAGGAGGACAAGACCAGGTTACAGAAACCCACAGAGACAGCTGACCTGAACAAGGAGGAGCTAACGGGCCCCCAGACTGATAGCTGGAAATCCAGCATGGGACAGACTCAGGCCCCCTGAACATGCGTCTCAGTTAGAAGGCCTGGGCAGTCTGGGACCTCAGACAGTGGAACCAGGATGTGTCCCTGGCGCACGAAAGGACTTTGGGAGCACATTCCCCATGGAGGGATACTCCCTTAGCCTAGAGGCAGGAGGGAGGGCCTAGTCCCTACTCCAAATGACTTGACAGATTTTGTTGACCCCTCCTGGAAGGCATCACCCTACATGTGCAGTGTGTGGGGGGGAATGGGATGGGAGGATGGTCGGGGGGCATGGGAGAGTGGGAGAGAGGGAGAGAGTGAGTGAGGGAGGGAGAGGGATCTGGGATCGATATGTAAAATAAGAAAAATAAATAAAAAAGTTGTGTAGTTACCTTATAGAATAGTTGGTTTCCATTTGATCTTCCATATATAACTTAAACAAAAATCTAAAAATCTGAAGTTAAAATCTACATGGAAGAGAGAATATACACATGTCTTTCTGGACCTAGGTTACCTGTCTAATTCACTACAATATTTTCCAGTCTTTTCCATTTTTTCTGAAGATTTTAGTTGAATAGAGTTCTATTGCGTCTGTGTACCACATTTTCATGATTTATTCACCAGTGGAGGAATATCTGTACTGATGGCCTTTCATTGCTATTGTGAATAGAGTCACACTGAATGTGGTTGTAAAATTATCTATCATGGGACATAGGGTCTTTTTTGGATATACAGCTAGTAATGGTGTATCTAGATGGTATAGTTATTCTAATTTTAGCTCTTTGAGAAACATCTATACTATTTCTACAAGGCTGAGCTTGTTTGCACTCCCACTAAGAGTGACCTTTCCTCCATATCCTGGCTGGCATTTGTTTTCTTGATGAGAACTATTCTGACTGGTCTGAGATGGGACCTCAAAGTAATTTGTATTTCCACAATGGCTAAAAATGTTGAACACTGAAAAAAGTGACTACTACTTATTTGTATTTCCCCTTGAGAACACTCTGATTCCATAGCTCATTTTTTGACTTATTTGGTTTGTTTCTTGATGAGTAATTTTTGAGTTATTTGTATAATCTAGTTGTTAATCCTCTATGAAATGTATAACTGCAAAAGTTTTCTCCAATTCTATGTATTTCTCTTCATTTGGTTGACTGCTTCCTTTACTTTGCAACCCATTTTGCATTTCGTAAGATCGTATTGGTCACTTACTCTATTTCCCAAGAGAATGGAGGCCTGTTTAGAAAATCTTGACCTATATCTATTGCTTCTGCCATGTCCTTTTTTCCTTAGCATTTTTAGAGTTTCAGATCTTTTGTTTTGTTTAAAGACAGGTCTCTTTCCATAGCCTTGGCTGTCCTGGAACTCACAATGTAGACTAGACTGGCCTCAAACTCACAGAGAGCTGCCTGTCTTTGCTTCCCGAGTGCTGAGATTAAAGGTGGCATGTACCACCATATTAGGCAAGTTTCAGATTTTTTGTTGAAAATTTTGATCTATTTGGTGTTGACTTCTGTGCAGAGTGAGAGGTAAGGCTCTAGTTTCTTTTTCTTTTTTTCTACATAAAGACACTCAATTTTCTGAACACCATTTGGTAAAGATGTTATCTTTTCTCTAGTGTTTTTAAAGCATGCTTATAAAATAGGTGGCTATAGCTATGTGGACTTATATCTGGATCTGTCTATTCTATTTCACTGATCCGTAGTATGTGTCTGTTTTTGTGCCAGTACCGTTTTTATTACTATAGGTCTGGCATAGTAGGTCTTTCCATCTTCTGGTGTTTTACTGGATTTCTTTCTTTGGAACTTTCAAGTTTTTATTGTAGAGGTCTTTCACTTCCTTGGTTAGGTGTTCTGTTTTATTTTTCTGAGGTTGTTATGAATAAGATCATTTCCACTATTTGTTCTTAGTGTGTTGGTTGTGAGTATATAAAAAGGCTACTGATTTTGTGTGCTCATTTTGTATCCTGCCACCTTCATAAAATGGGTTATCAGTTCTAGCAGCTTTTTGGTGGATTCTTTATCTTGTCAACTGCAAATCGGTATTCTTTGGCTTCTTCTCCTAATTGTGTCACTTTTATTTCCTTCTCTTGTTTTATTGCTGTACCCAAGACTTGAGGCACTGTGGTGAACAGGAGTGGTGAGGGTGGACACCCTCATCTTGTTTCTGAGCTTAGAGGGAACACTTGGAGTTTTCCTCCATTCAACACGATATTGGCTATATATTCTTACAAATAGCTTCTTAAAAAATGTGCATTGGTGTTTTGCACGGGTGTTGGATTCCCTGGAACTGTAGTTACAGACAGTTGTGAGCTTCCACATCGGTGATGGGAATTAAACCTATGTCCTCTGGAAGAACAATCAGTGATCTTCACCACTGAGCTATTTCTCCAGCCCCCTACAAATAACTTTTATGATGTTGGGATAGGTTCCCTTCATCCCTATTCTCACCAAGGCTTTTATCATTGAGGGATATGGAATTTTGCTAAAACTCTTTTCTGTATTTATTGAGATAGTCATATAATTTCCTTCTCTGAGTCCATTTATACAATGTGTTGCACTTATCAATTTGTTTATTTTTGAACCATCCCTGTATCTCTGGAATAAAGCCAACCTGACCACCACGAACTCTCATTTGAAGCATTCTTATATTGGTTTGAAAGCATTTTGTTCAGACTTTTTGTAGCTGTGTTCATCACGGGGATTGATCTTTAGTTTTCTTTTTGTTGTTGTTGCAGCTTTATCTGGTTTTGGTATTTGAATAATCCTGGTTTTGTAAAAGAGTTTGGATGCATTCCCTTCTAGTTTTACAGAATAATGTGAGAAGCACTGGTTTCAGTTTTTTAAAGGTCTGGTGTAATTCTGCAGTGAATCCATCTGGACATGGGTTTTTTTTAGTCAGGAGATTTTTTTTTTCCCACTACTGCTTCAGTCTCATTGCTCATAGATCTGTTTAAATTATTTATCTCATCCTGGTTTTCACTTTGGTAGGTCACAGGCATCTAGAAGTTAATCTGCTTCTTCAAGGAGTTTCAACTTAGTGACATCTAGGACTTTATGTCTTTATGTCCTTAATGCCATTGTTTGTTGCTCCCTTTACATTGCCAACTGTATTAATTTGGATCTTTGCTCTCTTTCTTTTGCTTAATTTGGCTAAGGGTGTGTCAATCTTGTTCATCTTTTCAATTACCTAGGTTTCATTTAATTGATTCTTTGTATTGTTTTTTTTTTTTCTTTGTCATTTTTTTATTTTCTGCACTGGTCTTATTTCTTCCCATCTACTGCTTTTGGTTTGATTTGTTCTTATTTTACCCAAAACCCCAAGGTACATCATTAAATTACTTAGAGTTTTCTCTGATTATTATTATTATTATTATTATTACTATAATTATTATTTCCCCTTTTATTGAAAATAGATTTTTTTTCTTGCTTAATATATCCTGATTACAGTTTCCCTTCTCTTGCAATACATTTTTTTGTTTCTCATTAGAAAACAAACAGCTTCTAAGGGATAATAATAACAAGACAAAACAAAAACTAACTCATTAGAATAGGACAAAACAAAGGAAAAGAGCTCAAGAAAAGCACACACACACACACACACACACACACACACACACACACCACCACCACCACCACCAACAACTGAACAGATAAAGACGCAGAGACCCACTTGCTGGAATGCTCAGGGATCTCATAAAAACACTATATTGGAAACCATAATATATATGCAAAGGACCAGTAAGGTAGAAAAGAAAGAAGAAAAAAGAAAGCTGTCCTATGACATTCTGAGAGAAGGCACCTCCAAGGATGCCGTTGAGTTAATTTTCTGTTGGCATCTACCGATGGGCGTGTAATCTACCCTTACAAGTAACTTTGTTTTCCCAGTGAGACTCTCTTGGAGAAAACTACATTTTCGTTTGCAAGTGGTTATGGATTGGAGACAGCTTCTGGGTTAAGGGATAGGGGCATGTGTCCATTTCTCCTTCCGGCTCCAGAACCACATCTGGTCAGACCCATGCAGGCCCTGTGCATGCTGCCTCAGTCTCTGTGAGTTCGTATGTGCACGGATGCTATTGATTGAGAGGGCCTTGTTTTCTCGGTCCCCTCAGTCCCCTCCAGCTCTTACATGCTCTCATGGGCTTTTCTAAGCTCTGAGGGGAGGGATTTGATAGAAGGCCTTTGCATAACGTCTGGCAGGGTGGTGGGGTCCTTGTATTTGTTCCTATCTGCTGTAGGCAGAAGCCTTGGTAATGATGGTTGAGCAGGGGCTGCTCTGGTTTTTTTTTTTTTTTTTAATGTATGTATTTAAAGATACAAAATTACCTCTTAGAGCTGTCTTCCTTGTATATCAAAGATTTTGATATATTGTCTTTTCATTTTCACTCAGTTCTAGGAATTAAAAAAAATCCTTTTTGATTTTCTCAATGATTCATTCATATTCAAAAATGTGCTGCTTAGTCTTAGTATTGTCTACAGTTTTTCTTGGTGCTGATTTCTAGCTTTATACTACTAAACCTGCATTTAAAAGTTCTCATCATATTCATTTTACAAAGGAAAGAAAAATGAAGTACGTAGACTTAGAAGATGTCATTTGTGATTCTAGAAATTTAAAAGGCTCTGAAATGGAAGTACTTCCCCAAGTTTTCTACAGACTAATTTGGCTGGAGTATGAAGCTTTCCATAGCCTTTTATCATTGGTTTATTGTAACCATTTGTATACTGAAAATATCAATGGGATTAATGATGTCCTTCCAGACTCCTGCAGCTGGTGGCTTAGTTACATGACATGGAATTTTATTATCTGTTTCAAATAAAGAACTTCTGAATTCTAAAACAAATCTTTCCATAAGAGCTTTGGATGAAGGATTTTTAGGTCTTTTTAGGAAAAAAAATGCTTTATAACATTTAAAATGGTCTATAACATGTCTCTCACACCTTCCTAGATTGTGACAACTTTGCTGAAATAGTACAAATCCACAGGCATAAGAGTATCACCTCTAAGTGGCTTCTAGATAAACAGATTGAATGATGCATGTAGATTTCTCAGAGAAATACGAATGCATTTTTGTCATGTGTTTCGTACCGGAAAATTATATTCCATAGACATGACTAGTGATATGCTTTTGAGTTAAATAAGCAACCACGACAAATTAAATTCCACAAGATGAAGCTAAATTACCATTCATTATGTGTCAATGGGAGGAAAGCGGCAATTTTAAAACCACCACCTACCGAAGCCAACGGTACATGCTGATTTCCCAAATTGTAAGAATCCTTACTTTCTGTAAATCTGCATGAATGATCAAACTGCTTCATTTCAAAATCTGTATTCTAGCCAGCCTCAAAAGCTACGAGCAACGTTAACCGTGAACGTAAATGTTTTCTAACACTTCGTTAGTAACTTTACTAGTTAAAGGCTAATCCCACTTGACCACGAGACACATAAAAATGAAAGTCTGTCTCCTTATTATTGACATAGAGTTTTAATTTTTCACTGTGTTTTATTTATTTATTTTTTTAAAAATTTGTTCTTTATATCGTTCACATCATGCGTGTCTGCCCCCATTCATTTCCCCATCCCTTTGTATCCACCCTTGCAACCTCCCCTCCAAAATAACATAAAATAAAATTTAAGGGAAGAAAGAAGAAAAGGAGAAGGTTGAAAGCCAGTCTTGTCCTGGAAGCTGTAGTGGGACGCAGTGAGTGACGCAGTAAACCCAGTGTAGATTTACTTGCAAGCGTTCCTTGCAGAGAGTCATTGGTCTGGTTCGAGGCCTCCGGTGTTTGCTTCCCAATTGATGCTGGACCCTCCCTGTAGTTCCTTTGGGTTATCCTGCTGTTGCTTGTGTTGTGGAAATCCTGTAGCTTTGGGTCTGCAGGTCCGGTCGGTCCCTTCACGCGCTCCAGCAGTTCACAAATGGGGTGGGTGTTGGGGTGGGGCAACACATAACACTGGTTCTGGGCCTGGGTAGTTGCAGGGTTGGTCAGCCCGCCCTGTCTCCCTTGTCCTCACCACCAGGGTGAGCTCCCCAGCATTGTCTTGATGAGTTCAGCCCTTGCAGTGATGAGCAGGGTCAGTTCTCCAACACCTATACCTTCAGCTGATGAGGGGCGGGGCCCGCTCTGCCTCTCACCTGTCTCAGGGCTTGATGGGCTGCACGCAGGTGTGGGATGAGGTGGTAAAAGAGCATCTCTCCCCTGCCCATGCCCTTATATGACAGATGAATAATGGGGAGGGGCAGAGTTTTAATTTTCATGATAACCAGGCACACGTGATGAGGACCAATAGTTATGCTGCAGAGTTAACGGTGCTTGGTGGTGGGCCTGAGGAGGGATGGTAAGAGTCAGCTTTTCTCACACAACACAGCCGTGATAAACACCATCATCTCAGCGTGGACACGGAGGTTTCCATTTGTGGCTGTTCTTAAAAAGCAAGCTTAAGGAATTATCTCCAGTATCTGTCTTCGCAAGGCTCAGAAAACAAACACCCATCTCGTCTCTATTTTGCCACAATGGCAGGTGCAGGTGGACATCTTGGGAGGGGCCGTCAAGACAGGCTTTCCCTGTGTAGACCCGGCTGTCTTAGGACTCTTTGTAGACCACACTGGCCTCAAACTCACAGAGATCCTCCTGCTTCTGCCTCCCAAGTGCTGGGACTAAATGCATGTGCCACCACACCCTGCTGCAGGTGGACATTTAAAAAATCATTCAAGAAAAGAAGTCATTTTTGTAATACGGACAAGTCAAAGCTCTTAAAGTTGTCTTGGGAAGCAAGTGATGGCAAAACATTTTGAGATTTGGGGAAGAGAGAATTTAAATCTAAACAAAAATTGCATTCTTCCTTTTAAAACATGTACTTTAATTAAAATAGAATTATATTATCTCCCCATCCTTCCCACCCTCCATACCCCCAAAGATATTCTCCCTCCAACCCCTCCCATGCCCCCCCCATTGATAGCCTCTTTTTGTTTGGTTATTTGTCGGATAACTAGCTATACTTTGAATATCTCACACATCTACTATATGATTGTAATCTGAGATGTGTCACTTTTAACCTAAAAGACTTTGAAACTGGAACCACCCTCCCAGACACCTCAAAGATTGCTACTTCTTTTAACAATGGGACACATCTAAAACATCATGGCGGCAGTTAGGGACATAAAGCCTGCTGAGTTTAAGGTTGTAATGGTTTCCTTCTCTTGCCAAGCTCTCCTCACAGAAGGCTAGACAGAACTGAAGGTGCTCTCGGTGAGTTCAGCCATAGCTGTCCTGATGTCCTGTGGGCTTAGTCAGCTCAAAATAAAGATGTAGAATATTTTTGAGGTAAAAGGGTAAAAAAAAAAAAAAAAAAGGTTAAAAAGAAAAAAAGAGTTTCTGTGAATAAAAATACCAATGTCAGCTGCTGTGTGTGTGTGTGTGTGGGGATGGGATGGGGTGGGGTGGGGGAGGGGTTGGGGGTGGGAGAGGTGTAACACTGCTCAACATAGGTGCTAGCAGCCTGAAGCGGTTCATTCCTTCTTAGGCGACCTCCACTCAGGCAGGGATGCAGCAGTAAAGAATTTTAGAAGAAGCCAGAATAAAGCAAAGTCAGTAAAAGGGACAGAGATTGATCCTTCATAATGGATGTACACACACACACACACACACACACACACACACACACACACGATGACTTCCTTAGATTTCTCAAGAATTATGCGAGACCTTGACTAAAAAATAACTTTAAAGTTTAAAACTTAGATAAAACGTATGAGGTATTTGCTAATGAAAATCGTCAGGTAGTTTTATGAGGTGCATTGCTTAGATTTGGGGATGAGAGAGGAGTGCTAATATGGTAAAATACAGGGTTACAAACATCCCGACCCTGAGTAAGCACAGTCATTTGTTGTTTTTAACATCCCCATTTAAGAAGTCTTCAGGAAAACACACATTATCCTCTCAAGCAGTTTTGGCTTTATCGGTTATGTTGAAGTTTCTTGACTGTGAGTCACCCAGAAAAGGCAACTAGATTCCAGGGTAAGGGGTTTCTTTCCTTTCTTAGGCCCCCTGATTTCTTCTATCTTTCTAGTTTGCCTCAGTAATATATTGGTTAAACAGTCAAATAAGACCAAAATTAGGATCAGAGTCTGGTGGTCCTAGCAAGTTTCTCAATATATCTACAAGTCATGTGTCTCTTAGCAATTGGATGACCCTTGGGAGATTGGCTCTGCTTGAAGGAGCGAGTTTGAAAAAGGCATATAGGTGCATGTGCTCACCACGACAGAGGTATATATGCTAATCACGCACTAGGTATATATACTGAAACATAGAGATAGGCACCTATAGTTATTTTTGATTATATTTATATGTTGCATGTGCATGCATGCACGTGTGTGCACGTGTACTTGAGGAACATCTGTGTGAATTCCACGGCATGTGTGTGGAGGTCAGAGGACAAATGGTGGGAGTCAGTTTTCTCTTTCTGTCATGTGGATCCTAGAGGTTGAACTTGAACTTAGGTTGTCAGGTTTTGGGGGGAGAAACTTTAATGGTTGAGCCATGTCAGTTCCGCCATTAAATATTATATATATGCACACACACACACACACACACACACACACATATATAATCTTTTTTTCAAGATAATTACCTTCTCTTTCCTCTCTTCAAGCTCTTCCATATACCCCTCCCTATTTTCCTTCAAATTAATGGCTTCTTTTTTTTTATTAAGTACGATTACATGCGTATGTATACGTAAATATACACAGATATTCCTAAATACAAACTGCTCAGTCTGTATAACTATTACTTGTGCATATTGTCAGGGGGGGACAATTTGGTATTAGACGACCAGTTGGTGTGCCCCCCTGGGGAGGGCCACCTCTCACTCCAGCTTTCCCCAACTGCTTATAATTCTTTGGGTGGCGTTGAGGCCTAGCGGGTGGGTGTTCCCTCATCCATCTGGGCATGTCCATTAGCGTCGTGTTTCTTCAGCCCATGCTTGGGAAGTCATGCTGCTGAGACTTTGTGTATAGCTTCTGACATTGCTAGAGCATATAGATAAACACATTTCAACAAAGTCTACACTTGACCTTAAGACACATAAGCTGAAGAAAATGATCTTATTTCACTTTGAGAATTCAGAGATGCAAGCTTCAGAGTCTCTGTGTATATATTTATATGGAATTTAGGCAAAATTAAGTAAGATAGACTGTACTGGTTAGTACTCAAAAGATTTGTTAAACTCTTGAAATGCCTTTCTTAGGGATGCTAGACAAATACTTGGGGTCACCTTTCCTTTGGAAAAGCAATTATTTGAAATGTAGGCTAAAATATCAGGAGACGGGTTTTCCAAAATCCATCATATACCAAACATGCATTAAACGCCAGCTTGTACGCATAATTGTACCAGGTACTCATAACTCAAAAGAAAGGTAACCCAAAAGGAAGCCTATGTCATGGTGCTGCCATTATGCAAATGCCTTCCAGCTACTACTGAGAACCAACCACAACATAAAGAGGCCAGAGCAAGCAAGGAGTACCATAGACCTGTAGAGAATGGATTCTTTCCACTCAAGGCACACAAGGAGACTTGGGGAAGGCAGGTTGAGACTCGAATGCTGAACATCCGTCCTAAGTCAACATTGCACAGCTGCATTCCAGAACTGGAATGAGAATATTACGTGCATGTTTTTCTCACATTAAAGTGACTTACTTCCAGTTTAGTTCAATTTGATTTCAATTTCCCTGTGGTTGAATGAATAGCTTGGTTTTCTTTCTTCAAGTGTTATTCGATCTTTAAGGAAAATGTATCTTCACTTATTTTTATTGTGTGGCAGTTTTCCCTGCATGCAAGTCTATTCACCATGTGTTCCTGGTCCCAGTGGAAGTCAGAGGAGGGCATCAGATCCCCTGGGACAGGAGTTGCAGGTGGCTGTGAGGTACTGTATGGGCGCTGGGAATCCGGCTGGGTCCTTTAAAAGCAGCCAGTGCATTTAACCTCTTGAGTCGTCTCTCCAGCCCGTGTTGTTTATGGAGTCTGTGGTGCACGGGTTAAGCCTGTGATGGTTACTCACTAGTTAGTCCTGCATGGGTCTAGGTGGGCCCAGAATGGCTCTAACAATGGACGCAGAGGTGAGTGGCTTCACTTCGTCAGTGGAAACTGTGAGACTGTGATGTTGAGAGGGAGCCACTTCAGGAGCATAAACAGCTGGCCCTGGGAACATCTTGTTCTGAAGTGAAAGCTTGGATTCTCTTGATTTAAGCAAATTTACTGAGAAAGTGAGTGGGGTTGAATCTTATGCAACTGTTTGATTAAGGCTGACATTCTTGGGACAGATACTTATTAAAAGGTAAGTGGGCAAACGACAGAGAAATTCCAAGGAAGGGATTTAATGCAGAAATATAGAACATGGAAACGCTAGGGAAGTCATGGAAACTGCTAACCCTTGGAAGACCATTCAGAACTCTGTTCAGGAAGACATCATGTGCTACTCAGCTACCTCTCTGGGCTTTGAATCTCAAGCTCTGTTATTCAGTCCCTTTCAGCTCCTCACAAATACTGTTTACTCACTGAAAATCTTCCTGTGGACTGAAAAAGTTATCTACGTCCTACATCTAACCTTCTTGAACTATAACGTGGGCCATCATTTACATGAAAAGCCGTAGTGTATAAAAGTGGTAAGACTTGGGCGGGGGAAGTAGTCTGAACTGTAGAAGGTTCAAATGCTAGATTTATAGAAAGGCACGGTTGTTTTAAAAAAGTATAATATGCTGGGGGTGGGGAGGGGGTGACCTGCAGTGACCTCTGCCAAGGTCAGAGGAGATGTGTGGTGTTTTGTGCATAGATAAAGATGGCATTTGAAGCATCATGTTGTTTATATACAAATAGATGCTGTTACATAGTACTTGGAAACAGTTTGTTCTCTTAAGTAGGTCAAGCATCGCCCCCTGATGATTTGTTTACATCAGAGCAAATGAATGAACATAAGTTACTTTCTTTACAAATACTGCAGAGGAAACCCAAGTGGGACCTCACAGATTCCGAAGGAACAGAGTTCAGATGGGTGCCAGTGAGTTGCCTGTTACTTATGTAGTAAAGTTCGTAAAATCAAGTGGGTTTTAGTTACTTGATAATCTGTATGGCTCTGCTGGTTGAGAACAGTTCTGTTAAATGTTGGAAATATTTCCTGAAAAGAAGCCTTCAGATAATGTCATTTGGACGTGGATGGTGGATCCCCTCCCCCCCAATCGACGTTTTGCTCAATTCTCTGGTGTTTTAAAGTCTATGAGTACTCAGGTGTGAGATCAAATTGCAGAACCTCAGACAGGTCATAAATACCCAAGGGTCACCCATCATGACTTCTTTGTGGTAGCCCAGAACAGGGAAAGATGGCGGTTCTGTAGGTCCTTTTCAAATGCTCTCCCTTGACCTCTGTGGCCTTAAACAACCATCAGGGCAAACAGCAGGCACGCCCTCTGCAGTGCCCTCTCCTGTGGATCCTACTCGGACAGCACAGAGTGGCCTGGAAACTACCCCTGGAATTCCACTCCAGTCCACTCTTTTTTCTCGGCCTCTTTCCGAATCTCGATGGTAGCAACAGGTCAACTGAAGTCATGTCACAATCTCTTTTCCAAGGCAAGGTATACAGTGCTGTGAGGTAGCTTACATCAAAGCCAGAACCTTCTTCATGTGTTAAAGACAACAGCAACGATCATCAAACAACAATAATAAAAAGATAACCCACCCACCAACAGATTTATAGGTTTAGAACTGAGCTAGAATTTTATTTTGAGGCTAAAGGACATATGGGAAATAAGTGATTTCTGTTCCCCCTCCTTCCTGCCGTCTTTCTCTTCTCCCCATCCACCTCCTTCTTCCTTATTAAACAAAACTGCTTTATTAGTACCATGGCTGAGATACAAGAACCAAGATTGGCCTCGTTGTCCCTCCACCTTTTCACTCAGGGACCCTGCTCTGGAAGTTTGGAAGGGAAGCCTTAAGGGAGAGCCCACAGTTCTGTGAAGAGGACTCTGTATTCTCAGAAGCCAGTTCTAACCTCCCTCCCTCCTGAATTTTCTCACTCTCCCGCTCACAGGCTGCTTTAACCCCACTCTCCGCTGCCCCCTCCCGCCCCCTTTGGGGAGGGTCCTTGTGAGGTATCTGGCCTTCCCCTTTCTTCGACAGCTGAGGCCACACTCATGCAGATAAGTTCAGGGGGCTTTGGGATGACAATAGCCCAGGAGATGATAGTTCTACGGGATTGCTGCTAACAGGTTCAGTTCGGTGGTAGGTGAATACGTTCTTTAAAAAAAAATTTTTTTTTATTAATGAACTTATTTTACATCCTGACCAAATTTCCCCCTCCCTCTTCTCCTCCCATCGCCTCCCCCTCTTAGCCCACTCGTCCTCTCTTTCAGTACAGAAAGGAGTAGGGCTCGCATGGGTGTCAACAAAGCATGGCATATCAAGTGTGGGTGTGAACGAGCACCTCCCCTCGTTTTAAGGTGGGGCAAGGCAATCCAGTATGAGGAATAGGTTCCTTAGAGCCAGTCAAAGTGTTAGGGACAGCCCTGATGCCGTCTTTAGGAGTCCCACAAGAACAAGAAGCTACACAACTCACACATGTGTAGAGAGCCTAGGTCAGTCCCGCGCAGGCTCCCGGGTTGTTGATTCAGTTGCTATGAGCCAGGCAGGGAGCGTGCTGAAACAGATGATCCGGAAGCGGTGTGCGTGTGAGTGTGTGCGTGTGTGTGCGTGTGTGTGTGCGTGCGTGTGTGTGTGAGTGTGTGCGTGCGTGTGAGTGAGTGCGCGCGCGCGTGTGTGCACGTGCGTGTGTGAGAGTGTGAGTGTGTGTGCATGTGCGCGTGTGCGTGTGTGTGAGTGTGCGTGCGTGCATGTGTGAGTGTGTGCGTGCGTGCGTGTGCGCGCGTGCATGTGTGTGAGTGTGTGCATGCGTGTGCGTGCGTGCGTGTGCATGTGCGTGTGTGTGCGCACGTGCGTGTGTGTGAGTGTGTGCGTGCGTGTGAGTGAGTGCGCGCGAGTGCGCGCGCGTGAGTGAGTGTGCGCGCGCGCGTGTGAGTGTGCGTGCGTGCGTGTGTGAGAGTGTGTGAGTGTGCGCGCGTGTGAGTGTGTGCGTGTGTGCGCGTGCGTGCGTGTGAGTGTGTGTGCGTGAGTGTGTGCGTGTGTGACTGTGTGTGCGCGCGCGTGCATGTGTGTGAGTGTGTGCGTGCGTGTGTGTCCGTGTGTGTACGCATGCATGGTGTGTGCATGCGTGTGTGAGTGTGTGCGTGTGCTGCGTGCATGTGTGTGCGACTGTGCGTGCGTGTGTGCATGTGTGTGCGTGTGTTAGTGCGTGCGTGCGTGCGTGCATGTGTGTGTGTGTGTGTGTGTGTGTATGGGGGTGACTGCAGCTGAGTGACTAACAACAATGGATAACTGGTTTGTACTTCTCTTACATGGATGCATTTCTGTTCATACCAAGATGCCTGGCCTTGGCTATGACTTTCTTGGACAAAATAGATCACGTTTTTGATTCTCATGATTAGAAGTCCCAATGAGTGTAGGTCTAGTGAGAACTTTGTCTGAGGTTTATAATCTCAGCGGATTGCTTTCTTTCCCTGCGAATCTATGTCTTCCTTTCTGAGCCTGAGATACCTGACCGCTGGGCTCACAGAGTGGGTTCTACCGCTCACATATAATTCTACCTCCGAACATATAAGTATTTCCTTACATAAACATGAACAGCATCTCTGCCAGAAGGTGGAAAACTCAAGGGGAGTTTTGTTTCTATGCACACCCATTTTATCCCCCCAACCCCCACAGGGGACCTTTACACATAGGCGTAGTGGTGTGTTTGTGTTTTAGATGATCAAGCCTCACTAAGAGGCCAAGGAGGTCAGGTTTTCATGGCTGGTGGGGGATGGCGAATGGAAAAAATCAGAAATGCCTTAGAAACAAACACTTTGCTCTTTCACATGAGCATTTCCTGCCTTTCCAGGGACTGTTGAAGAGGGCAATTTCGGGTTTATTTTTAAATTTTAGACTAGTTTTCAATTTATGGGAGAGTCACAAAAATCCTATGAAGTTCCCCAAAGCTAGCTCCCTTATCCCACTGTTGAAATACTACTGTGGTGTAATCATCACCATTAACGAACCAATACTGATGCGTTCTTATAACTGTTGGGCTTTCTCTGGGGTCTTTAATGTCTTTCTTAAGTTTGGAGAGTCCTTCTGTCCAAGTCTTTCATCTTCTACATGCCCCTCTATATTGTGAGTTTCTCAGACTTTACCTTATTTGAGGTTGAAAGTGTTTGGCACTTTTGACCAAGAATTGGCCAGACTCCTTGCAGACATTTCCTTAGTTGGGGTTTATGTAGATTTATTTATTTGTTTTCCTCTAGATTACATTAAGGTTTTGGGTTTTTTGAGGGAAGAAAACCACAGAGTTAACATGGCATCTTCCTTCCTTCCTTCCTCCCTTCCTTCCTTCCTCCCTTCTTTCCTTCCTTCCTTCCTTCCTTCCTTCTTTCCTTCCTTCCTTCCTTCCTTCCTTCCTCCCTTTGTTTCCTTCCTTCCTTCCTTCCTTCCTTTCTTTCTTTCTTTCTAAGATAAAGTTTCACTAGGTAGAGTGGTTAAATACCATCTCAAAAGAGTTCTTCTGCAACAAGTGTTATGATTTGAGGCTGGTACATGGTACCATCTTTAGTAGCTGTCTTTGTGGGGCTTCAGTCGGATCCAGCTGACTTGCCCAGATCACACCTGAGATGGGGAGTGTGGGTTGAGAAATGGCAGGGTAGAGAGACACACCAAAAAAGGGGAAAATTACAAAAGACTTCTTTATCAAGATACAAGGAAGAGGGCTGGAGGGATAGCTCAGCCATTAAAGGCTAGGCTCACAACTATTAATATAAGATACAAGGAAGAAACAGACTTTTTTCGTTAATTCTCCAAACATTTGGTAACCACACCTTAGATTAAATCTCTTGTTATCTGGCCTCCAGGGTTAAGAGTAACCACACATCAGACCAAGTCTCTTGTTATTTCAATAAGACATCCACTCCTAAGGCCAAACATCATACCGTAGCCTCCCTCACCTTAGATATTATGACTTTAACCTTGGAAGAATAAGGGTAGATTTGAATTCTCTGACCTTAAGCCAACATGAAGTGAAGCCATTTTTATGGGCCTGACAGAGTCTGAAATTCAGGAAGCCATAGCAGATAGCTATTTCTTGTCTTTTTTTTGCTGGCAGCAATGTGTACTTCCTGATTGATTGATACGCTTATTCTCATCGATTAGCACCTATACTAAGTTATTCTGATGTCACTATGATTGATTTTCTGTTCTGTAAGGAGGAGGTAATATGATTATTAGCACGTGTACAAATCATGCTTTAAAATATTGTAATAAGATGTTTCAGGTTGGAAAGGTAAGCACAGCAGGTAATGAGTTAGACAATGATTGTCTCAGCCTAACTACAGAAATAATTTTCATTTATCATTTCCTTTTTTACTTGAGGTAAGCAGGTATTGGAAAGTATTTTTTCATATCATTAACTTCATGTAAAGGATCACATATTATAACCTTTTAAAAGGTTTACCTATACTCAATACAAACAGGACAGCCCTGAAAATATACACATACAGGTGGCATTAAAAAGACCAATAAAAAGTTATATTTATGTATTTAGAAATATTTATGTATATACATGCACATATGCATATATATATATATATATATATTTTTTTTTTTTTAAGAAAAAGAGATGCCATGATTTTGAAAGAAAACAAGAGAAGGTGGAAATGATGTAATTATATTGTAATCTGAAAAATTTTAAAAAATAATAAATTAATATCTACCTTTCCAAAGTTTACTATATACTTTAGACACTTCCTATGATTCATTAGTTTATTTCTCTTCATTGGTATACTTTGTAATTGTATAAAACAGTATACTCCATGTATTCTCTTGTTGATGTCCATTAAGGGATCTTAATTCAGTTTTGTTAATACAAATGCTACCGATGTAATGAAGATAATAAATAAGCATTTTCATGTGTTTTTGATGAGAAATAAAGGCTTGGCCCCATCCTTCATGGCCTTAGAATTGCCAGACCCCCCATCTTCAATTATACACTCTATGAACTTCTGATTTGAATTAGCATACCAAAATATTTCCTCATTGTTGGATACATACTCAGATTCACAATGCTGAAAGTGTGCTGATGATGTCATGATATGCACATCATATTGTAAGTTGTCTTCTTTAAAACAGCCCTCACTATTTATTATTCTTCTTATTTACTTATGCGTGGAAACGTAACAGATTGAGTCACCATCCCAACAGTCAAGTTGATTCTGAGGTTGTCAGCCAAAAGCCAAGCCTGTTACCTTGGGACAACAATCATACTTGCTTTTGTGTACATATATTCACAGTTGCTTTTCACTACTCATGCATTCAATACTGACCAGATTGCCTACTTGCTAAAAGCTACTTGTAATCTCTAAATGAATACGATGTCATGTTCAGCCATTTGCATGATGCACGGAGCATCACAGAATTTGGATTGCCTAGTTTATGTGTTCTCCCCTGAGGCCAAACATGGTCACCTGTACCCACCTTTGTGTTGTTGGTTTCATACTACCATTAACAGGTTTTTTTTCTTGGTCTAATGAGTACTATGCTTGTGCTTTCATTCATATATATATATATATATATGTATATATATACATATATATACACACACATATATGCATATATACATACATATATGTATGTATATGTATGTATATATGCATATATGTGTGTGTATATGTATGTATATATGCATATATATGTGTGTATATATATATATATGTATATATATATTTGTTTGTCTTGACATACACACAAGTATAGTAATGAAGTGCTTGAGTATTTTAAATGCAAGAGTGCTATCATGTGTCCTATGTAGAAAATACATGTGTTAGATAAACTTTTTTTTCTGTCATGAGTCATAGTTGGCTGAGTTCAAGATTAAAGAATCAGATATACATTTATTAAACATATAGAAAATATTGTACCAGAGACCGCAAGGAATCTAACCTTTGTATTTCCCCTGGGAGAGGGGTTTTAGTACTCTCTAATTTAATATTTGCAGTAGATTTATAGGATGTAACAAAGAGGATGGATTACATACATAACAATAACAAAAAAGTGAGATGTGCTTCACATTATCAGGAAAAGTTATAGTTTGTGAAATTTTGTTTCAGATACTGTGTGGGTGGGGGAAGAATTTACTATTTCTTACTTTGGCTCACAGTGGAGTTTTTAAGCCACTAAGCTTATGATATGATTTAAATTTACATTTTCTGGGTCTGAGGAATTTACATATATCAATGAAACTTACAGGTCAACCACGTTGATTTCTCTGTCTTAAGGAAAAGAAAAACATTGCCAAGTTTCAACTTAAGAAAAAAATTGTTTGGAAGTAATGGTTCCATTCTCAAGAGAGCCAGTGTAATGGTTTGTCTATCAACAATCCTGAGGTCTCCTAACTTGGTTTAGGCTGTCCGACAAGATTGAGAATTCTAAATTTCTAAGATGTCAGGATCACCTTAGGGTTTCCCTTCAGGCCTGTTCTGCTCCGAGTGAAGTGGATATGACTCTCCTGGGACAGAGAGCTAGAAAGCATCTTTCCACACGATGCTTGTGCATGGCAAAAACTCTGGGGAAATATAATCAGGGGAAAGAGAACGGGAAGATTACACGGGCTCCTTGGAGAACGTTCTGCCTGAGCACTGATGATCTGTGTGTGCTGCATTTGTTAGCCTGTTAGAGAGCATTTGGAGCAGATCAAATCTTATTCAGCTCAACACTTGGAGTCAATAAAACTTAAATTATGCAAACATTTTTGGACCTCATCGTTGAATCTCATGTTTCCTTAGTATCCTCCCTTTAATATCCAGTACTAATATCCATTACAAGAGGTTTCTCTGTAAAACTCTGTAATAGAGAGTCTAATGCCTTGATTACTATTGCCCCAATAAAGTGTGAGGAAGACCTCCCAGAGCTGGCTGTGCTGTAGATGGAATGGAAACTACCATGACTTGAAGTTTGTGTCTGATCCGTCACATCTCTTACATCTTCTAGACTTTATTCATAGTGTGTTTCAGCCCAGCAGAAGATCAATGCCAGAGTATCAGTGTGGCTTCATCCAGCGCACTATATTGTATCATCTTCGGCTTCATCTTTAAAGTTCAGGTTTTATGCTTCATCCTAGGTGGAAAATTCTTGCCCTGAAGGGATGTCATTAATACTGTCAGTAAATAGGTGCTAAAGGACGCAATGGCCTCTTTCTAAATGATGTTAGCCAATTTCACTGCCCTTTCTGTAGGGATTCCTAGGCCTGCTCTGTGTTTTCGGTCTGGTCTTTGGCTCATGACTGGTCTCTGCTAAGAACAGCTCCTTTTTGGACTGTGTTTAACATTCGAGTCTGGTCCATAGAGTTCTTATAATGTAGTAAAAAAGACAGTTGACAGGTTCCAAGCGATTTTCACAGGTGTACACTTGGGCTGCTGAAGTTCTTTTGGGAGGTAGAGCATTATGAGTCAGAGGCTCTTGTTAAAGTTTGTGTATATTAAGCAGGCACCTCCCGTTCTGAAGAACTGTGGCTAGAATCAGGCATGGTTTAAAATTTCCATTCTTAGCCCTTCCTGCCTGGCTGTCTTGCCTACCAGATGGCTTAAATGTGTTGTTTTGTCACCATTACATTGACTCAGCTAGTCGCTGACCTTAGATTTACCTCGAAGCACTCAAAGCCAGAGGAAACAGCTAAGTAGGAGCTAAATCGAACAAACAGGATTGAATGCCTCATGTGTTTACTATAATCACCTGCTCAAATGGAGGCACAACTGGGTTTTTGTTGTTGTTGTTGTTGTTATTGTATTAATAAAAAATATTTCCAATAATATCTAAAGGCAAAAGTAATTCAGACTAGGAAGAGCAGTTGCCCGAAGGCAGAGTAACTGGGTGGTTGGGATAGAGGGGAGGGAGGGAGGGCACTTACATTCCATTGGACACACTTTGCATATGTTGTCTGTTCAGCAGCCACAAATGGTGAGTATAAAAAGAAAAGACAGAAAAGGAATGAGCATTTCTGCTCAGAACTTCACCAAAAGGGGAAGACAGGCACCCTGGTTCGGGGGACACCCTGTGCGCAGTCCTTCTGGATGCGAAGTAAACATTGGGCTGACCCTTGGGCGTGTGTTTCAGTGGCTAATTTGCTTTCGCTCACAGGCAGCATCAAGGCAAATTTCATTATGGATTTTAGATTCCATTTGGGCTTCAGTTTCGGTCAGTGGGTGACAGATACGTAAACAGATACAGGAGCTATTACAGACGCAGGGCAAGCTTCGGTGGGGCACAGAAGAGGGACTGAAAGTATTCTTTGATCCATCCTTTGATGAAAGGCTCCCACTCACCACTCCCACACACCCTGAGCCTGCCAACCACTGCCATCATCTCAACCTCGAACCAACTCGTTTTCTTTTCCATTGGGAGCCACATCGACATCGCTCTTGGCTTGTGGCAAACACCCTCAAACGTTTACCTCCTAAATGAATAAATGTAGGGGCGATTCCACACGGGAAGTTTGGAACCTGGTATAATCCAGTCAGTGGTAAGGAATGTTGAATAGCAGGATGACTCCAGCCATCAAAGCGTGCGGAAGGGCTCAAAAGGAGGAAGCCGTTTTGCAGAGAATTGGATAAGACCAGGGCTAGAAAGATGTACAAACAGGAAGTCAGAGGACCAACAGAGAAAGGAGACTGGGAGGGGAGTCAGTCCTAGCTAACACAGCTGAGCTTCATTTCAGGGAGAGTGTCCTGCCATGTTCCCAAGAAGATGTCCTGTCCGCGCCCCCCACCCCGACGCACCCCCTTTTTTTTTTCTTACTTATTATTTGTTTTAAGGAACTGAGTTAGGTTTTTGTTTCTTGCAACCTCAGGAATTTCAGCTTACATATCTTTCATGTATTAACATTTTTAGAATAAGACAGGGGAAATGATTATATAATTCCTGAACATGTGGAAGATACATTTCAACCAGCTGCCACATGTTTGCATTAAGAAAAAAAGAAAAGAATAAAAAAAAAAAAACATGTCTGGGCTGGGAAAATAGCTTAGTGGTAGAGTTCTTGCCTAGAATGTGCAAAACCTCAAGTGTTCGCAGAACACACACACACACACACACACACACACACACACACACACACACACGAACTAGATTGAATAAGTATGAGGTAGTTGTTTTTCTTGATACCTGAAAATGAAAGTGACCTGAACTTTTTTTTTTTTTTTTTTTTTAAGGCAATCGCATTTTATTTTGTTAATACAGGACCATTCACCCTATAATCCTTTAGTCTTGTAATTGAACTCAATTCTGCCCAGTTTCAGGCATCATGAATTTTATCAATTTTATCTTTTACCGTCTTCATCTGCATGTCTTTGTTGTTTTTAAAGAGAAGATTGGAGAGGCTAACCCTGAAGCTGTGAGGCTCTCATTATTAATAAAAAGATTATTGCCCTTAGCTATACAGAGTGAGATAGTAAAGGCTATCCTGACAGAGGCAGAGGCAGGGTAAGGATGGTAATTATCACAGGCATCTACACAACCCAGTGAATAAAACGAGAGTTAGATATACAGGCACACCCACTAGAGTTTCATGACTTTGAAGGGGAAAGGGACAAGATCTCCTGAGCAAGTTGGGAGCATGGAGGGAGGGGAGAGGAAGTCAGGAGAAAGAGAAAGGGAGAAGAGGAGGGGAGAGGTGGGCATGAGGGAGCAGGAAGATTGAGTCAGGGAAAGAACAGAGGCGAGCAAGAAGAGAGATGCCTTAATAGAGGGAGCCATGATAGATTTAAGGAGAAATCTGGCACTAGGGAAATGCCCAGAACTATTATAGTACATGAAGTAAAATAAACCAACCGTTTGCATCTTTTAACTGGCTCGTTGTTCATTGATCTGTTTTGGTCTGAGCGACATAGAATGTTCTGAAGCATCTCTCAGGGAACCCAGGCAATCTGAAATCTTACGATAGGGAAGTCCACATTGTAATAATCATTTACGTGTTTTGGAACAACTTTGAGTGTAAGCTATGAAAATAAAACATCCTATTGTAATAACAAGGTCAGGTGTACAGGAATATGAGTAAAACCAAGAAATTTTTGATGTGCTTGACTGGCTTATCTGATAATTCAAGTTTAAAGTCAACAAACATAAATTCATTAACTAAAGCCAAAGTTTTCTCACTATGCAAAACTAAAAAAGTATTTGGAAAGCATACAACAATTTCTAATTTTTATGGATCTTTGTAAGGAAAAAGAAATCTGTCCTGGTTCTTTGGAAATGGACTACAAGCTATGCTTAACTGCATACGCTTTACATCTCATATTTTAGTTCACCTATTTCTTTTTCAAAAAAGTTTCTTTGCTGTCTCTTCTGTTAATGGCTTTATTATTGATGTGCCATGTATTAAAGACAGGAATCAGAGGTTTGAATAATGAACAAATAGAAGGCATTTCTCTCTTTTGTGGCTGTGTTAAGGACCCACTTTCCATTTACATGTCTTTGAATCAGAATTAATTTCTTCACCATCCAAAGCAGCCAGGGAATCCACCATGTGCCTGGACAGGATATATGTCCATTCCTAAGGGCAGTAGACCTTTTAAAAATACTTGTATCTAAAAACACAGGGTATTAAAAAAACTCTATGGCTGATTTTATTTATATGCAGGGTACTAATGACTACAAGCACTTACGGACAATGCATTCTTTCTTGCTCGGGAACAACTATTTCAAGGAAGTAATTGATATATGTTCACCAGCAGAGGACAAGTCAAGGCTGAGAAAAGACTCTGGAGCTGTGCTTTAAAATATGCTTCCTCTTTAAAATCAACTGTAAATTTTAACACTTTGAAATTCACTTTGGAACCCTCAGCTCTGATGCTGGAAGGAGATATGAGCTCCGAATAAAAGGATGCTGGCACTGATGTGTGGCATGGGAGGGAATGTGCTGTGAAGCCATCATGTTCCTTAATCACCAAGTCTCTGGTGTTCTCCTCTGTCCTCGGAGACTGAAGGCCTTGGAGAAGCTCCAGATTCGCCAATACCCCTTGGTTTGGCTCAGAGATTTTCTTTCTCTTGAAACATGTTGCTGTCTTTAGTAAGGAATGGGTGACTTCGGTTTGATTGTTTGTTTTTCCTTCAGAAACCATTGTTAGCCCCTAAGTAAGTATCATGGTATCCATAACAAGAGACCTTTGCATAGTACCCAGAACTTGCTTTTGCGATGTAAGATGTAGTCTATCCACCCAGGCTGGTTTTGGTGGGCATTTAAGAGAGCTGATAATGGCCTAGTGATGTTTTAAAAAAAAAATGGGGCACTGAGTAGAATGGCTAATTGACATTGTAAGCTTAAACATTAATTTTTTCAGATGGTATGTTTTTGTTGCTATTGTTCTAATTAGAGCAATGGTTTGGAATAATAATATGGGAACAGTTGATGGGGATTTGGGCCTCAGGTCCACGGAAGTTCATTACCAATTCTGTCTACTATATTTTTATGTTTTTAAATAAAGTTTAGCATAAAACAAAAAAGGGAAACATTTAAAAATGCTCTACAGACAATTTCAATCTTTCTCCTGTTTGTTGAGTCAGGATTTAGACTTAGTTACTGTAAAGGAACAAGACCATTCATGGAGCTAGTTACTGTACATTTGTTGTCTTGTCTGGTGTGTGTGCAACTGTGCGTTACTGTGTGCAGTGTGTGTGTGTGTGTCTGTGTGTATAGGACTTCATTAAATGGAAAATTCAAAAGCATTTAATGTGTGTGATGTCTTTATAAAAACATTATATTGCTATGCTTTTTTGTCCTTTTAAAAAAAGAGTTATTTACTCATGTATTTTATGCATGCAAATGCTCTGTCTTCATGCACACCAGAAGAAGGAATCTGATCCCATTACAGATGTTTGTGAGCCATCATGTAGCTGCTGGGAATTGAACTCAGGTCCTCTGGAAAAGCAGCCAAGTGCTCTTACTCACTAAGCCGTCTTGTTTTCCCTCTTTTCTATCAGTTACATGCAACTATACAACAGCTCTTGAGACTTGGAAATATACTCAGTACTCATTTTGTGAGTACACCTATCAGCACATTTAGAAGAAAATCTACTTTTGCTCAATCACTAAAAGTTTTCAGAACAATTTAGCAGCTTTCCTAGCATGCTCAGAGCAGTCAGGACAGAATGCAAGGCCTTGGTAGTGATATTTTTAGCTCTCAGTTGATCACTCTTCATGTTATCTTAACATTCCCATGAATTCTATTCACAACTTTTATTTCCTACTATAACCAAATCAAATACTTTAGAACTTAGGCATCACGGAACAAGTTCAGATAATGAAGTGCCAACTGGAGTTTGGCACTGTTCCTTACATATTTGTCATCAAGAGTCAAGCGTAATAGGGAAGAAATTAGCCAGATGAAAGCAGTTTGGTTTCACAGAAACGGAATAGACACATACAGTCAGCGCTGTGGAATTCTGGATCCTGCCTTGATGTAGCACTACCATCCTTTAATCAGTTTCATTGGACATGTTGGGTTGAATTAACACCCGGAAACCTTCTACTACAATGAAACTAAATCATTCTGTCTACGTCTCCAGCGTTTAGTCATAACTTACGTTTATCTTTCAAATGTCCTGAAACTATTATAAGCGGCCCGTCGTTGGCTTTTTCTCAATTAATGTCCTCTTGTTGAGTTTTGTCAGGAAGTCCGCCTAACCTTTTGACCCACTAACACAGGCTTAGGTTGCGTTTTTGGAGGGCATTTTTGTTTTTCTTAGAAGTTTTCATTTTAAGACAATGACTTCCTATTTATCTTTCTCAACAGAAATTTTGAGCTCTTTTCCTTGCACAAACATTTGAGTTCATTGCTTCCCAGGCACCATGTACTTGGGATTTCAGATAGAGCTGTGAGTGTATCCCTATGTGTAGGTTGCAGAGAAGTTCACAATTGTTAGCTAAGAGTAACTCTTTGTCTAGCACAGAGTTGAAATGTGTGTACTGGGTCTGAGATAACCACAGCTTAGAATAAAGAGAGTCCCAAATCCCCTAGAAAGGTCGGTAGTCATTGGTTTATTTATTATTTATTCATTCATTTTTGTTTTGTTTTGTTTTTCAAGACCAGGTTTCTCTGTGTAACTGAGCCCTGGCTGTTCTGGAACTCACTTTGTAGACCGGGCTGGCCTCAAACTCACAAATATCTGCCTGCCTCTGCCTCCCAAGTTCTGGGGTTTGAGGCTTGTTCCATCACCTCCCAGCCAGTAGGCATTGTTTTTCCAGCTGTGGTTTGTCTATTGGCCTACATCATACATTGAGCACCGAGTTGAAAGATTGTATCGAATGTTCTGTTATGATATTAGGAGGTACAATTGTGAACAGGGAATAAATCATATTCAAAGATTATCTTTTCTTACTGGTAATTTTTAGGTAATTAAAAATTTAATTAAAGTATTTTTTGTTTCATACCTGACTATTATATTCATATCATTTTCTCTTTCTCGTCTTTTCCAGTTCCTCCCGTGAGATATATATATATATATATATATATATGTATATATATATATATATTCATTTTTATACAGACTCAGCATGGTCAGTCTGTTTAGTGTTGCTTGTATGTATGTATGTTTAGAGATGACCACTTAGGAGTACATAACCTATCAGGAGACTTTCCCTTGGAAATGACTGAATACCCCTCTCTGAGGAGCTATTACTGATTTTCCACTGCTCTGCATCTGGTGGCGGGGCCTTTAGAGATTTCCTCCATTCGAGTCGGCTTGCAAGCTGGTATTTTCAGTGTGTTGGCTTTGTTTAGGTGACCACATTCCTCCCATCCAAGTACTAACCAGGCCCGACCCGACCCTGCTTAGCTTCCGAGATCAGACGAGATCGGGCGCGTTCAGGGTGCTATGGCCGTGGACGAGGTGGCCATATTTCCGAGACCGTATTCCATGGCTGAATATTCCTGTATAGAAGACAGCAGATATGCTAGTCCTCTGACTCTCACATTCTCCAAGCCACTCTTCTTCAATGTGCAGTGAGCCTCAGGTATACGGGTTGTGCTATGGGTTATTAGTTTAAGATGCGTTTCATTGGTTTATGCTATGAAATGTTTTTTTAATGTTGCAAGGGCATGTTGCACCCTTTTGTGTTACATTGGTTTAACTCCGTGAAGCTCTGTTACTT
The DNA here is from genome assembly GCF_943737965.1 of Phodopus roborovskii. NCBI lineage: Eukaryota > Metazoa > Chordata > Mammalia > Rodentia > Cricetidae > Phodopus > Phodopus roborovskii. The sequence continues at coordinate 2,251,855 of NW_026126415.1, forward strand.
TGCCTGACTGAAACACCTGAGTGTTCTAATAAAGAGCTGAGTAGCCAATAGCTAGGCGGGGGAAGGGATAGGCGGGGCCAGCATGAAGAGAGGGTAAATAAGGGGAGATGTAGGGAAGGGAGGGAGGAATGAGAGAAGGAGAAGAAAAGGGGGGGCATCAGGGGCCAGCCACCCGGTCACACAGCCAGCCACAGAAGAAGAAGAAGGAGGAGGAGGAGGAGGAGGAAAGAAAGATACACAAAATAACGGAAGGCAAAGAGCCCAAAGGCAAAATGTAGTTAAAGAGGGTTGGGATAATTTGAGTTAGGACACCAACTAGAAAAAAGCCAAGCTAAGGTTGGGCATTCATAAGTAAGAATAAATCTCAGTGTGTTTATTTGGGAGTTGGGTCCCCAAAGAGTGAAAATACCAATTACAGGGTTGTACTGTAAATGTATTACTGGGAAAGGGTAGAGCCCTTGGCCAGCTGTTTTCTGCACTTTGACCAGATATGGGTTTCTGTAATGGTCTCTGTCTGCTGCAAAAAGAAGCTTTGTTGATGATGGGTGAGGGCTATGCTAGTTTGTGACTACAAGGATAAATCATTTAGAGTCCAGTTAGAAATTACTGGAAAGTGTCAGTAGTAGCTTCTTGTCTAGGTTCAATGGCCTCAGAGGCCATGGATAGTTGGCTAGGTTTATAACATTAGGCAGAATTTCTTCCTTTTGACTGGGGTCATAATTCCTATTAGACATTTTTTTTGTTACCCTCAAGATGTAAGTGCCATTACCATGCTCTTGGGGTCTCGTACCCTGCTGTTTATGGCTGTCATTTATAGGATTTATATCTGCTTGCACAGGACTATTGATTGTTTGTCTGCCTTGGAATTTGCATGGTACCTTCAGATACTGAGGGAGAGAGAGAGAGAAGAGAGAGAGAGTTCTCAATGAAGAGGCTTCCAGGCCATTTGTAGCTTGATTTCTCCAAGTCCTGTGTGTGACGTATGTGGTGTCTTCAGCAGTAGGGTCTTATTTGTAGTCTTCAGATGTCATAACAGTTCTGCACGGTGATTACCCTTGCAGTTACTCTGGAAACAGTAACCTTGCTGGTGGCAGCATTGCTGAAGCCACAAACAAACATCATGGCATGTTTCTCATCCATCCAGACTTTGGTCTTGATGTTGAGGAGGGGTTGGCCTCTTCAGTGACATTGTCTGGAAAGAGAAAGACCAGTACGACAGTAACACACAGGTGACACCCGAGAACTGATTGTAGCAACAGAAGGATAATCCCTGCCAGTCACATAATCGAAGACATGCCAACGAGCATGGTTCTAAAGGTGAATTCCACCCAATGAAGTAAATTAGTCTGCAGGCGGCCCTTAGAAAAACGTAAGAGAAGAAAGGAAGAATACTGAATTTGTCAAAATGACACTTCTGAGATTAACTATTCTCCATGTGTCTTTAAAAAGTCAAGGCTCTTCTTTGCTTCCCCACTGGAACAGCCTGCCCTGGCATGTGGACACAACTAAGAACAGCCTACAGCCTTTCAGTGATAGTACTATTGTTAAAGGCAGAACATGGTAAGGGATCCAAAGGAGAATATACCCAAGGGCCATTCCCTTCAGCAGTTATCCCCTTACAATTAGTTCAGTTTGTTTGTTTGTTTATTTATTTGGTCTTGAAGCAATCAAAACATTTCAGAAAATCCCAGTATTCAATATTCAATAATTCATTTGCTGAATTATGAAGGACCTGGGCTTATCATCTAAATAGCTTGCATCTAATGATGAGAAACATGCTACAAAAACATTCTCCCTGTAGTGCCTGGATACATAAGTACTTACCCATGGTTATTAATCACCATGGAAAATAAAAAGGAAAGGCTACTGTTTTGCACAATTCTTGACTAACCATTGAAAAACACAATATGAAATGCTTATTAAACACCTTACTGACACATATTAACACTCTTACTAATATTAATGTTGGCTCCACAAACTCATACCACAAAGAAATGTGACATCTGTGGAACATTTAAGCTCAGTAATTGGGTCACAGAAATACTAAACAGAGACCCAAAACTCACTTGGAAATGTTTACTTTTATTTAAAAACAGAATTCTCAAGTGCCTCTCTGCTTTCCGAATTCATTCAGGATAAGAATGAAAATCCCGAACTGTGGCAGAACTTCTAAGGGAACCAAGAGCCAAAGAAACACCGAAAAACAACACTCAGATTTCCCGTGATTTTTCCAGGACTAAGACACCCATCATTGATTCTTACCCCTTCACTGTGTGGCTACCTGGATGCCTGACACCGGCTGCTGTCTTATTTAAGTTTCCATCGCTGTAAAGAGGTACCACAACCATAGCAGCTCTTATAAAGGAAGACATTTAATGGGGGCTGGCTTAAAGTCCAGAGGGTTAGTCCATTGTCACGGTGGCACACAGGCAGACGTGGTGCTGGAGAAGGAGCTGAGAATTCTACGTCTGGATCCACAGGCAGCAGGAAGAGACTGAACCATTAGACCCGGCTTGAGGTTGTGAAACCTGAAAGCTCACCCTGCAATGACTCACTTCCTCCACAGAGCTGCACCTACTCCAAGACCGCACCTTCTAATAGTGCCATTCCTTGTTTACACTGCTACAGTTCTTATCGCCTCCACTGCATGGGTACCTAGACATCCATTGTTGGCTCGTGTCACCGCCACTGAATGGAAACCTGGACCCCCTTGCTGTTCTATGCATCTCCAGTGTATGGGGACTTGGATCAGTAACCTTACCTGCTGGTGGGTTGTATGATGCTCTCCCTTGCCTCTGGTTTCCGTCTGCTTCCTACAGAAAGGTACTGGGACAAATACTTTTTGTTTTCTTCTTTCAACCACGTGACTCTCAGGCATTTCCAAAGGACTGAAGAATTTTTCTTCTATACTTTCCTATTGGTTTGTTCTCAGAGCATTTACTCCTGAGCTGAATACTTACCACTGGCTGGATAAAGAAATATAGAAGAAGCGTTTAATTAGTTTCCTCTTACCCCTAAAGAACATTATATTGATATTAATGTAGTCTTTGTTTTGCTTCTCTTTGCTTCCATAAACTTTTCAGTCATTCCCCCCCGCCTTTGGGGTTAAGTACTCAATCCCAGGGAATAAAAACAAACACCAAAAGCATGACTTAAAAAAAAAAATTATGAGCTTAGTTGCTTTAGATTAATACATTGTCTTTCAACTCATTTACATTATACAAAAGATTTTTGTTAATTCATGACAAAATTGATTAGTACAGTTATTTAGCACCACCACAATAGCCTCTTCGGTTTTACCCTTATCCCGATTTTTTGATCAAACGTGGCCAAATGGAAGCCTTTCTTAGGATCTGATTCTCTGTTGTCATTCAGCCTCGCCTACCTGATCTCATTAAGTACGACAGATAAAGAGCTTAAAAAAAAAAAAAAAAAAAAAAAAGGAAACAGATTATTTAAATCTGGTTAAGAAATGGTACCTTGTCCTGTCTAGATTTGTTTTGAGGCAGGATGCATCATATATCCACGCTATCATTTGTTTATTTCCGGATTTTGTATCTGGTTTTGTGGTAGTGTACCACCACCTTGTTCTTCAGTTTAGACCTCAACCGCTGTCTGCGTGTAAGTGTAGCAAAACAAGGGTGAACTCTGTGCATGAGAATGATAGAATGAAGCAGAGAGAAGCCTGGCCTGAGGAAGGCAGCTTGGCACAGAGGACACCTTTGTGGTCAACTTGCTGACCAGCCAACTCAGAGTCCGGCCATCACTTCTCAGTGGCTGTATCCTAGCGCGGCGTCATCGGCCGGATACGTCCCTGACATGGAGGTTCCTGCGTGGGGTGGAGGACTGTCCAACGGTTCCTTCTCCCTGAGTCTGTACTCTGTCCGAACGGCCTTCTTCCAAACGCACTTCACAAGTCTATCGCCTTCTGCACAGGAGGTGTCAGTTTCTATGACAATTAGCAGTTCGAATCTTAGAGGAAGAAAAATGGCTCATCTATTTTTTTTTTCTTTTTTAAATTTTTTGTTTCTTATTTTACATATCGATCTCAGTGCCCTCTCCCTCCCTCCCTCCCATGCCCCTCCCAACACCCTCCTATTCCACCCCCCCCCCACTGCACATGTAGGGTGATGCCTTCTAGGAGGGGTCAACAAAATCTGTCAAGTCATTTGGAGTAGGGTCTAGGCCCTCCCTCCTGCCTCTAGGTTAAGGGAGTATCCCTCCATGGGGAATGTGCTCCCAAAGTCCTTTTGTGCACCAGGGATACATCCTGGTTCCACTGTCTGAGGTCCCTTAGACTGGCCAGGCCTTCTAACTGAGACCCATGTTCAGGGGGTCTGAGTCAGTCTCATGCTGGATTCCCAGCTATCAGTCTGGGGGTCCATTAGCTCCTCCTTCTTCAGGTCTGCTGTCTTGGGGAAACGGCTCATCTCAGTAGCCCAGTCTCAAGCACCCAGGAATCACTCTCTTTTGTCTTATGTGTACAGTGTTTATTCTCTGTCCAGAGTCACAAATTGATGGTTTCATTTTTGTACATCGTTCCCTCTCTCTCGGAAGGGAAGTAGAGTGGTACCAAAGAATGCCTTTTCATCTCTTGAGTCGTCAGACGATTTCAGCTAGATAGCCTGGAAGTATCTTCCAGGTTGCATGTGTTTGTTAGTGTGCAGGTCTTTTATGTTCCTGTGCGCCCTGTTTGAAGGAGACGAAGTCAGTTTACAACACACCAAGCCTGCATAAGCTCTCCTCTTCTCTCACCGTTTTTTTTTTTTTTTGAATTGTATCTTTTTCCATTTAAAACAATCTTTTTTTTTTTTTAATTTTACATACCAATCCCTGTTCTCCTTCCTTCCCTGTGTCTTGGGCCCCATTATTAATAGGCATGTTAACGTGTGCCACCTCAGCACCGTCCATTTGTCTAGCTTGTCTCTTCTCTGCTGTGAGTATTCTGCCTTTCTGTTAGTAACACAGCAGTCTTGCTTTCTGCCTCCGGCATCTTTTGAAACCAGGCAAGCCTCAGACTTGTCAGTCTTTCAGGAGAACATTGCCAAGGTCTCTGCCTGTGCCCCCTGGCCCCTGCTCCTTGGCCTGTTTGCAGTTCTCGAGGCTTAACTGCTAACCTTGCTCCCCTGGGCTCTTGCAGCTCTTTATGGCTGCACAATGTGTTCTGGTTCCTTCCAGGCTCTGTCACTTGGATGCCATTTCCCTCCTACCCCGTCCCCAGATCCTGAAACTCAGAAGCTTGATAGTTCATTTTTCTGGCTCAGACATTTTCATTCTCACATAAGGAGCTGTTGAAATAGTGCTGATAATTATTCTTTGCCACTGCCCATTTTTTTTTTGTTTGTTTGCTTTCTAACCCCTCTCTCTAGCTCTGTTTTGTAAGAGCCACACCACTCAGTCTTTCATGTCTTGTTGGTTTCTGTTTGGGTTTGGTTGGTCATGGTGGAGGTTAACAGGCAGGAGGTAAGAGTGTGCAGGTAATTTCTTCTCTCTGTTTCTTATTTCAGTTATTTTCACTTAGGTAGCCCTTCCTTAAAAATTCACTACTCTTTCTGTGTGTGTGTGTGTCTCTGTGTGGTGTGTGTGTGTGATGTGTGTATGTGTGTGTGTGGTGTGTGTGGTGTGTGTATGTGTGTGTGAGTGTGTGTGTCTCTGTGTGGTGTGTGTATGTGTGTGTGAGTGTGTGTGTGTCTCTGTGTGATGTGTGTGTGTCTCTGTGTGGTATGTGTGTGGTGTGTGTATGTGTGTGTGTCTCTTCGTGTGTGGTGTGTGTATGTGTGTGGTGTGTATGTGTGTGTGTCTTGGTGTGTGTTGTGTGTGTGTGTATTGCATACACATGTGTGCCATGACTCACACATGGAAGTCAGAGGACAACTTGTGGGGATCTAGTCTTTCTTTCCACAATCTGGGTCTTGATAGATCAAACTCAAGTGGTCAGGCTAGGTATGGCAGCAAGTGCCTTTACTTGCTTAGTGGCCTCTCAGGCCTCTTAATTAAGGCTCTGGTTTTAGTTTGTAACACAACCCCCTCTTTGTTTTGGGTTTGGAGGTGTCCTAGTTTTGCCCCACTGTGATAAAACACTGACCAAGGGGTTTCCTTGGCTTTTGTGTCCTCATCACAATCCATGGTCTGTTGGAATCAGGGTGGGAACTCAAGGCAGGAACCTGGAGTCCCCAGAGCTTGCTGGAGTTGGTAAAGCGTTGCGTTGCCAAAGGTTAGTTTGCTTTAGCTGGATAAGGTGTTGGAGGTGCAACAGAACCATTTCTGGCAATTCTGGTACAGAACTGAGACTATGTGAGTTTTTGTGAGAGTGTGCATGCGTGCATGTATGTGTCTGGGCAAGAGTAATGACAAATGATTTGGTGTTCTTCTTCAGGAGCTGCAGCCTATAGACAGAACGGATGTGGAGACCCGTTGAGAACCACATCACCCTGATGTGCACTCATTTCTTAAGGATAAGGCAATGAAATCAAATTCAAACTTCTATTCAACCTATTATGCTGGTCATTGAAGCATTGTCTTAACCAGTGGAGCTTCAACCCAACATATCGCTGTGCCTTTAAATCTCCTCAGATTGCAAGACATTTGGGATATCAATGACTGTAAACAGACACTGATATGTATTGGACAAAATCACTGTACTACACAGCCAAAATTAAGGAGATGTATTGGAATTATCTATTCAATTAGTTGGTGCCAAAAGTCCAATGGGATTATTTTTGACTTAAGTTATTTTTTTCGATTGGCGTATGCAGCCAGTCTGAACTGGCTAAGAAACATGCAAGTTAACAGAAGGCTGTGGCTTTGAGACAGTGACTAGCATTAGCAGAATAAAATGGAGTCAAGTCCATGGAAACAATGAAGTCCCCTGTGTTTCAGCTGAGCTTTAAAAGGAATGGGAACAAGTAATAGAAATGTAACTTATTTTTGGCACTGAGAGGTTAAAAGGGAGAGGAAAATTCAGCATTCCAAACTGAGGTTTCATAGTCTAACATTTTAGGTTATAGAGAAAAACTAAGAGCAAATATTCCCCTTTGACTGATGTTACTTGAAATGGCTGATAACATAGGCCCGACTTTCCAGATTTCTGCTGTTTTGGGCAAAGGAAGTTTTAGGCAGAGCCTGTCTTTCCCTGAATTAGAACCATGTCCTCTGTGTTTCTTCAGTTAAGAGACACACAACTCTCACTCATGGTGAACAGAGCTATTATTTAATGGATTCTTTCCACTATGAAAAAGTTATTTTAATTGGCTTAAAATAACATGAAATGCTAAGAGCCAAGCAGGCGACCTCTGGCCATGCTGGTGATTCCGATATCATAGCTCCGTAGTTTCTGGTGAGAGTCTCAGGCTGGCCTCTGGAAAAGGTACAGATGGAAATCAATTCATATTGTTCAGATCAGGGTTCTGCCAATGTATATTATAGCTCATAGAAGCCCTTACCATATAACCTCCTTCCTTGGGTCTTATAGAGTTCTTGTTTGTTGACATTCAGGGTGTGTCTAGAAAGTGTAGTTTTGATTTATGCTACTCACCTAGGCAGAGTGCCCTGGACATTAGGGGATCTGGTTTATACTTTGTGGTTTATTTTTTGTGGTTGTATGTTTCCTATGTTTTGTTCATATGCCTTAAAACTTCTTAGGAAAAGCTTGACAGCTCATTTTTATAAATCAATAAATAAGTAAGTAATACATCATGGATCAAAGCCCACAGAACAGCACCACAGAGAGAATTATATTGTCCTAGGCACTTACATACTTACAATGATGATATCCTTGGACTTGAGACACAGCACAGTTTTCATTAGAACTATTAGATTCCATATAAGATCAACAATTACAAACACTCTAGTCAAGATGATTAAAATTTAACAGGCTCCTTTTACAGGCTTCATAGTTTAGTATATTCATGTCCTGTTCTTTGGCCTGGCTTCTTCCTGTATTTCAGAAATTCTCTTGTTTGACTTCCAAAAGCTACTCTGTTAATGCCTCTTAAATCCAGGGGCAGAATTGAAGGGGAATAAAACTTGGAATCCCTGAGTCTTTAATGAGCCTCTGTGGAGCCAGGTCTAGGTTAGGAACTCACCCAGCAGCAAGCCTGCATGTAACTCTCCGTGTAGCAGGTCAGAATCCTCAGAAACTAGAACCCAGAATGTACACTGTGTATCTGTGTATCATCACGAGCTGTGTTTATCACTCTCTGCTATCCCCCAACATGTTCCTGGCACAGAGCATTTCAGCATCATTTGCCAGACTCATGAACGAAAGCAAGCAGCAAAATCAAGGTTTGAATGGATAGTATCTAATTTCTAATTATAGTCTTATCGTCTGCATTTCAACGGAGACAAAGAGAGTTTTATGAATAATGGAAAATAAGATGCGGAGAAAAGTAGGGGGTAGGAGATGCAAGGAAAACAAAAGATTGCATTTGTTCTGACGATGTGATTGCTTTCCTGCCAACCTGCTTGACTTTATTTTAAATTCTCTTGCTGCCATTTTCTTCCCGATCTGGAATGGAAGCGATGGGCAGACTCAAGGAAAATTACAGTCATTGAAATTTGTTTGAACATCATCAGCTCAACCTTCCCTTTAATCATTTTATTACCTAATAATAAGATCAACAGCAGTAAAACAGCGCCTGTGTTTTGAAGCCGTTTTTCTTTGCCAGGTGTGAGCTAAGGGTGCTAAATGCGTAAGTACATGGGTTCCTATATCAGCCTTGTAAGGCAGATACCTTGGTCGACTTCATTCCACAGGTGAGATCAGGAGGCTTAATGAAGATAAATTCTTTTCCCTGGATCATACAGCACATATAGGGCAGATTTGAACTCAGCCAATCTTGGCTCACACCTCGTCTAGGGTGCCTGGTGCCCTCATCACAGCACTCTCTCAGGCTCCGAAGCCCCAGAAGTCCTGCATCACAGCCAGATGTGTGTTGCATGCTCACAATTGCGTGTTCCTTCGATTAATATGTTATCTCTTCATATCAATATTGACCATATTTAGCGGTGGGCTTCGGGAGATGACTGGGGTCTGAGGCCTCACACATCATAGAGTTAGAGAGCTCTTTGACCCTTCTACCACATGGGGACACAGAGAAAGACTAAGAGGCAGGCCCGCATTAGACACTGACTGCAATGGCCGGGGAATCTTGGCCTTCCCAGCCCTCAGAACTGTGAGAAATAAGTTCCTGTTGTTTATAAGCTACTCTGTCTGTGCTGTTCAGTTCAGGCGGCCCGAATGCACAAAGTTAATGGGTTTTTCTAACCTCACACCCTTCAAAACTTGTTTATGCTCTTGAGAGTCCTGCTCCGCAGAATAAATCCTTGCTATTAGGTTAAGAGCTGATAATGAGTTAAGTTGTAATTATTCCAAGGAAATTTGTTTATATGTTTAACAGGAGCCCTCTGTAGACCATGCTTTGCCCAAGGGAGGGATTGCACTATTGAGAAGTTCAAACTATTGGCAGATATTTGAAAAGGGGACTCTAATTTGGTCCAGGCTGACTTCTCAGAGCTATTCGCATTGCACCAAGAAAAAAAAAAAAAGATGCTTTTTTGGCTCATGTTCTGGGAAGATGTGACAAGGGAGAAGGTGGTGTGTGTTCTCTCATTATTTCTAACTCATTCTAGTCAAACTCATTCATATGTATGCACTCATTTCCCCTTTTGGCTATGAGAGCACCTAGGAAAGTTTGGCCTGCATCCCTTGGGGGGTTTGTTGGGGAAGGGAGCAGGTGTGGAGGAAGAGAGGCTGCTTGCTCTTTTTGATTGGCATTTGCAAGACAACATGCTCTTCTGTGGATATGTGTGTTCTGAATCAATGTCAGAATTCTTCACGTAGTGTTCTTGTTTGTTGTGGTGGATGTGTGTGGATGGAGAAAGAAAATAGGGGAGGGGAGGAGGGGGTAAAAGAGGGGAGGAGGGAGAGAGAATTTAAAAAGCTCTGTATTTATTTCATTGGGAATTGGGTTTTTACATCCGTGCTTTTTAAATGAGACATATTGAAGATAAAAAAAATTAAACTTGAATTAACTGATTTCAACTCTAAATCGTTTATTTAGTCCAACAATCGTGATGAGTGTTAGGGGTAGAAAGACAGTGTTGCCTTCACCCTGCTGTGTGATAGCTGTGTGAGCTTAAGCAAGGTAACTCATCTTTCAGGTTCAACTATGAGATCCTCTGCTTTTGGATATCCTGTAACTCTGTGATAACGGCTGAGATATTTGCCCTCTTACTTCAAAGACTCTTCCAGCTGTCTTAGATTGTCTAGTTGCAACCCCCTCCCCGCCAAAAAAAAAAAAAAAAAGAAAGTTCCTGAGCAAGTGTTTTGTAACGGATGTGACATGGAGAAACAGGACAAAAGGTCAGAAACCAAGCAAACTGTTCCATCAAAGTCCTGGCGAGAGTAGGATCAGTCTTACTCACTCGGAGGTCTGCAGTGGAATTTTCGTGCCTTGGGGCAAGGGAGCTGCAATTCCAATCCCTGAACTTGCTAAACACCCCCTTGCCTCGTCTCCCCCAAGGTTTGGTTTCTCTGGCATCCGTGAAGAGGGGCTCTAGCAGCCCGAAGGCACGTCTCCAGAGATGACTAGCTGCTAGCTATTGGGAGTGCAAGTGTATGCTAAGGAGATTGACTTACGAGAATTTTAAGGACATTATCAAGGAGGTCCAGGTGGGGCACCATTCTGTCCTATTCTGCCACGCACTGTTGCTAAGCTGCCAAGCCACCATCGACATGGGATAGACACGGACAGACAGATGGTAAACAACCACTTGAGGCTAAATGTCATTGTCAGAGGAAGCCAGTTCTTATCCTCCAGTTTGACTGCTTCAGAAATTCCAGGACACACGGGGACAATATCTGCTCTGATTGCCGTGAAGAACAGTGTGACCTTTTTTCCCACAACACTTAAAGGCAGAGGCAGTATTAGGGTGACAGTTGTCTGCCCTTGGTTCTGTATGATGTTCAGGGCCTTATAAAGGGAACACATCGAAAAGGCAATCATACGAATGATAAAAACAAACCAAAGGGTATTGGAGGAGAGGGACCCTTGCATATGCAAATATTCCAAACAGCAAATGTATTTATGCTCAGTTCTCAGGCAACCGTTTTACTCTTTCCTCAGATAAGCTTATTACTTTTTTTTTTTAATGAGCCACTTTATTTTCTTTGAAAACACCTACATACTTAAAATGTTTTCCTTATGAATCAGTTTTTTTTTTTTTTAATTTGACAGAAGTTAAGATACTTGTGCCCACACCAAGAAGAAAAAAATGCCATGTGTTTTTGAAGTGTTAGAAAAAACAGGTCTTTGGCACCAAACAAAGCTGAGGCAGGAACAGAGGAGCAGCTGCAGAGTGACAGAAAAAAAAAAAAAAGTAAGATAACGAGGCATGTGAGAGAATGTATAATTTAATGTGAGGCCTCCGCAAATGGGAGGAAGCGGGGCCGTAAACGAGAAAACAGTTAAAAATAGCGACTAAATTGACTTTACATCCAATAACACAGAAGATGAATCAATTAGTGCTGAAATGTTGGATGTCGTGAAAAAAACCTGGAAAAGGCGGACAGATTTCTAGTCTATGAATTTAAATTCATAGGACCAACAGTTTCTCTGCCTGGAGAAATTTGCATGCCGGTGCTCCTCTTCACACTAGTTGACAAATTGACTTCCTTTCCTTTCCACTTTCTGAGACGTGACCCGATCTGTTAGAAAAGCCTCAGCTTGCAGTTTTCTGAAAACATTGGCCAAGATGTATGGGAAAATGTGTTCCCGTTTTAGAAAATCCCTGTAATTCTGCTAAACTGTGGCTCTCTCTGCATATGGGTATTAATTAGAACAGCTTATTGAGGGGTGACCCGAGTTAGCTCTTTGTGACAGGCTGGTGGGAGTCTGGGGGACGATGACAAGTAGCATGCGGTCCGTCCTGATGTCTTATTATTACTATTACTTTTAAAACGTTTTGCTGGCTTATAATTGTATTATCCCTGTTTCTGGGTATTAGATAGATCCTGTAGCAATAACTCCCGGAGCTTTCCGGCGAGCGTTTACTCCATGGGAAGTTATGGAGAGACTCTAAGAGCCTGAAAGCTTCTGAGGAGCAGCTTGGCTAGCAGTCTGACTGCAGTTGCTTACCTGAAGCTTGCCTCCATGGAAGTAAAAGTCTGGATGTTAGTGGTCTTCACATTCGTAGAAAAATACAGATGACCCTCAGGTTGGGATAGAGCCATGTTCCAGTAAGCTTAAACTTCTCCGAGTCAAACTACACTGAGCATGCGTCGCCTACCACACCTGGTTCAGCACACGGTGCGCGGGTGAGGATCCGATCTTTCTTTCCCTGGTGATCTATCTCAACGTAGACTGGAGCTGCTGCTCACCGCGGCCGATCATAGCTGCCAGACAGTAAGCACATCCAAGTGTCACGTGCTCAAAAATATGCCAAAATTCAGAAATACCCTTCTTTTACCATACGTGTGTGCATATACACTGTATGCATTTTTGAATGTGTATGGGCACGTGGTGTGTGTGTGTGTGTGTGTGTGTGTGTGTGTGTGTATGTGTATGTGTGTGTGTGTGGTACATGTGTGCAAGTAGATGCCAGAGGTTGAAATCCGTGTCTTCCTTGATTGCTCTCCACCATAGAGTTTGAAGCAGGCTCTCTTAGTGAACAGAAAGTTTACCCAGTCAGCTAGCTGGTCTACCTCACCATCTAATCCTCTTGTTCCAGAACTTTCAGTCTCTGCCTGTAGCCCAAGGATTACACCCAACCAGCCTTTATGTGGTAACTTCAGCCTTCATAGCTGTGCTGCAGGCACATAAACAAACGCTGTTAAAGCAGACCTCAGGTCTGCTGCATTGTTTCCTACTGAATGTATATCACTTTCAAATGAGAAAGCCACAGGTCCCGCCATTAAAAGTGTTCTCTGCGATAAGTACCTACTCATTACTGGTTGAGCACATGAAAGGATTAAAAAGAAAAAAGAAATCCTATGAAAATGAGGTTTGTGGAGTCTGTCTACAAAATGACATCCCCCCCCAAAAAATGACATTTTCATTTGGAATTTTGGAACAATAAGAAATCTTTTATTTTTAACTAAATGTCCAGCCTCACTAACATCTTTCTTACACACTCCAAGTTCACATCATCAACTTTCCTTAAAATAACTGTGTCCTTCAATGCTGTGGTTTTTTTTTTTTTTTCCACTTTTCCTCCAAGCCAATGATATAAAAGTATGAAGGAAACACACAGGGTATTCTTCTTTCTAAGAGCTTAGACGTTGTACCCGGGGCAATCATTGCGAGATGATATGTTGTGAGGAAATCTGTATCAGGACATTATGACCACCTGTAATCTTCACCTCTGGCTCATTTATGCTTAGATGGTGTTTCCAAACTATGAACTCACTGTCTCCGAATCATCTGACCTGCCTGTTAAAATCCAGACACCCCTCACAACAAAATGCAAGGGCCTAGGCACTGAAATCAAATCTGCATCTTCTCCTCCAACCCACCCTCTCAAGGGAATTCTTGTGGGCGTGAAAAGTCGAGGTTGTCCTGTGTGCAGAGTGGACCATTGATTGGCAAAGCCATGCAGTCAGCTGGCTTTGCCCGCTGTGATTCGGGCACTGTTCTTCATGATACCTACCCTTTGAAGTTCTTCATCTCTTCAAATGTACCAATGTAATGAAGTTACTCTGACTCGATTGTCATCTGTGACTGGATTTGCAGCCCTTCCTACTGTGTGTATGGGGTGGCTGAGTATAGAAAGGTGAACCTAAATGATTAGCCTTCTACTGGTGGATGTGTGGCATAGATATGGCTCCTCAGCTGCTGTCACATGGCCAATGGAATTCAATGCACACATCTCCCTCCTAACCAGCTGGCGCTTCCGAAGCACTAAGTGTAAGGTCCCTGGAGACCAGAGTCTCAGTAAGGGTCGGGCAAAGCCACCATAAATCTTATGTCTCTCGTGGTTTCTTTAAAAGTTTTTAATTAGGGAAAAATTCTTTCCTCGCCCCAGATGAAAACTTGCATAGTTCTATGACTTTTTTGGTCCTTAAAAAAAAAAAATGCAGTCTCACTGGAGTCATTTACAGTGTCTAATTTCATGTCATAATCAAAACTTAGAACTTGAGTTAAAATAGGATGCTCCCCTCCCGTAGAACAGAGTAAAACAGAGTTTTCCCCAGTGAAGCCTTGCTCTGGGCTGTCTGCTTGCATCGGCCTTATTCTCATTTCCCTGTTCTCTTTCTTCCTTGGCCTTGGCTATTACTATCTGTCCCTCAAGGATGAAGGGGATGCTGGGAGACATGAGGATTAGCCCGATTCCCCCATTTTCATGTGGTCTTTGGTTGGTCACACCCTCGGCTCGGAGTCTCCGTTGTGTCCTTCAGCCACTTCTCCTGGGCACATGTCCTCGGCCTGTGGTTTCCCTCTCTCTTGATTTCCTACCTTCTCTCTGTTCTCTGCTTCCCTTTTCAATCTCTTTGTTGGAGCACTCTACAAACACTTCTTACCATAGATGACTCTCTGTACCAGGCAGGATTCCTCACAGGAACATAACTGAGCAGAATTATATATAATATATGGTGGTACTATGTATGTGTACTAATAAAATAATGTAGAAAGTTGGTTTACATGATGCAAGCCAGGTGGAGAGGCTGGAACCTGGTAGGTGCTCCGGCTCCATGAAGGTAGGCGCCTCAATAGTTCTAATCTGGTGCTGAAGGCCTGGAACATTCCTGGAGACCTGCTGGTCTTCAGTCCACGCTAGAAGGCTGGAGGCATGTTAGTGAGGGACAGTGGCAGTGGCAGCATCAGTGGGAATGGACAGGCCAGGCAGATAAGCTCCCGATACTTCTTCCTTGGACATATTTATATCCGGACCACTCAGTGGAAGGCGCTCCACACACTGAGGGAGACTTAGTGTATTTTTTTTAAAAGACTTTTCCCCCCAGATCCCATAAAGCTGAAAATTCATATTAACAATCAAGCCATCTTGAGCACTGGTTTAAGTGGCTTTATGTGTGTGTCAACACTCATACCTTCCACAAAGACAGATTTCAGGCACATTGTGTTAAATCTACAGCCTCCGGCTCCCTGCTTTATATTATTAGCTGGCTATTTCAGGTGACAAATGACTATGTTTCTTTAGGGTTGCTAAGTGCTTCCATGCCAGTTTTGTCTAATCCTACTCATACCTTGCTTCCAGTAGAGACTCAGATGGCTGGAGGATCCTAGATAGCCTTAGTCTTTACACACACACACACACACACACACACACACACACACACACACACACACTTCTTTTTCTTATTTTTACATAATGACCCCAGTTCCCTCTCCTTCCCTCCCATGCCCCCCCATCCCTTTCCCATCCCCCACTCCACAGGGAGGGATCATCAAAATCTGTCAAGTCATTTGGAGTAGGGACTAGGTCTTCTCTCTTGCCTCTAGGTTAAGGGAGTATCCCTCCATGGGGAATGTGCTCACAAAGTCCTTTCGTGCACCAGGGATACATCCTGGTTCCACTGTCTGAGGTCCCTTTAGACTGCACAGTCCTTCTGGCTGAAACTCATGTTCAGGGGGCCTGAGTCGGTACAATGCTGGATTCCCAGCTATCAGTCTGGGGGCCTGTGAGCTCCTCCTTGTTCAGGTCAGCTGTCTCTGTGGGTTTCTGCAGCCTGGTCTTGTCCTCCCTCTCTGCATCTGGATTCCAGTTCTGCTCAGTGTTTAGCTGTGGGTGTCTGCTTCTGTTTCCATCAGCTACTAGATGAGGGCTCTATGATGGTGGATAAGTTAGTCATCAATCTCATTATCAGGGAAGGGCATTTACGGTAGCCTTTCCACTGTTGCTCAAATTTTTAGTTGGGGTCAGTCTTGTAGGTCTCTGGACATTTCTCTAGAGTCAGTTTTCTCTTCAAACCTATAATGACTCCCTCTTTTATGGATGTTGAGTGTTTTACTTGTAACCTATAACATCCTTAACTAATATAGTGGTTATTGTTGCAGATAGAAGGAGAGTTAGTATTTGATCTTGTCATGTACATTTAAACAAATACATAAGATAGCTGAGAGAATTAGTACACTAGTTAAGACATGTTGCTAACCAGTAGCAAACAGGATCCCAAAGACTCTTGCATTGAACTTCCAAGATACCTTTCCAACCACCAAACGTTAGCCACACAACTACTAAATGCAAGTCCCTGAAAACTGAGTGCTACCTGTTATGATCTATGTCCTTGAGGTCTGTGGCTCCTCCAGCTTGTCCTTTTTCTAGCAAGCTGCTTATGAAGGTTTTTAAAATCTTTCACAGTTAGATCCTTGAATTGCACAAACACTTGAAATCACAGTTTTAAACTTGAAGGTGGAGTATATAATTTTGGTAGGTGATTTGCAATACTTTTTTGTTGTGATAAAAATACTGGGGGGGGAGGGGAGCTGGGAGGGGTTGAGGGGGGACACTGCAGTTGCGTATATTATTTTGAGTCACGGGGCCGAGGGTGCAGACCAGCATGGTGAGGGAGGCATGGTGCCAGGAGTGGAATGGTATCACTCCCTTCAGTTAACCTGACCTAGAAACCCCCTCACAGACGACATGCCCAGACGCCTGTCTTGTTGGTGACGCTAGATGCGAGGCCAACCAGTACTGGTCATTACATTCTTCTTGGGGGAAATGTATTTGAGTTTCCTGTACCTTAGTTCTTCTTCAGATTATCAAATAATAAGATCCGCTTTAGTTGTTATGATTATGACGGTCAGATATAACAGGTTTTTAGAACTATGGTGGGCATGTGGCACATTCTCAGGAGACACCTATTTGGGGACAGTGTTTTTGTGTTAGAATTAATCTCAAAAAGGTATTAGGAGAATCTTATAAGATTTTCTTTCTGTTCTTTATCCTGGAAAAGATGCTTACGCAGTCAGATAGAAAATGACTGCTTGGAAAACAATAGTCTAAACTTAACCCAGAGATATTAGAGGATGATGAGTATAGCATGCAGAGACTAAACTTGCCCACTTATTTCTAGAGGATTTTTTGGATGGAAAATCCAAGTTTCAGGTAGATGACTGAGTGCAGGTGGCCAAAAAACAAAGACTTGTCTGTTAGTGAGGGAATAGAGATGATTGCTACTTTTTCACAGAGGAAGGTAGAGTCCTCACTGTGACTGGGAGCTATAGATACAGAACCGGTGGTGTAGTACACACACTGGGAATGCTTTCTGCTTCCAAATATGACCGAGGAGGCTGTCTCCATGGAGAGAGAGTTGGGAACCTCAGGGTGAAGGCTGGAAAAGCAAGAAACACCAAAGAAGCTAAGATGCCCAAGTAGTCATCTTCAAGAAAGGTCAATGCCCAAAGACTAGTGATTCATGACTCTGCTGTGGAAAGCCTAGACTAAGAGACCTGGGAAGAGAGAGGCCCAGTGTCGTTTTGCGGTAATCTCTACCGGCATTTAGAACTGGCACAGTTGGAAATCCAAGCAGCGCATCATGGATACCTAACTTGTCTCTGAGAACCTCAGCGATGTGCTGGCTGGGGTCTGGCCTATTGAAAGTGATTGTAGCTGCTCTCCAAGACTGGTGCATCCGTCAGGACAGCATAGAAGCAACACTTTGTCCCAGTCAGAGCCACAGGAAGACTCGTGTCGCGGCAGACCCTGGGGCATACGTAGAACATGGCAGTGCACTTGAAGTGACTAAAGAGAGGGTAGAAGGTGGAAGAAGGGCAGTTCTGGAAGTCTTAGGTAACCATGAGGAAGGTTCTGGAGGCAGAGGCGATGGAGGATTGTTCCTTCTTTTTCCTGGACCGAGTCCTTTTTTATTTACTGCACCCCTCCCTTGAGTTGCTTTCGTTAATTCTTTCAGAATTTTATATGACATATATGGATCATGTTTACCCTCAGCTCCTCTCCTTAACTCCTTCCAGATCCACGCGTACCTCCCTGCCACCCCCCCCAACTTCTTGTCTTCCTTTTAAACAAGTTGGACTCCAACTTGTATTATCCATATACTTTTGAATGCAGGACCACCCTTGGCGTGTGGTCTGCTTACCAGGAACCACATCCTTAAAGTAAATCGACCCTCTCTCCCAGAAGCCATTTCTCATCATAGCTTCTCAATTAGGGCAGAGGCTCCCAAACGCTTTTCACTCCACCCTGGAATGTGGACTAGAGTGGCTTGATCTTGCACAGGCAACCACAGGTGCTGTGAGTTCACGAGCCTGGCAGTCCTATCTTGTCCAGCAGACACTGTTCCGTTCTGCTCTTCCCTGGCTGGAAGTTCTTATAATCTCTCCACTCCCTTCTTCTGTGATGGTCCCCAGCCTTGGGGATGAGGTGTTTTATAGACGTCATATTTGTGAATGGGCATACTCCACAGACACTCACTTAGTTGGTGGGAGATTTTTCTGTGGTCAAGGAAATAGACTCCATGTGAAAATGTTAATATCAGGATCTGACGTTTGTTGGAGGTGGCCACACCATAAAGCACCAACCAGGAAAGCCATCTGTTTTATTTCACAAACCTCTTTGCACCCAGTCTGGTATATGTTACAGTTTGCAAGCAAAATAGCCGTTCCAAGCCCTGTGTTTAAATTCTGGATCTTCAGATGCGCTGTCTTGGGAGGTTGCGGAAGAACCTTTGAACATAGGGCTTCCCTGTAGGACTCAGGGCCAACAGGAGTGTGATTTGGGGGTTATGGCCCAGCCCTGCTTCTGGTTTAGGTCTTTGCTTTTGGGATGTAGACATGATATAACCAGTCACATCATACTTATGCTGCTACATTTGTGAGCTGCTCCAACTACCATATCTTCCTTGCCAGGATCACTGTACCCTTTCAAACTACAAGCCAACGTAAATCTAGCTTCCTTAAACTTTGAAGATTCCACCATGGAAGGCCTCACTCTCCCTGGGGAGCAGAAAGGGAATGAGATAGGGGGTTGGTGTGGGACAGGGGAAGAGTGGGAGGGGAGGGAGAGGGAACTGTGCTTGACATGTAAAACAAACTTGATTCTACTTTAAATTTAAAAAAAAAAGGGGAAAAAATGACCTTTCAAATATTACAGTCAGCTCTATTAGCTGGCCCCTGGCTTGTCTTCACCATCTTGGCATGGTCCTCCATTGGACTTCAGATACTTCAGATGTCTTCTATTTGGTTCAAGAAACCCCTTTGATGAGGTACTCCTTCTAGAAGTCCTGCTGACTAATGGTCAGTGACTATGCGCCTATACAGTTTTAGTCTCTATCCCGAGATCAGTATTGTGCCTTCCCCCAGGGGGTAGACAAGAAGGCCAAACTCAAGCTAAGGAGGTAGGCATTAGGTTCATAGGTACTTGATGCCACTTCAGTACCAAGAGCTCTGGGGCATGTGTCTCTGTTTTTCTCAACTATGTTCTATTACTGTCAACTGGAGTCATGTTGATGAAGCAAGGTTGTGATGATGATTTTATATATATATATATATATATATATATATATATATATATATATATATGAAATTAGAAGATAAAGTCTATGAATCTTGTTTTAAGGTTATATTCAAACAAGTCTTTTGAAGATGTCAGCTAAACCACTCAGTGGGGCTGGTTTCCTAAAGGTGGGTAAAGCAGGAATGAATTTCAATGAAAGGCAATTTGGAATCTTTGGAGCAGGGAGACAAGCCAAACTGAGCTTGTCTGAGATAGTGTTTATCTTGTGCAGACTCTGGGCCAGAGTCCACCTTCTCCTGTCAATCAGAACAGTGGGCGGGGTTACAGCCAGAGAGGGTGATGGGGAATTAGTATGGATGAGGCTCCAGAAAGATGGCAGCGAACCACCTGAGGGGGCCCACAGCCCAGCTGTGTCTGTATTGGGGGGAGTCTGGGATAAGTGGGTGTGTCTGCCTGGTGTGGAAGGCCAGAGGCGAGGCAGATGTAGACTTTGCCAAGTGAACACGGGGTGATTCAAATACACACAACAAGCTTTCTTTTGGAATTGGTCCAAATGTCAAAAAAAAAAAAACCCCACTTTTTTTTTACTCCTCTCCATTTTGGGGAAGAATAGGCACCTCTTGTGGGTAGAAGCAGGGGTACAAATTAGAAGTGTGTGTTATTGCAGCGGAGGGGGCTGAAACCAGCCCCACTTTGATGTAGAGCAGAGCCCGTCCTTGATCAGGAGGGAACTGTGTCAATGTGCAACTTGACCCAGAGGCATTGAGTCAGAACTTAAATCGGCACAAGACCGGGTCCCCTAGAACAGGTTCTCAGAAGGACACGAGTGTGTTCAGGGAGCAAAGGAAGCAGAGGGAGACGATGGAGAGGTGCGAGGTGGTAGGGTGGGTTCTTGGGGTCCGTTTTCAGCAAGCATTCAATACAGAACTTCTGTATTGATAAGGGTGATTCTCAGAGAGCAGCACAGTTCTGAGCCAGGACCACATCATCCTATACATCCTAGAGTTACAAAAAAGAAAAGAGCCAGCTGGTCTTGGGAATATCTGCATGGCTCATTGCAGCATCCATGATTAACTCTAACTGTTGTTGCCTCCTGAAGTCAGAGTGGCTCAGACAAGGGCTCACAGCACTTAGTGTAGCATACCTTAAGGTTGGTAAATTGTCGTGCAACTGTTGCTTACAAACACTGGTAATATTTTTTTTTTTTTTTTTTTTTTTTTTGCCTGTCCTGAGGACTTGACCCAGCTGTTATCAACTGGTGCCTTCTGTTTTGAGATTCTTCCCAAATCATGGTGCCTGAGCCACTGATCTATCCCTAGCGAGTCTCCGACCAAAGGGTAAAGCAGGGGTAACAGGGTCAAATGAGCACTACAGTAGACATTTTCCTCTCCCTGTGGCTCTCATCCAGAGACATGTCCATAGATGCCAGCCACATAGACAGGAGACATTCAATGTGCCTTAATTAGGGGGCAGTCATCATCGTCATTTTTTTGAGAGGGGTCCCACTCTTTGTTGAAGTAAGAGCCTTCAGAGGTTCTCAAGCCACATTTGCAAGGTGCCCAGGTACCGTTGTCTTAAAGAGGTGTTTATTCCCAGTATCTGCTCCTGGTTCTCTCCCATCCTTGACTGCAACAGCAGCAGCCAATAAATGAAGCATGTAGCACAGCTGGTCCAGCAGGGTGTTAAAAGTGATTGTGTTTTGAGACCCAAGGAAAACATATGTGAGTGGTAGACAGACACCATACTAACTGTTTCTAACTCTGTCATTAGACACAGTGACACGCTGACTTAATACATCACGATGCTGAAAGTAGAAACGAGATGCTTTGTAGAAGTGCGCGCAGCTGGTAGATGGCCGAGATGAGCTGATTTCAAAGCCTGAGAGCTTACCCTAGACATCCTCTCTTTTGACCACGGTCCCGGTTCTCATCGGCAATATGCTAAAAAGCAGTAATGAGTAAGTGCTTCGAGATCCAGAAAGACAGAATGTTCTTAAGGAAACAAAAATAATGAATTAAACACTTCTTAATAAAGCATATAGAAAGCTGTTTTACACCTTAGCTGCTTTCCATTTCAAGTCTAGTTTGCTGTCAAGAGTAACTCTCAGTGCAGACCTACATCTGGGGCGGGGTGGGGGCTCAAAGTCCTGCCCATAAGAAGCTTTAAGCAGAGAGGTTAAAATGCTCCCAACTTCCCCCAAAGTCTGCAAAGTTCACAGTTCAACATTAACATGTTAGAAAAAAAAAGCCACATTGCAGCAGCTGCTGATGTGGATTACCTAGTCTAGCCATTCTGCTAAGGCTTAAGGGGGAAAAAAAAACGCCGTCTGAGTTGTGGAAAGGAAAAAAGAAAACAAGCCTTGGAAATATCAAGTTGGTGCTTGTTGGTAGAGCTATGATTTCCCATTTGTTGCTCCAGAAGACTCAGGTGGATCCTAAACAAAGTCCAGATGTTTCCACATACTCCCGGCAGTGGACGGGTTACACTGCCGTGTATTTTCTCCGAGGGACCCATGCTGTCTCCAGAACCGTAGTTGCCTTTTTTGGAATATTTTATAGCTGACCCAAACATTAGGAAACCTCCCTTCTTGTAGCCACCCTTCACAACTTCTTTAACTTTGATGCTTTGTGTGTGGGGGGAATTAAATATATTCATATATGCTATCTTCAACTTAAGTTTGCATGAAGACCAGTGATACTTGGTGTGTGTGTGTGTGTGTGTGTGTGTGTGTGTGTGTGTGTGTGTGAGAGAGAGAGAGAGAGAGAGAGAGAGAGAGAGCTTTTAGGATTTAATGCACTTTCTGCAACATTGGATTAGTTTTTAATCTTCAAAATGTCACTACTGAATGTAGTTTTATGTAGTGCTGGGGATGGAGCCCCAGGGATTGGAGCATGAAAGGCAAGGGTTCTAAAGAGAGTTACATGCCCAGGCCTGCCCCCTGACAATTGTATTACTGGTTTCTTCCCTTTTCTCATTTTGTGTGGTTATTGTTGGGATTAACCATAGTAAGAAAGGCCAATGAAAGCAGATCCTCAACAGACTATTTCTTGATGGGAGATGTCATTGGTTAATGAATAAAGCACTGTTGGCTAATAGGAAAGTAAGATAGGCGGGACTAGGAGACGAGGACGAGAGAGGAAGTAGGAAGGAGGAGATCCAAGATGGACAACAGAGAGAGAAGAACGCCAGCCCCTCTCTCCGGTAAGATAAGATCACGTGGAAACCCTCAGATTAATAGAAATGGGTTAATAGTTAAGACAGAGCTAGCTAATAAGAAATGATAGTAGCAGGCCAACAGCATTATATCTAATACAGTGTCTCTGTGTATTATTTGGGGCTGGCCAGGGAAAACTATTCATAACATAATGGCGTCCAATGCCATAAGGATTTCCACTTAAAACTTAACAAAAGCTTAAAAAATGGTTTTAGAAACAAAAGAACAGAAACAAGCAAGGCTTCCTGGTAGCAACATTTTTCTCAGTTGGGCTC
Organism: Phodopus roborovskii; assembly: GCF_943737965.1. NCBI lineage: Eukaryota > Metazoa > Chordata > Mammalia > Rodentia > Cricetidae > Phodopus > Phodopus roborovskii. The sequence goes on from NW_026126415.1 coordinate 2,274,775, forward strand.
TGCGAGAGACAAGCAGAAATTTGTGCGGCTCCTTTAAGGGAGATTTCCTGACTCAGCATAAGTGACAAAAAAAAAAAAAAAAAAAGAACCTAATGGCTTTTAAGAAACGTGTCTAACAATTTATTGGTGTGTACGAGAGCTGGAAGTGGTAGTGACCACATCTCCAAGCTGGCAACATGCTGCTGGATGGCAGCGCAGACCAAGGCAGTGACCACAGCTCTCAGTGTCGGTGGTAAAATAGCCTTCACCATCTTAGATAAACTGCGGCTAACAGCTATGACTTTCATTTTAGCAATGTTGTTGTTTACTAGATAAAAGACTCATGGCCAGAAAAAGATAAAGATTTACAGTAAAGACAGATTCAGATTAAGAAAAACCTCTAAAGGTTTACGTAGGCTTGGGAGAGAAAAAGAATAAAATGGTTTTAAAAAGACAGAGGAGCTGGGTGTGGTGGCACACACCTTTAATCCCAGCACTTGGGAGACAGAGGCAAGCAGATCTCTGTGATTTCAAAGTAAACCTGCTATGCAGAGTGAATTCCAGGACAGATAAAAGTTACACAGAGAAACCCTGTCTCAAAAAATGAAAAAAATAGAAGTAAAAGAAATAGAGTAATAAAAAAGCCACGTAAAGATGAAAAACACAGAGAAAGTTTGGATACTATATGCTATTCTGTTGTCTTTAAATTGTTTGACTGCTGAGGAAATAACAACAACTTTTAAAAGAAATATGGCTGGATTAATTCAATTTATATATTTTAAAAATGCTTTGACTTCAAATTTTAAGTCTAAGGACAGGTTACTGGGGAAAAGGATTTCTAGTTTTGTTTCCACAGAAAATGAAAAGCTGTGGATTCCTTCTAGACTAACATGGTTTGATCAAGTAAGACCCCCTGAAGCATTGTCCCTTGGACAAGGCAGCCTTGCAGACCAATACAGCCAAGATTTCTGGGTCTTCTTAGGATCCCCCATGACAGCGCCCCCTACCAGCAGGAAGTAGTTTGGAAAGAATGATGCCCAAATTCCCAAATATTGTTTATAAATGTTTGTTTTCATTTAAGTGGGCTTGGTTATAAATGGTTAATGACCACAACCAATCTCTTTTTAAAGGTAAAAAGGGGATTATGGAATAGATATGAATACTTTGTTTTGGAATGGATTTTCATTTATTGATACAATTTAAGGTCAATTTTGTGATAAGTATATTTCTTCTCTTATTTAGTATTGTGTTTATATAACTCATTAAAAATGTAATGTATAATTTAGTACAGATTATAGTTACCTATGATAGTCAAAACTTATAGTTAAGTTAGTTAAGATATCTAGATATATAGAGATGTATTTGAGATGGATAGGTATTCTTCAAACCTTTCAAAGATTTACAAAATATGGCATTTAAAATGGTTTAGAGTTTTTCTTGACAATGAGACATAACTGCTCCTGGCAATACCACCTGTGTCAGAAAAGAAATGGACATCAAAGAAACTTATTATGGAGTTTGCTTCCAATATGGCAAGACTAGCCATTTGGGCAAGATACTGCTCTTGTCTGGACTGTTTGACTTTATGCTGTATAAACTAGACATGCAGGACCCACAGAAAAGTGACTGCTGATACGAGATGGACATTGCTACAGGGTTCCTGCTTCATGGAAGAGTCTGCCAGACATTCTGCAGGACACAGAGAAAAGTGACTGACAAACTGCCAATACAGGTGGACAGTTTAAAGTTTCCTGCTTTGATGAGGAGTCTGCCAGACACACTATGGCCCATAGGCTGAAGATGGAAGATTACAGAAGAACTTCCAGTGATTGACCAGGCAGTGAGTTGTCTCTGTCATTTCTAGAGTTTATATACTATCCTTCTGTGGTTTTTGATGGAGTTGAATACAGATAGTTATGGTTATAGTTTTCCTTAGTTAGGATTAAAGATAAGTTACACTTAAGACTTTAGACTCACAAAGATAGGATAGATGATAGAATATTTCTTTAAATCTTACTAAATGTTAATGAACTAAATATTGTTAACTGTGATTCTTATTTGATAACTGTTGTGTGATATATTTTACAATGTTAAGGTTAAAACCCTTCTTTTTATTTTAGACAGAAAAGAGGAGATGATGGGAGATATCATTCTGTAAATATGTTTCTCGTATTGGTTAATGAATAAAGCACTGTTGGCCAATAGGAAAGCAAGTTAGGGACTAGGAGACTCGGAGGATTCCGGAAGTAGTAGGGAGGAGATCCAAGATGGAGGACAGAGAGAGACGAAAGCCAGCCCCTCTCTCTGGTAAGATAAGACCACGTGGAAGTACTTAGATTAATAGAAATGGGTTAATAATTAAGACAGAACTAGCTGATAAGAAACTAGTAACTGGCAATAGAATTATATCAAATACAGAGTCTCTATGTGTTATTTGGGGCTGGCAAGGCAGAGGGACCAGACCGGCAGGCGGGAAAACCTACTTATAACAATTTCTTTGTGCAGATCATGTTAAGGACACTTTTTTGATGCCGTGGATACAGTTCCAATCTAGTCACCTAGATTCAGAGGGAACAATGTATATTTTCAGGGCCCAGTTACTGTCCAGCTTATGTTATAGTGCTTTGCCACACGGAACAAAACTTCAACCTCATCTGAGGATGTTTATGAAAGATTATGAGTTACCTGTGAACTACTGATGAAGGTAAAACAGGGGTTTGTGTTCCCCATCCTGTTTCTAATTTCCCTGTTTCAGGCTTCTGTAATGAGCTGTTTTCTCAACTTGAAGTTCCCAGGGTTCCTCATGCATGGAGACAGTGGCATGAAAATACACATAGCTGATGTCACCTTATGAACGACCAATGCATTCACAGTGGTGGGTAGACAAACGAGAAGGAATCCATGTGGCAGATCTCTTGCTTTATACTTTGCATAGTCTATTGGTGAAGGCTTGGCCTCTCTCCACATAGCCTACACCTGGACTACAGTAGATAAACAAACTACGAGGTACTCTTCCAACTTCACGGGGGACTCAGAGAAAGAATCCAATGTCAGTTTTCAAGAATGTCCCCACAGATCCCGCCCCCTCCCCTCGTTCTTCCATATTAGTATATGGCTTTTCTTCTCATTGTCCGAAGTTCCATGTTAGGCATCAAATCCAGACTTCAGGGAAAGGACACAAAGGGAGTAAGGATACATTTTAAGCATATTTTCCCATTTATAAACAGTAATATTAAAAAAAAAATCCATTCCAGAATCCCACATAATAGAGCTGCTTCTATATTTCATTGGCAAGAACGGTTTGGCTACATTTCAGTGCAAGTGTGTTTGGGGACGTGTTGTAGGGTGTCAGAGAGCCACCTTGAATTTTACTTTTTTTTTTTTTTGTTGTTGGTAAAGGAAATGTTGAAGGTAATTATTGCATGGAAAGCCAAAATCAGGATGGTTAATGCCAGTGGCCAAAGAAGATATATGCTTTATTGAATTCTTTTTACTCAATGTTTTAAAGATTTATTTTATTTTATGCATTCTAGTGTTTTGCCTGCATGTAAGTATGTGCACCAGGGTAGATGCCTGGTGTCTGTGGATGGGAGAAGTAGGCGTCAGGTCCTTGGAAACTGGAGTCGTGGATGGTTGCTAGTGGTGATTTGGGGGTCTTCTGTAATTGCAAGTGCTCTTGACTACAGAGCCATCTTCCAGCCACCCTTTCTTTAAAGACATTATATTTGGTATATCATGTGAGTGCAAATGTTTCCACTTCCTATGGAGTGTCTTTCTATCCCCCTGGCTGAGTAACCTTGCAGAACAATGCCAGTGACCTTACGATCTCATGATAGTGGTTTCCATGCCACTTTCAGACAGGGAACATCCTCAAGATTATTGTCATAATCTCAGGTCTGACAAGTAGACGACAACAAAATCGTTATTTGAAAAAAAAAAAAAAAAGAAAAAAAAACTATAAGGACAAAGTAAGTCACAGTGGAGCACAATGCCTGAGAAATTGGCTCTGAGACCCTGACATCCATCTACAGGTCCCTTCCCTAGGTTTTCTTGCAGTGGGGTTTCTATTGTTTATCTTTCTAAGTCTTTCATCTTTCAGTACCCTCTTCCCTCAACTTCACCCATCACCCACCCCAAAGTCTTGCTGTGTCTCTTACCTTTCGACCATTTTATCTCTACTCAGAGCAGACAGGTAATCAACAATGACTGACATTCTGCCATTTGGAGATATTACCCCTCACCCAGAACAGGGTTACAGCACAGAATCACTGTGCCCATTCCATATACCAAGCAAATTCATCTGTAAATAAACCTCATTGTCCTCATCCCTTTGGAGACCTGGTCAACAGAGATTCCCCACCTCCTTGAAGGATCAGGCCCAAAAGTGTGAGCCAAAGCTATGCAACACTTGGGGGACAAACTGTAAACTGATGGAGAGAGACCATAACATGGGTACTGTTATTCATGCTTCTGGCTTCCTGCTCATGCCCAAGGTCTAAGATTCCATTTCTGTCTTATGACTTTTGCTTTTTTTCCTTTTTCTTCTTCTTCAAGACTCTGTTTTGTGGGCCAGACTTGATTTGCTAATGTAACACAGTCATTCCCATCCAATTATCATCGATTTCTCGTCTCCCATGGCAGAGTTTAGCAGTTATGATAGTTGTTTCCTCAGACCACAGAGTGATAGTTGGCCTTTTATGAGGCAAGTTGTCTGACCTCTGGTGCAGGGGAATCTGGAGTTCTAAGATTTTATTTTTCCTAAATAACTTTGAGTTTTGTCCATGTATTTATTCTTCCTCACAAATGTCAAATGTCTGGGTGAGTGTATCTACCACTGAGTTTCAATATCCCAGTGTCCCAACCCACCTTACCACCCAAGGCTGGCTTCAAGGGTTTTGAACATATGGAGTTGCATAGACCTTGTGTTTACAGAGATCTAATGCTTGGTTTAATACTATGATGTCATTCTCTTGAAATTCTTGATACTTTTATCTTCCTATGTGGAGTTCAGTGAGGCAGTAGAGAGATACAAGCACTCGATCATAGCACAATGCCTTCGGACATGAGTTAAATACTCATGTATTGGTTCTTAAGACATAGAACACAAGATAAACACAAGCTCAAAGACTTCTGTTAATAATTAAATATTTTAATTGATAATAGCAAAAGGGAGTGAAAATCCCATAGTACAGAAAAAGTTTTCTAATTTAGAAACTTCAGGAGGACATTTTTGTTGTTATTTGCTACCCCTCCCAACCCCACCGCATTTTAATTTGGGCATTTTTCTAATTCTGTGGCTTGTCTTTAACCTCTTTGCAGCCACAACTGCATGGCATGGAAAGGTCCACCTGGGAACTGTCTACTGCTGCCGTTCTTTGCTGACTGGTAGGTGGGATCAGCTCTGTGATCTCATTAACGGAGACTCTGACTCTCTAATAAGGAGATTTGTTTCAAGCTCTACCTGGGTCTCATTGCAGGATTGTCTGTGAGGAGGAGTTAGGGAGGAAAGAGGTCAGTGGGAAGTTGCACCACAGTGTGATTGTGACAAGACCTGGGAATGATCTAACCAGGAACTGGAGAGCTGATATGGCTCTTCAGAGTTCCAACTGAGGCACACCACCCAGATTTTCCCCCTCACACGGAGCAGCCACAGGCACTCAGGGAGGAGGCTGTAACTGTTGGTCAGGTGTCTCGCCTTTACCTGGGGGCATTTCCTGGATAGGGACTGACTTGTAAAACATAGCAGCTGCTAGATACTTGAAGCAGCTGAGAAGTTGTCCCCTGTGCCCAAAATGGGGTCTGAATAGTCCCTCCTCCACTGAAAGGGGGCCCTGCAGGAAGGAATCAATAGATTGCAAAAGAAGCTAATCTTCCAGGTTATAAAAATCCAGACAAAGCAGTATCTGCTGTCAGATGTACTTCAGGGGTTCAACTGTAACTATTAAAACACAGACAGACAAGATCTGTTTTAGTCCTAGAGAACCAGTGCTCATTTTCTTTCTTTCTTTTTTTTTTTTTTTGAAAAAATAATTTCTCCTCTATCTTTTTTTGGTTCCAGACGTTCAGTCTCAGAACTTACTTAACCCATCATTTTCTCCCTAGAGAAAGGCAGGCGCTAGAATGTTCTGCTTCACAAAGGTTCACATTGAGGCTTCCTTACAGCAGGGAAGGCCTCGGTCCCATGAGAGTACAGTTAGGAACAGCCAGGCCAGAGTTGCCTATGGTACCGAGGTGCTACGGTCCTGAGAATAAAAAAGTTCAGCCTCCCTTTATGATGGATGATTTTCCAGGAGGGAGAGACAGAGATGGCGCGCTCGGCTGTGGGTATGCTGGGTGGTGGCAGAGTGGGGTGGTGGGGGAGGGGGGCACTCTACAAGTTTGAACTGGGCAAGCCCAAAGGAATCATGTTTGGCCTAGGTCCCACAGTGCAAGTTCGTACTGGGCCATGAAAGATGATGCTCGGTTCTGTGTGTGTGACACCTGGTGTGCAAGCTGAAAGGGAGGCATGCCTTGTCAAAGCTTTTCCCAGATGCTTTCTGGGTTTCTCCATCATTGTCAGCAGCTCCCTTTAGACATACAAAGTATGTGGACCATGCCTTGCCAAGACACTGTTCTGGGAGCAGCCTGCTAGGTTATTCTTTCTCATTGGAATAATCTTGGGTGGAGGGGTAGATCAGCAAGAAATGGCCCCTCCCCCTTCCACTAGTCAAGAGCCCTGTATTCACTGGTTTAAAAGACTCTCGTTGCTTGGGCATCAGATGGAGTATCCGAGGCAAGGGCCAAGCTCCATCTTCCTCTATTCCATCTAGGATAGTAGGGTCACAAGTAGATGCCAAGGAGCATTGTGTGGAAAAAAAGCTCCAAGTTCCAATAGCAGAGAGGCTGAACTTACGACCTTTAGTTTTTTTTATATAAAACGTGTGTGTGTGTGTGTGTGTGTGTGTGTGTGTGTGTGTGTGTGTGTTCGGGTTTCTATTGCTGTGGTAAAACATCACGAACAAGTGTAACTTAGAGAGGAAGGGGTTTATTTCAGTTTATTAGACTCAGGTCACACTCTATCACTAAGAGAAATCAGGGCAGGAAGTCAAGGCAGGCGCCTGGAGGAAGGAACGGAAAGCGACACAATGGAGGGATGATGATTTCTGGCCTGGTCCCCATGGCTTGGTCAACCTGCTTTCTTAGAGCATCCATGACCACCAGCCCAGTGGGCAGTACCCAGATGAGGTGGGCCTGTCCATTTCAATCACCAGTCAAGACGATGCACAAAATAGGCTTTTCTTACCTGGAGCATTTTCTCAGTAGAGACTCCCTCTTCCAAAATAATTCTAGTTTGTGTCAAGCTGACACAAAATTAGCCAGCACAATTGACTCCTTGTAAACTTGACGCACAAACACATCACTGTCAAACCCTAACAATTCCTTTCTTATTCACCTCCAAGATACCATATTCACACAAATACCACACTATAACACATGAAAACTTTTTTTAAGTTTGTCTTTAAAATCCAAACATTTCAAAAGTCTAGTTTTTAATTTTCATTTCTTTATTTATTCATTTTCCATACAATACATCCCATCACGCTTCCCAGAACCTCACCTCTCCCTACTTCCTTTCAGATTAGAGCAAGTTTCCTGTTATGGAATATTAATTTAAGATGGGTTACATTTGTTTATGCTGTGAAATATTTGTTTAATGATGAAAAGACGTGTTCCATTTGTTTGATGAAATAAAATTAACATGGGGTGAGGAGGTTGAGTCAGCAACTTAGCTGACAGGAAGTGGTAGGGAGGAACCATGGGTAGTGAATGTTTCCAAGTAGGGGCAGGACAGACAGACAGTTGCTTTTGGGAGCCCTGAGCTAGGAAAGAAGGCTAACTACTTGCTATTGAGCCTCTCTCAGTGAGCAGCAGCAGCAGCAGGATCCAACCTTCGAATCCTGAGTTCTAGGGAGGGATAGAAATCTAGGTGAAGCTCTCTTTAGCAGCCAGCCCCCAAGGAAACAGAATTCCCGCCTGGCTGTTGCGGTGTGGCCCACCCACTACTGGCAGCTGGGGAGTGTTGCAACTGCCAATGAGGACGACAGTTACTTAAGGGACAGCTACAGAATTTAATGAAAATCAGCCGTCTCCCCCGGCTAGCATCTGAACATAGCATAATAAGATGCAATAAAGAATAGGCACAAACCCTCATATCAAGGCTGGATGAGGCAACCCAGTAGGATCAAAAGGGTCCCAAGAGCAGGCAACAGAGTCAGAGACACCCCGCTCCAACTCTTAGGAGTCGCACAAGAACCCCAAGCTAGACAACCGTAACGTATGCAGAGGACATAGCACAGGCCCATGCAGGCTCTGTGGTTGCCGAAAAGACCAGTTTTGTTTCTGTCAAATCATCTGGTCTCTTTCAAAGTTCTAAGTTTTTAAAAAACATCCAAAGCCTCTTTAGAATTCCAAAAATCTCTATAAAATCCCAAAGTCTGTGGCTCTGTAAAATCAAAATTAATTACTTTCTTACTCTAGTAAAAAACAAACAAACAAACAAACAAAAAACAAAAAAACAAAAAACAAAACAAAACAAAAAAACAAAACTAGGGTGCAATTGTAATAAAAACCAAAGTTAAATAATATAAAAAGCTCAGCATTCAGCCGGCTCTATTTATATGTATGTATGTATGTATTAGGTGTGTGTAAAACAAATAGTCAAAAAAAGAGGGTATCAACTTGAGATGGGAATATGGGAAATATTTGAAGGAGAATTACTAGAAGGGGCTGGAGGGAGGAAGTGATGTGATTCTATTTCTATTAAAAAAAAAAATAAACAAAGTTCGTGCTTGATGCCTGGGGTTCCCTCGGAGTCCTCCGGGCTCTAAATGTAGGAAGTTGTGAGTCTCTGCCATTTGCAGTGCAGATGGACACGGCTCAGGCTGGCCGCACTCCGTGGCCCCTGTTGTCCCTGGGGGTGTTACGATCATGTTGGCATTTCCAGGCTAGGACCTCCACTGTAACTGGGATCCGCCTTCACCCATAGCCTCCCTTGGGCTCGCTTGCGGGACTCTGACCCCGGCGCACAGTGCCTCTGCCTCTTTCCTTAATGTCTTAAATCCTGGGGTTTTTACTGCTACAGAGGCTTCATCTTCACCAGGACCTTTCCTGGCCACAAGTGACAAGCCTCAGCTGTTCTTCGTGACCCTTCCCCGCCTTCAAAACCGAAACACCTGGGCCGCTCTTACATTTTACCGGGTTTGGCTGCTGGCGCCAAGTACCATCTTGGCCCCCCCATCTGGACCACAATTGTGTATGCTGACCCTGAGGGAATACTCCTCAGAAGCTTTGCCTCAATGATGCTGGTCCCTTCTCATCACAGACGGTTCTTCAGGTCCTGCTGACTAGTACTGACTGTCCCAGCAAAGCAAATGTTTGCCCACCACAGAGTCTTGAAGGGACTCTCAACATTTCCCCCTGAAGCTTCACAAGCCAGGTCTCCATTGCCTGTGTTGTTCATGGCATTATCTTCTAAGTTCCCACAACAGCCCACTAAAGTCTGAACATTCAAGGGTCTTTCCAGCCCAAAGTTCAAGTGTCAGCCCAATATTCCCAAAAGGACATGGCCGGGTCTGTCGTGGCAAAACCCCACTCCTGTTACAAATTTCTGTCCTAGGGTTTCATTGCTATGCTACAATGCAAGGCTTCATGGGAAGGGTTTACTACAGCTTACAACTCTCAGGCCATACCACATTCCAGATGGAGGTCAGGGCAGGAACTCAAGGCAGGAAACTGGAGGAAGCAGGGCAGGGTAGGCCATTGCTTACAGGTGAGCTGCCATAGCCCACTCGGCTTGATTTCCTCTAGCACCCGGGCCTGTAAACCTGGGCTGACACTGCCCACATGAACTGGGCCCTCCCTCATCAGTCATCAGTCAACAAAATGCACCACAGGCCTATATGGTGGAGGCATTGAAATACACTCTTCCAAAACTACTCTGGCTTATGTCAAAAGTAGACATCACTTTATCATCTCTCTCTCTCTCTCTCTCTCTCTCTCTCTCTCTCTCTCTCTCTCTCTCTCTCTCTCTCTCTCTCTCTCGGTATGAGCACCTGAGCACAGGGCCCATGGAGGACAGAGGAATCAGATTCCTCTGGTACCTTGGCATGGGGCCAGGAACTGGATGGATCCTCTGCAGGAGCATGCTCTTATTCCGGAGCCGTCACTCTAGTCTTCAAGACACTTTTTAAAAACATTCTGAGTGGTTCCATTTTAGCTTTGGTGCAGGTGCAGGAGTTGGAATTTCTGGACAACAGTGTTTTCAATACTTGTTACAGCCCTTTAAAACTTTTACTCACAGGTCTGTTTCTCTGGTCTTTTACACTAACCAGTATTCCCTACCAAATATGACTTGTAAAGTTTTGTTTTCAGTTTATTCTTTGAGACTGTCATTTATGTCTACGACAAAATATGATTGCATCTGTTAGTATTCAGACACCTGTCCTTGGGTATCCGACAGGATACGCCCTCAGCTGCAGCCACTAAGAGCATCACCTGTGCACATTCTCTACACTCCCTTCTAAAAGGGCCCTGCCCCTTTGCTCATCACTCCTCCCTTTCAAATTTAAATTAAGAAAAATCAAAAAATCAAAACAAAAACTAAGTTGCTACAATAAATAAATAAAGGGCCCTGCCTGCTTCCCATCTCTCTCTCTCTTTTTCTCTCTCTTCTCTGTCTCTCCTTCTCTGTCTCTCGTTCTCCTCTGCTGCTCCTGTCTCCAGAGGCCAGTTTCCTCCCTCCCCTCCCCCATTTCCCCATTCCCTTTCTTCTAATAAAAAAACCCTCCCTCCGAGTGAGCTGAGCGAGCTCTGTTGCATGGTGCCTTCCTCTCTAATGCTCCTTTCTAAACTACCAGAATTTCCACCTCCATCGCCTCCTGAAATAGATCTCCTTGGCAAGTCCCCTCTTAATTTCACCCTTGTGCCTCCTCTTCTCCCCAACCAGTTCAATTAGTGCTGCTCATATGTGGTGGGATGTAGGTTTATCCACTAGACACTTACCTGAGGCCATGCTCTTGGTCTCCATCTGTAGTTGCAATCTCAATGAAAGATCAATGCGTCACCCATCACTTGCGGACTTCATGTGACCTTAAGGCTGATTAGTTCCATATAGTTAAGTAGAGCATGAATTGCCACCAAATGAGCTCTAAACAGAGGAATTATGCCTCCTGAGGTAGGAAGAAATGTTGACACGTTAATCCTGTATTGAATTAAAACAAACTTGGACTGAATTCTCTTCCCCATAAACCAACAGCTTGTCAATCAGGTGTCCGAAGGAGTACCACACCCCAGAAACTCTGCCTCTACCCTACTTCTCAATGCCTACCTGGCCACGTTACATACTCTCATAAATGCTTCATCCACAAGGCCTTAGACTGCTGTCTCTCCCCCCCTCATTACTCCCCCCTTTCAACAACTAGGAAACATCAAATTGTCACAGCATTCAAGAAACTTTCTCTTCTCGTAAAACAATAATCACATTGTAAACCCCAAGGGTTCTGCAATAGGTCTTTCTGGTTCCTTATTAATGCTGCTGGTATTCTGCTGGTATTTGTCTAGCCTTAAAGAAAAAAGTTTTGGCTCTATATCTTATTCATATTTTGGGGCTATAGCTTGCTAGAATTGTTGGGACAAGTAAAACATTTCCCTTTGAGCATTCATTACAACAAGGAAAAAAATCCTATTGTATGTCTTTTAAAGTGAGTTGTGACTCATCTCCTTTTAGGGATAGTTTAGCTTGAGATTTGGCAAGCAGCATGCTTTTCAGTTGTGAAAGGGAACGCGGTTGTGCTAGGAGGGTGAGAGGTGTTGAATGTGGGTTATTTCATTCGGCATTCGCCACTGCTTCAGGACTCTGGTGACACGGTGACACTTTAATGACTAAATGAAGTGGCTTCTGAGAAGAGGGCTCGCCTTGGAGACTGACCTGGGGGCTCCAGCTGAGATGATCATTGAGAGAGCAAGAGCAGCATTAGCACAAGACTGTTTTCAACAGCTCTTTTCTGCGATTACTAAGTAAATGCTTATATTTTAGAGTTAAAAAAATCATTACATTCACCAGGCAGTGATGGTACCCAGGATTCAGGAGGCATAGGCAGGTGAATCATTGAGGCTAGTCTGGCCCAAGATGGCCAGGGCTACACAGAGAAACCCAATCTCAAAACAAAACAAAAACAAAAAAGCATCACATTCGTAAGTAGGAAAAACACATAGGCATTTGTGCTATCATAAATCTTTCAGAAGGAACGGGGCGGCTATGGCAGGAAACACAGATTATTTTTGATGAATATTACAATCTAGCAATAGTTTGCATTAAGGGATAGTTTATATTCTATTTTCTATGTGTATATATACATGGGTTTATTTATTTTGTCAACACAGGATTTTACTATATATCCTGGCTTATGAGTTTTTTTTATTCACTAGTAAATGAACTATGACATTTCTTAGAAATTTTAAGGTGTGTGTGCATGCGTGTGTGTGTGCGCGTGTGCACGCGTGTGTCTGTGTGTGTGTATGTGTGTGCACATGCGTGTGTGTCTGTGTGTGTACGTGTGTGTGTATGTGCATGTGTGTGCTCCTCTGTCATCATGGGTGAGTAGAGGTCAGAAGACAAGTGTGGGAGCTGCTTCTCACTTTCTGTGGATCCTGAGCACTGAACTCAGGTCAGGCTGGAGGCAAACATATTTACCCACTGACCCATCTGTTGGACCTTCCTTCCTTCCTGAAAGACACTTCATGCAAACATTTTCATAGCAAATGCATTATAGGTCATTTTGTTAGCAGCTTGATGGAAAGACTCAGTAAGCGAGAAGGAACAACTTAAATTTTGTTTAAGCTTCTTGCTCAACTTACAATAAAGGATAACGTCTAGGGACCAAGGATTATAGAACCAATGACTGATCACAAGCCTTTCTTGAGACCTTAGGCGTGGGCTATCTGAGGACCCACTCTGTGTTCTCAGGAAGTTAAGGGCAGGTCTTGACAAGTGTTAGCCTGGGTTTCTGGTCAGATATTGTATGAAATGTTGGTGAAGACTTTTTTTTTTTTTTATTGTTTTTGAGTCAGGGCCTCAATATGTAGCTGTGGGTCGCCTGGAACTTCTGGAACTTGCTATGTGTACTAGGCTGGCCCCACTTGCAGCCTCCTTAGTGATGAGATTAAAGTTGTTCACCACCATGCCTGGCACTGGAGATAATTTTAGTTAGTAATTAATTAACCGTTCCAATGCTGAGAATTGAACTTACGACCTCACACGTGCTGGGCAAGGTCTCTACCACAAAGCTATATTCTCAAGAAAGGTAAAACTTTTTTCTTTTTTTCTTAATCATCAACAGTATAACTCCAACTCCAGAATATTATTCTTTTCCTAATTATTTTCACTTCGTTTTATTTTTTAATTTTGTACAGAACCCAAAATGAATTTAGGTTAAGAATGGTGTGGAATATATAGTAAATATGTTGTATTTTAAATGGCTTGGTTTACACAAATGAAGTCAAACTTTTTTTTTTTTTTACTTTTAAAGCCAAATACAAATTTGCTTTTTAATTTTTTTATTGAGTCACACATTGTCTGTGCAAATTAAAGGAAATTACCTGTAATTGAGATCCAGTAAAAACTTACCTGATGGGGTTTTGCAAAACAGTACAAGAAAAGCACCCAAAGTATCCAACATTTTTAAGTAATGCTAGGAGTGAAAAATCTGAACTGGTTGAAATTTTTCTGTTTCTGGGTCCCGAACTTTTATTGAAACCTTAGCTGGAGTCCTAGTCCCAATGCTAGATGGAGTTGTTCCATGTGACTTCTGTCTCCTCACGGTATGGTATTCCATCAGAAAGAGGCTGTCTCTACTTTAACAATGCTGTACTTACCTTGTGTATTTCTACATGAAGCTTGCAATGCAGAGAGAGCAAAGCTCCCGGGAAAACATTCGAGAAACTCCAAGTCTTTTCCGTCTTGTCTGATGAATCGCATCATGCTGAAAGCCCGGTGATTGTATCACCGGCCTGGAAATGACAAATCGTCCTGCAGTTCACTGAGATGTTCAAGGCACATCTACAGACGGACCCCTGCCCGCCTTGCTTCTGGTTAAGATTCTGTATGTTTAAACAAGAAAACGTTTAACTTTCAAGTCATTATTACGTTTACTTTTGGTTAGTCACAGTAGTTGTCTGCGGCAGATCCAAAACAGTAGCACTGGGCTGAGCGATTAAACTCCTCATTGCGTTAATTTGTAATACCGAAAAGATTAGTCAAAATTGTCTGATCATGTAACAAACTATATACAGCATGCACATGTGTAGTTGTCATATTAGCAATAGAATTCCCCAGATATATTTTTTCCATAACTAGTTTCCTTACAATTAAGCTAATGTCATCATTCTTAGAAAATATGTATGAAAAATCTCTGGAAAATGTATATGAAATTTTTCCCTATATTCAACAGTGCAATAAGCAGCCTTCTACATTTTTTTTTCCTCACTCACAAAACAACACTAGAAGAGGTAACATAATTCATTTACTTTGAGGCTTTCCTAAGTTGAATTCATACTTAAACAACAAGGATATATATATATATATATATATATATATATATATATATATATATATATTTCTTTTGCTTTTGCCTTCAAACTTTTTTTGATCGTGAGTTGAAAGGAATTTAGAACCAAGCTACACTCATGTGCAGACACTGCTCATAAGATTATAATTAGATCTGTCAGTTAAGACACAGACATGTAATGAGTTAAACAGAGGTTCAGTCTGTTGCAGATGGGGCATAATTAATTACTGGATAGGTGATAAGGGCAATTATTTGAAGGCTAGGTGGCAGAAGATCAATCCTAGCCTCTCTATTCTGTGAGAGCTAGCGTAGGTGAGCCTTAGGGATGTTCCAAAGCTATGACTGAAAGTTATGTGCTCATGTACCGTCAGAGTGGTTGGATGGGACTTGAGCTGAAGAGAAGATGTAAAGAAATGGACTCTTCCTACAGCTTCTTTCTTATTGTGTCTCTATGACAGCGATGGTAAAGACGCTACAGCACAGAATGTGCCTTGTGGCTACGTGCCTCGGCAAGGCTAACCACAGAACCTGTATGCAAGGGTCACTGTAAGCACAGCTCCCCTCCCCCACTGTCCCTGTGGAAGCCATCCAGGCCTTTTTCTTTTCTTTCTTATTCTGCAATGCCCTCCCCGCCTTTGGTCATTTCCACGAGTTCCTACTTGCTTTGATATTTGTTATTTTTATAATATTTGTTGCTAAGTTCCTAATTTGAAGTCAATAGAAACTTTCACTTTCTAAGATTTAACCCTTGTTCTGGGCGTTGCTGGTGCATGCCTTTAATCCCAGCACTCGGGAGGCAGAGGCAGGCGGATCTCTGTGATTTCCTGACCAGCCTGGTCTACAAGAGCTAGTTCCAACACAGGCTCCAAAGCTACACAGGGAAACCCTGTCTCAAAAAAGTCAAAAAAAAAAAAAAAAGATTTAACCCTTGGCAACCTGAAGGGTCTTTGGCTTTTGTGGCTATGGAACATTCTTTGCTGTCATCTAATTTCACCTAGTCTCAGCCCCAGTCAAGTTATAATTTGTATTTTTCCTAAAGGGTTAACTAACACCACAGAAGTAAATGGCACTTCAGACCAATTCAGTGACATGGTTAGGGGCATAAAACCATGGAAAAGTTGTTATAGCCACTATTCTATGATGGTATATCCAGATAGCAAATGATCTTCAGAGGATGTATGTGCAATTTGCTGGCTTGGATTTTGGTGTAATCCACAGAGAGCTGTTGTGGCTGTGGTGATGCTTAGCTTTGTTTTCTGGCTGTATAAACACCCTTTTAGCCCACAAATTCATCTTCATTGCTGCTGGAACATGGGACACAATTACCCTCATCAGGTCCTTCAAATCCTACTCATGATTATTTTATTTTATTTTTTTCTGTTCACCTGTTAACCTTTGCCATATCATACATAAAAACATTTAACTTCACCCAACAGGTCATTTTAAAAGGATTTAAGGCTTACTTATGCGGATTCATCTTTAGCCATCAATCTAACCAGCAACATGAGGGCCAAGGTAAGCCTCCCTTGTGGACCCACAAGAACAATAAAAATGCATTTGGGAGGCTTTCTTTTAGCATAGACTATCTCCCAATACCTGATGGTGCTTAGGGAAGCACTAGCCCTCAAAGCTTCCCAGCAAGATTATGGAGAGTTAATCTACACCTGGTGTTTAGAAAGTACTGTTTCTTGAAGCGATTATGACTGCCACTCCAACTGTTATGACTAATTGTTGGGTGATCCTCAAATACCTAATGCTGTTCAGTGAAACTTCAACAGCTCTCTCAAATCACTTTGTTATCTCAAGACGAATTGAAGGCCACAGTCGAAGTCCAAACCTACCAGGGAGGAGAAACTTAGAATTTCAGAGCCAAAAAAACCAACCAACCAACCAACCAACCAACCAACCAACCAACCAACCAACCAAACAAAAGAACCAAAACCAATGGAAAACACCATTGCTAAAGGTACCAAAGGTGAGCTGTAACTTGGGGAGTGATTGACGATGAGTGGGCAGATGATGGCTCATTTGAAAAATCTCTCATAGGAAATCTCAGAGAGGGTCAACCTTACCACATTAAAAAAAAAATATATATATATATATACCAATAATCTTCAAAGCAGTGCCAATCAGACATTCAGGAAAAAGTTTAGATTGATATATTGAACCTTGTTATGTCATTGCTTTTTTAAAAAAATGTGACATTTTGATATTAATGTACATATTGGCATATTTTTTTTTAAAAGTCATTTATTTCCTCTAGAGGGCTGTGAGTTTTCTAAAATGTATGTATTTCTCCGCCTCTTCTTCCTTCTTCTAGGCTGGAATACATGGAAACAAATTTATTATTGAAGTCTACTTTATTTCATCAGTTTGAACAGGAGAAGGGTGTGGTCAACCTTGGGTGCACTGCTAGTCTGACAGCTCACAACGATAGGGTGCCTAATGATGAAACTTCATGAATTTCTAAAACTCTAAGTTTACTGGGTGTTTTGTGCGTCAAACCAAACACTGATATGAGCAAATATATGGAAATACATTTGTTTCTTCCCCTCCAATATATGGACAAGTCTTTTGGTTCTTCACTGGCAGCTAGCTGGTCTCCTGGGACATGTTTTTGGGCAAGAGCCAAACACAAGTTTAGTGCCCTGGGAAGAGGAACATTGTGAAATCAGTAAGACAGCAACCTTTTGGATCCAAGAGAGTTAGATGCTTTTATAGTTGGAAAATGAGCCAAAGAAAAATAATTGAAGAGACCTAAGAGTTCTATCTCTCACTTGACTTCAATTTGCTTAAATTTCATTTTTATGGAGTCTTGGGTAATGAGTGTATCACCAAATGCAGACACCGATTTGGGCAGAACCATGGATCACCATGGGGAAGCTCGCTCATTTTCTTGACACTTGCTCTTGTTTTTCCATGAGCACTGAGTGACCCTGAACATTTTTTCTAACCTTGTAGCAACAAGGGACTTGAAAAAAATTAAATTCATGAGACAGCTATCTTTCTTGGCTCCTGAAAAGGCTGCCTCTTAATTGTCCCAAGAAAGATGAAATGATGTTACTGACCCCATTTTTCAGGAATGATAAATGGGTTGCTTCAGCAATAAATGCAAGAATAGATATTGGCGAGGAATAC
The DNA here is from genome assembly GCF_943737965.1 of Phodopus roborovskii. NCBI lineage: Eukaryota > Metazoa > Chordata > Mammalia > Rodentia > Cricetidae > Phodopus > Phodopus roborovskii. The sequence continues at coordinate 2,292,495 of NW_026126415.1, forward strand.
TTTTAGAGCCTTATTTTTTCCTTATATGTTTATTGCGAATTCAATCAATTAAAAGCTGAACCAAGCTAGGGATTAACACATCATTTGCTTTCTGAAGGTTGCAAAGATTTCAAATGTAATACATTTCACAAAAGGACTCATGCATTTTGAATATTTCTCCCCATCCCCAAGTTCCATGTAAACAAAGTATGTTTCTTGCATTGTATCATTAAACTATGCCAGATTATCAATTTTCTTCTGAACAATGTTTGGATGCTTTTCCTACATTTTCCTTGTAATAGGATTATGATATTTTGAAGGAAATAAAAAGTCATTAGGAAGTATTTTTTAATTATTGGCAAAAATATCTGATTAATTTTGGAAAGAATCAAGGCTTTGAGCTCAAGAGTCAAAAACGGAAGAGAAAACTATATTTCTTATTTGATCATCTAGAGAAGGCTTGTTTGCTTCCTGTGTAAGTAAAGATGGAACTCCCCATGAGTAAAAGTCATTAATTAAGACTTCTTTATGGAAGATGACAGTAATAGGAAGTATTGGAAACATTCTTGTTGTTTTATACATTGATTTATACCCTACACTAAGCTTTAAGATAACCAAGAAACTATTCTGGATAGATTCAAAAAAGTTTTTCTCAGAACATCACCCAAAGTATCTTGCTTAGAAATTGTGAATTTTTAACTGGATATGAAGTTTAAAAAGATAATAACGAGTGTCAATTCATCTATCTCTGTGTCTATTATCTATGTATCTCTGTTTCTATCCATCATCTATCTAATCTATCTCATTTATCTATTTATTTTCTATGTGGCTGTCTGTCTCTTTCTATCATCTATCTGCCTAATCTATTTAACCACCTATAACTTATCTCAGTTTTATTTATCAACTGATTATTGTTTACACTATCTGCACAGTGCAGTGCTATAAATCAAGGAAGTTTTTAGAATCCATGTGCCTTCAGCCATTGTATGTGGGAAATTAATTGTGTGATTTTCATTTTGTTGAGAAATGCACAGGTTACTATTCATAACCGAGGAGAAAATTGTTCTCACGTCCACTAGATGCTTAATTTTTTTTACTGATCTGGTGTTCCTCTGAAGGTAGTTAACCAACAAATCATCAGATACACAGAGTAATCACAAAGATTTCTACATATCTTCCTTGGACCTTTAAGTACATGAGCCTGGGTGTGAGCATGGGAATTCTGGTTTTATTGAGTGTCTAGAATTGAGCTAGTGGAGGTCACTGGCTCACACTGACAGCAGGGGAACCTGCAGGGACCAAAGTTGTCCCTGTGAACATGGATGACAGTTATGTGGCTTGGGCAGTCTGTGGGGCAGTGGGATCAGAATTTATCCCTAGTGCCTGAACCGGTTTTTTTGAGCCCATTCTCTTTGGAGGGATACTTTGCTCAGCCTAGGTCGAGTGGGGAGGGCCATGGTTCTGCCTTAAAGTGACGTGCCAGGCTTCCTTCCCTCCCCAGGAGAAGCCTTACCTTTTCTGAGGAGTGGGTGGGATGGGAGGGGGGAAGGTGAAGGAAGGAACAGGGGAGGAAATGGGAACTGGGATTGGTATGTAAAGTGAGAAAAGACTATTTTAAAACAAAAGAAGATAAAAGAGAAAAAAATGTGTCAGAATCACCCAAGTATTAGGAGATACTTAGATAAGTATACATGAACAAGAGTATGAACTCATTTGAAGCAGGCAGGGATCTTGTCATAGTTGTGGTGGCATTTAGCATTTAGCATAGTGCTAGGTATGTAAGAGGCAGAAATGCCTGTGATACAGAACAGCAGCCATCTTCACTGATATCCTTTCTGGGAGGACTCATTTCTTGGTATACTTTTAACTTTGCTGGTGTTCCTGTTCTTTCTTTACTATATTCCAAAGCGGTGCCCATATCCCTCCTTCCTGCTCACTACATTTTAGCATCTTCATGTCATCTGGATGAGTGGAAAATTACCTACCTAGAAGGTTATTGCCCCGTGCCTTTGGATTTTGGTAGGAAGATCTTTCTGTGCCAAATCAGCATTTGCAGAGCTGGGTGTATAGTCACATAAATAATACTGTAACTTATATCTGCACAATACCATTTGCTTAGGACTAAAATCCTTCTTTAGCAAGTGCAATCTATTTGGCCCTCAGTAGGTGTGTGTGTTGTTTTAGAGATGCCTTACCCATGAGTATCATTGATTGGACCACCAGGAATTTTGTGGTGGTGAATTCTTCCACCTGGCTGCTGGGCCTCAGGGTGGCTGAAAAAGGTGTGTCCCAACAAGCAAAGGCATCTTCCTTTCAGACAGGTAATAGTTTGACACTTAGTTTATAACTAGGTGTTACCTTAGCTGGAGGGGTGAGACGGGGCTGGGGCAGGCCAAGGAAGGAGAGTCTTGGCAGAGTATGTAGTCGATGCTGGAGGCTTGTGACAGACTAACCTGAATCCCAGACAGAAGGACAGGGAGAATCTGAACCAACAGGTCAGGAATGACAGTTGGTAGACAGTGAAACTGAGGATTGGTGTGCCAAAGAGGATCATCTGAGGCTGCCGGATACAACCACGGGGAAAACTGAACTTTGACCTGAAATTCAGTCACCAGACCACATCCTGTCGAGAGAAAAGTCAGCATCCTCAGCAGGCTAATCAGAGAGCTTGGATGGGATGTGACATGTCATTATGCTGCCTGGGCAAGACTAATTGAAAAGTTTATTCTCTGAGAAGTACTTTTTGGTTTTTGCTTTTTCTTCTATTGAGCTGTAGATCCTAGGAGGAAAACTCCTGAAGTTACTCATCCCATTGCTTTTGGAACATATTAACTGTAAGAATCCTTCTGAGTGAAGATAAATTTCCATAGACAGTTATCAAGCTTTTCCTGACCTGGCTTGCATTTCTATGATGTTGCTTACTGACACCAACTAGAATCAGATAATATTACATAAAATTTCTCTTTGTTTGTGGTCTAGTTTTGCATATTCTAAGAAGACAAGTATGAATCACAGGTATTCAGCAAGCTAACAGGTTCAGAGGTTGCCAGCCTCTGTAGTAACTTGAAAATTTCCCTGTTGGCTTCTAGCCAATGGGCCCTGTAGGCAGCATGAGATGCTGATCTTTGAACTTCAGGGATAGTGAGTGCTTTAATGTAGTAAAAAGAGTATGAAGGAGAGCTCTTTTCCTTTCCTCTACAACTCCAACCTTTCCTCCGATGGAAATCTCAGTCAGTATTTTGGCTGCCTGAACTCACTAACCCCCTGTTAAGGTTCTGTGGCTAGTGAAGATGCATTAGTCATTTTTTTTTTTTTTTTGGAGAAATATCTGAGAGAGCAATGTAAGGAAGGAAGAATTTGTTTTGAGTCACTGCTTTAGTCCACGGGCACTTAACCCCGTTGCTCCAAGACCCAAGCAGGGTGAGCAGAACGTAGTAGGGGGCTGTGGGTAAAGTGACTCACCTCGTGGTGGATAGGTGACAAAGGAAGACATTAACGACAGGACACACGATTTATGGGAATGACCTGAGTCACCCACTTCTTCCAATCAGATCCACATTCCAATCATCCATTCAGTTATGAATCCATTGATTACATCACCTCTAACAGGATTCAGTCTCTCTCTCAAATCACCAGTATATAACCAAGCTTTAAACTCATGGGCCTTTTGATGGGACATGTTATATCCAAATCAATGGGATTAACTTTGATTTTATGAGTTTATAATTTTCCTACCACTATTGAAATTTAGATATAAAGGTGGAGGGTTTTTTTTTTTCCTTGACTGAAAAGAGGTCTTGCTTTCAATATATGGTAAAATTAAAAGACTCCCTATAGCAAAGCATATTAGCCTAGTACCGATCCCTTCAATAATTTTGACTTCGGTGATGTTGAATAGATTCTTTTATTCCTCCTTCTCATCTTTGAAGCAAACCTATCAGGGAAACTCTACTTGTTAAGCAAATTCAAAGAACATGGGATTCATTTTTCTTCCCCTGGCTCTCTTGGATAGACAATTTTCATTGCTACTAAAAAAATACCTAATCCTCAGAATAAAAGATCTTCCATCCAATATTATATAGTTAACAGTAAGGAATACCCCTTTTTTGGCCTAATTTAAGAACACAAGTAGCATAATTTTCACCAGGGAATGGGAAAAATAGGCAGGAGTCAAAAGAATATTGTTTGCTGTGACTTCATAACCAAGTGTATGGAATTAGGGCATGCTACCATTTTCAACACCTACAGTTGATTTTATTCTACAGATTGATTTGTAAGATTCCTTAGTACAGCTCCAGTACCAAGTTTCGACCACTGTCAGAGAGCTGCAGGCGTCGCTAACCCAAAGGATCTACATTCAGTCACAGAGGGCAGGGACCAAGAGGTTTTCCAGGAGTTCATTGTCTATGAGTGACAGTTCAGGTGGAGGCACAGTTGTCCACTGCATACATGACAAGGTGGTATGTAGAGAGTTGAGTAGGCTGGCACTAAGGACACCACAACTTGGTCTGTGTAATACTGGTCCATCGGCACTAAAATGTTTCATTGTGCATTATTTGGTGGGCATGGTCTTGTGCCCTCTCTGCAGGTGTGTGCCCTATCTTCAGGGCCCTTTGCCTGTGTCTTCTCAAGGATGTGACGGAAGGGGCTTTCGTTCTCTAGGGTAGAAGAAGTCCTAGGCCCACCCTGTTGGAATAAAGCAGTGTTTTAAACTAGTGGCTAATTGGCAGTGGTTAACCTAAGAATTGTCAAGAACTTCTTTTAAGGCTTTTCGAAATCATCACGGGTTTTCCATCTACTGTGACTTACTCTAAAATATGGGATCACCTTTTTCTAGAAATGTGTAACCTGAAAGTATAACCACCATAAAAAAAAAAAATCAAACTGAGAAATCATGGTAGAGGCGTGTGCTCTGAATGAAAGCTCAGTGGCTGTGTGTTAGAATATTTGACTGTCTCATCTCATAACTGCTTGTCCCCATGGTCCCTCTTCTAATCTGTCTGAGTTTTGTAGTCATTATCTGTAAATGAGGTTTGACCCCTTGAAGCTCTAAGTCAATGCTGTGTCTAAAATTCTTCGACCTCATGGAGTGATTTGGTTTCTTGGAAAATAAAATAAAAATCCCCACAAACAACCTCACAATAATGTGTTTGTTTTACTGTTATACCATTTCATGCATACTGTTGCTCTTAATAATTCCTTGTTAATTGTTCCCTAGAATGTTGTGGTATAAACTGACTAGCTACGGGAAAGTGCTTGGAAAATGTATCCTAACATCAGTTTTTTGTTTGTTTGTTTGTTTGTTTCCCTTTAGGAGAAAATGTATGGCTCCAAGGATTTTATGAAGAAACATGTACTGTGCTTGTCTCTTGCTCTGTTTAATACATACATGAAGAATGCTTGGACTATGGGAAGCTGGGAGTTACTTTAATTTTATTCAAAGCCAAGCATTTTATTTCCCGATATTCTTGTGTTGTCTTAATCACCCCTTTGTTCTCTTCCCTTCCCTCTCTGGCCAGATCAGCCGGCATGTTGTTGTACATAGCAAGGGTGTTGATGGCATCTGAAAGGAAAACAATCTGAGTTTTGGGCAGATTGTTTTTTATGGGTCAGCACTTTTGTGACTATAACAGACCGTGACTGATTAAGACGAATGGTTCTTGGATGACTGCGAGGAAGCTTTGTCCAGTGAGAGTCTGTGGAGGATAAGAGTTCTGGGGTTACAGAGCTGCCAGGCATTTGTAGCCATGGAGCACATACTCTAGCTGTGGACACTCAGGCTTGGCAAGATCAGGTCTCGCTTGGCCAACTTCTCACACAGGACTATACTTAGGTGGAGAGGAGCTGAGTTGGTGACACTGTAATCGAAGACAAATTTGGTAAGACTTGAAATTTGGAAGAGAAAAACAAGACTATAGGACGCCTTTGGCACAAATAGTACCACTGGATTGTGAACTCTCAGAAAACAAAATGATCTGAGATATCAATGTTGAATTTTCCGACTTTAATAATTACGCCGTGGTTGAGTAAAAACAACACCTTCGTTCCTAGGGAATTAATTCATGGAGGAAAGTGTGTGATATACGCAGGTGAAAACTATACACCCAGAGGTAGCAATGAATAAAACAATTCCACTTGTAACTGTTTTATAAGCATATCAAAAACAAAACAAACGAGAAAGAGAAGAAGACGGAAGAGGAGGAGAAGAAAGAGGGAGGCTTCTTTTTGTAGCGGTGGAAAGGAATGCTAACCAACACCAGGTCCTCACCTTCCCTGTGTCCAGGAGCAGCAAGTTGGTGAACCTTTAAATGGGAAATTTAAGGGGTTAGCTGAAGATAACAGTCCTGCGATTATGGACCCATAAACCTTTTCCTCTCTCTTCATCAGCATCACAACCCTGTTCTTTTTTCTCTTTATCCTTTGTCTGCAGCGGACTGGGAAGAGCTTGAGTTAATCAGTTCCGCTCCCCAGAAAGTCCTTCTAATACCTTGACCCAAGTCAGAAGAAATATGTGTAAAATCTCCCCAGGAACTGGGCAGGGCTTCAGTAATTCTCAAGCCAGAGGGTCCCTTTTGTTTTCGTTTTTCTTGTTGTAAGCCAACGTCTACAGGTTATGTTTCGCCTTTCTCCCACCCTGGGTTAGTCTTAGTCTCCCCTTTCCCACTGTTGTGGGGAAACCCCTATATTCTGTTTTGTTCTGTTTTTGTTGTTGTTTGTGTTTGTTTTCTAGCGTGTGTGTGGGCAAAGGCATGCATGTTCCGTTTGCTGAACCACCAGGAATAATGCTGCACAGTTAATAACAGAACATAACAAGTGTTTGCTTCCTCGAGTATCAAACTAAAATGGACACATAACCCTGTTTTCCCTGAGCTTCTTGTAAGAGTCGCACCAGGGGCGCAGGCGCGCGGGCACTGGTGGGAATAATCGAGAAGGAACAACAGGCTAGGGTCTTTTGTTTTAATGGAGCATTTATTTTTCCACGTGGGGCTTCATGCTCCTGGGGCATTAAGGGCATAACACGAAGGATGCACGTCTCATATTTTCAATTCCCACCCAAAGAGTTAGCTTTGATCTCATCTGGAGTTCATATTCTGGGAGTCTCGGGGAATAAAGGGCTTTTCTTGCTCCTTCATAGCTGTGAAAGCATGTCTGATTCGGGAGCTTCATGTAAACGGCCTGTGAAGTGGAGTCTGCTTTGAAGGAATCTGCTCAGCTGTAACATTCTTACAGCGGGAGGAGGATGGTTTGGAAAATGTAGTTTTTCTTGGAAACAAAGATCCTCCCTCACCAGACTCGCCAGGAGGTTAGAAGGATACTATTGCCTTCGGGGTGTCCCATCTCAGCCGCTGGGTGCTAGTCCGGGCAGGTAACGCTTTAGCTGACACCTTCAGGATGAACAGACAGGGAGAAACTTGTAGTCATTTTTCTTGGCAGAAGCCACAACCCAGCCCAAGTTAATTATGTCTGAGAAGAAGAATAGTGTCTGGGCACCTGCAATTTTCAATTCGGTACCTTGTTTTCCTGTGCCAACTGTTCTATCAAGCCATGGATCTCCACAAAGTCCCTTCCTGGGAACACCGAGTTTATAAAATGTCTGTGTAATTGTCTCTGTTTACTGAGAACGCCGTGTGTGCCAGGGCTGATTAAGTGCTGTGCATGCACCCTGCCACTTAATCTTCACAACAGCCTTGTGAGGGACGCAAATTTATTGCTCACACTTAGCAGCAGAGAGAATGGGGGCTTGCACAATGTCTTGCCCCCAATCACATGACTTAAATGACATGGAACTAGAGCTTGAAATTAAGCCGGCAAGATGAAAGACAAACAGGCTGCACGCACACACACACACACACACACACACACACACACACACACATGCACATAGACATGCACACACACGTGCACACACAGGCTTTTGAATTAGACGGTAGCCAATATTAGTTACGATATCATAACCGGATTTAATTTAGGGATATTCTCTGAGAAATACAGTGTATTGATGCCAAATATAGAACTTCTATTCTCTGTTTAACTTTCTACATTTGTTGGTAAACATTGCTAACGTTGTATCTTACACCACGATTCCCTAAAAAGTATGGCTTGGTGGTATACTGAGTACTTGGGACTGAGGAACTGGTCAGGGACTTAAGAGACACATAGTTCATTCTGAGCTTCTGCCTTCTTATCCCTTTCCCTCACTTCCTCCCTGAGCAGAGGTAACAGCTTGGACCTGGAGTACCTTCAGAGGTCCATATGGTAAGAGCATCATAATGATAGTGGCAGGCGGTGAAATTTTAAGCAAATTGAAGCCAATGGAGACTTGTAGCCCCAACCAGAGCCTTTCCTCCACGATCATCGTGGGATCCTAATCTCTCTTCTGCTTCCCAGGCATCCCGAGGTAACTTCCTTTACCACACACTCCCAAAGAAATGGGGGCACTCCCAAAGAAATGGGGCATTCCCCAAAGGAATGGAACCTGAAAAATATGAGACAAATTGAACCCCTTTTCTTATTAAGTTGATTGCCCTGGGTATTTGCTATGGCAACAAAAGGCTAACAACACAGTAGGCAACAAGAATTAGCACCTTCTTCCCCAGGGCAGGTCACTGAAGGACGGAGGACTCCTGTTTCCTAAAGTCGCAAAACCTGACTATGTAACTCTCTGAACCCATGTTTTTCCAGAAAACAAACAAACAATAAAAAACCAGGTTGATGATGTATTTCCCCCCACAGCTCAGGGGGAGGGGAGTGATACACAGAATGGCTGAGAAGAATCTGAGCAAACTCTCCCTGTTTAACTGTGGTTAGGTCATTCTTCTTCAGCCCTCTGGGCTTCTATTCCTGTCTTAGGCAAAGTTTGCATATAAGATTTTGCTGGTTTCTGTTGTTGGTCCGTCTCTTGGAATAGGAGAGGGGACTACATTCTACCTTTAGCCCTACTCACTGCCAGTTCTGCAGCCTCTCCCAGCTCTTATCCTGCTGGTCTTCTTTATCTGTGACTATTAGAAAAAAGTCAAGAATGTCCAACTTTCGGCGTCTTACTTTATATTTATTGTGTAACTACCTTTAAGAAGTGAGTCACATAATGGCATCTCCACACAAGTATTCAATACACTTGGAGCATGTTTTCCCACAACCCGTCCCTGCCCCTTCCTCACCCTCCTCCTGGTGACCTTTATTATCCTGCATGGCTTTGCTTCTGTTTCCATGTCATATATTGGCACACAGTTCCACGTATCTCTATAGAATCTGGGATCCACAAATGAGAGGGAGCGCATTCACCTTTCTGAGACTGACTTAGCCAATTCACTACTCCAGTTGCATCCATTTTAATCCAAGTGGCAAAATCTCATTTTTCTTTATAGTTGAATAAAATTCTATTGCATGTGTACCACACTTTATCTGTTCCTGTTGTTGGATACCTAGTTTGGCTCTATAAGTTAGAGTATGGTGAATACCAGTATAATAGACACAGAAGTTCAAGTATCCCCATGATACCTAAGAGTGGCAGAGTGGAGACAGATGGTTGATTTCATTTTGGTTTTGGGGGAACCTCCATACTGATTTCCATAGCTGGGCCAATTTATACTCTTACCAACAGGGTATAAAGGTTTTTTTTCCGCTCAAATTCTTGCCAGTATCTGATGATATTTGTTTTCTTAATGACTGTAACTCTAACTGGGTAAGACAAAATCTCAATGTAGTTTTAATTTATATTTCTGAATTTCTTATGCACCTTAGTATATGAATCTTCTGTCATACATTGGCAAATATTTTCTGCCATTCTGTAAACAGTCTCTTTGCTCAATTAATTGTTTCCTTTGCTTTGCAGAAGTTCTTAATTTCATAAAATCTTGCTTGTGAATTGTTGGCATTATTTTCTTTGCAATTGGAGTCCTTTTTTAAGATAATATTTCTAATTTAAATTTGAAACAAACTTGGTTTACATGTCAATCCCAGTTCCCTCACCCTCCTCTCCTCCCCTGTCCTCCTCCCAACCCCCATCCCATCCCCTTTCTGCTCCCCAGGGAGGGTGAGGCCTTCCATGGGGAATCTTCAAAGTCTGTCATATCCTTTGGAGCAGGGCCTAGCTGCCCCCACCCTCACCCATGTGTCTAGGTTGAGAGAGTGTCAGAGTATTCCTCTATGTCAAATGGGCTCTCAAAGTCAATTTGTATACTAGGGATAAATACTGGTTCATTCCCAGAGGCCCCATAGACTGCCCAGTCCTCCTAACTAACACCCACATTCAGGGGGTCTGGGTCAGTCCTATGCTGGTTTCCCAGCTATCAGACTGGAGTCCATGAGCTCCCTCTTGTTCAGGTCAACTGTTTCTGTGGGTTTCTCCAGCCTGGTCTTGACCCCTTTGCTCATCACTCCTCCCTCTCTACAAATGGATTCCAGGAATTCAGCTCAGTGCTCAGTTGTGAATCTCTGCTTCTGCTTCCATCAGCTACTGGATGAAGACTCTATAATAGCATATAAGGTAGTCATCAATCCCAGTATCAGGGAAGGGCGTTTAAGGTTACCTCTCCACTATTGCTTACATTGTTAGTTGGGGTCATCCTTGTAGATCTCTGGACATTTCCCTAGTGACAGATTTCTCTTTAAACTTATAATGTCTCCCTCTATTATGGAATCTGTTTTCTTGTTCTCCTCTATTCTTTATGTGACTCAATCTTCCTGCTCCCTCATGCCCTCCTCTCCCCTGCAATTGGAGTCCATTTAAGAAAGTCCTTGCCTATGCCAGTATCTTGACGTGTTTCTTATTATTCTTCTATACGTCTTGGAATTTACATTAAGACATTTCATTTGTTTTGAGTGGACTTTTGCTCTAGGTGAGAAGTCTGGGTCTAATTTCATTCTTCCACACAGGGATATACATGTTCCCCAGCAGCTCTTATTGAGGAGTATGCCATTTCTCCTGTGTATATTTTGACATCTTTGTTAACAGTCAGATGGCTTTAGGTGTGCATTTGGGCCTTCTGTTCTCTTCCATTGACCTGCATGTCCATTTTGATGCCGGAACCATTCTGGTTTTGTTACTGTAGCTCTGTAGTATTATTTGGAATCGAGTATGATCATAGTCCCAGCATTGTTCTTTTTCTTCAGGACTGCTTTGGGTATCTTTTGTGCTTCTGTTTGAGTTTTAAGGTAGGTTTTTTTTTTCCTATTCTGTAAAGAATGAGTGTCCTACTCTTTAAACTTACTACAATCCATCTCTTCCATTGACCCCCTGGACTACATACAACTGCTCTGCAAAGTTCAATAACCACCCAGCGTCAAATACTATGAATAATCTTCCTTTCCTCAAATTCTTTATAATTTTGCCATAGGAAAAAGCTGAAAGATAATTTTTTTTGTAAATACCTAGCTAGCAAGTATTTACATCATGTATTTAATATTTTATTATACTTTATTATGTCCCTCCAGCCATGCAGTCATCCCTTCCCCCATCCCTTTCCTTCGGGGTCTTTCTCTTTCAATGCATTACTTTCATTGTGTCTGCTCCTTAACCATTGGTATATTGGCTCTCTCTGGCTTTGACTACATTCTTTCCTCATGTCTTTCTCATTTCCCTGTCTGTGTGATTCAGTTAAGTAATTAAAAGATGGTAAGATGGGACGTAGTTCTTAGCGGACTCACTGGAGGGTGATCTTGGAGTTGCAAAGTCCTGAGCAAAGAAAGGTTTTGAATTTTGAAGCTTTATCACATGGCATAATCATGTCAAAAGGAAGGTCGAAACAGAAATTCTACAGGCTTAGCAGAAAGCAAGGTATTGAAGGTATTGGAACAGAATGGTAGCAGCGGTCAGATCAATTGCTATTGCTATAAATACTCAATACAAATGGCAAATGTACCCACTCTGATGAGGAGGGAAAACCCGGTTATGTGCTGTTTTCAAGAAGCTTGCTTCAAATATAAAAACTAGAATAAAAGTAAAAGGATAGAAAAATGCACACAAATATTAAGCATAAGAAAGCTACTGTCAAAGAATGTAGACCCAGCCAGGTGGTGGTGGCCACGTCACGCCTTTAATCCCAGTGTTCACACAAGAGGCCCAGGCAGATGGCTCTCTGCGAGTTCAAGGCCAGCCTGGTCTACGGAGTGAGTCCCCGGACAGCCTGTTACACAGAGAAGCCCTGTCTCAAAAAACCAACAAATAAACAAGGAAAAAGAATGCAGACACTAAAGCAATTAATGTTATCAGGGATGAGGAGAGAAGTTTAATAGTGATAAATGAGTCAAAGGGCACACGTGCACAAGTGCTTAAAACCTATGTTGAAAACACAGGAAACAAAAACCAACTGAACGTAGAAGCAGGTAATTCACAATTGTAGTCAGGCATGCCACTACATCCTATTTACAACTCAAGATAGAACACACACAACATGCTCACACACATGGGTGTACACACACACACACACACACACACACCTCAGCTCCTCAGCTGTGTCTGGTTCTCTGTGACAGCTAGGAAAATATTTCCTCCAGTCAACATTATCTGTCCACAGCACTTTAAATAACCTTACATATCTTCATGCCCACTTTTTCTGTGTTGGGTCCTGTAATGTTATCTTAAATTATTCATTAGGAACTGCATTACTAGAATGAATAGCTAATAACTTACCTCTCAACTCCATCGTTTGCTTGTGCTAAGAAATGCCAATTTGAAAATCGGAGCTAATGAGCCCTGCCCCTTTCCTAGTCAGAAGAGATGTGGCTGGGTGTTTTCTTGTTTTCACTTTGAGTTACATCTGTGCACTGTTTTTCCTTTGAGGTTAGGGGGACCCTTCCCTCTGACGACGCAGCTGTTCTCTGAAGACCAGTTATAGCACCCACAGAACTCCAAGTGTTCATTTACTCACATGTCAGTTTTTATTCTAGCTTGTGTTGTCTTTAAAAACATTACAATATTTGATTACAATGATTTCAGAATGTGGCCCAATTCATCTGATATACTAATGTTCTCAGGAATATTTATGGAATGAATGAATTAAAGAAAAATATGAAGCAATTACTTGAGTGTAATTCCCCTAATTCTTGAACTACTGAAGAGTATGTGATGGTAATTCTTGTCCAAAGAGTTTTGATTTTAAAAGTATTAACAAACGTTCAATATATATATTTATGTGTGTATATATATATATATATATATATACACATACATACATACATAGTCTGTTTTGTAAAGACACTGTGAAGATTATATTGAGAAATCTGGATGGAAAAAAATTGTGTGATATCTGGGGAAAAAATCTCCCAATGTAATAAAAATGTTGGTTTATGCCATTTAGGAGATGCTTTTCGAGGATATCCATGCCTTTTAACATATAGGAACAATTCAGTAGAGACTAGATAGGGAAGGATATTTTTAGAAGTGGTTGAGTTCTTTAATGTGCAAAGCCAAACCATGATGCAAGAGTGCATGACAGGGGCCGGGAGACATGGGAGAGGTAAAGATCCCTCGAGAATCCAGGCCTATTTATATAGTCGCCTCTCCAGATCGGGGCCAGCAAGGTCAGGAAATTGAGGCAGAGAGTCTCTTCTGTCTCCTCTTTTCCATTGCAGGAGTCCAAGAGGAATGCTTTGGCAGAATTTTAGAGAGCGATGACTTGTCCAATCTAAATATAAAGTTACCCTTAGGAATGAACAGTAGTCCACAGAAAATGTAATATATTTATTTTGTGAACGGGTAAAATACTTATTAGCAATTTCCACAGTTAACACAATAGAACTCAAGTGTACAAAACTATTCAGAGAGAGAAAGAGAGAGAACACTGCTGAATGCATGGTCCTCATGGTGTCCTGGGGGCATGTTTATTGGAGGTAGGCAGGGATGTTCCAAATTCTGCATAATTTAGTTTGGGAGCTGTTTGTACTGAGAGAACCTTGGCAGGGGCTACAAACAGTGGAATCAGAATTAAATTTATTTTTTTTAGAGAAAAACACATTACATGATAATGAGACTTCAGGATTAACGCTGTTATGCCCAATTTTTGGTCACATCTGTGCTGCAGATTTGGATGTTAGTTGAGTGGTTGCATTTCTTAGATCTGGAAAAACACGGCCATCCGTTACTATGATTGTTATTAAGGCCTCGAGTGAGTTCAAACATAAGCATACATGTCTAATCATTACTTTTCTAACAATTCTCATTTGAGCTGGAGTTATGGGCTCTATTTATGTGCTCATTTTTTCTTCTAACAGGTTAGTAAACTTCAGAAGTTATTTATAAATTAGCCATTGCCAGAAGCTCTCAGGCTAGTGTGCCTTTGAATCTGGTGGCTTAACTTTTGGTGCAGATGCTCTAGTCGGCTCTATTTTCTGTCATACACAAACAAAACATGTTGCATTGAAGTGGCATCTATAAGCACGCATATCTTGTAGACCTTTTCAGGTATCCTTTGTGGGACAGTAGAGGTCATCTGCATATGATGGAAGATCTGTAGTTTCCAATTGAGAGGGGTCAGTGACAGTTTGTATGTCTGTTTGGAGCCACACAGCTATGCTTACATTCGGTTGTATTTCCAACTATGAATCTTCAAGATGGAGCACATGTCCTGATCATGTGGGGTTTATTCTGTAGACTATATTTTTTTTTATTTTACATGTCAGTCCCAGTTCCCTCTCCCTCCCTCCCTTTTTTCCCTCCCTCCCTCTTACCCTCTCTCCCCCCTCACATGCACCCTGACTACCCTCCCCTCCTATCCCCCCACCCCAATTCCACATGTAGGGCAATGCCATCCAGGTGGGGTCATGTAAATCTGTCAAGTCATTTGAAGTAGGGACTAGGACTTCTCTCCTGTCTCTAGATTAAGGCAGTTATCCCTCCATGGGGAATGTGCTCCCAAAGTCCTTTTGTGTACCAGGGATACATCCTGGTTCCACTGTCTGAGGTTCCTTAGACTGCTCAGTCCTTCTGGCTGAGACCCGTGTTCAGGGGGGGCCTGAGTCAGTCCCATGCTGGATTCCCAGCTATCAGTCTGGGGGACCTGTTAGCTCCTCCCTGTTCAGGTCAGCTGTCTCTATGTGTTTCTGCAAGCTGGTCTTGTCCTCTCCCTCTGCATCTGGATTCTAGTTTGACTCAGTGTTTATGTATGGGTGTTTGCTTCTGTTTCCAACAGGTATTAGATGAGGGCTCCATGGATAAGTTGGTTGTTGATCTCACCATTTGGGAAGGGCATTTATGGTAGCCTTTCCACGGTTGCTGAAATTGTTAGTTGGAGTCAGTCTTGTAGGTCTCTGGACCTTTCTTTAGGTTCAGTTTTCTCTTCAAACCAATAATAGCTCCCTCTTTTATGTTTGTTCTCTCTCTCTCTCTCTCTCTCTCTCTCTCTCTCTCTCTCTCTCTCTCTCCTGTAAACTACATTTTAAGACATTGATTTTTTTTTTTTTTATGAGGGCTACTATAGCCAATGCCAGCCTCTGTTTGGTATGTAGACAAGACTGACTTTGATCTTCCTGCCTCTAGTTCTTGCATACTGGCACAACAGCATACAACTCTGAGGACTGAACCTAGGGAGCCGCGTTTGTGAAGCAGGCAGTCTACTAACTGAACTACATTCCCAACCCCTTTTAAAAACACTTGACGTCTAGCATTGTAGCTTCAAAACTTTTTAACCTTTGGATTTTTTGCATTACGTTCTAAAGAGTTTCTTGATTTTTGAAGTTAGGCAGCTTGACTTTGGCAGTTAGTGCCTTTACTTAGAAGGTTTTCTCATTTGTAGTAAGGGGGCTACCGTGGATACCATCTATGGCGTAATGTTATTTTGTGCAGCCTGATGGTGTTTTTCAAGATGCTCAGTGTCTGGTAAGTGCTTGATAAACATAAACTGTCCTCATTACAATTAAAACCACGATGAGTACGCTACAATAAAGGCAGTCTTTACTGGATGTTTGTTCTAAGAAAGGGGTCGGTCGGGTCTGCTGAGGTTTTGGTAGATATTCAGCTTCATTGAAGACCAAATAAACATAGATTGCATGTGATGTACTCAGAAAGAAGCCACCTGTGGCCAAACATTTAAATAGGCCTGCACTTTTAAAGCATAATGAAATGGGAAAGCAGAGTTAAATAAGGAGCATTATGAAACCAGCCTTATTTTAATATCGCATTAGCAATTACATGGGATTATCCCAGAGTGATTCTCAAATGGTTTCCCTTATCACCTAAACCAATTCATTTTACACACACACACACACACACACACACACACACACACACACACACACACACACAAAGCAAGCACCCACTTGTATGTGAACATGCGGTATCCAGTTATTGATTTAGGAACAAGGACTCCCTGAAGGAGTTTAAAAATCTGCTCTGTCCCAGCATGCCATTCTATATTTTACATCCATGCCCGAGCCAGCAGAAATGCGTGCAGGATCCTATAAAGCCTGCTAACTCCCCTGCTAGTCCATGGAGTCAGAACCCACACATAGGGGTGGTATGAATTACTTATCCTGTCCCAGGTCTGGAACATATCATTATCACCGAATTCATTGCCTATTCCAAAGATGACGGTAATGTGAGAAGAGCTGGGACATGAAACCACAGTAAATTGCCAGGACTGTCTAGCAAACGGTGGGTCAGACACAGAGGTGTCTCTCTATGATCTCTGCACATTGTGAGCCAAGAAGCAGACCACCGCTTTAGGGGGATGAATGATAAAATTGTATCCTTGTCATTAGCCATGGTGGAATCCACAACCGATTACTTGCTTTCTTTATATGTAAATGGACACACTCTCAGAAACCACGCCATTGCAAATAGTTTTGGGGACAAGATTAAGTCGATAACCACAGTGTTTCCTTATGGAGCTAGTTTGCATAATTTTGCCCCAAATTTTGGATGAGACATTTCATGTGCTCAGTGACCAGATGTGGGAAGTAGCAACAGGGCCACCATACACCACCATCTGGCATGTTACGGCATTGAGGTGTGTCTTGAAGTATTTATAGTTGGTTGCTATAGGAGTGCTATCTGCTCTGAACTCTTCGAGGACAGGATGCCTATTCGATGCCTTTTTCTTTTCACAATTCACAGACCAAAATTTTCATGGAATAGGTACTCAACTAGTGGGTTGAACAAGTAAGTATATTAACTACTAACATGAAAAAGAGTGGATAATGATGAGCTCTGAAAATCCGTGTTAACTGTGTTTATTTTTAAACTTTGGAATTGGTGACTTGGCACTGGTGAAATTCTACTTATACTCATTGCAGCTCTCACTATTACCTTTCCGCTATCAGATTCGACAATGGTTTGTTAGTATTTCCAGTTGTATAAATGAAGTATTGTGTGACTACAATCAGGTACTATGCTAGAAGACTACTTGAGTAAAGTAGCTGCTACTGCTCTAACAGCCTTTGACTCAATGCTCCCAACTTAGAGAAAACTTGCAATTTTTCAGGAAAGAGCTTTGTTGTTCAGTCTTCGAGGGGGTTGCATGCCTAAAAACGTAAGTGGATTTTGTTTAGAAATCTATTTTAAGGATGCTAAAAAAAACACTGTCATAAAAACTTACTCCCCAAATGACATTATTTTTAAAAACCAAAGTAAGAGAATATTTTAAATTCATATTACTAACTTGCAGTAAGTTACCCCAAAGGGACTTAAAATTAATATTATTTTAGGCACAGGAAGAAAAATTAACATTGTGTACTATAAATATATCTAAATACCGATTCAATTCAGTGGTGTGAGACCATCAACTTCCCGAGAGAGTTTCAAAATCCCTGTTCTGGCCCTGAATGCTTAATTATGCCTTTGGAACTTCAGTTGGTAGAAAGTATTTATTTGTCTGATCCTTTCTTGAGCTAGGAGTTTTCAGAGGGTCAGGAGTAAAATAAATCTATGTATGTATGTATGTATGTATGTATGTATCTATCTATCTATCTATCTATCTATCTATCTATCTATGTCTATCTATCATCTATGTATGTATCATGTATCTATGTAGCTATGTATGTATGTATATATCTATGTATGTATGTATCTATGTATTTATGTATCTATCTATCTATGTATGTATCTATCATGTATCTATCTATATATCTACCTATCTATCATCATCTCTGTCTCTCTGTCTGTCTGTCTATCTACTTACCTACCATCTGTCTGCCTGTCTGTCTATCCATGCAGTATAGCACATTGCATCATCTCCAGCGCATCTTGGGAGTTCAGCGATTGTCGGTTGAGGTAATGCAAAGTACAATTCATGTTGCTTCTCATTTGTGAATCATTCCATGAATCCTTTGAAATCAGTTGCGTGCATTTGCCAAAGAAGAATAAAATGTGAATGACGAGGGTCGTGTCCTTCCATTGTACTTCACTGACTAACAGTGTCCACAGGTTGTGGTGAGCCTTCCTATAATGCTTTTGTTTCCTCACACATTTCCCCCTTTGTCTGACTCACATTGTTACAACCCTCACGTATTAATCATTTTGAAACCACAGTACTCTGAATCACTTCTGAGTCCTGGGTTACAAGGAAATTTATCCACGAAGAAATGATAGCACTTCTAGGAAACACCTTGCCATCGTGGTGAGTATTTTGATAAGATTCTTGGCTGCCAACCTGGGCCCATGTAAATAAAGGAATCAATCTTCAGTGCTCCTGTAGGTAACTACAAGTGCATTCTCTTTAGTGCTGACAGTTTCTCAAAAACATTGCATGCATGTGAAGGTCATGTTATCTAACTGCTTTGTTCGCATGTGATATATGTAATATATGATTGAGAAATAAGTTTGTACACAGAAACTCTGTAGTGATCATTACACTACTTTCCCTTTTCTGCTCCAGATTCATTTGTACATTATTAGAAGCTGAACTTCCAGGGTTTGTTTGTAGACATAAAAACTTGGTTGTCAAAGCCTCTTAGGCTAGAAGCCTTTAATCTTCCTATCTAGCCATCTTAACATGGGTTATGTTTGTTTTTATAAACATACTAGTAAAAGATTTGAAACAGTTTGGGCTCCAGGAGACAAAATCGCTGACTGAATAACTGAATGGATTGTTGGAAGTCTCTGTAGTGGGTGTTTTACCGGTTGTGAAACCAAAGGCTGCATAATCGCAGTTGATTTTTGTGTCACAATACACTGCCTCCAGATGAGGGAGGTAACACATTTAGTCAGAGGAGAACTTGGAGGCGTTTGACACCCTTCTATCTCATCGTTCACCATCAATGGTTCAGTACTCTGTTTCCCAGAACAAATAATTGCTTCTTAATTTTTTTATTTTAATTTCAAAAAGCATGCGATAGATGTGCCAATGCTTTTTTGGCGATAGTTGCAATTTCCTTTGTGATTACAAAGCTCTACAAGATTTCAACATCCTCTTGACCTAATTTGGTAAAACAGCATACAATGCCAGAGTACTGAAAAGAAAGACATGTAGTTTACATTCAAGACAATGGTATGGTTTTGATATGCCTCATCTAAGCTCATTCCACAAGTCTGGTTTTAACTAGTCACTAGCTTCATGTTGTCCACACTGACTCATAGAAGGCATGTTCTTTGTCAGACTTGCAAGACACGGCAATGGTCTGTACTCTTTTTCTTTTTTTCTGATTAAAGCAACTGTTTAAATCAGGCTCTTTGGCCTGAGCTTTGTGGCTCCCAGGAGTACATTTCTAGACTAGAGTAGAAACTCATTCTTGGTTGGTCATGTGACTATCCATCCAAAATCTGTTTCCATTACAAGTTCTTGCCACAACTGACACTCCTGTGTGGTTTTATGGAGATGTGTTCATGTAGATTATATGAAGTCTTAACTCTGGTACGTGTTAATATGACTGCTTTTGGAAATAGGGTCTTTACAAATAAAATTTGCATGAGATGAAATCATTAGAGTAGACTCCAATTCGATGTGACTGGTGTCCTTATAATCAGAAAAGACAGAATTGTATACAGAGAACAGGACAGAGTGACAGAGAGAAAATGGACTGATGCAACGAAGCAAGCGCCATTTACTACCAGATGCTAGGATCAGCAAGGTTAGGAAGGACCTGCCTTAGAAAGAGAGCATCCCCTCCAATAGCCTTCCTTTAGAGTCCTATCTGCCACATCAGTGTTTGGGCCACACACTTTATTATGGCAAAGGACATGGTTATTAATACTTATGCAGTTTGCATGACACATCCGATTATAGCCATCACCAAACTAGGCAAGAAGAGGCTCAGAGTTGGCCAGTTTGACATCCTGACTCAAGTTATCTAACTCCCAGGACAAAGAGATTTCTGTTGTTTTAAGTATTTGATGTGTTACATGTTGTAGGCTTGGAAGATCAATATAGATGAAATCTTTTTTGAGATTATGAAAATACTGACATTTCCTCTGTAGTTTTCCCAGCTGGTGTCTAGGCCAGTGATTCTCAACATTCATTATGCCTTTGGATATAGTTCCTTATGTTTTGGTGACCCCCAAACCATAAAATCATTATGTTGCTACTTCATAACTGTAATTTTGCTACTGTTGTGAATCATAATGTAAGTATCTGATATGCAAGATATTTGACAGGCAACCCCCAAAGAAATCATGAACCACAGGTTGAGAGCCACTGCCATCAAGGGCATTAGATGCCTTGGAAGTGGAGATACATTCACTGCCAGGTGAGATGACTTTAGATGGCTCCTGCATCATAAATAAAGGGGAAATAAATTCCTACGATGAAAAGTGTAAGAAACCGGGGAAACAAGTTATAGAGATTTCACACATACGGAGAGGGGGAGAGAGATTTTTCTAAGCTCACAAACTGTGTAAATTAAAATAGTTTAAATCCCCAACCTACCCAAAGCAATCCACATATTAAATGAAATCTCATTCAAAGTATCCATGACATTTGCTGAATGAGGAACAATTACAAAATTCACAGTAAAACCGTATGAAGTCAAGAATAGCTAAATCAATACTTAACACCAACATCAGAGAGATCAAAGAGAGCGACATCACAAGGCTTGACTTCAAGGAATTCTACCAAGTCACCAGCACAAAGGCACATAGCTGCACAGATCCATGGGACAGTTAAGATGACATTAAGCAGTGCATAAAAGCACTATGGCAAATCAAGTGCGGTATCTTAAAGAAAGCGGTTATACAAATTATCCTTAACTGAAAAAATCAGTTGATATAAAACCTGCATGAAAATGGTATAGTGCTATAATTAGATACATACACACATAAAATTATCAACTAATATTCCCGTCTCCCCAAATATTGTGATCGTTTCTATACAACAAGAGTCTGCATGCTTTTGTATAATTATTTTGAGTTGTATAATTGTCATAAAGAATTGTACCCACTATTCACTCTGTCTTTCTTTCTGTTCCCGTTCTAACTCACTAATGACCTCCATTGTACTATCTAGCATTGTGTGGTGAACTAACTGCTTTAGACTCCACAAGTGAAAATGTGGGTTTGTGATGCCTGCCCCATTTCAGTTAACGTAATACCCTTCACTTCCTTTCATAGTACCACAGGAGATACTATTTTACTCTTTTCACTCTGTAACATACATATGCTACATTGAAATCTACTCATCTGTCTATTACTTCTCAGTTGATTCTATTTTCTTACAATATAGTGTTACAATAAACATGCTACTCAAGCTTGATATAATGACCTTATTTCCTTTGGATTATACACCAAAAAAAAAAAAATGAAGTTTATCAAGTTCTATAGCAATTTCATTAAACCTTCACACCCTTGTCCCAGTGGCTGGATTTATTTACATCCCCAATAGTGTGTGCCAGAATTCTCTTTTGTCTACACCCTTACCAACATTTCCTAATTTTTGTCTTTTTTATAACAGCAGTTTTCACTGTGATGAGATGATTTTGTGGGGTTTTTATTTGTTTTACTCTGATAATCAGTGAGTGAAGCTAGTATTTTTTTCTTATGTTTGTTGGCCATTCGTTTTAGCATTTTAAAAGAAATGTCTATTCAAATCACTTGGCTATTGTTTCATTCTTTTTCTTTCTTTCTTTTTTTAGTTCCTTCTTCAGTTGCTGTGAGAAAATACTTGGCAAAGGCAACTTATGGGAGAAAGGGTTTGTTTGGCTCACATTGGCCAACAGCTTTATAACTAATAGAGTCTCTGTGTGTTATTTTGGGACTGACGTTCTTCTGGGACTAGGCTGGTGAGGAAATGCTCGAAACAAAATGGCACCTGAAATGTGGGCACTAAGAACTTCCACTTAAAACTTGACAAAAACTTAAAAAGGGATTTTAGAAACAAAAGAACAGAGACAAGCAAGTCTTCTTGGTAGCAGCATTTTCCTCTGGTGGGCTCTGTTTTGCTAGAGACAAGCAGAGACTTGCGCAGCTCCTTTAAGGGAGGTTTCCTGACTCAGCATCTCAGCATTAGCAGAAAAAAACTGCACGGCTCTTTTAAGAGGCCCTGCTAACAATTCAGTGGTGTATATGAGAGCTGGTGGTGGCAGTGACCACATCTCGAAGATGGCAGCATGCTGCTTGATGGCGGCATAGACCAAGGTGGTGAGCACAGCTCTCACCGCTGGTGGTAAACATTACCCCTGCCATATTGCAAAGCAATGTTGTTGTTTAGCAGATGAAAGACTTGTGGCCAGAAAAAGATGAAGATTTACCGTAAAGTCAGATTAAGGTAAAGAACAACCTCTAAAGGTTTACAGTGTGTTTAAAATATACGTAGGCTTGGGAGAGAAAAAGAAACAGGATCAAGTGGTTTAAAAAAAAATAGAGAGTAGCTGGGTGTGTAGCACACACCTTTAATCCCAGCACTTGGGAGGCAGAGGCAAGCAGATCTCTGTGATTTCAAACTGAACCTGGTATACAGAGTTAATTCCAGGACAGCCAAAAGTTCACAGAGAAACCCCTGTCTCAGAAAATAAAAAAATAAAAGGAAAAGAAATTGAGAAATAAAAAAGCCACATAAAAATGAAAAATACACATAGAGTCTGCATACTTTCCCTCTGTCCCTCTTCTCTGACCTTTCCTTTATTCATTCCTTCTAATTTTGACTACTATTTCAAAAGACAAGTTAAATTCACAAATTATTTCTCCTGTTCAATAGAGTCTGTTGTTGAAGCTCTCAGTTGTATTTTTTTTTTCTCTGTGATTGAACTTTTTAGCTCAGAGATTTTGATTGATTTTGTTTCATGTTCTCTCTTTGTTGAATTCATCATTAAAATAGCAAATTTATGTCTTGCACAACACTTACCTATTCTAATTTTATAGAGCAAATTTCATCAGGAGTGCTGTCCCCTGTGGATGGGCTGTAGGATGTCAGTTGGCTGGAGTACCTTGGTTCAAGGAAGCTTAAAAGAGAAATCTATGTGAATTCTCCACATGTTTTCAACATCAATGTCACCACTAAGTGTCCCAGTGAGGAATGTGTTTTTTGCATTGGATGCAGTCTTCCAGAAGTGAGTAATTTCAGGAACTTGAGGCAGGCTTGGCTTCTGGCAGTGGGGGTAACAGTGCTGGGGTGTAGGCTGTAGAGGCTTCCCAGGGAGTGTGCTGATGCTAGGGATGTGGAGCCTGAGGATCTGTCTTCAAGCCCCACTCATCTGAGCTCTTCTAGAGAGGGAAAGACCTCTTGTCAGTGAACAAGACATTTTGTCATTTGGAGCTTTAATCTGAGACAGTAGCAATACCACACACACACATGCACACACACACACACACACACACACAGGGAGAGAAGGAGAGAGAGATAGAAAGAGACAGAGAGAGGCAGAGAGAGAGAGAGAAAGAGAGAGAGAGAGATGCTTCTATGACTCACCACAGTGTAGAATTTAAGAGGAGCTTTAATTTCAAGGTAGCCTTATACCCCAGCCTGCACTCTGGAGCTTAGAAAAGGTTGGCCCTTTCTAAACTACTCTGAAGCAAAGCTACCTGGAGGACTCTAGGCAGCTCCTTCTATTTGGCCCCATGCTTGTGTCACTTGTGAAACTCTCCTGTGTCAATGAGGCTTGAGGACTCTTCCATTCACTGTTTATCTGAAATCCAGAGTCCCTGGTCCCCCCAACCTGAGCCTGGCTTCTGCCTGTGCCGGGGGAGTCAGGCTTCTGCCTGCCATACCAGGCGTTTGTACCTTACAGCGTTTCTATTCCCATTGTTGAGTTCCAGCACACTCCGTCAGCTATCATCTTCAAAGGTGATCTCTCTCTCTCTCTCTCTCTCTCTCTCTCTCTCTCTCTCTCTCTCTCTCTCTCTCTCACCTTTTCAACAGTTCTTTAGAGACAGTGGTGCTGGGTACCAATACCTCACCATTTTGGATTTTTTTCTTTATGTTGCCTTTATATAGTCCCTTTGTAAACTGTGTGGTTAACACTCCCCTTTTAGGGGGGCAGGATGACAGGGGCTGGTCAAGGTAGAGTTGGAGAGTGATCTGAGCTGCCTGAGTGACCTTTTTTTTCCCAGTGACTGAGTGATAATTCAGCGCCAGGGTAGAGGAGAAGATCCCTGACTCTGTGCCACGTTCTTCAGTTGAGCTGTACCAATAACAAGATGACAGTTGGATGACCATCTGACTCTGTTGTTGCTTCCTGAAATAGAAACAGAGTAAAACTTCAGTAGAGAACTTTGATTTCTGTTTCTCAAACAGACCTTAGAGTCTGAGGACGGATTTGTTTGTTCTTGGGAAACAACGCTGTAGCTACCCTAGCCTTTTCAAAGGAACTTTATACTTACCATAGATGCAGAAGGCAGACCTCTGTAGGGAGACAAGAAGAAATACATCACTGCCTGTAATGAGTCTTCCTGTGTCCTGCCAGCCAGCTTCCAAATAACAACACCAAGGCTTATTATAAAATATGAAAGCTTGGCTTTAGCTTAGGCTTGTTTCTAACTAGTTCTTGTAACTTAAAATTAACCCTCTCTATGAATCTGCATCCGGTCACGTATCACCCATCCTGCTCCTTCCGTTTTTCCTGGCATCTCTTTCATGCTTCTGGATTCATTGCCCACTTCCTCTTCCTCTTGCCTGGAAGTCCGGTTTATACCTCCTGCCTAGCTAGTGACCATTTAGCCCTTTACTAAACCAGTCACAGGAATATATCCTCACACAGTGTAAAAGTACACAACTGTCATAGTTCATGTATGTTGGGACCGTGTGACACAGTGGTTAATGTGGAAAGTCACCTATGGAGAAAGCCAGAATTCAGCTCATTCCAAGCTTTTGTTCTTGCTTCAGTACACGACTGATGGGATTTTCTTCATGCGTGTCTAACACATGTGCATGCTGTGAGCATGAAAAAGGCAGAACAGTAAGATGTGCTTAGCTCAGAGCATGCCATAAAAGTCTTCAGCAAATAAATGTTGGTTTGTTATTATTTCTAAGCTTTGAGAGTACTTTTCACAAGGAAACATCTATGCTCCTTCAAACTCCCCTCTTTCCTCTGGCTTTTCTTTCTCTGCTTAGGAAATTTACTTGTTAAGGACATAGACTCCCAGGCCATGCTCAGATGAGACAATGTAGAAGTGTAGCCAAAGAAACGTGCTCGGGGAAGACTGCCTCCCAGATTAACAGTTCCCTCATACAGTGTGCAATCATCCGGTCAGCTCTTCGCCTTGCAGGCCTGTGCTGAGTGCTTACACTCAGAGAGTGTCCTTTAATGGGCGAACAGTCGTGTTATCTTGCGATCTCATCGTGATTGTGGGCACAATTGGTAGGGAAGCAGTGTGAGGATGTCACCTGATGCCTTTCTGGAAGTCTTCTTGGAACAGATAGTAAATTAACTGGATTTTGAAAAAGAAATAGAAAAAAGCCTAGAAGTTATCCAGATGGATAAAAAAGGTTTAAGAGCAAAATACTGAGTTCTTTGATGCTTTCAAAGCCTTGGGGAGGAGGAGGATTGGATGGTGATCATTTAGTTTCCTGAATATGCGTGTGTGTGTGCGTGCATGCGTGTCTGTGTGTCTGTGTGTGTATAATATGCATATATATGTGTATATATATATGTGTATGTATATATATATATATATATTTCAGAATAATCTAGTTTAATTGATGAGCAGAGCAAATGCCTTGAATGCATGCAGGTGCTGGTGCATGGCTACAAAGCTAACCTGAGTTTTCAGCCCTGTTGTTTATATGTGGAATCCAAGCCGCGGTTGTTATATATAATCCCACTTTTAGTAAACAGTATATCTAGTTTGCATCAGTAATTACATTGACTTTACTTTGACATTCTATTCTTTTATTACTCCATGACTCTGAAATTATGCTCAAATATCTGAACTAGGTGCATTTATTCTTGTATCCTTATTGCTGTTCTATCCATTAGCCACACAGGCATGAATTCCCGCTACACTAGAACATGTATCTCTCACAAAGCACTTGATCTGGCTAGACGGGGTGAAGAAGTTCATGTTTCTGTAGACTTTAGGCAGTGGTTCCCAACCTTCCTGATGCTGCGACCCTTTAGGATAGTTCCTTGTGTTGTGGTGATGCCCGCCCCCAACCATAAAATTATTTTTGTTGTTTTTTCATACCTGTAATTTTGCTACTGTTATGAACAGTGATGTAGATATATGTGTTTGGCGGTGGTCTTAGGTGACTCCATGTGAAAGGGTTGAATGACCCTCAAGGGGTCATGACCTACAGTTTGAGAAGTGCTACTTTAGATCTTCACCCTTTTACTCTCTTACTCTTACCTGGTGCGTGGTGCAGTGTAATTGCTCGGCTGATTAACTCCCCTCGGAGATGAGAGTAAGTGGGTGTACTTCTTGGAGGTGAAGTTAAGGGGATGCCCTATGAGCTCCTCCCTTTCCTTCTTTATATAGCCCACCCATTGCTCACACCCTTAATTCCAGGGATTCGTAGCGCCCGCTTCCATACGGTAACCGTCTGGGAAGCAAAACCCATGATGCTTAGTGCAGGGGGTCACTTATACAGACTATGCACTTTCTGGAAGAAACTTCACTCCGTTTTGTGGTTAGCTCACACTGTTCCTATAATAGTGAGCTTTGGAAGGATTGTGTTGAAAATCGTTGGGAGTCAGTTGTCTCAGAAAGTTACCTCAAGAAGCATTTTTTGTGCAGTTTTTAAAAAGGAGAGTCGAGTCTCCCTGCCCTCAAATTGTCAAACAGAAGTCTAAACTTGTTCTGTTACCAGAGGCGGGTGCTTGTGGGTGATGTGGGATGGCAGCCTACTCCTGCCATCAGTACCAAACACTCATTTCCAGCTGACTGCCCAGAAATCTCCCTCTTTCAAATAAGGGCGATGAAGAGTCCTGTCCTGCACTTGCTGGCTGGGATGAGGACCCATCCCACAGTGACTTGTCAGTAGAGTCAGAGGCCTGGCCCTTCGCTGCACTGGGGGCAACTCTAACTGGTTGCCTGGGCTCCAGGGTGTCATGAAAGGTATCTGCTGCCATGGCATCCATTTAAATACTTCTTTGCCCTATCAGTTCCCTTCATCCATTTGGTGACCACCATTCCCCAAAACTTTCTCCCTGATTTCTTTCCCATACTCTTTCATTAGGGTGCATTTTCCTATTCTTTGGTGGATGTACCATGATATTCAGCAAACAGGAATTGGAGACTAGCTTGCAATCACACAAGTGGTTAAAAATAAACTCAGATAAGGAAAAATACCTTTACGATAGTGATCTTGTTAGGTGTTTCATATGTCTGCAAAGGGTGAAAACACTAATATTGTTCCTAGCTCTGTATTAGCTGATTTTGACTGATTTCCTATTTTTCTTGAGAAAAGCCTACTTCAGTCAAATGTGCTCATGAAATAGCAGATTGTGTCAGACCCTGCCATTACTTCATTGCAATGACTCATCATTTGAACCCCTGGACCTCACTCCTCTTTACCCAATTCCACAGTGATGGAATTAATATTTTTTTTTTAATTCACAATTTGGCTGTTAAGCCACACTTCCCTTAGCAGGTAATGTTGATCTCTTAACTTAGTGGCAGGCACAGTGCCAGATACTATGGATTAAACCACAAACCAGAAGACGTCAAGCCGTTGACATCTACTTTGTGTTTGTTGGGGCCCGGGCAGAGGCAGAAATCAGGTGGAGAGGTGAAGTCCCAGAGACCGTACTGTAATGTGGGAGATTGGTAGAGAGCACATATGGGCTGTAGGAGCACATAACAGAAAACACCCCACAGTTCCTCTAAGGGGCACAAGAGAAGACAGAAGTAATTATGGGAAGCATGAACAGTTGCAATCAGCTACAGTGGAGATTGGACATGATTAATAGTGAACATCTTGGATTTTCCGGTCTCGATCTGTTCTCCACATAACTAGGGACACACAAGAGACAGAAAGCTACAGATAGAATTTGCCAAACACTACCCCAGTGAAAGCCTCAGATTGCAGAACCATGGGGATGGCTATGCTAGTCTTATTTTGGGGGTGGTTTGTTACACAGTAACAGGTAAGACAAGCAGCAGGGTTAATTATTCACCTAAGCACAAGTTCCTTTACAATCCGAGTTCCCAGTACCATTCACCTAGAAAATCTGTTTTACAGGATGTGTTCTTCTACCGTTCAAGCTGCCCATGGTGCGGGGCCAGGAGGCTCTTACTGTTCTTTATCACTTCCCTGTGTCATCCAAGTTCAGCAGATACTGACCTGAAACACTCTGGGGGCAAGGAGAGACACTCAGGAGAAAGCCCAGTCCCAAATGCAACATTTTCCTTTTGGTTTTGTTGGAGTATAATTTGCTCCATTCCAACCAGAATTGCCACAGCCAAGTAGAACTGTCTCTAAATGATTAAAGTACTGTTTAAATGCCAACAAAGAGGCTTTCTGGGGGAGAAAACAACAACAAAAACAACAAAATTGCTTCCATACTGAAGCTTGGTTTGCATCACTGGACAACCTTTAGAAACACCTCCAGTCCCATGTATGTTTGGAAGTAACAGAGGGCGTAAAGGGAAGGGGCCAGAGTGGTGGAGAGGGAGACCTCTCAGAGGGACCAGTGTTTGTGTTAGAGTACGATCAGGCTACATCTTAAAGAGACTATTTCCTACATCTGTAAGTAACTTGATGGTTTTAAAGGATGTCAGGTTTGGTGATAGTGGCTAGCCAAGCCTACACCTTTTGAGGAGGAACATTTTAAAAACTTCTTTAACCACCTACCCGCAGAATATGAGTTGCCTTCAGCATATTTTGTAATAGTGAAGGGCAAGCTTCTCTCTCACGGAGCAGTCTTTGCTCTGACAAGGTGGCTCTCCAGAGTCTTGTTACACAACAGATTACAGAATCAACACTTGCTCTGGAAGTCTGCAACAATTTGTGCTGAATTGACCCTCCCGGAGCCTGGAGTATTTGGCAACCGGAATGAGCTATAAAAGGGCAAAGCAGAGTTCAGCTATTTATTTCTTTATTAACTAAATGTAACCTAAACAGACTCCAAATGATGACTCAAAAGCAATGAACTAGCTTTGCTTAGCAAAGATTTGATGAAATAGTTGATCATATGATACTTACCATTACATCATTGAAACTTGAGACAAATTCGAAAGAATAGGGTGGTCTCATCCTTCCTAAGCCCTAATATAAAACAACTTTCTTATCTAGTTCTATTTATATGCTGAAGCATTTCTCTGGGAACACAACTTTTAATGTACTCTAAACTCCGTTCGGAGAGATTTGACTTAAAATTCTTTCCTAGTGTCCTTGACCACCTTGGCCATTTCCCTTCTAATTCCCACCTACTCAACAAATCTTTAATCAACTCAGATATCTGCCTTCATTCCTCCTACAACTTGGTGGCCATAGGTGACACCCATCGCAGGAACGGTGCTACTCAAAGTGTGTGGAACTCAGTGCAGCGAGCCGTGTCGTCTTCAAGTCTCTGATTGGTTCTTGAGCCATCGTCACAAACACGGGACACACGGCACACCACCTGCCTTCCCTTCATCAACAGGGTTTCAGGCAGAACCTGGCAAGGAACAGAGCTGCAGCAGGCGTTTGTCAAAGAATAGTGAGTGTAGGAAATCGATTAGAGAAAGATTGAAAAACAAAAACCAGCCCAACCACAACAGAAGGGAAGCTGGGAGCTAACCCATAGAAAAGAGACTGCAAGAAATACTCTCTCTTCAAGCCCGGGGAAGCAGGAGAAAAGTTGGGGTATTGATGAAGCGAGCTGACAGGGCACCTGCAGAGTTCAGGCCCCCGAGGAGAGATTGTGACCAGGGTGCTGCCATGGTTTTGAAGGATCCAATGAGGCTGAGGAAAATGCATGAGGAGCTGACAGAAAGGTCCGAGGAAATGAGCTGGCAGATCCATAGTGCCATCGTGCTGAGGGCACAGGGTAAAGAGCTCCACTTAGAAAGGCAATAACTTTATAACCGCATCTACCATTTTGGTCCACACCTTAGCCTATTCTCTCAAAAACAACTTTGAAACAAAGCCTTACAGGCTTTGACCTAAGTGGGTAGTAGACAGTAGTGAGTTGTAGGGACAAAGTGTGGCACACAATGATTCTCCATTTAGATGTCTTCCTCAGCTGCTCAGCACCTCAGCTTTTAAAGGCACACAACTGCCCTGTGCCTGGAAATTGTCCTTGAGCAGAGGAAATCACCTCCCACAAGGTTATTCTACAATGGGTAGCTCAGAGTCAATGTCCTGCGTCTAAAAGCTCCCAGCACTTATTTTAGTTTAAGACTATCCTGGAGAGACACCCTGACCCTCTCAAGATTGTCTGAGGTCTCGGCTGAAACCATATTGAATGCTAGCTCAACCTTCTACCTCCCTACTCTTCTTCCTCATGTCCATTCAGTTGTGTCATCCAAGAGAAGTCTCCCACCCGCTGACTTCCAGGCATCACTTCGTCTCTGTTTCCAGAAAATGAATGCAAGCTAGTGGAACAGGGCTAATCCTGGGAAGCAGTTTCTGGAATGGAATCTTGAGGCTGGATCACTCAACAGATACTTTGGCTCTGAGGACACCATTACTGGTGGTTAGTGAAGTGATGGTAATCCTTGGCATGCACAGGAAGTACAATCATTAGATTTAAAAAAAAAAAAAAAAAAAACCAGGAATGAACCAACAGAGCATACAGGTGAAAGGGGGCACACCAGGTAATGGAACACGTCAGGCTTTTCAAGAGTATGAAGGGAATGGTTAAGATAAGAACTATGGAACTGGTTAGCTTTTTTTTTTTTTTTTTTTTTTTTTGTAGTACTGTTAAACTGTCAAAGAGATGGTGGCATATGAATATGAAGAGTTATTATTCACTAAGTCAAGAAGAAAGACAAAAGCTAGATTGTCCCATGTGAGCATTCCAGGAAAACTTTGAATGTCCTAGAGCCAGAAGACAGAACCAAAGAGCAGTCTGAGTTAATCATTGAAATAGGAAGGCTTGACAGAAGGTTGAATTACTTTCAGCAGATGTTTTGTATCAAGCTCAGGGAACGAATGCTGAAGGCAGGTGACCCTGAGATTTGGGCTGGTAGAATCCAAGTACATGCACTTTAGAATCAAGTCCCCAGAAACCTAAAGTTTTACAGAGTCGGCCCATCATTCCCATTAGAAATTAGGGATTTCTTGTTTTAAGGCCATACAAAGGCCCCAAATGAGTCAGGTATTTGCAAGAGTTGGGTCTACATCAAATCCCTTGTTGGTCAACTAGTGTTTGCAAGAAGTGCCAAACACCGGCACAGTCGGATTGGAAGCTGAAGGTCTGATAAAGGAAGGCTACATGACAGCTAGTTTGAAAGACTGTTGATTAGAATAGGTACTAGGATGTTGGATCAAGGAAAGTCCAGCATTCAGTTAGATGAAAGAATACTTAACACTGTCAAGATTTCCACAGACAATGCTTTCCGACCACTGCCACAAATCTCTTCACAACACTTTCTTTCTAAACAACCTTGTCCAAAAACATTGACCTTTGTTACTGCTGGGCTCTTATTGATCTATGGACGCCACAGGCAATGGTGCACAAAGGCAACTCTAATCAATGGAATTAGCTTATAAACATTTGAGAAAGCTGTTCATATGGTACCTAAGGATGTATAACTTAAAACAATAGACTGGTTCTTCTTGCCAAATGAACAAAGATTTAAAAGATGAAGAAAATGGTATGTGAGAATGTTGGGAATTAGGTACTTCCATAAATAACTAATAAGATTTCAACTGGCTGTGACAGTTTTTGAGAGGGATAATGCGCATTATCGAAATTGTAATCAAAATTATAACTGCGATAGAACAAGATAGTGCAGACATTCCTTTATCTTTTATCCTTGCTGAGTCCATTCCAGACTTAACTAGAATCTGTACTCCTTGGTGGAGAATGCCATGGAAAACTACTCAGCTCTGTTCTAGGAACCAAAGGTTAGGATGTCCTAGCTAACTTATCTTAGTCTTTGTTAAAACTGCTTGTTTTGTCAGAACTGCCTCCAGGAATGGCTTATCTCAGCTGCCTGTTTTTTTTTTTTTTTTTTTTTTTTTTTTTTTTTGAGCCCTCCTCTGGCTGGCCAACCACTTACCTTGGCTTCTGTTAAACTGCCTGCTTCAATCTGCTTACTAGGCGACTCCTCCAGCCCCTTCAGGGTGAGATGCCTGGATGAAGTCTCTGCCCTTAAAAACCCCATGGTCTAGACACTTGGGGCCGTGCCTAGGTCCTCAAATATTTAGGTGGGGTCCCAGACATCTGGAATTGACTTTCAATTGGCTATACAGCGTGTTTGAGTGGTCACCTCTGGTGAGCTCCCCATAACAACATATGCATATTTTCATATTTGAACATGATGAATAATAGTTACCACAGTCGTTTGCATTGTCTCGTTTTTCTTTTAAGCTTTTAGGAAAATATATAATGAATGCAGCCGTCTGATTCCTCATATGTTATAAATATTTGTATAGACTTATGGACTGGAATTAAGATGAGGAAAGGGAATTGATTATTATGGAAAACCTAAGGAATTACTCGGGTAGGGGGGATGTTGTGGCATCTTTCTGGTGGGACTTAATGAATACTCTTTCAGGGAGAAGCACCCCCAGAATATATGTCATTGCCTGAACTGGAAAAGCAGATAGGAGGTTATAGCAGGCTGAGTACCTGATGACTGGGTCTATGACCCTAGCATCAAAGGTGGCAAGAGCAGAAGGATTGTATATTCAAAGTCTACTGGGGCTACAGAATGAGTTCAAGAGCAGTGGAGGCAGTTTACAGAGGCCGTGTCTCAAAATGAAGACATAAAAGAAGGCCAAGGTTCTAGCTGTTGTAGAGCACATGCCTCGAATGCACAGGGCCCTGGGTTTAACCCCCAGCGTTCCCTCCCACTGGCAAAGAACGTGCATGGTAGTTTAAGCAGTAGGAATTTGTAGCACAAGGACCAGGGGAGAAAAGCTTCAGACTTGCAGAGGTGTTTCTTTAATGATCTCACTGCTGAATGCGGAGGCATTCATGCATGCGACAAGATTGCATGGGCCGGAGCACAGCTACTGAGCACTGATAAGGGTAGACAGTACATGACTCTCAGAGGGCAGAAAACATGTTCACTGTAAAAATCAAGCCTTGAAGGAATCTAGTTTATCTGCAAATAATTTAACTGTTTTTGTTTAATCTTGGGTTCTTTGTGTGTGTGTGTGTGCGTTTGCGTGTTTCTGTGTTTGAGTACTAGCATGTGCATGCTATAGCACATATGTGACAGTCAGAGGACAACCTCTAGTGTTGGTCCTTGTACTCTGCCTCGTTTGAGACAAAGTCTCTTGTTCTTCCCCTATAATGCCAATGTAGCTGGGCCATGAACTTCCAGAGTTCTCCTGTCTCTACTTAGCATCTTGTAGTAAAGGGGCTGGAATTAAAGATTCCTGCAATTGTTTCTGTCTTTTTACATGGGTTCTGGGTGTCTGAACTCAGTCTTGGGTTTGGCAAGTGTTTTACATACTGAGCCATGTCCACTGTCTCAAAGTTTGCCAATCTTTAAAGGAAAATTTAAAAATCTAGATATTCATGATACAAAGCCATAATGCATAATACCAAAACCAAAATTATTTGAGGGTAAAGAAGAATGTAAATGTGATTAATAGCCAGGAGGAAAAAAAAATAAGTCTACAAAAATTACTCAGAAATTGTAGAAGTTAGAACTACTACAGATGATGGATTTAAAAGGCTGGAGGATCATGAGGAAAATCAAGGTATAATAAAAAGCAAATAGGACTTTAAGAAACAAAAAAACGTAGCTGGGCAGTGGTGATGTACAACTTTAATCCCAGCACTTGGGAGGCAAATGCAGGTGGATCTCTGTGAGTTCAAGGCCAGTCTGGTCTATAGAGTGATTTCCAAGAAAGGCTCCAAAGCTACAGAGAAATCCTGTCTTGAAAAAAAAAATCAGACATAATATGTGGACTGATAATTTATGCATGTTCACCTCTGACCATAGTTCGTAAAAATATAAATACTTTTGAGTCATAAATAGATAATGTCGGAGCTAAGTGCTCAGTAAAATTGCTGTGAATGAGGAAGGGGTGTAGGGACATTTTCACCTTGCTCTTGAGAATGACCTTGGGGCCCAGGGGGAAAAACAGAGAATGTCAATCAAATAGGTTAACAGTTGAAAAAAAAAAAAGGTCTGATGAAAATCATAAACCCATAAGTCCAGGGCCCTCAGACATCTAAACAAAATAAACGTAAAGGTGAAGCACTGTGATGAGTATACTCACACACTGCTGAAAGCATACAACAGATCTGAGATCACCTAGTGACCGTAGATCCCTTACTGGGGAGCAAGGGTTAGACTAAAACCTTCATTCGAGATCATATAAACCGAGGGCAGCGACTCTGCGGCATAGATGGGGAAATGGAATAATATTCTGGAGAAATCTTTAATACTAAAGAACAAATTTATTCTTTTAGTACGTAGAAAAATTAGAGGATGAAATTTACACAATGAATTGAAAGGTAAAGCATTCTCTTTTTCTTACATCTTATGTGAAGTAGAATATGGAATGGTAGATGTCACAGTCTTAATATAAAGTAGAAACCACAGAGCAGCCGTGGACACACACCAATATCCACCTAAATACGTAGTGTATAAGTCAGCTGGTGATAGTTAAATACCCAACATGGAGGGAATCATAGACAAGGGTACCAAGACTAAATGGAACAAACTAGAACCATGAAGCTTTAAACCCAAATGAATGGGATTGTAGTTCCGAATAGTCTCAGAACTCTGGAGGCTAAGGCAGGAGACTACAGAGTTTGAGGGTAGCTTATTCTACATCATAAGCCCTATGTCATTCTGGGCTACAAAGCTAGATCCTTTCTCAAACAACAACAACAACAAACTAAAAGCAAACCCCTAAACAACTACAGCAACAAAACAAAAATTAAAACCAGAACAAAAGCCAACCAAACAACAAAATCCACTAGGCCCAATCAAACCGACTTCATTTAAGTGGTTTAAGCATCCTTTTAAAAGGCTGGGATTGTCAGACCAAGTACTGAAAGCAAGACTGAATAATTCACTCTCTATAAAAGTTACATTTTAAATGTAAAGAAACAGACTGCATTTAAATTAATGTTTGCAGTATACAAACATTAGCCATAAGGTACCCCTGAGATCATATTAATAACAAAACTGACCAGAACAGTGCTATTACCAGAGGCATATAAAAGACCTCTTGCTAGTCATAAAATGATGAGGGAGACATAATTCCAAATGTGTCCTTGTTTAGTAAGAGAGCTTATAGAGCGTATGAAATAAAAACCGACGAAATACAATGAAAAGAATGTACTTATGAACCTGGAGCTGAGTAAGTCAGGCTGGCCACTGAGCCACAGCAATCCCTGCTGTCTCTGTCTCCCCTCACCACATCTCAGGGGCTACAGGCGCGCGAAGACACACCAGGCTATTATGTGACTACTGGGGACCTGAACGCAGCATCTGTATGTACACAGCAAACACTCTTTCCTACCGACACATTTCTCTGGCCCCACATTTCTTAGTAGAATATCAAAAGCATATTGTGTTATTTGTAATGGATATCTAATTAGATGTCATCAAAATTTAAAATTTCTGGTTTCTGAAAGACATGATTTGTCAAAACTAATAAAGTCATAGATTGGGAAGACAACATTTACAGAACACATTTTTTCAAAGGGCATTTTTTTTTTTTCGGAATATATGACAAATACAAGAATACAGACATCTTAGTTGAAAAGATGAGGGAAATGGCCAACTAGTGTGAGGAAATATGTTAAATAGTATTACATGCAATAGAAATACAAAGTAAAGGCATGATAGGACACCAGTAGATGCTACACCATGAAAGAATGTTTGAAATGGAAAAGATTGTCCAAATTTCCTGTTGATGAGGACGTAATGAGCAAAAGTTCTCACATTCTGATGGGAATGCACAATGGAAGAATGTTTAAATGGTTAATATACAATTAATCCATCACTATTATGCTAGTAATTGCACTACAACATAGTTATGGAACAGAATAAAAAAAATTACCCATATGTATGCTGGCTAGTTCGTATGTCAAGCTGACACAAGCTAGAGTCATTTTTGAAGGAGGAACTTCAATTGAGAAAATGCTCCTGTCAGATTGGTCTGTGGGCAAGCCTGTGAAGTGTTTGCTTGATTATTGATTGAAGTGAATGGCCCAGATCACTGTGGGTGGTTCAGCTTCACCCGTGGCTGGTGGTCTTGGGTGCTTTAAGAAAGCAGGCTGGGCAAGCCATGGGGAGCAAGAGCAAACCAGTAAGCAGTATTCCTCCGTGGCCTCTGCATCAGCTCCTGCCCTGTTTGAGTTCCTGACCTGACTTCTTTCAATGATAGACTGTGATATGTAACTGCAAGCGGAAATAAACCCTTTCCTTCCTGATGTGTGGCAACTCCACCAGTGAACACACATGACACATGGAAACCCTTAAAATAGATTACAAAGTTGTATTGCTGGCTCTGGCCTGCAAGGGGAACTTGCCCATTCATGCTGCATTTTTTTTAATGCACTTTTTTTGTCGTTTATACAAAAAACAAACAAACAAAAAACATATCCTGGTTGACACTCTTCAGTTAGCACGAAGAGTTAGCAATATATGAAACTACAGAAGCCCAAAGCAAGCTTAGTACAGTTAGCGGCTTCCCTTAATCCTGGGATCATGGAATAGGTTTTTGATGGACTAGGTATTTATTCCATTTTTGACAAGAGTTGGGGCCTATGAGCTGGGTTTTAAGGCCAGAATGATGCCTTCAACATGACATCATTTGTGCTAGGTCTGAGGGTCTGCTACACCAAGTTGTCATTGGTCATAGTAAGAGAAACTTAAACTAAGAGGTTATACAAAGACTTATGTATGAAAAAATACAGTTTTGACTAATAACTCAATCTGGAAGTGACCCAGATTTCCACGGCAAGGCAAACGGATGTGCAGGCATTGGGTATATTAATTTTATAGAATAGGAATAAGTGGAAAAATAAATGAGCTACTGATAAATACAATAATGTAGCCGTATAACAAACCATGTTGAGTGAAAGGAGCTGGATTTGAAAGAGTACTTGTGTAGGAGTCCATTTCTGTGAAATTCCAGACAGACCAGGGGTGAGGTGAGGCTGACTGTAAATTCTCACAGAAGGACTTTGTGTTTAATGCATTTTGTATCTCGACTATAGTAGTAGTAGTTGTGTGAGTGTATCTGTCAAAGTATGTTGGTCATAATTAATCCACACGCTTAAAATAGTACATTGTATATGTAAATACTATATCTATAAATTTGGTTAAAGTAGTTAAAGATGAGTAGCCTTTGAGATAAAATTCTCTCAGACTATATCAAAAGGGGTTGGACAGTTGCTCAAAAAGTACCAAAATGTGTACTGCTTTAGTCTCTACATTCTTTGCAAACCAAGTTTAATTTGTATTCACCATGATGATTAGTGTTATTTTCAACCTGACACAATCTGGAATCATCTGGAGGACAAACACTGTGAAGAGTTTCTTAGATTAAGTTCGGCTGTGGGCATGCCTGCTTGCCCGGCAGAGCTGAAGCCGGACACCAAACCTTAAGGAGGCCGGCACCATTCTCGGAGCTTGGGTCCCAGACTGCATGAAAAAAGAGGAAACCACCTGATCGTGAGCGTTCATCATCATCTACTTCCTGATTGCAGATGCAGTGACGAACTGCCTCAAGTTGCTGTCGCCATGATTTCCCTCGGTGCAGGACCGCACGTTCAAACTGTGAGTAAAACAAAGCCTTCCTTCCTTATCTCCGTTTCGTTTAGAGATTATAATAATGATAATTACAATAATTATATAACTTCTCCCACACTTTCCTCACTCCAAACCCTTCACACTCTTTTTCAAACCTATGACTTCTTTTTTAAATTAATTGTTGTTCCATGCAGATATGCTCTCTCTCTCTCTCACACACACACACTCACACACACACACTCACACAAACAAACACACACTACACAATGTAGAACAGAGAATCTGTACATGAACCTTGAGGCTCTTTTTTGTGGTCTATGTACACATACATGGGATGTGTATTTGTGTTGGTGTTCACATGTACTGGCTTATATGTTTTATTCACTTATGTTAAGGAATTGCTTTAACTGATTACAGAGTGAGTCCCACATATGAAGGGCGAAGCTAAAAGCTATAATAAGACCAAGAGAATTGAAGTTCTCTTTCAGAGACAGTCTGCTGTGGAATCTTGATGGACAGAGGTTGTACTTGACTCTAAAGCCTCTCAACTGTCGGATTCCCTCATACAGGGGGATGGGCAACTTTTTGTTCTACTTAATTCTGACCCATTGGGCAAGGCCACTCACCATCTTGAAGGACATTCTGCCTTGCTCAAATTCCACCAATTTAAATGTCAATTTTATCCAGAAGTGATCTCGCATAAACTTTCAGAATAACATTTTAACAAATACCCAGGCACAAGCCAAGGCATACACAAAATTATCATTAGAATATCACTTTTTCCATTTAAAGCTTTTACAGTCATTGTTTGTTGAAGCTGGGGGCATTTGTGAAATGCTTATCCAGCAGAATTAAGACAGTTCTGTTTGTTTATTAATCATTTTTCGTTTCACTTATTTTCAGTTATTTTTACTGAATTAGTAATATATACAAAACATAAAATTTATCATTTTAAAAAATTTAAAGTGCATATTTCTTTGAAATTCACGTTCTTATGTAACCGCCACCGTCAACTGTTTAAAACAAGCATTAGCAAGGGAAAAAGAGACCCATGTAAAAATGTTAGGATCTTTCTTTTCATAGTTATTTTTGGTTGTGTTAAGATTGAGCTGAGGCCTTATATGTGCTGGGCAAGTTTACTTAGTAAGCCATAAATCCAAGTCCAAGTTGATATTATCATTGTTTTTCTGAGTCTGGGATTTGAACCTAGGACCTCACGTGTGCAGTCTCCCGCTCTACTCCCGGGCTACATCCTCTGGCCCATCACTGCAATAAAAAGGCATTTATTTACTTACTTTTTACTTACATGTCTGTGTGAGTGTATGTTGTATGTGCTGGTGCCCGAGGAAGACAGAAGATCATCGGATTCTTCCTGAGCTGTGGTTTCAGGCAGTTGTTAGCTTCTGATCAGTACTGAGGCCCAAGCTCAGGTCTTCCCTGTGCCCTTTGCTACCAGGCTGTCTCTCTAGCTCTCAGATTCTGCTCTCATGAAAGTCACATGAAAGCCCTGAGCCTCATTTTAGGAAGCGTTGGAAGGCGGGAAATGGAAACAGGACACCATCACCTCTTCTGTATGTTTTAATGCAAGTTTTTATGCCTGCATAAGAGCAAATATGCTTTATACTTAAGATTCTCTTTTCATTGTATCTGAATGGTTAATCATCTCCTCCTTTCCTATGTTATAACATTGAGATTACATGGTAAGTAAAGCTATGTGCTTGGGTCCTGTTAAAAAGTTTTCTGAGGCTGGGTGTGATAGTATACACCATTAATGCCAACACTCAGGAGGCAGAAACTGGTGAATTTCTGTGAATTCCAGGTCAGCGAGGGCTACACAGTAATACCAGTTTACATTATTTCCTTACATAATTATGACCTTTGTATAGGAAGTACATATAATTCAATGTACCCATATTTTAAAAAATGCATTCTTTGATAGCAGCTGCACAAGATTGTGTCCAATTATATGCTGTCATGGAGTAGTGGGGCTCAGATGTCTCTATTGCTCCCTTAGGATCTATTGGGAACCAGTGGTTGCTGGAAGAGGGAAGGGAGAAGAGAAAAATGGAAAAGAACACTATCAAGATGCATTGAATACATGTAGGGAGGAATTACCATAAAACCCACTCTCATGGAAATTAAGGCATGCTAACAAATTGTGTTCTTGAATTAAATAATAATAAATTAGGTTTTCTTTCTTTCTTTTTTTCCTACTGAAAGCAGTCATTCAAAATTTGATTCAGATCATTTGAGGCAGGACCAATACACAAGTTCTGGCACACACCTGCAATTCCATCAGTTGGAAGGCAGAGGCAAATGTCTGAGGCCAACCTGGTCTATAGAACTGGGTCAAAAATCCAAGATAAACAAACAAACAAACAAATGGAATAATATGAACATCCTAAACTTATGTGTAAACCATTCCACTGCCTCCATTTTCTTAAATGAATCAAATAGAACTTTAAAAAAAGTCCATCTGCATTGTTTTATGCATTCAAGAAACGCTTGCCAAATCTTATGTGTAGACATCTAGTTTTATTGTCCATCAAGTGTTTTTGAGCAATCTACACTCCGATGAAAATGTCCCTAGGTACTAAAAATGAAAATTGATATTATATAGTCAGCCAACACATATCGTTAACATTTGAAAGTCAGTGGGTGGCTATTGGTAAGACAGTACAGATTTAAAATGGGAAAAACAGAGAAACTAATTTTAGTATTGTTAGTAACTGAGATGGATAATACATGCATTGGGAACAATGTTTGTATTACATGTCAAATCCCATTACAAAATATGTCATTAAAAGGGAAAGGTTTCTAGTGAAAGGGATGTCCACACCCCTGGCTGATGGCCCATTTGTTTCAAGCATCATTCAATATAAAACAGAGACATTTCCCCTACCTTCGGAATTCACTGATGAATTTGGCTTACATTGCCATTGACCTCTGGCCAAAAGATTCACATCTAGGCACAGTCCCCAATAGAGAGATCCGAAAGCTGTGTTCTTTATCGTCCCTTACCACATTCCCTTGAATTCATTCCCTCTGCATTCCTTCTGGTCTCCTGACCTGAACCACAGATTTTACTTTTATTAAAGTTTTAGAAATGGGTGAAAACTATTTGAGACAAGTCAACAGCTCTTTAAGAGCTCCTCTGTGATCCGATTATTCCAGTTGGTAAAGCATTGTCTTCCAGCACATGTCAGGATTCGGGGAGTAATCTGCAACGTCTCAGGAATGTGGCTGGGCAATCCCTTTGGCTGTAGGGTTTTCAGAGGATTGATTTGGGTGGGTTTCAGTGAGAACCAGAATCAAATCTTTCTTTTTAACCACTTTTTTTTTCTATATTAAAACAATCTTTTCTCATTTTCCATACCAATCCCATTTCCCACTCTCTCTCCTGCTTCCCCTATCTTTCCCACCCCATCCCATCTACTCATCAAATAGTCCCATGGGGAAGTGATCTCCCACTAGCTCAGGTCAGCTGTTTGTGTGGATATCACCAAAATGGTCTTGACTCCTTTGCTCGTATTATCACTCTCTTTGACTGGACTCTAGGAGCTTGACCCAGTCCTTAGCTGTGGATCTCTGCATATACTTCCATCAGTTGCTGGGTGAAGGCTCATTGTAATTCAGGTAGTCATCAATCCGACAGAATCCAATCTTAACA
Organism: Phodopus roborovskii; assembly: GCF_943737965.1. Classification (NCBI taxonomy): domain Eukaryota; kingdom Metazoa; phylum Chordata; class Mammalia; order Rodentia; family Cricetidae; genus Phodopus; species Phodopus roborovskii. The sequence goes on from NW_026126415.1 coordinate 2,334,263, forward strand.
ATGTCTGCATCTCTGAGAATGCACATGGAGACAACACGTGATACAGTTGTCTAAGTTGAGCTGATATCATTGAGCAAGTCCCCCAAACAAGCAACAAGCGACTGACTCCTGGAAATAGTCTTCTTCCTGAATTGAACAATTTTACTCCCAGAAATCATCAACCTAATTGGGGAAGTACCACAACCTGAGTACAACGAACTAAATCTCAAAGAAAAAAAGTATTTCTGGGTGTTCAGATATCCATCAGCATGCAATAGAATGATAACTTAGATGCTCCATTTGAGAGCTGCTCTTTAGACACCAACTATGGGAATCTTTCTCCAGTAGAAATGTTTGGCAATGTTTTGGAAAACGTAGAAAGCATGTCTTCCTAGTTTAGACTTATCTGCAGACTTCATACACTCTATTGTGATGTTTGCCTGCCAAAGGAGCTCACATCCTCCCTTGGCCAAGGAATAGGCAAGTTGATGATATTTTGTAGCTGTGGGTACTTCTTGCTGAAGGATAAGCAGAAAGCAAAAGAGAAACCTTTTTAAAACTTTCCTTTGTGCATGATTCTTCAGTCATATCCTTCGCAAGTTGTGGATGGGATGATTTGATTCATTGATGTGTGGGGAGACACACAGGACAGCCGAGAAAGGGACATTTCCGGGCCCGTGTTTGTTCCAGTGTGATGCCATGTCTTATTCTCTGTGTTCCCAATGCCAAGACTCTTAGATGATCACAACATGATTTAGTGCCCTTGCTGCTCACTGAGGCATTGTCCCCATTTTCTAGTTCAACACATAAAACTCGTTTGTTATTTTTCTCTTGGTACAGTGGGGACTCAGGAAGTCACAACCCTATTTATCAAAGGCCAGCTCATATATGCATCATGGACTTGAAAGTCAAGGATTCGAATCCAACATCTAAAATCCTGTGTTAGTCCAACAAGCTGTCTCGACAAACTTGATACCTCTCAAAAGACCAGAAGGAGAACAACGGCCTCTGTCCTAACAAACATTGAGTTCTTCTGAATACACTCTACTCTTCCTTAGGCACCCGTTTGGTTGAAAAAGCAGCACTTTGTCATTTTGTTTTTCCTTCTAGAAAGATGCACTATGACTTCATGAATGTTGACTAGCTTTTTATCTTCCTAACATGTTCTCTTTCTGGTTCGTCCTGTAAAATGTTTAAATTGGACTTTGTATTTTACGTCATTATTATTCCTCTCTGAAAATTATCAAAGAATGATCCAGATCCCTGATTAAGAATTTACAGTAAGCAAATAGATTTTTTATGCTTCTATTGTAGTTTTCAAAAATATAAACCAATCAGGCACTTGTACATTCTGGGTAATAATATCAGTTCTACCGTATGACCTATTAATTCTGAAATAAAATAAAGGGGTTTCCTTGTATAATCCAATCAGTACAGTTCTAGCTATATGAACATGAAAACCTTAACTTGATCCCCAGAACTCATGGTTAAAAAAAAGCTGGGCTTAGAGGTATATGCTTGTAATCCTTGCACTGCACTAGCAGAGGCAGGTGCGTTCCTGAGGCACACTGGCTGGACAGACAGCCCAACCTACTTGTTGAGCTTTTGGCCAATGAAAGACTGTCTAAAAAGCAACCTGCCACACACCCATAAATACCAAAGTGGTACCTAAGGGGTGACATCCAAGATAGCTCTGGCATTCATATGTATCCACTTCATCCCTTCCCCAACACACACACACACACACACACACACACACACACACACACACACACACACACTTTAGCTCACCAGTCATACTAGGTGCATTATATTCATTGCCTGTCCTCAGTACCTCGTGTGTCCGGTAGCTTTTGTGTGGTACAGTATAGAAAGAGGACATTTGCTTTATTACAGAGATGACTATGGAACAATTTTTCTGTTTGTTTGTTTGTTTGTTTTATGAGAAGGAACAAAACAGGCATTGGGATGTATTTTATGATCTTGAAAAGTAAATGATTGACCCCAAATTCTTGCCAAAATTCGAGGCAGTTAGAAATCTTTCACAACCATGTGTTTCACTATGCATTTTTTTCATCTTATTTTACACTTCAGGAAACACACTGTGGTTACAAGATTGTTCCATCATTCCCCAAATTTGGTCAGTGGCTCAGGTAGAATTAAAGCTGACATTCCAGACTACTTAATCTGTAGAAAATCCAGGAGCCAGACAAAACGTGGCTGAGTATTGCACGTGATGAGTGCCTTAGATTGCCCTCTGGCGAGGCCACCAAGGTTGCCTGTGACCTGTATTATACAGAATGAAGTGCAAGCCTGTTTGTTTTGCATTCTTTCTAAGTCATCCTTGGAAGGGAGGGCTCGTTTGCTTCAGTGCCAACCGTGGATTTGTAGTGACTACAGCATGCATCCAGTTACTGTGGGTGAAACTTAGAAACAGAGACAACTTTACATGTTTAACTCTGAGTAAAGAAATTCTATTAGTGAACTTGCATGATCAAAACAAAAGGTAAGTGTGTGAGCAGATGCCCTCATGGAAAAATCATACACCCTCATCTATTTTTTCATTTGGAGGTCATGCTTGGGCATAAAACTCAGCAACTGAAGTTTGATCAGAAATCCATAGGATTTCTCAAGTTATAAAATAACTGAAGTTGTGGACAGAAATCCACAGGGAAAGACTTGTAAATACCAATTAGCAAGCAACTTTGCCGATTCCTCCCCTTAGAGACTTACTGCAAATTCCTAGGGGAACTTCACATTTTGCAAAAGGATAAACCCCAATATTTCAAGGGCTAATGAGTCTGTCTTTACTGATTCTAATACTTGGGGTTCAAAGTCTCTCACTCATAGCTTGTTAGAGTAAAGACATTGATGTCAGGTAAGAAAATGAAGTCTTGCTCTTTGTCTATTTCCATTGCTTGAGGTAAAAGACTCAGCCACTAATCACCTCCTCTATTTGAGAATGCATATTCAGGGTTAGTATATTCAGCTCTTATTTATTTGAGAACGCATATTCAGGGTTAGTATATTCAGCTCTTATTTATTTGAGGACGCATATTCAGGGTTAGTATATTCAGCTCTTATTTATTTGAGAACGCATATTCAGGGTTAGTATATTCAGCTCTTATTTATTTGAGGACGCATATTCAGGGTTAGTATATTCAGCTCTTATTTATTTGAGGACACATATTCAGGGTTAGTATATTCAGCTCTTATTTATTTGAGGACGCATATTCAGGGTTAGTATATTCAGCTCTTATTTATTTGAGGACGCATATTCAGGGTTAGTATATTCAGCTCTTATTTCATTTGCCCTTCACTCTATCAGAGAGCCTCTGAGACATTTGGACAAAAGAATACATAACAATGATAACAGTGCCACATTTGAAGATAGTGGAAGATTAAAAACGTAAGTTGTGCAGGGATGGTAATCTTCATTACATCCCCAATTAATGCAACCAGTCTGGTTCCTGCAAGGCCTGACAGTGAGTGACAGGCGGCTAATAAAAACTTAAGTAGTCACAGCTGCTGTGCGAGATGTGGCCTCTGCATTAGAGAGAACAGCACTCTCCTGAGCTGGTGTGATTCTGCTGAGCTGACCACTTCGTTTTCAATAGCCACCAGAAATGGGCATCAGAAATTCACACTCACATGGACTGGACAGGAGTAGTCATCGGACAGTCAGCCCTGGCCTATGGGCCTTCATTCTGAATCACGACAGTGCGGATTAGATAACAAAGGCAGCCAATGCCTCCTTTCACAAGGCACTCATGTTCCAGATGAAATGAGACAAATCATAAACAGATCCTGTTACATTTGTGATTTTGAAAAGTAGATCTCGAGACTACCTCCTGTTGCCTGCAAGATGTAGAGCTCTCAGCTCCTTCTCCAGCACCACATCTGCCTGCGCGCTGCCATGCTCCACCATGATGATGATGGACTGACTAAACATGTGAAACTGTAGGCAAGCCACCTCAATTAAATGTCTTCCTTTGTAAGACATTCCACGGTCATGGTGTCTCTTCACAGCAATAGAAACCCTAACTAAGACAGAAGTTGGTACCAGTGACTGGCCTATTGCTGGGATGGGTCTGACCATGATTTTGTTTGGAGTGATACGGACCTTGGGACTGTGCACTAGAAAAGCAGTTGAACACTTTAAGTGCTGCTTCAAGGGCCACATTAGCAGGAACATGGAACCTAGTGGCGCTGAGTGTGATTTGGTGACCTGTAGGGGCCTGGCTCAGGAGGGTTCAAAGGAGAAAGTTTCCGTATGTTGCCTAGAGATGATTCTTGTGATATTTTGGTGAAGAAGGTGGCTGCTTTTGACCTTGTCCAAAGAGTTTGCCTGAAGCTAAAGTGAAAGAGTTTTGGCAGGAGACGTCTCAAAACAGTCTAGCACAGACTCTGTGTGTGTTAGCTCTAATGAAGATAATACACATTGAAAAGGGACAAGCTGAGCAAGAAAAAATATTTGAGGAAAACAAAACAAAACAAAAAACTAGCACCAGCAAGTGCAAAGGAGCTAAGTCCTGTATTCAAGGAGAGAAACAGATTAAGAAATGGAGAGAAGGGAGAGGTGGCCCCAGGACAACTCCCCACCCAGATAACTTTCCAATTGTGAAAAGAATGAAAAAATAAATAAATAAAAAGCTAGGGCCTGGGTGTGGTGGCACACCTTTAATTCCAGCACTGGGAAGGCAGAGGCCGGTGGATCTCTGAGTTTGGGGCCAGGCTGGTCAATAGAGCGAGTGTCAGGACAGCCAAGCGTAGGCAGTGAAGGACTGAAAGCTGGTGAAGATGTCATTGAACGAGGGAGGCCATGTTACAGCAAGCAGCAAAACTTGGCAGCTTCAGCCACATGCTCTGGAGTTAAGGATAGAAAAAATGGACTATGGAATTTGTCCCCCCTTCTCCCACCCAAGACTAAGGAAACCTGCTAAGGCCAGACATGGGTCAGGGATGTTCCTGAATGGAGGCTCCGAGATGTCATTGCATGAAGCTGTGAAGTTGAAGCCTGGACTGCCTTGGAGACCCCAAGATGTTAGAGATGCCAGAGCCATGGGACACCTGCTGAGGAGAGCTGGCAACAGGGAGTAGAGCCGGCCCAAGAGAAAGAAGTGTGTGTAAGTCAACAAAGCTAAAGGAGTTGGAGATCAGAAGAGAGTTTTGACATCTGACATAGAGATGCAGAGATTGGGGTTTGCCCAGCTGGCTTTCAGTCTGGCTTTGGTCCAGTATTTCCTCACGATGGTCCCTTCCCTACGTTTTGGAATGGTAATGTATATTCTGTGTGTTGTATGTTAGAAGCATGTAATCTGCTTTTTTGATTTTGATTTTACAGGGATTACAGTTGAGCAATTGCATGAATCTTAGAAGAGATTTTGAATTTTTTACTAATAAGTTTGAGACTATTTATAAACTATGGGGACTTTTGAAGTTTGGCTGAATGCATTTTTGCCTTATGATATGGCTATAAGCCTTTGGGGGGCCTGGGGATGGAATGTGGTGGTTTGAAAGAAAATGGTCCCAATCAGGGTGGCACTATTAGGAGGTGTGGCTTTGCTGGAGTGGGTATGGCCTTGTTGGAGGAAGTGGGTCATCATGGGGGCGGGCTTTGAGATCCCTTTGGTCAAGCTTTACTCAGTGTGACTGACAGTCCACATCCTGCTGGGACACCATGTCTGCCCATACACCACCACGTTCCCTGTCATGATAACTCTGAATTGTATGGGAGCCACCCCAATTAAACGTTTTTCTTTATAAGAAAAGAAAAAAGAAAAAGAAAGAAAAGAACCTAGCCTATTGAAAGTACACAAGCTAACAGACAGCAGTGAATGATTTTGTTGGTTGTCTAGAATCATGGAATGAGCAATACTGAAAGGCCAGGGGTAAAGAGGTCTATGAAAGAGACATTGAGCTGCCTCTAACACCTGGCATAAAATGTAGATAACTCTGTGCTGCATGATGCTGCTACTATGAGCAGCTATGCAGACACGATCTCAACCTGCCTCTTCAGGCTTATTCAATGAACGGGCCTTTGAATAATGTAGACATGGTAGGAGAGAAGGAGATTTTGCATAAGCCCAACAACATAGTTATCTCTCATTCACAAAAGCTAATCAAATTAATGGTGTTACTGACACTAGCCTATTGGTACCCAAGCCAATGCTGCATCTTTACCAAGACACTAGTTCTCAAGAAGGCCATGTTTTTACTTTGGCTCCTTTCCTACACTAATTCATTCTAACAAGATTGTCTTGTACTACATAAAGGATTGAGATTCCGAGCCTAGGCAAGTATCTGCTAACACGGGCTTTCACATCAGATTGTCTAACATGGGGGACAGAGTTATGGTAGTAGAGATGGGATGATGACCTCATGACCATGGAACTTACTAGTCTTGCTACACAACACATCATCCCCAAACTAGATGACCTGTTTAAAAAAAAAAAAAAAAGAAAGAAAGAAAGAAAAAGAAAAAACAGAATAGGATTTCTTCTCATCAACTTAAAAGGACACTCACAAGGTGAGGGCGCTAGCCTACAGGATGTGGTGTGCACACTGACTGGTGGTGTAGGAGAAACTCGAGCTACCTGGTTTCAAGGGTCTCAGACTTTTCCGTGGTAAATGAAATGATAAACCACCTGGATCACCACGGGAGGGAGAGAGAACGCTGGAATGTTTTAAGTCTTGGCGAGAAGCTGTATTTAGGAGGAGGAAACTTAATGTGAGGCTTGTGTGGCTCTGAGCACTATGGGAATTAGACGGCAATGAAGTTGCTGAGGTCCTGCTCAAATTCACCTTAAAGGAAGGTGTCCTTAACTCCCAATGAGTGTGCATGTTAGATAGCCACTTCTCCTCTGGAGTCTTGCCCTCAGCCAATGGAAGTCCTTTTTGGGAGGTGCTTCTTTTTCTCTGGAAGCTGGCATACAGCAGAGAACTACAGCTTGCTTGCCTGGAGATGGGAACAACTGTAGCTTGGTGGTTACGGCCATGCTTCCCATGGGATCGGGTAGAAACCAGTGCCCAGTCTCGACAGCATCTTTGTTCACATCCTCCTCCACTCTTGCCTTTTGTAATTAGAAATACTATATGCTATAATATTTTACCAACATCTGAAACAAAAGGAGAGGTAAAATCATCTGCGCTATATATTCTTATTTTCCTCCCCTGATGCCATTGTTTTCAAAAAGCCCTTGCACAAGAACCATCACAGATTCTGTTTCTAGAGAACTTGTACTAGGATGAGGCGTGAAGTAAATTCCCCAGAATCTTGATGGGTATGAATCCCAAACACAAGTATTTACAGTCAAATGGATTTCTCAGTAAAGGAAGATACAGGCCCACACATATATTGTACATTTCAATGAGTAAGCCATCTTCTACCATCCATCTTCACTAATGGGCTGGGAATCCTTTCAATAACCAAGAAAAATGAAGCTTCAAATTCTGCATGGGGCACATGCCTGTTTCAGTGACTTGTGGGTACATGCGTCTCCTTGGGAAGACATGTAGGTAGCTGTATGTCTGCATGGGAGTGCCTGGAATGAGTGCATGACTCAGTCACATGTCTTGGAAAAGAACCAGTAGACGTACAGGCTGCTGTGTAGATCACAGGTGAAGCACTTTGGAATTTAAAAAAAAAATGTACTTTAGGAAGATTTTTTTTATCTTGGGCACTCTACAGGACCTTTAGGTTACACTTGGACCTAATTGTGTGGACTTGGCTATTAGTGGGTTTTTACAGTTAGAAATATTACATTGGGAAGATAAGTTACAAATAGCTTGGAGAGAACAAAGAGTAGACAGAGATGTGTGTGCACTTCGCAGGTCATGACGATGAGAAAATATGCTCAGGGACTTACCCGAAACGCCACTGTGGCAGGGATAAACGTCTAGATCAGAAGATCTGGGTCACAGAACACCCCCAAATAAAAATTTAAAAACCCACTTTATTTGTCTGCTAGAAGATTTCCTGGAGCCACATGCACAGTTATTGAAATATTTGATAAATGTCAGAGTGAATTTGGCCCAACATTTTAGTACATTTGGTTTAGTTTTATTAACGATTTAATTTTGAAGTTGGCCTTGTCAGTGACCTCTCATGTGCTAAAAATATCAAAAGAAAACTTAGAAAATTGATATTATCTAATAATAAATAAAAGTTTGCTCAGGCAGTTTTTTTTTTTTTTTTTTTTTTTTTTTTTTTTTCATGAAAGCAGGGATATTTTAAATCCCTTCAAGGGATTCCACATCAAATGGCTTTGGGTGAGGACAGATGTCAAGAATTTCAAAAGGGACCTGATTTGGAATATAAATAAGACTTCACAGGAGGAAAGAGAGTGTAGTAATATCTGTTTGTTCTGGACGGGTAAAAAATATTGAAATACAAATAAGGAGCTGTAGGTTGCATTTTTACAGATTCCGCTTCCTAAGGACCCTCAGGACGTTTTTCAGGCCTTTGGATCTTGTGTCTAGCAGCAGCCCCAACCCTACCAAGTTCAGCTATATGTAATTGCCTGGAGATTTCTCCGTTTGAGGGGTCCTCTCTGATCTGACCAAGAACATGCCATTTTGGAAGAGCGTAGCTTCAGGCTTTCCCTTTGGCTCACAGGGTATTTGCCTCACCCAGGTCCTGTCCTCTGAGTCACGCAGCATAAGCTGCAGGTTTGGAACCCGGTCAGGGACTGATCCAGGCAAGTGATAAGCTGACATCAAAAGATTTGGCACTCAGGTCCATGGAAGCACCTAAAAGGACAGACGCTTGTCCAAACCTCATGTGCTCCCCAGCGCCAACAAATCTGGACTGGAAATCTTACAATGAGATGATTTCCTATGAAGTATCAGATACTGTTCTTTATGCTTCCCACCAGGTCATACATGCCAGGACAATAGATTTGGGGAAAAAGAATCCCACATTTTAGGATTGCTACTTCTGATCATGGTTTAGTCTCAAAGGCAAAACTCTTAAAGGAGAAGTGCTGACAGAAGAGAAGGAATTTCACTGTGTGTGCGTGCATGCATGTGAGTGTGTGTGCGTGCAAGTGTGAGTGCGCGTGCGCGTGCATGTGATTGTGCGTGCGTGAGTGTGTGTGAGTGAGTGTGTTTGTGCGTGCATGCCTGTGTGTGAGCGTGCATGCGTGCGTGTGTGCGTGCGTGATGTCCATACCGATCATCAGCCTCTGGATTCCTAGAAAAATATCGCATTCCACTCTCTAGACACTAGCACCTGTTGGTGTCTCCTTTACCACTTTAGCCGTCTAAGAATCCGTAAAGAAACAAATCTCTAAAGAAAAGAATTAGAATTGTGAAGAAGGAACAATGTCCTCTAATTGAATTCAGCCTTTTCTTACTTTTCCATTACCATGGCCCCAAGTGACGAACGGAAGAGAGAATTAATTTGACCCACAGTCCCAGAAGGCTCAGAGCCCATAATTCTTTCGTAGCAGCAGGAGCAGGAAGCTGGGAGATCCGATCCTCAAGGGCAACCATGAGGCAGAGTAAACCAACCGCGTGAGGCTACAAATGCTTAGACCCCGCCCCCAGTGACGTACTTCCGCAGCAAGCCCTCCCCAAACAATGCCACCAAGGTGAGACCAAGTGACTGAATATGTGAGCCTGTGGGGGACAGTCCTCATTTAAACCTTTGCTTCATCCATCTAACAGCTTTCTAGTGAGGGTGCACACTTCTTTATGTAGTGGAACCTTATTTATGATTTATTAAAGCTTCACTGAGGATTCAGAAAAGCAGACTCAGCAGGAAGCCTTAGAAGCCAGGCTTTAATCCCAGCAACCAGAAGCCGGGAGGTGGTGGTGCAGACCTTTAATCCTGGGACTCAGGATTAAGACATAGATCAGTCTTTGTGAGTCCAAGGCCACCCAGCTCTATCCAAGAGTGAGTCAGTCTAAAAGAGAACTATAGCCCACATCTCTAATCCCAACATTAGGGAAGTATATAAGGTCTCAGTAGGGGCATCGTTCTCCAGCCACACTGAGGAGCGGCAGCAACCGAGGCTGGGCGAGAGCTGGTGGAGACAGGATCAGCCCCTTCAGTCTGAGGTAGAGGTGGAATCTGCTGGCTGGCTGCTTTGCTTTCCTGACATTCAGCTGGAAGTTCGAACCCCAATATCCGTCTCTGGGTCATTTACTAATGCGTGTTACATTTTGCACTAAACAGATCGTACCTTTCCCCACTATAGACTAGTGTAAAGACTAAGGGCCTGATAATTATTTCAGTCTTCTGACATGTATTTAACGAAGGCTTATTTTCAGGTACTATGATTCTCTGGAGTCACAAATATGAACAGGAAGTAGACGGATGCCTTCAAGTGAGTGCAGGATTCCTGGGTATAAGTACACATTTCCCACCAAGTGTCCCACTTAAAGTATCATGCATCACTAATGATTTAATTTTTAGGTGCCATTGTCTTAAGATTCTTAAATATTTGAGTCAGGAACCTGCATTTTCATTTGTACTGGGCCTCAAAGATCATGTAGCTAGCCCTGGTAACAAAGCTTATTGGAGGGGGAAAAAAAAAAGCCCGAGTAATGTATAAGGAAGAAAAGAAATGAATTCCAGAGGGACAAGTGTCTGCATGCATTTCCTAGAAGCCAAACACTTTAATGTAAGATGTGCAATTTTAGCGATAATTTCATAGAAATTTGCACCTTACAACTGTTATAATTTTGCCTAGGCACTGCAAAATTGTGTTAATTTGTGCTGATTAGTCTAGCCAAGCCCAGAGGTTATGTTTGGAACTTTATTTCTAAGTCATCATCTCAGAATATTTTCACTTCCCACAGCCTATTCAAAAGAGCAAATTTTTAGGTCTTGGTACAGAGGAGAGGATATGATGCAAAAAAGTCTCTCTCTCTCTCTCTCTCTCTCTCTGTGGGTGTGTGTGGGTGTGTGTGCAAATATTCACAAAAACATTTCAGCTGTGAACAGGCAGACATTTGGTCATTAAGCATTTTGCTTCAGGGTGCCACTGTCTCGAGCTGTGTACAAAGTGAGTTTATTATAGTAATTTTAAATGATTAGGTGACCGGGGTGAGAGGTCATCCAAGAGAAAGTGTAAGTGGGTATGCGACGCCAATGAAGATTCACATACACACACAGAGAAAGAAATGCACCCTAGATAACAATGAAGATAATAAGAAACTAAGAACAGTATTGCTTCATCCATAGCAAATTCATGTCTTATACTCTGTGAGTTGCTTTGGTGAGTTAAGGATAGCTTTTTGGTTTCCATTAAATGAATGGGTTTTTCTTTTTATTTAAATTAATTAATTAATTCTTATTTTACATATTGATCCCAGCTCCCTCTCCCTCCCTCCCTTCCATCCTCCCATGCCCCTGACCTCCCCTCCCATCCCACCCCCCCAATCCACATGTAGGGTGAGGCCTTCCAGGAGGGGTCATCAAAATCTGTCTAGTCATTTGGAGTAGAGACCAGGCCCTCCCTTCTACCTCTAGGCTAAGGGAGTATCCCTCCATGGGGAATGTGCTCCCAAAGTCCTTTTGTGCACCAGGGATCCATCCTGGTTCCACTGTCAGAGGTCCCTTAGACTGCCCAGGCCTTCTAGCTGAGACCCATGTTCAGGGGGTCTGAGTCAGTTAAATGTCAGAGTTGAACACTGTGTACCCAATGTTTCTACTCTCTTTTAAGATTTTTGGAACTTCAAGTACAAGTATATAGAACCGAAGGGTGGAAGAGGAGCCAGAGGAGAGACGAAGTCAGACACCTGGGTCCATCAGTTTGGGTGACATTCATCAAATAGGCACCATACTATGCTAATAACACTTCGGATCTAAATTAAGAACTAAGAAGTTTTCCAGAGAGCCTTTTTGTTGTTGTTGTTTTGTTTTCTGTTTTTTTTTTGTATTTATTTATTTATTTGTTTGTTTGTTTGTTTGTTTGTTTATTGAGCCAGGGTTTCTCTGTGGCTTTGGAGCCTGTCCTGGAACTAGCTCTTGCAGATCAGCCTGGTCTCGAACTCACAGAGATCCACCTGTCTCTGCCTCCCAAGTGCTGGGATTAAAAGCATGTGCCACCAGTGCCCAGCCTTCCAGAGAGCTTTGAGGAAAGGAACATACTAAAATATGGCTCTTAACAGTCAGCATGAGGAAGGCTTATAGCACATTTTATGTAGCACAGAAGTATAGAGGTGTGCCTCTGCATTAGGTTCTCAGAAAAAAAAGTGATAAGAATGTTTCTTTTTTCAATCAACTCTTGTATATCAGAAAGATGATGGATTACAGAGTGTTTCTCGGAATGTACTAGAAGCATCAGCCCCACTTCCAGAGATAAGTGTGTCTGTGCATTTGTGGTTTTAGGACCAAAGGGTCTGGAGTGGTGAACACAGGGAACCATGCCTTTTGAGATGTTGAGCCCCCTAATGTGATACAAATCTGAGTTACTGGAATTCTTCTTAGTCTTCCCAACTATTGAAATCTTATATTGTTGCCTTCCCGTCCCTTCTTCTAGTGGAGGCAGGTGGGGTCGCTTCCTTTCCTGGTGGGTATGGGTCCAAAGTTGCAGAGAGGGAAGAGTGATGAGCAAAGAGGTCAAGACGAGGCTGGAGAAATCCACAGAATCAGCTGACCTGAACAAGGGGGAGCTCATGGACTCCAGTCTGACAGCTAGGAAACCAGCATGGGACCAGACGCCCTGAATGTAGGTGTCAGTTAGGAGACCTGGGCAGTCTGTGGAGCCTCTGGTAGTGGATCAGTGTTTATCCCTAATATAGGAATGGACTTTGGGAGCCCATTCCACATAGAGGGATACTCCCTCAGCCTAGACACATGGGGGAGGGCCTAGGCCCTGCTCCAAATGATATGACAGACTTTGAAGACTCCCCATGGAAGTCCTCGCCCTCCCTGGGGAGCAGAAAGGGGATGGGATAAGGAGTTGGGGGGACAGGGGAGAAGGGAGGGAGAGGAAACTGGGATTGACACATAAAACAAGCTTGTTTCAAATTTAAATTAAAAAAGAAAAAAAAAAAAAACACCATCAGCAACAAAAGTAGAGACACAGACAGTTTGCTTTCGTTGTTCATGCTCTAGGAAGCGGCAGTGTAGTGATTTAATGAGGGAGTAGAGAGGGCCCTCGTCGAATCCCCAAACATGTGGGACTCTCATCTTGGCCTCTAGAGTCATGTAAAGGAAACTTTTGTTTTAACCGTCCACTCTGCTCAAACTAAGGCTGTGATTACACGGCGCCACTGAAGAGTGGAATGGGTAAAGAGGACATCAACCACAGCTGCCTCGATGCCCGTGAACAATTGCCATCTGCCCATGGTATTTCCTGGCTCTGCGTCTTCCTTAGTGTTGGCCAGGTCCCTGGTCCCACCACACCTGCCAACCTCTGGTGCTCCCAAACCCATTCACCTTTTACTGTGCTATAATTCATCATCCCATCTTCCGCTTTTAACTAGTCACATGTTTTTAACCTAAAATGCTGTCTGCTGCGGGTCATGCTGGCCCAGAGCACACACATGCTTTGCAGCGCTGTTTCTGCTCGTCTAGAAGGCAGTTCACCATTGGTGTAAGACTTACCACTAAAAAGCCATGTTCCAAAACAAACAAACAGCGGTAGAAGCTCTGAAATTTCCTTTTTTTTTTTTTTTTGTAAAAATTAAATGAAAACTCACACATAGAGATAGACCTGATCAGTGATTTGGATTGGATGTCCTCTCCCTGGTTAGCAAATTGGACAAGGAGTGTTTTGTGTTCTTTCCTCTGGAAGTACAAATCAAGCGTGATTGTGGGCCAACTGGATAAACACAAGAGTCTCTAAAACTTCAAACTGAATTGTATACATGCAATTCAATTGTATATAACATCAAGAATGCTGACATTTTAATTTATTGTAGGCTATATCCCTATTCCCAATGGCCATAACATCTGTGTACTAGGTAGTTAGAAATCTGTTCATCATCCTGGAATCAAGGAAATTGAGGGTCGAATTAGTCATCAAAAAGTTTGAGAGCCAAATAATTATTTAGAAATATGTAATAGCAAGCTGTAGGGTGTAGTTTTTGGAGATATTTTACCTCTGTTCAGAGAATTCTGACAAACTTTGGCTTCCCCCCGTGTCCCTTACAAAAAGATATTTTTCAGTGTAGGCCACACTTTTTCCTTTCACTTGCATTTTTAAAAGATCGATTAATATTCATGATTGATAAATAATTAATCATTACTTCATGGAAGTGAGAAGGAATCCACCCTCAGACTTCTAAAGTTATATCAAACCATGGTTTGTATATAACATAGAGGAGATGCAGGGTTCTGGTTACTTGACTCAGGGTCCCATGGGCCTGGAGCTGAGCTTTGCTTGGGTTTCTACCATCCCTTTTTTTTTTTTTTTCTAGTTACTTCCATAGCAGCTTTGATGCTATTCAAGAGGTGTTCTGGGGGATCAATGTGGGTCAGATGGCTTGTGTTTTATAAGACAGATGAAACTATTGAAGTGTAATCCAGACCTACATCACCACTACATATAGTCTGTTTTATGTTCCCACTGGGATAGGGGAAGGCAGCTCTTTGCCTTTTTCATCAATCCCTGGCCTCCCCTTTGGGATAGAGACTTTCATTAATGGGCAAGTCAGATAAAAGTGAAAGAAATCTAAGAGCCAGAGTTTGCTGATTTACACAAGAGCTGAGAGAGAGTGTGTGTGTGTGTGAAGGAAGAGAGACTGTGATGGGCTTGGAATGAGGGAACATATTTAGCTACAAATTGGTAATCAGGAGCAAAGAATAACTTGTTGAAACAGAATTTGAGGGATGAGAAGGAGTTGAGTTGCTGTGAATGATGAGTCAGACAAAGACCAATCAACGTTCTCTGCAGTAATTTCTGACTATGCTATTGGACTGTTAATTTGAGTGAAATACGGTGGTAAGGCTGGGACCCTGGAGCTCTGTGGTTTATTTGGATCTGGGTTAGAGGAGAGATGTACTGTTCTTTTAGGTTGAGTCATGTCAGGACGTGTGAGTACTGGACCCATGGGTGTGTGGCCAAGCACAGTGGCAGAGAGGGTCTTAAGATTAGAAACATCCCGTGTGTTATTGATTAGGGATAAAACTCTTGAGAATTGTGTCTTTGAATTTATGGTCTGTTAAAAAAAAAATCACATGGATTAAGGGAGAATGTTTTGAGGTCTTAAGCTGGGCAAAGAAGAGCATTGGTTGGGGACAAAAATGGTGATTGGTGGCAGGACACAGTAGAGGGGCAATAGGGAGCAATACTGTGGGAGGAGCCTCCTGGAGCGCTGGATACAGACAGAAAATTGTAGCTGGCATGTGGGTGCCTATCTAGTCTAATTGGGCAAATCAAATGAGAGATGCTTGAAGAGTTTTCCCAGAGCAACTGGTAAGAGAGGGACCCATGAAAATGCACAACACCTTCCATATTGCAAGGCCGGGTTCCCAGTGCCTGGAAGCTGGGAAGAGGAAGGCAGATACATTGGTTTTGGAGAAGAGTCCAGTGGCTTGGGTTGCTTCCTTGTCCACTCATGTTTGTGGGTATCCACTCCTTCTTGACTCAGAGGGACTTCATGGATAAAACACTATCAGTGTTATCCGGGCAGTTCCAATAATTTCCCTCCCAGCTAAGCATTCTATTTGCATTTACATTGCCACTAGAAAAAAAGATATAGAGAGATGTTAAAATCTGTGTTACTAACCTAATTTTTAGAAATTTTTCTCTGCTTTGATTAACATTAAATAGTAAGTATCGACTTTAAAATTCTTCAGAAGAAAGCATTTTTTTTTTTAAACAATGGCTCTAGGTTTTCATTTTGCACCTGAGCTAGCAAACTATGTAGGCTACCTTGAGGAAGGAAACTAGTAAATCATAGTTGTCATATACTGAGAGTGTTTGGTGGCAATGGAGTCAACATGCTCTACTGTTGGAAATGATGGTGGGGCGGGGCTTTGGATGGGTAAACTGATGGGAGATGTTCTGTAAATATGTTTCTTGTATTGGTTCATGAATAAAACACTGTTGGCAAATAGGAAAGCAAGAACATGAGTGATTGGGATGGTAAACTCCTGTGTTAACCTTTGATATTCCCAACACTGGAGATCTTTATGGTTTTGAGAACTGGATAATAGCTTTCATAAAGGTCAGTTAATAAGCTGGATACAGATTTTCAAATATTCTTAAACTTTCTACTCTGTATATCTAATTTTGTAGTTGAATACATCAAGGTCTTAAAGTTAAATTACTTTCATGCCATGGTCCCTGTCTTCTGGCTTAGTTCTCTTCTGTTAGTGATTAATTTTAATGGGCATTCTTCTGGGAAGTATTTTTATTTTTCATGCTTTCAGAAATGTTACTAGATAGAAAATGGCAATATCAATCTTTACTTAAAATTTCTAATAGCATTAAGCTAATCAGTATATTTTTTTATATTACCTTGTTTATGTCAACCACATATTTAATTTTTTTGAAAGGTTTTCTCTGTATAACAGTCCTGGCTGTCTTTGAACTCTCTCTGTAGACCAGGCTGGCCTCACACTCAGAGATCCACCTGCCTCTGCCTCCTGAGTGCTGGGATTAAAAGCATGCACCACCACCAAGTTAAATGCCATTTTAAATGTTTCATTAAGTTTTAATCTTTTTTTTTGAATGCTAGAATATATTTATTAAATTCTTCCAAATGAAAAGAAATGTCAGTTATGGATGTTATAATTTAAAGTTGAATGGTACTTTTGGAGGAATTTCTGCAAACTCTATTATCAATGTCTCAGTGCCTTCAAACAAAATAGACAAAACAAGAGAAAACACAAAGAGAAAGAATTGAAAGAAGTTTTTCCCTCCCCAAACATGTACTGTAATAGTTAGGTACAATATGGTACTTTCTGAGTTTAGAAGAGACACCCGTTGATATGGCCCTATATTGGAAATCTTCTTTGTTTCTTTTGCCTTTGGAAATTGAATGAGAAGGATAAAAATAGTATCTTGCTTCTGTTTTTTGGGGGGAATAGTTTTGATCAAAATTATTTTTTTTTGTAGAAAAAGTCTATAATAATACACATTCATACATTGCAGAAAAAAAATATTCTGTGGGGGACATAATGAGCAGAAATGAACCCTGAGGGTTGTCTACTAAGATGAAGATGAGGAAGCTTTCATCTTTCATTCCAAACTTGTAAAAATGGAGTTTTTAAAATGAATACTTTCTTGTATAAGCAAAAAGTAATTCAAATGCAGAAACCAAATCGGACCACACATCATGTCTGTTCTGAAGGAACTGATAAGAGTGTTCTGAAACCCCTCATCTCGTAGCCGAGAGAAGCAGAAGGCGAAGTTGGGAGGAGGCATCAAGATCCGTGAGACACAAAGTGGTGGCCTGCGGAGTCGTCTGTAAATCAACATCTGCTAGCATTTTGTCTGTAATGTGGGCAAGCACATTTGCCGAGAGAGTCCGCTTACTCAAACTTGCTCCTGACTATTGTCACAGTGAACACTGGTCTTGCTACATTCTCGGAATGGGGTTGGGAGGAGACAGAGGCCAGAAGGAGGAGTATGAACCAGAGAGGAAAGCATTCCTCAAGGCAGGCTGCGATCTGCAGAAAAATCTCAGGAGTGTCTCTTAAAGGTACTCCTGTTCTTAATTTTGCTTGAAACCATGCACACCCTTTGATGTACTGGCTCCAGTAATACACACCTCCTTCCTTTCCAGCCAGCCATATGAACTTATTTAGATCACAATCCCCTGCCAGAGGCCAGGAAGGAGATGTGTACAGTAATTCCAAACACGGCTAGAAAGAGGAGGTGGCTGGGTGGTTTTCATAAAAGTCAGCGACACCTATCAAATGGCATTAGAAATATGTAGGGAGGACTGTTTGCAGTTGCTTCAAATTGACATGATAGTACCTGCCTTACATGAAACTGCGTATTACTGAATGGTCTTTCAAGCATTCACACAAAGTCATGCAGTCAGCAAGACAGTTCCAACTGCCCAGAAAAAACAGATGTTAAGTAGTGACTGCTCTTTGATTTAGAAACGAAGTCAAGGGTCTTCTATTGCTTTTGAGTAAGTCAAGCTGTCTGAAAGCAAAACAACTCAAATGAAAAACATTCTTTTTGTATTGTGGGTTTACCCCTTGCGACACTGTATAGTCTTCACGTGCAATGGGATCTACTACATACAGCTGGAAAAGTTCTAAAAGGAAAGATCGATCTTCAAGGTGCTCGCAGTTGTAAAACACCGGTTTTCCGCCTCTTTCGTTATACTGCAAGGAAACTATTAGTTATCAAAGCATGTCTTTGGTGTAGACAGGCCGAAAGCCATTAGTTACCTGTTCATTTCATACATGAAGCAAAACTAATTATGTCATTTTCATTATGTATTGCTGGGGCTCCTTCTTTTAGACAGTTTTTTTTCCTCTAATTTATAAATCAAAAAATTATATGACCAAAGTAATATGGCCTTTAAACTTTCTTCCTTAACACCTACATGCTGTCTTCTGACAGATGAAAGAGCACCCTTGAGCAAAGCATTTGATTCTGCAGAGGGCTATAGTCTTCCAGTAAGTCTTGGGATGTGAGTCTTCAGAAGCAGTGTAGTCTGTTTCCTGCAGTCCTTAAGTTCAGCTGCTGGCAGAATGTCTTCCATTTATTCTCTCTGTATACAGGAATCACCACCATCTTTCTCAAAGGAGAGCAAAAGGCTCATTCCACATTCTTTCCCAAGTACAATGACCTTTCCTTGAGTTTGATGGCAGCCCAACCTCATGATTAAGATGAGAAATAATTATCCAGAATGTAAGACTAATGTCTTATTACATCTTTGAATACCCCAGGGAGTTTGGTTAGCTCATGGATGCGTATATATACACACACACACACACACACACACACACACACCCACCCACCCACCCCCACCCCCCACACACACAGTATGTGTGTATGTGTGTGCTTGTATCCTTAAAGAGCAGTTGAAATTTACATAACATGCTGATTATAAAGGAAATCTTAATTTTTAAGTATTAATATTTTCTCCATGAGCATACAAATCCCTGAGGTACAATTTAGTCCAATACTGCTTGGACTAAATTGCTAAGCAGTGACAGCCAAAATCCTGTTTACCAAGTCCTAGGCTGTTGCTCACGTGTTTCAGACAATATTCCATATTTAAAAAAAAAAAAACAAATCAGGGCACTCCCTTAGAGACCGAATTAATAAGACTTTCTAGAATTTGAAAACCAAAAATTTAAAATAATCAGCAGATATTTCCAAATATCCAGATGTTTGGCATTATATAGCTGAAATGCCTGGATGTTTTTGTAGGAAGCCCTTCATCCTATTGTTTGAAGTCAGGTGGCGATGGTCTATGTCAACTATGAGCATGGGGCCAGGATTTGCCCAGGGTTTATGTGTGGTCATTGTGTGCTCAAAGGAAACAGGCCATATGCTTAATGGAAATCAGGTGTCATGCCCTCGAGACATGCAGTAGATGCTCATTTCTGAAACAGTGGATTTTACAGGGGGGTAGAACACAAGCTGCTGTGTTACCTACAGACAGTAGTGTTTTCTTGAACTAGGCTCCATTAAATGGCAAATGCGTGATTGTTTTTGTCAACCTCTAAAACTCACACATCTCCTTTACAGCTGACCTTTGGCTTTTGTGTTGACCCCACATCGAATTTCACTGGATAATTTCTTTTCTGTTCCGCCCTCCAAACTCACCAAAATTGTACATTCCTCTGAGAATTTGGAATTGAGACCAAGTCATTGTCATTCAGTTGGGCTAGTCATTTAATCGGAGGAGAAATAAATACTTTGATAGCCAAGCTGGGAGTAAAGGAGGCTGCTTAGAAATAAAGCAAAGCGAGAGGCGAAAAGTGAATCCCTGAGCTCCATGGCCCCCAGAATCTGGCTTGGGGAGGCTGCCTTTCAGGGGTTGGTGGTGGTGGTGGTGATGATGATTGGATGACGATGTTGAAATGTCTTTTTCCCTCCATGTTTGACCCACGTTCTGTCATTGACCCACGCTTGACTATAGATGTGCTGTATGCTTGGGAAACTTTGAAACTCAGAATTAGGTAAACAGTGCCTGTGTTTGCTGTCAGAAAGCAGTCTAGGTTAAGAGGGAGAATGCCAGCTGTGGCGGTATGATAGGTCTTTGCCGGTCCTTGGTTACACTCTCTTTGGGGTGTCTCATAGATAGGCATTACTCTGTGTACACTGGTTCATTTTGGTATAGTCTGGTGATTGGGTGAGAAATGGAAATAATGTGGAGGAAAGTAGCCTTGAAAGATTTGCGAATGACACATTTAACTTTATTTATTTGTTTATTTATGGGACAGGGTTTCTCTGTAGCTCTGACTGTCCTGGAATTTGCTCCATGGGCTGGCCTCAAACTCAGAGGTACACCTGCCTCTGCCCTCTGAGTGTTGAGATTAAAGGCAGGTGTCACTACAGCCCAGCTAATTTAGTATTTTTAAGTCAAGTATTTCATGTTATGTAAAGATCCTTTGAAAATACTTATAAAAATTCTAAATCAGAATAAGTTGAAAACTTGCCAAAGTCCCCAATTCTTCATACACAGATGTAAACTGACAAATAGAATTGAAAACAGCAATTAAGATATAGGGACAGCATCATAACTGAAAAATAGGCTTTTAAATTATTATATCTCTAACATCTGCATTTCATGTCAATGACCTCATGTCAAGGGTGCTTAATTTAAAGTTGTGGGTTTGAAGACAAAACTTCAATACATACGTATGTCAGACATTATCCATAGATTCAGTAAATGTTTCATGATGGAATTTACTTACATATGACCTAAGATTTAAATTTCACAACTAGCCAATAGACAAACTCATGCATAAATAAATATCTGGAAAACAGTTAGAAAACAACTGTGTCTGTGCTAAACATGCATTATTCCCTAAACCATACAGCACATCATTCGTTAGCATTCATATTATATTACTATACATAATCTAAGGATGACTTACGTTAAAGAGAGGGTTGTGTAGGTTATGTACATACACAATGTCAACACTCTGAGTCAGGATAGGATCAAAAATTTCTGAGCTGGTTGCAGCTTAAAATACACACAGGCACACACAACATGTTTCTGAAGCAGCTTCTTTTACAAACTATTCTGAATTGTGGGTGTCAATACAGCCTAGTTTGTTCCCATTTTCTCATTCCCACTGGTCAAAGTATTATCCCTTCTGTGGGAAGATGTAATTCTCATTACCTGAATCTAGAAGTCATATGGTTTGACCAGTTCACATGTGATGTGGGTCCAAAATAGCAGGCTTTGGGGGAGCCCCAGCCTTCTTATTTCCTTCATCCCATCGTGTCAGTCATCACTAATACCCAGAGGTACTCTCCACTTGCTGGCCATGCTAGCCTGGGAATCAGGTGGGTGATCTCTACTCTTCTTCCTGCCTACCCAGGACTTCAGTGGACTCTCTTGGAAGGGACTTAGACTCGCTTCCTAACAGGCAACCCACAGCTGCTACATATATTTCTAAGATCCAGAGAAGGCAACAAAAACCAAAGAACAGAATACTCACCCAACAAACACAAGACCAGTTATCAACGCTAGAACTGAGATCATCCCAAACCTAGAAATGCAAATATACAACCATTAACATACCAGACAATATGCCTCCCCCAGAACCCAGCAGCCTCAGTACAGTAGGACCTGAGAAACCCTCCATAGCTGAAACCTAAGACAAGGATTTCTAAGTAGCAATTATGAATACATTCAAGGCACTGAAAGAAGACATGACCAAATCCATTCATGGACTCCGTGAAAATACAAAGAAAGAGTGGACTGAAATAATGAAAACAGTTCAAGAAAGTAGGATATAGAATCCCTAAAGAAAACCTAAATGGGAGATGAAAAATTTAGGAAGCCAAACAAAACTTCACCAATAGAGTATAAATGAAGGAAGAGAGAATCTTGGTCATTGAAGACACAATAGAAAAAATAGATACCACAGTCAAATAAAATAAAATCCTGGCACAAAACATACAGGAAATCTGGGACACTATGAAAAGACTAAATTTATAAATAGTAGGAATAGGGGAAGAAGAAGAAACCTAGGTAAAAGGCACAGAAAAAAATGTTTTCAACAAAATCATAGGAAAAAAAATTTCCTAACATAAAGGAGATGCCTATAATGGTTCAAAAAGCATATGGATTTTCAAGTAGGCTATACCAGAAAAGAAAATCTTTTCAACATATAATTATCAAAACATTAAATGTAAAGAACCAAGAAAGAATGCTAAAAGCTGCAAGGGAAAAAGATCAAGTAATTTAAAATGGAAGAACTATTAAAATAACACCTAACTTCTCAACGGAGACTCTAAAAGCTAGAAATGCCTGCACATATGTTCAATAAACTCTAAGAGACTACAGATGTCAGCCAAGACTACTATACGTAGCAAAACTTTCAATCACAATGGATGGAGAAAGAAAGATATTCCAAGATAAAACTAAATTTATGCAAGAATCTATCTGCAAATTCAGCTCTACAGAAGGTTGTGGAATGAAAACTTCAACATTAAGAGATTAACCACACCCAATAAAACGCAAGAAATAAATTACTCTAGACCAGAAAAATCAAAAGACAGAAAAAAGCCCCTCACAATAACAAAAACAAAACAAAACAACAACAACAACAACAAATCCTTATAGGAATCAACATACACTGTTCACTGATAACCACATAATGGTCTCATGTCACCAGTAAAATACAGATTAACAGAATGAATGCTAAAATAAGACCTACCTTTCTACTGCATCCAATCAACACACCTCAACACCAAAGACAGACATCACCTCAGAGTAAACAGTTGGGAAAAGATATTTCAAGAAAATGGACCCAAGGAACAAGCCTATGTAGCCATTTTAATTCCTGGCCGAGCTTCAAACAAAGGTAATTAGAGGAGATAGGGAAGGACACTACACACTCATCAAATGAGTAATCCACCAAGAAGACATTGTAATTTTTAACATCTCTGATCCAAACATAAAGACACCCGAGTCCATAAAAGAAGCACAACTACAGTTAAAATCACACATTGATCCTCACAGTCATCCACACGAAAACCAAACAGAGAAATACTGGATCTAAGTGACATCATACATCAAATGGACATAAACTGGTATTTTCAGAACATTTCACTCAAACAAAAGAATATATCTTCTGCTCAGCAGCTCATTGAACTTTCTCCACAACTGACTACAAGTCTAAGCCAGATGGGATTCTAGGACAGAGAAGGGGAATGAACACTTACCCCCATGCCTAACCTAGAAGCTATCTCCAACTGACAACTCCTGGCAAAAAAAAAAAAAAAAAAAAAAAAAATAGTGTTCTCCAAAAAGGTCTCACTGGGTGTACGGACAACTCCTAAGGGCAGGGTCTACTCCCAGTAGTAGACTGCCAACACAAACAAATTCAATGGTATTTTTAGAGATATTTTTTTTCTCACAATGCTTTTTCTGGGAGTTTTTTTCTACCTTACAGGTCTTTCATTTATATATTGTGTTTTCCCATTTTATGGAATTTGAATGTGTGTCTCTACATCTATATGTATTTCCTGTGCTTCCCTCCCCCTTTGGCTCATTTTTGTCTGTTTGCTTCTTCTCTATTCTGATTTGCTTGTTTTTATGTTATATTAATTATTATTATTTAGATGACTGTTCTCTAATGAGAAAAAGAAAGAAAGGGTGTTGGTTTGGGTGGGTGCAGACCGAGGAGGATGGGGAGGACTTGGGGAGGGAAACTATCGTCAGAATATATTGTGTGAAAAAAGGTTCTATTTTCACTAAAAACACAGAACAACCTGACCAAAAAAAAAAAAAAAAAAAAAAAAAAAAACAAAAACAAAAACAAAACAAAAAAAACCACACACACACACACACACACACACACACAAGAAAACGAAAACAATAAATAAATAAAATAGCAGGCTGGCTACATCTGGTACTAGGATCCAGTTATCTCCTCCAGGGGATTCTGAGGTTAGCCCATGGCATTAATATATGAGACCCTAGCAGCAACTGAACAAATAGTTGAGGTCCAAAAGGCAAAGTGAACTGAGACTCTATGGTTCACCCATAGCCTAGATACGGGGAGGAGAGCCTCAGCTTTGTTTAGCTGTGGAGAGCACCCTGCAATGGAAAACAGCTGGATTCCACAGAGGCAGTTGACTTGTTAGGAGTTAACAACTAATATCTGCTTGCTGGGCAGGTGAGATAACTCTGCAAACGAAGGTTGTTGCTACCAAGACAGATGACCTGAGTTCTATTCTACGATGGGCCCCATATAGTAGAAGGAGGGAACTGACTCTACAAGTTGAATTTCTGACCTTGTCATGCATGCTTTGGGATGTAAGTGTGTGCTTGTGCACACACACACACACACACACACACACACGTATAATTTTTTTAAAAATTGCCTTTTGTATGGGGTTAACTTTATATCACTCTTAATGAAACCCTGATGCACCAGTCTTAAATTTTTATAAGTAATATAAGCCAGAGCTCCCTTAAAACAATAGAGACAACCCCAGGCTGCTATGTAAGAGAGATGGATTAGAAATATTATGTGACACAAAAAATGATGTTTGCATCATTCATAAGTGTCCAGGGCTTGTCTCCATTTGAGGAATGATGTTTGCTATTTTTAAACCCTTCCGGAGACTCTGGCTTTGCCTTCTCTCTCTCTCTCTGGGGGCAGTACCTTTCATGACACAGTGCCCCAAACACTGCTGGATGGAATAAACCCAGAGCAGCACTCAGTTCTCCAGACAGCATCTGACCATGCTCCTGTTGTTGTTGGATCAGTCCTGTGGCTGGGTTGACCTTTTGGAGCTGATGCATTCTTAACAGCCCATGGCTCGAGGTGTTAGGATGTCAGCCAACTTGAAAGAAATATAATCCTAGAACACTGTGTATTGTTAACTTTTTTCCCCTTCAATAGATTTTCAAAAAGAGCTTAGGAATGAGAAAGTGGAGTGGGAAAGAAGCCAAGAGGAAGAGAGAGGAAAAGACATGGTTCACCATCTCACGTTGTGGGGTTGCTACTGCTGTGATCAGCCAGTGGTCTTTTCCCTTAATGCCCAGCTCCAAATATTGCTTAGCACCGTGTCCTGGGGTGGAGAACCAATGGCAATAGAGTGGTTTTTTCTTTTCTGCCCAAGTAAGGGGACAAATGGAACAGAGATGCCACATGTTTAGAAGAATCTGGCTTGTTCTTTTCTCCCCTGAACAGAGTTCTTGTTCCTAATTGAGAATTGCTCAGAACAGAGTAGTGATGGAAATGTTTTTCAAGCTAAATGTCCTTCAAAACTTCACCAAAGTTTGTAATTTAAAGACTGTCTGTTAACTGTAATTGTAATTTGCTCCGGAGCTGGCTACAACTCACTAGTTAAAAGGGCTAAAATTCAAAACTAAAGGTCACAATAGGGTTACATAAGGAATGGGCAAGCAAGCTCGGAATTGGCTCCGATTTTTGTCTTAGTCTTTTATGGCCTCAGATTTGGGGAATTTTTGGAAATTAACAGTAGGATAGTTTTCTTTTTTTAATCTTTAAGGAGGAAAAATAGATCTAGTTCCCAATATTCTGTATGATATGACAAATCACAGTAAAAATTTTAAACTACTCCTAAGCTAGATGCACAGCCTTTCTGGTTGAGTTTTGAATCACAAAGCTGCACAGACTGGCCAATACCAGATTATCTCCTTCATTACCATCCTGAATGGCAAAGATTTCAGGGTTGCATCTCTGTGCATGGCCACAGCCTTATTTGGTGAAAGTCCATAATAGAAAGGAGGGTAATACATTACTTCACCCTATAATTTTCCTTTAGTAATTACACTCCTTATTTGAGACTGTTTTAGTTCTATGTATTCACTAATAATTAAAATTAGAAGGCTCAGGCAGAGGTAGGGAGATCTCTGGGAGGTCGAGACCAGCCTGGTCTACAGAGCTAGTTCTAGGACAGGCTCCAAAGCCACACAGAGAAACCCTGTCTCGAAAAATCAAAAACAAACAAACAAACAAAAACCAAAACAAAAAATAGAAGACACATAGAAATGGTCTGAAGGTTTGTGAATTTAGAAAAACTATTATCTGAGTGTGGGTTACTGATCAGTTTCTGATGAAAACTGAGGTCTAGAAATAGCACAGGCCAAAAGTCTTAGACTTGTATGTAAATTTCTAAACTGTTCATGTCAGTCACTTAACCTCCTCCTCCTTTATCCTCCCTTTCTCTGCCTCTCCCTCATCTCTACACCTCTCATCTCCCCTTCCCGCCCCTCATCTCCTTTCCTCTCTTCCCTCCCTCCTTCTTCTCTCCCCCCCTTCCCTCTCTTCCCTCCCTCCTCATTTCCTTTCTTTTTAAAGTCGGTGCCCAGTCAGTGATAGGAATAGAGCCATTGCCCTCTAGTCAAACAACACACACAACGTCCACGCTAGCCTTCAAATAATAGAAATCCCAATACCAGGTTCTCACTCCATCATAATGGGCGTTTAGGCAGGGATCCTGTGAGTGAGTCTGAGATACTGATGACACTGCATGGAAACTTTGATTTTCTAGGGACTGCTATTTCCAACTGTACATTGTGATAAGAAGTACTCATCTCTTTCATGGCATTCAGATAATAGGAACATATGGAAATAAATAGGAACCTCAAGGATGCAAGAACGAAAGTTTCAGGCCAAAGAGATGCCCCCACCACCTCAAGAACAAAACCTTCTGAAAATGGGTTGTTCACACCCGCCATCAGAAACTGTAGGTAGGGCCTTCAGAGGCTCCGGAACTCTTTGTTTTGGCCTCAGACTGAGCTAATATATAATGGGCAAAGAACAAACTGGCTCCCTTATAAGAAAGTGTTCAAATTTGGGGGGGAAACTTGCTTGTAAAGCGAAAATGCATAAACCAGTGAGATTGCATGAGCAGCTTATGATGTTGGCATGGGCACGCACACTTAACGGTGTCTTGTGGCTCATGTCACAACGTTGGCACCAACAAATATACTGAATGGTATTTTGTGGTCCATGTTACTTTACAGTTTAGACATGAAAAGTAAAGTTTAGAGGAGCTAATTAGACATACTACCAAAAGACAGTTATAGACTTATTTATTATTTCAGCAATATATATATTTATACAAGGTTTGACAAATGCTGATTTATTTTAATATTTTGTGTATGGGTTTGTGTGCTCATGCCTAAGCACATACGTGTTCACATTGTGTGAGTGCAGGAACACACTTGCATAACACATATTCAGATGTCGGAAGGCAACTTCTGGTGTCAACCCTTGCCTTCCACATCGTCTGAGAGAGGCTCTCTCATTGTTTACCATCATGTGTGCCAGGCTAGCTTGTTCACAGTCTTCTGAGAGTTATCCAGGCTCTAATGCCCATCTCGCAGTAGGAGTGGTGTGGTTACAGTCACATGCTACTGTCCACATGCTAATGGATTCTAGAAATCAATTAGAATTTGGGTCCTTGCACTTACATGGCAAGTGTTTTACCCCACTGATCCAAGTCTCCAACCCAAATGAAGGCCAGTTTTTACTATTCAACTTTCTCTCTTCATCTCCCTAAAAGACAGCAGAGTGACTATATCTTGAAGGAATTGGAGAAGAGTTGGAGCTAAGTGCCCATGAGATCAGATCCTACGATGTGGAGAAGGACCAGACAGGTAAACATACATGTAGGCAGGAATATTCCCCTTCTGAGAGAGGGTGAATTCTCTGCTGACCTTGAGATCAAAATTATCCAAGCACGATCTTCCTGCAAACTGCTGTGTTTGTCCCATGGGTAGCCGTCTAACTGGAAGTTTGATGGGGATGTCCTTCTATATATGTTTCCTTTATTGGTTGATGAATAAAATACTGTTTGGCCAATGAGGCAGGAGGATAGGTGGGGCTAGGAGAAGAGGATTCTGAGAAAGAGAGAGACAGCAGGGACACCATATAGAGGGAGATAGGATGAGCCAGGCGTTCTCTGGTAAGATAAGACCATGTAGAAAGACGTAGATTTATCGAAATGGGTTAATAATTAAGACAGAGCTAGCCAATAAGAAGCCCTAGCCATCGGCCAACAGATTAATAATTAATATAGTGTCTCTGTGTGTTCATTTGGGGCTGAAGCTCCAGAACCAGGCTGGAAAGGAACCTCTGGCAAGAGAAGTTCACAGCGGTGGTTCCTGTGCAGAGTTTGAGGGTCCCTAAGATAGCAGTGGTCACTAGAGAACCACACTGAGTCTGATTGACAGCCTTGATCTTGCTTGCACTGAGATCACCTCCAGAAGCAGGATTCTTGCGTGGATAGGTGAAGATAAACCATGATGTTTCACTGGGGTTTCTGGGATACGTACAATGAAAAACTGGCAAAACTATATTTATTACTCAGCTTTCTATTACTGTGACAAATAGTTGAGATATATCAAATTATAAAAAAAGAAAAGTTTCATTTGGGTCATAGTTTTGGAGCTTTCAATCTGTGACCCTTTGGTCCCTTTGCTCTTGTAGCTTAGAGCATTATGGAGAGAGCCTGGTGGATGAAGCTTCACGGGCATATGTGAAGGAAAGGGGGAAGAGGCCCCACAATCCCCTGCAAGGGCACACCTTGACTACTTAAACCATTTGACTAGGTCCCATCTCTTAATGCTCCCTTTTACCACCCATTAGTACACACGACAGAGACCAAGCGTTTGACTCACGGACCTTTGCACTTACCCAAGCAACAGAGCCAGGAGACACTGACACATGGGCTATTATGGGTAGTTTCGAAGGATAGCCCCATTTAATCAAACCTTTGGAAAAATTACTATTAGAAAAGTGTCAAGATCCCTAAATTCACCGAATCCTCATGAACTCCTTCCTCAAGAGAGGAAGCAAGAGGCATGCAACCCACCTTCATGGAACATAAGACCTAGATCGTTCTCGGTTTGGACTCAAATAGGTGTTCAGAGCAGGAAGGGCGCTTCAAAGGAACTGTAGCCTCGCTCAGTTACCAAAAAGTGGGCAGCTATAAGTTATTTCTAAATAAAAATCATCCAAAAGCTGGTATGAATATCTTAATGCTTTCCGAGAGCACCCAGCTAGGGAAGTAACAGCATAGGCCATTCCATTGGCAATATTCCATCTTGCTTTCTATGCCCATTATTTACACACTTGACTTGTCTACCAGTGGAAGGTAAAAGGCTGTAGGAAGCACATCATTTTTAGCACGCTAGAGGGACTATTGCGATCGATGTATCATACTTGGTAAAACCGCTTTACAGCGTTCCCCACAATTTACATCATAATTAAGTGATAGAAGAATGTAGGCATTTATGAGCTCATGAACACACCATTGTTCACTTACCTGCTATTATGAAAGCAGGAGATCAGGATGTTTGACACTAATCTCACTAGCTAAAACTAATAGCAGCAATCCCAAGAATTGGGATGTTGAAGTATGAGTTTAAATTTCTCAAAACTCTTCAGTAAATATGTATGATTGGTGTTTAAACTGTATGATCTAGTATCTTGAATTTTAGGGATGCAAATGAAATGTTTTGATTTGAGGCAGAAACTATATCCTTTGAAATTATGTATCAATAATAAATACTGTCTCCATCACCACAAGGAAACACAAGCATTTTGTAGCTACTGTATTGCATAAAATGGCTATAAATTCTACATCTACAGGCTTCTGTTAAAATATGTTTTCCGCCTATGTGTTTGTAAAGGACAGGAAGCAAACTAACAGTTCAGGTGCAATTAGTTTGACAGAGACATTTTCTCTTTGAACTGTAAAACCCAGTTTCTCCTGCTTCCCAAAACCGCAATATAGCAATGCTCACACCCACCAGGACACTGCAATAAAGCAGACAGACAGTAACGTGTGCCAGGCAGGATGCGAAGGAATTGGAAGTCTTCTATACTGTTGGTGCCACAAGATGTTGTAAGTGCTGCAGTTGGTTTAGAAAACAGCTTGGCAGTTTCTCAAAAAGTTGAACATAGTGTCACCATATAAGCCAGCAATTCCAATGCTAGTTATATGTGGGAGGGGAGTGAGCGCCATGTCTACTCAAAAGCGTGCACGGAGCCATCCGCAGGCTCAAAGTGAAAACAACCCAAATGCCTAGCAATTAACCCATCCGTAAACACAGTGTTGCATACGTGTCCATACAGCACAGCAGCCAGACAAAAGGAAAAACAACGTACAAGCTGTTACTACCATATAGGTAAATCTTTAAAATGTCCTAACTGAAAGATCTGAAAAGACAAAGAGGGCATAATTGCATTTATATAAAATACCCACATATCCAGAACAAGCAAAGTTATAGGCAGAAAATAGATCACTCGTTTTCGGGATCTAGGGAAGGGTGCGGTGAGGGAGGCTACTTAAAGGCAGGGGCTGATGTAGGGGTAGCAAAATCACTCAAGAATGAGATAGGAATGGTAGCCACACTACTTCCAATATACTAAAAAGCACTGGGTGGTATAGATTTTAAATGTTAATAATTATGTGAACCACATCACAATTTTCAAAAACTTTATACTACTTAAAAGCCACTGGACATGGCATGACATAAATAAATTGCTGTTAGTGAAGTTTTGGAGGTGCTACTATATCCAGAATAAGAAGGTAAGAGACATGTTGCACACAAGGGAAATATTGATTAGCTGACAGCCTATGCTGTCCCTACTACAAACCACACACACACACACACACACACACACACACACACTCACACACACACACTCAAAAACAAACCATCTAAACAAAACACACACATACATATAATCACACCACATATCACACATACCACACACATACATACTGCCACACCCTTATACATACACACACATCACATACTGTGCACACAGCACCACACAGCTACATACACACCACACATACCACCACACAAAACTATACACATACTACTTCACAAACAACACTATGTGGACACAAAATATACATAGACACACATCATGACACTACATACCATACACACACCATACATATTTCATGTTGTATTTTATCATATTTATAATATGATCACTTCTTTCCAGATTGGTGTCCTAATTTCTTCTTCTTTTTAAATCTTATAATAAAATAAATCATTCTTTAAGGGCTTCCATTTAATAACAAAGTTCTTGGTACTTAAAATATGGCGATAGTCACAAAACCTGAATTGTGTGATAATTTAAGAAATGTTTGACAAACAGTTTACTATTGTATGAGGGCTCTGGAAGGGTTTATAGCTTCCCTTAAAACCTGCAGGCAGGACCTGGCAAAACAAATTCTGTTTTATTACTGGCAAAACACCAGCTAGGGGTAAGATGCGTCTGCCATATTTGGTTGGGGTGGGCAGTCCTAATTTTGCCTGCTTTCACCCTCTTTCCCTTCCTCCCTCCTGCTTTCCCCCTCCCTGCTAATATGCAAATTTTTGCTATCTAATTAGCTCAACTCGTGAACAGTCAATTTTGGCTCATTGATGCCTTTATTTTCCAGTCGGTGTAGTCTGTTTGGAAAGCTAGCCATGTACAAAGTGTCCAACTCAGTTCTCCATTCAGAGTGGGAAGGTTCCCCCTTTTCTAATATAGAACTCTTATGACCTGTATTATAATGGCAGCTATAAAAGCTTCTCCATCTCCTCTCCTGCTTGGACTGTATCAATCACTGTAATGGCTCTGCCACATTATCTAAGCAAAAGTATGGGGAAGAGACACTAAGAGCTCAGAGTGACCAATGACTTCAGTCACTCTGGATAGCTTTCATAATTTCATGGTGTTGGCCTTGTACATACGACGTACACACTTCACACTGTATACTTTGTCAAGACAAAGGACACCAAACTTGAGTCTAACAGGGTCAAGTGTTTATGGGAAGAGACTTGGGGAGTGAATTCATTGTGTAGGATGTTGACTGAGGAATGCATCGAGACCAACACCCTTTCATGGCTGACACCCGGGCAGCTGTGGCTGGTCCCACTAGGGGTCTAGAGCCTCAAATGCCTTTCAGAGTTGTTTGCTATATGGTCAAGATGTTGGGAGTACTTCATACTCATGTATTAACAGGTCATTAGCTCTCAGCTTCCTCAGGAAAAGGTGTGACTACCCAAGGAGACTTTCTGCAGGTGATTCCTAAAGGAAATGACAGCTGTTGCTACCTACTAATCCTTCTTTGAAGAGGCACGCGCGCGGTCCAGCATAGTCACCGCCATAATCCACAGTGAAGGCTGTCATTCCCAAGCAATGATTGATCAGTAGTGTTTGGGTGGGTAGGGCTTTGCTTTGCTTTCAATTACTTGATCGAATTTCTCTCTTCCTTTGTATCTGTCGTTTCTTCTCTTCCCTTCTCTCTCTCTCTCTCTCTCTCTCTCTCTCTCTCTCTGTGTGTGTGTGTGTGTGTTTCTCTCTCCTTTCCCCTTTGGCTTGTTTTTTTTTTTTTTTAAGCTGGGGATGGAAAGTACAAACTAATACACATTGGAATGCCAACCGACAACATATACGTCAACTCTTAGGGAAATCATAATTACCCAGTCCAGGAATCCTCTCACCCAAATACCAACACCCTTATTAAGACTGGGCAGGAAAACAAAAGGAAGCCAATAAAAGCTGCTCCGGGACTATCCCTGAGCTGGAGAAGCACGAGCTTTTCAGGATGTGTCTCAGTCCTGAGACATGGGCGGGAGGCCTCCAGGAATGGGGCTCTATGTTGAGCAAGGCAACTGTTTTTCTTAGCCTGGCCTGGGTTTCACTGAATGAGGACCAGTGATTTCTTGACTTCATTTTATCTTTCTTTCTCCCTATTGCCATTTCCCAGATTCCCACATTAATATATCCTATTATTTTTGTAGCACCTGAAAAAGTCAGTAACTCAAAACTTTTGCTATGTATAATCTTCAATGTATATATACTCCTTTTTCCGTAGAAAATACCAAATTAAACAATTGTTTCCCCTTTTATTCCTCATTTGAAATGTATGACATAGAATTTTCTTAAGTAATAAACATGTAATTTTATTTCAAAAATGTTTCTCAATTCATGTACTGTGTAAATATCTTCTACATAAAGCTGCTTCTTATTTTATAAACACTAAGTGTGTGTCCATGAATCAAAATTACATTATAATTTGAAGTATTATTAAGCTTTCTAAAAATTTATTTCAAACACATTCTGGATATTAGTAAGTTTGAAATGCACGTGGTTGTTTAAAATAGCCCCCAACATAGATTTATAATCAAATTTAAGATCCAAAGCACAGCAAAACATTAGACTATGAATGTAAGCCGGATAGTATTCTTCCATGTCCTCTATGCAGAAGATCTCCCGAGCCATCTTTTCCTTGTCCACCACTAGGTATGAATTTCGTGGGTTTTCTTTTCTAATTCAAGTGCCCCTGAATAGCTTTGAAATGATCTTCTTCAACAAGGCATGTTCTGTGACTCTCCAATAGAATTTGAAGTATAATGTGCAGTATCCCCACAGATTCCTTTATATATCTGTTACCTCTGCGGTCCACGCTACCTATGGACTTTCATTAGTACACAGTCTGTTCTCTGTTAAAAAATATTTAAAAATTAAAACGTCGTGAGTCGGTTTGGATCATGCATTCACCTTTGTTCTCTGAAGGTTTTAAATACTGACAGAGTAAAATTGAAAACAGTTTTGTTCACTGTAGATACCCTTTCATTCGTATGGCTACAGTTCATAGCGTGTGCCCTTTATGAATTAACAGGAGGAGAAAAGAAAAGGCAGTATTAATCAAGTGTAGATAAAAGTGCCAAGGAAAGTTCGCGCGCTATAGGGTATTTGAAGGCAGTTTTTATTTAAATCTGTGCCTCATGTGGATGAGTGGGCTGCACTATGATGGGAACATGTTGTGTAAGGGGAGTGAGAAAGGCTGTTAGAAAATAGTTTAGGAATGGCAGAGCCAAATAACAAAAAGAAACTGTTCATTTATTAAGCGTTGTCATGCTCCAAAGGCCACGTTTTAAAACATGCTCGTTTTTTACTGCATCTGCTAAGCTAGAAGAGAGCTCACTCCCCATTCCACACTGCGGTGCCGTATTCGAGTCTTTCCCATTCTATGTTCAGGGAAATTCCAGGCACATTAGGACAAAGGAGATCCTATCTCCATAATCACTGCTCTGGGAGGGAAGAGAAAGAGAAGGTTTATTGATGATCATGATTTCCTCTGCCGAATGACTGAGAAAGTATTTCATTTCCAGGAACACTGACACAGAGAGAGAGCAAACTCATATATTGTTGGTGAGTCAGGGTTGGGCAAGGAGGCCTACAAAGGCTTTTCTCGCGGTGAGTCATGTGGTAACAGCATGTTAGGTGGTGAATTTTCTAATTGCTCTCTGTAATCAGCAGTTCCAGTGGTCGGCTCAATCTTTGCAGATGTGAGACACATAAAACATTTTTTTACTCTGTTGCATAACATTTTTAACTCATTCCCCTCCCCCCCAGACCTTAATGCTTTTCTTGTCGTCTATGAACTAGAAAGGAGTTTTTAAAAATCTACTATTTTTATTGTACTTTGTTCTCTGTTTCTCATTGTACATCTATGCTACCGACACCATTGCTTCATTCTACTCTTCAAAAAATACCTCAAATCGCAAGTTTAGATTACTATTGGGTTTTTAAGTACTTTACAAATATCCACCACCTACTTCCGTGCATTAGGAATGGTTCTCCAGAGGAGCGTAACCAATAGCATGAGCATATAAAAAGATGTTTATTGGATTGGCCTACTCAGTAGATGCTGGGAATTCCAAAGATGGCCTTCTGCATGCAGTAGTAGCAGAGAATTCAGCCCTCAAAGCTTGATTCTTTAGCAATCCCAGTACAGTGCTGAAGGCCCGGAGCTCCCTGGACAGGTGCTGGTATGGACAGCATATTGGAAGGCTACAGAAGCTGGGATGGGGTGTCCACAGAGGAAGTCCGCAGCCTGGCTGATGTGCTTGCTAGGGAAGAATGATTAAAGACTGACAGATGAACACTGGGTTACCCTTGGATTCTTTTTCCAGACAGGGTTTCTCTTTGAAGCCCTCGCTGGCCTGGAGCTCCCTCTGTAGACCAGCTGGCTTCAAATGTAGACATCCACCTGCCAACTGCCCCTTGAGCACTGGGATCAAAGGTGTGTGCCACCACTGCCTGGCTTAGATTCTTGACCTACACCTTGATTCCTGAAGGGTCTGCCAACATCCTGCCTAGATTGGTTTGTCACACTTTCCTACTAAAACTTAAACAATGTGTATTCAAATTTAAAAATAAAACACCCCCATGGACCTATTGTACTCTCTCTTACCCTTATTGTGGTGTAGAAGTGCAATTGTCCCCCAGATAGTCTGGACGTGTCATGCCTGTTAACAGTGCAATTGCTTCTTAGCTGGTGAATCATAGGCATTAGGAGACTGAAGCGTCATGGGAGAGCCAAGAGCTGTATCTCACTGAGAAAATAGTTACCCTGCAGATGATAGCAGGGCCTTAGTGCCAGATCTCCAAGATTTATACTGTAATTCACCCATCAGAGTCTCCAAAAAGCTGTGAATAGCAACCCTATTTACCGTTGACACTGTGGTCTGATGGGTCATAAGGTCCAAGCATCACAGCAGCCTGTACACCAGCCTGCATCTCACTCAGAACTTGTAGCTCTCTGGGTCTCTTGCTATATGGGATAGAGTGACATCCTCAAGTGAGAAGTGTGCTGCTTTCAAAATCCAAGTGGTCCTAGTGAGTGCTCGTTTGTTCTTTATGGGTGGTACGAGGGGTCAAGGTCAGTAAGATATTCAGCGTGCTCCACGCCAATAATTTTATTATTCTTTCTTTCTCTCCATGTGTAAAGCTGTTCAAGTTTTGGCTAGATGTATCTCCTCTGCTCTGAGGAAGGCTTTATCAACAAGATCGGAGCGGAAGCTTCCTGCTGTTCAGTGGGTCCATTTCCTACAGTATCATCAATGGAATGGATGCCTTATAGACGAGACAGGCAATCGAGATCCCTGGAAGCGAAGCTGTGGCACAGGGGTGTGCGATCAATTGCCCCTGAGGTAGAACCACAAAGGTTTAGTGCTGGCCTTCATAGCTGAAAGAAAATGCTTCTGGTAGGCCTTATGGGAAAGTATGTAAAAAAAAAAAAAAAAAAAAGCATTTGCTAAATTGAAAGCTGAATGCAGACAGTACCAGATCAGTTAACCCACCAAGGTAAGAAATTATATCCGTTATAGCAGCTGCAATTAAAGTCATCACTTGATTAGGGTTATGGTAACCACCACCATTCTTCAAGATGCCCATACCTCTGCCAAGACCAAATAAGAAAGTTTAGTTGACATGTTGTGGGAACTACCACCACTATTTTATTCTAGTCTTTGATGGTGGCGTTTTTTTTTCCTGCAAACTCTCCACGGGCATAACACTGGTGTTGAGTCACCATTTTCTGAGGTAGATGCAGTGCTAATGACTTCTATTTGGCCTTTAAACCATGATAGCCTCACACAGTGGGTCTGTTAAGTGATGCCCTGCTTGGCATCTTCTCTGGGAAGGTTACTGCAGTTTCCCCAGACATTAATCACTTCAGTCAAGGGCGAAAAGGCCAAAACTGCAGGGGTTGAGGGTGAAGGTGGGAATCCATCGGCTACTAAAGGTAGAGATGCTACTCCCTATGGCAAAAATCAGCTCATCAAAACCTGAGAGTTCAGTGCTGTAGACTTCCACGGGGTCCTTCCACGCACCTTCACCTCTGGTTACATATCCCACTCTCTCCCAACCAATGCCCTCAATTTAAATGAAAACGCACCCCAGACAAACAAACGAACAAACACGCACTGTAACCCAGCTGATTAAACGACTGCTTGAGTTTGGTTTTTGGCAACTTTGGGCCTGTGGTTGCTGGAGAGAAGTTTCTCTCTGAAGACATTTTGGTCATAGTCAGCAGCCAGCTCCAGAATGCACCAATCCCTTCAGATAAATTTATCCTTATACTTTTGTTTTCCTAGAGCTACTCCTGGTACCAAAGTATGTATTAACTAGGCCACTCTAGAGAAACAGAATGAATAGACTACATATGTATGTGGCGCGTGCGCGTGCGTGTGGGCGCACGCGTGCACACACACACACACACACACACACACACACACGATTAATTAACCTAGTCTATGCAATGCTTTGCAAGGGTGGGTCCAACCTTGGCCTAATTAAACCAAAGAAAGTGAAAAATGCTTCGAATGTTATGCTAAAGATTCAGAGAACATCTGCTTAAATGATCTCCAAGAAACTACGTTTCACATCCCCTTCATTTTACAGATGAGGAAGATGGACTTTAGAAAAGTTTACTAATTTGTCAAAGATGTGCTAGTAAATGGCAACATCTACCGCAGGCATTTCCTCCTGGCTACACTGCCTCTCTTCTAGATCTGATTCTTCAAATCCTACGCTTCACAGGGTGCTGATAAGGTCAGTAAGCTAGCAGTTCCAGAAGGAAAATGGAGGGATTGTTAGAATTTAAGTTCGAATATTTCTTTTAGGAATATAAACATACACCAAGAGTGTGTTTATTTTTGCCACAAAAAAAAACCCTAAACTACTTGTATCTCTGTCTTATTATGTAAGGTAGAACTACATACAGTGCTTTTTGAACATAATGTTTTTCAAAACAAGCAAATAGTGACATTCTTAAGAGCAACTCATGTGTTTTTGAAAGCTCTTAAAACCTTCATGGTCCTCTTTGCTCACTGATGACTTTTTACGTTATCCTTTAGTTTATGTCTTTGTTAGATGTATAGATGTATTGCCCATCAATGCTCCTTTGCTAGAGCATGGGTATGGATGGATGATAGGCAGAAATTAGGTATCAACTCTGTTGCCTGGGAAACACACAGGACTGTGTGGGTGGTGATACTCAGCCTATATAGAAGGAGTTTTATGTGCCTGAGGTGAAGGCTTTGCGGCATGAACTAGAGCTTCAAAGAGTTTAGTTTGCAATCTTTTGGTCTTGGTACTTTGGGGCTCTAACAACACAGTATATTGTGGTGGGCAACACGTGATGGGAGGTACCTGTTTACCTTCTCGTGTAAGAGAGAGGGAGAGGGTAGAGGAGAAGGAAAGAGGACAGGGAGAGAGAGGGGGGAGGGAGAGCGAGAGGATCAGAGAGAGAGGCAGGCACAAGGTCTCAGTATCTACTTTGTTTTTTCCAGTAACATAATTCCTTCCTCTAGGCTTCACCTCTCAAATGTTCTGCCTCTGGGACTCCCAAGTGCTACAGTTTGGATAATTGTGGCATGGAACCATCTAGAATACCTTCTTGATTGTTAAAACTTTGGAGAGGGATAAGAAGGCTAAGGAAGTAGCTTTCATCATTCTCCCACAATCATTGGCAGGCAAAGCCACATGGCCTTGCCTGGCCTTAGAGGAGGCCAGAATGTTCAGAAGGACATAAAGAACGTTGGTGGGCCCCGTTACTTTTGCCCAGGCAACCTTTCTGAGATATCTTCATGTGTTTGTATTGGCAGAGGGCAGAGCATGCTGCCTGCTGCACGGGGAACTCTCAGTTAGCACCCATCCCAATGCATTTACTGAACAGGTCCATTCATCACTTTGCTCTCATTGCGCATACCATTAGCCTACTTCAAGGGGAAACCTGGCTCTTTGAATGCCAAATTTTGTCTGAACAACTCAGCTTTTATGGATCAGAAACAAATGTACTAAAATAAAGCTGGAAACAAAGTTGACGGAAGGGTGGTAACCGACTCTCACCACGAAATTCTGCCACTCATCACCACACGGAGGCTCGCCTTTCTTTTGCCAGAGCATCTGTTTGCTGTTGTCTTGACATGGCATCTCCAATGTGATCTCCACTTAAAAGCATGTCATTACATATTGATCCGTACTGAAGGTTACACGTGGAATCTTGTGAGATTTACCGATGGCTCTGTCACTGGGAGGTAGTGTCTAGACATGCATCCAAGAAGTCCTCACTTCTGTTCTGGTGGCAGGAGCTGGAGTGCGAACACAGGTTCACTCTACGCACAGGGTCATACGGACTGCAGGAGAACCCTAGTTCCTGGGTCTGAGAGAAGCTCGTCTCTGCCTCTGAGTGGTTCCGGAAAGGAGCTGAGGAAGAAATGATTTCTGA
This sequence comes from Phodopus roborovskii, assembly GCF_943737965.1. NCBI lineage: Eukaryota > Metazoa > Chordata > Mammalia > Rodentia > Cricetidae > Phodopus > Phodopus roborovskii. The sequence goes on from NW_026126415.1 coordinate 2,373,373, forward strand.
TACCATTCACTGCCCTTTTCTTGGAATTTCAATTCTGTTCAATTCTCTAGTTCCCTTCCGTGACCCTGCTTCTATTCTGACCTCTAATTCAACCACTTTTCACTCTCGGGCCGGGCTTCCCCACTCTCAAGCTGCTCGCTTAAAGCAAATAGTCTCAAGGGAATCTAACCCACCCCAATGACTTCGTGTGCCTGCCACCTCTCGTCTACACTGTGAGCAGCAAATGGAAGATCCCGGCTTCCCCCTGTGCATTTTCTAGAAAGCACTAGCCTAAATCTCAAAGTCGCAAGTCTGGTTGTGGCTTCGCTGTTTTCTCCTGATAGGGTCATGGGGTAATTTAACCTCTCTGGTCTTTGTTTTCCTTTCATTTAAAAAGGAAATAATAGAATTTGCCCTGGTTGATCGTACAGAGTTGTGAGGCTAAAGAGTGAACATGCTAAGAAAATAATTTAGTGCGTAAGTCTATAAAAAAAAATTACTCTCAACAGCAAGAAAAGAAATGACTATGAAGTCATCATTCTGTATCCATTCTGAGTAACCCCCTCTTTGTAAGGCATCTAGCCTTCAAACACATACAGTTCAATATTCCCAGCAATAACGTTCATCTCTTCTTCCCCATGGTGTTAGCCTCTCCGTCCTCTGCCTCCCGTACATCCTGTTAGTGGACACATTACTATCCATGCGCTTCCTCACCAGGGACCTCAGAGTCATCTGTAGTTTATCTCTCTATTACAGTAGCTACATCCAGTCAGTTTTCACAGCTTTTTTCTCTCCAAATTGCCTTTGTTACACTAACTATTGCATTCAGACTGGTGCGGTCCTTGTCCCCCTCAGATCCTTGTCTGTTCTCTTCCCCATGTCCATCATGACTGCCTTAGCTCTAACCCGGTTATGGCTCATCATGACAGAAGGTTGGTAGGTGTCATGGAGCCTTTGCCTTTGGTAGTGCTTCAGGAGATAGTCTGTGTAAACAAGACAGACTGAGTGAGGGCTTTGTTCCTTTCTGACAAGACCACACGCTTCTTTGTTTTGGGGAACAAGAAGGAGGAGGAGAAGGAGGAGAAGAAGGAGGAGAAGGAGAAAGAAATAACAAAAAAAAAAAAAAAAAAAAAACCACTTCCTGGATAAAATACAGAACTATTTGGGGGATCTTGGAACAGGATTTGGTGCTTGTTAGACAGGAAGAATGGGCTGGTATGTTCCTGCCACTGCAATCAATAGCCACCAACGGCTGTTATAAAACAATAGAACCACGCTGATGAACTTACTTACAGGTTACTAAGGGCCATGACTAGCCATGGCAGTTTTTTTCACTTAAGGTCAAGCAATAAATAGGCATCAGACCATAGGTCTCAACCTGTCCAATATGTGTACCCTGCAACATGTGACCCTGGAAAACAATCTTACATTTGCTTTGTGAAAACAGAAACAAAGAAAGATAACGCACAAAGTAGCTGCAAAACTTCTCAGGTTGTTATTCTTTTATCTGAGCATCTTCTACAAAGCCTTTGTTTGTGCTTATTATATAAAAACTTGTGAACCAATTAAAAACAACGTTGGGTCTCATGCAGGCAAACAGAGGAGGATTGTCTTCTCCACATGTTTTAAATTAGTCCAATTTGTTTATCAGTGGAAAACAAAGCAGTAGATTGAATTCTTGGCAGGGGCTAATCTAGACATATCAAAGTATTGAAAGATTAATGCAATATTAAGACAGAGGCCAAATGCTAAAATATACCACTATGGAAAGGCCCAAGTATAATTTGAGCTAGGGGTGCCTGCTGGTATTTCTGACCTGTTAATATTTCCTGCTTTGGGTCTGAATATATGACTGTGTAGGCACTGATTTTCCCCCAGTTTTGAAATGGCTGTGGTTGCATAGCCATGACGAAGTTATCTGTGTGAGGCTGGTTGTTTTTCTACAGATGACAAGACTGTAAAAATTCATTGTTGCCTTTAAAGCTCTTCAATCATTTGCTTGTTTACTTTCAGATCTTCCCCTGTTGTAAGCTAAAGTCACACGACAGAAATTGAAAATAGAAATATTTTCGTAAATTTTACTCTGTGCTGGCATCATTCAATACAGACAAATAACTCTGTAAGCGGACACCATTGTACCCATGTACAGAGGAAGAAACCAAGACAGAGAAAAAGAAGGCAAAGCCCTTCCTGCACACACTTGACCACACCTAAAACTGCCAAAGTGCTTGTCTCTGTTTTTATTAACCTCCTCATTCTTTTACCTTTCCATCCATTAAAAGAGCACAATCTGTTCATTCAGCAGGTATTTTGGGGGTTGGGAGATGGCTGAGTGTCTGCCTGGGTTCCCGGCGCTCACACAGAGGTCGGCTGTGGCAGAGCTTTTCTCACTTTGTTACCGTGGGGGGGAGGGCAGTGGGTAAAGACTGGTGAACTCAGTGGTCAGCCAGCCAATGAGAGTAAGACCCTCTCAAAAGACAAGATGGAGCCTGAGGGCAGAAGATACATGAGATCTTCCCGGTCTCACACAGGCACTCACAGGAATGCCCACCCACACTCACGCACGCATGCTCACCCATAGGCACGGGCACACATGCAGCATGCCCACCCACAATGAGTCATGCTATGGTGGTCAGGTGGGCCAGGTTAGGACAAGGAATGTGGCAGAACATTGGAGTGGAGAGACAGGCCTGTGGGGGCAGTAGCACGGGCTGTGATAAAGAGCTAGCTAGGGTCTGGGAATTCAGCTGAGAAAATGGCCTTTGCATCGATCCCTTATTTGCCAGACACTTTGTGTGAGCCTCAATTGCCTTACCTATAAAACAGAGGTAATAGCTACTTCCGAAGGTTCTCGGGAGACGAGAGAGGCAATGTGTATGTGAATTATGTTCCTGTGACTGCTGTAGGAACTATAATCTTGTCTTATCACAGCAGAAATTTCTTGGGTTTTTTTTTTTTTTTTGTTTTGTTTTGTTTTGGTTTTTTTGTTTTGTTTTGTTTTTGTTTTTTTTTTAAACAGTTCTGTAAAACCCAAGTCTGAAATCGGTGTCGCTGAGTTAAAATCAAGGTGTTCTCAGGACTACAATCCCTTCAGGAGGGTTGTTCCTTGTCTCTTCAACTCTTGGGGATTGCCAACGTTTCCTTGTTTGTGATGGCATTGCTCATTTCTCTGTCTGCATAGCCCTGGCTTCTTCTGCAGCTCTCATGCAAACTCAACTGTGACTGCTGAAACAAACCTCCCTCACAATAAAGGCTCATTTCCCCTTCTCAAGACTCATCAGCGAAGATCTTTTCCCAAGCAGCGTCATGCAGAGAGAGGGAGTAAGATCCAATACTTTTCGTGGCAGAGAGGCAGGGTGGTATTCTTCAGCTTGCTGCAATGCTAAAGGAACTTGTTACGTCAGAGGTTCTGGATACACTTGAATTTTCACCATGTGTGTATTACGCTTTTGTTGGACCATCAAGAAGGGCCATCAGCTCAATGGTCAGGATGTTTTATCCACTCCACTTCTTTATTTCTAGGCAAGAGTTAGACAACTTTGGTCTTCCAGACAAGCCTGTCACTATAAAAAATAAATAAATAAATAAATAAATAAATAAATAAATAACCTTTGAAATAAGAATCCACAGAGATAAATAGCTTTGTGTTAATGCAGGAAATACTTTTCGTTTGTTTTGCTAATGCAGCCTAACCCATTAAGCTGATGGTGTTGAGGACCCTGTGGAGCATTTCAAGGAGGACTTCTTTCTCACAAGTCATCGGGCAGGCATGGCGATGGGCTTTGTGTGTGACTTAGAGTAGGTACGTATTGATCTCTTCTCTTTCCTCTAAGTGTTACTCTCCGTTGCCCATCAGCATATGGGAAGAATCATAATCGCAGAGGTCAGGCAGCACTTACGAGCAATTGAAGAATCAAAGCACCAGCCTGCAAGTCATTATTGCTTAACTCCACACAGACACATCAGCCCTTACATTTGTTTGGACAGAGACAAATATTTTCATAACTTGCTGATCCCAAGTCAAAAGGGCAAATCGCAGGTTTTTGACATGAATGCTTATTACTTTGAAGAAAGTAAAAATTGGTAATCGCTTAGAAAGTCTCTGTTAATTGGAATAATGAGCAGTCATGTTTCCAGAATAAGTAGTGACTTGCGGAATATGAAAGGTTAAGGGTGTGACACACTCCAGGTTCCAATGTTTGGCTGACTTGAATATCTCTTTGGCCACTGGACTGAACTTCATACATTCATATTTTGACAGTTACCTGTCTCCTTCAAGTGTACGGGTACCTAGTACACATGTCTGTCAAATATAACACATATTGGCCGGAAATTTTACTGCTCTGGCTCCCACTTCTGTTTAGTCAAATTGCATCCATAAATGGATCTTTGGTACCCTCATTCTTGAATCAGTAGGCTTGCTAACGGTGAGCTCTTATCCCATCTGAACTGAACATCCCCCACAATGGAGAAGCTGAGGTGAGAGGCTTAAGACCAGTATTGTGTTTGGGCAATAGATTATTCCAAAAAGCCAGGGTAGGGAGTATAAAAATTAAACCAATAACTGCAGAACAGCCAGCTCAAGAATGGAGACCAAGCTATAGGCCACTTGTGTGAAGACCCATTGAGAACTTGCAGAGAAGAGCCTAGGGCTCCTCAGCACAGGAGACAGTACAGTGGATTGCTTATCCATTGACTTTTGTTCTCACTGGCCAGAGAGGCTCCAGGCCAGAAAGAAAGTTTGTCCACACAGGGTAGGCAGTTTGTTCCTATGCACAGCTATTTGCTACATCAGAATCTGAATGGAGAGGATGGTCCTGGAGAAGGGGAGGCCATATGGGCAACCCAGCTTCTTAGTTCATTGTTGCTGTGACAAAATGCCGAACCAAAAGGGACTTTTGAAAGACAGAGAGTTTATTTTGGCTTACAGCTCCAGAGGTAAAGTCCAAAATGGCAGCAATGACATGCCAGCAGGTGCTTGGGGCAGGAAGCTGAGAAACTGCATCTTCACCTGCGAGCACCAAGCCCAAAGATCAAACTGGAAATGGGCAAGGCTTTGAACTCTCAAAGACTGAGTTTGCTATGCGTTTCCCCCACCTCCTGTTTCCCCCCAACTTTATGTCCCTCCCCCCACCCCCCGTATTTCCCTCTTTCATATCTTAAGTATTAAACGTAGACATGCCCAATACACAAGAGGAAATGTGTGGTGTTTTTCTTTCATTATCTGTTCTTATTTTGCTTAACGTGATCTCCAATTCCATCCGTTTTCCTGCAAATGATAAAGTATCATTCCTCTTTACAACCGAGTAAAACTCCATCATGTACATATACCACACTTTCTTTATTCATTTGTTTATGGCTACTCAGGGCGTGGATGATGTAGCATCATACATGGGCGTGCATGTGTCCCTGTGGTATGCTGGTGTAGATTCTGCAATGGTTAACTTCAGTTCTTACCTTGACATGACTTAGAGTCAGCTAGGGAGAGCCTCTCAGTGAGGGGCTGTGTAGATCAGCTCGGGCTGTGGGCATGTTTGTGAGGACTGTCTTAAGGTAATTGACCCAGGAAGACCCAGCTCACTGTGGATGGTACCATTCCTTAGACAGGGTGTTGTGCACTACACAGGAGTGAAAATCTCAAGCTGAGTGCAAGCCAGCAACACTCATGCATTTGCTCTCTCTGCTCTTGACTGTGGGTGTAATGTCACAGCCGTCTTGAGCTCCTGCTCCTATGATATCCTTGCAATGATGGATGTGTGGGCTAAAATAAACCTGTCTCCTCTTAAGTTGCTTTTTGTTAGGGCATTTTAAACACAACACAGAAATTAAACTAGAATAGATTCACTCAATTATATGCTATTTCTTGGTTATGTAGTGACACCTATTTCTTGGTTATCTGGTTGTTGTTCTGTTTTGTGGAGATTCTTGCAGCTTTGGGTTTGTTTGCTCAGGTTCTTTTGAAGCAGACTACAATGGCATGAATGTTACCATGGGCCAACACATCATCCTGGTTCTGGGCTTGGGAAGTGGCACAGTTGGTCAGCTTGCTAGCTCTCCCTTGTTCTTACCGCCAGGGTAAGCTCTCCTGCATTGCCCTGGCAAGTTCACTCCTTGCAGTAATGAACAGGGCACCTACACCTTCAGGGCCAGCTCTACTGTGTTGCCCAGGAGTGGTGCAGGGGCCACTATCTGGAGTGTTTCAGTTGATGAGGGCTAGGGCGGGCTCTGTGACCTCAGGGCCAGCTCTATGACCTCAGGGCCAGCTCTCCAGCCTGCCTCAGGCACTGATGGGCTCGGGTGAGGGTGGGGGAGGGGAATTTACATTTCTTTGGGGGTGAAATATCTAAACAGGAACTAATAATTGCCCAGGATACAACACCTGTGGTGCTGTGTTGTTGAATTTGTTGCCGAGAGACTCATAGAAACAGTGAGGATATTTGATAATTAAGTGTAGCATGCTTCAGAAGCAGATGTTGAGAAAAAAAAAAATCTGAACCAGAAAATGTAGTTTCAATCTAGACTTGGGGGAAAAGCAATGTGGTGTGTGTGTGTGTGTGTGTGTGTGTGTGTGTGTGTGTGTGTGTATATATATATATATATATATATATATATATATATATATATATATGTTGGGCTTGCTACTTGGTATTTCTCTGCCTTTTGGGTGAGATCAGAATTCCCTCTAAGCAATGACTCCTATCCTCTTGGCTATGTACTATGGCTTTCACAAGCTTGTGACCTTTACCTGGGAGAGATGAAGTCCTGGCTTTTAGCACTGGTATGTGACTTATGCAGAACTTCTGTAATGAAGTGAAACTTTGGCTGAAACTTTTGTCTGAAAAACAGAGTCTCTCTTATGTCTGAATTGAAAGCAAAGAGTTTGGAAAATCCAGCCTTGTGGAAGTCACGCTGTTCCTTCTGAGTCTGATGTTGCCAGAGGAGACGAAGTTGAGAAATGGAAACAAAGAAAGGAAGACTCAAGAGAGTTCTGGAGTCTCTACATTAGTCAGTTTTAGGAGCCAGCATTCACTAAGACTCCTCAAATATACAAGCCAGTAATCTCGCTTGTATGTTTATGCCAATTTGGGGTGGACGCTCAGACGCTCAGTGGCATCCATGACAAAAACAGCAAGACATTTTGTAACTGAGGTAACTTTTGGGTATCTTTTTCTTTCTTTCTTTCTTTCTTTCTTTTTTTTTTTTTTGGTTAATCTCTCTAATTTATTCTGTTTTCCTTAGTCTATTTTTAATGATCTCGGTATTTGATTACTTAGTTCTTTTTCCACTGGAGAATAAATGGAGAGGAATGATTATTAGATAACACAAAGACTCAAAATAGACTAGAGCAGTAACTTACACCCGTGTGTTACTCTAAGTAGAGTATAAAGAGGAGGAAAGATGATGTGAAGTTGCAAGGAGGAGGTAAGGGAAGGTTAGGAGGGGGGTAAACAGTTGAAATATACTGTACAGATCTCTGAAATAATAGATAAGTAAAATAAAATGATATAAAGGGCAATAAAGTTCACCCTGGAACTTAACTGATGAACGGTGGCAAGCAGACTTGTACGGATGTTATAGTTACATCTTCTAACGTCATCGTGTACACAAATGGTTCATAGACGGCGTAGTACTTCCTTGTTCCTATAGGTGTTGATCTTATATGCACAATATGAAGGTTGAGACACTGACCTGTACCTTAATCCCGGCCATCTTTGAAGGCTCTGCCATTCCAAGTAGAACACGAGAAAAGCAGATCTGAGTTTGCAGAAAGAACATTCAGTCTGAGTTCCAGAAAAACCACAAAGTCAATGAAGTCATTGCCTGCCTTTTGTAAGTTTTGGGTTTGTCTATAATTTACTCCCTTCTAGAGTTGTACATAAAATCTGGCTATGTCTTACATTATTATATTATAGGGCATGGTTTATAGTAGTTACTTTATTCATTGAGGTGACAAAATACCCAGCCAAAGCAACACAAGCAAGCAAGGACTTCTTTTGTCTCACAGTTTGAAGGGAAGTCATATGGGGAGGAAGTCTATCATGTTGAGGAAGGCTTGGCAACAAGAGCTTTAGTCTGCTCAGGCACACTCAGAGGATTGTCATCAAACTTAGAATCCTGTCAAGTTAGCCACTGCACAATCTACGGCAAAAAGAAGCCATAGGGAAGCAAAGAGCTTTTCAAATAAGGCCAAGCAGCGCCAAAGGTCCAGGAGGGTAACCTGTGAGAGCGCGGCCGGCCAAGGATGCTGAGGGGGAGGTCTCCTCATTAACCCGGGCTCCTTCATTTCAGACTCTGAGGATGAACTCCACAGCCCACTGACCTGCACTCAGACACTATTTTTATCCTCAGTTTTCAAAGCTTCATGGAGGTTATGGTATGGTTGATATCCACTCTTGGTCTTTCTCCTCAGCTTAACATACTATAGCTGTTTGATGCCACATAAACAGCCATTTGTGCCGATCGCTTCTTATAAAAGTATACATAATAGGTTTGCCTTTGCCTGAAACCACAAAGAAATGAAAACATGTCCTTTATTTCAATACAGACTTAGGGTTGCACTGGAAGAATGGACTAGGATCTTTGGTCCACACCCTTGGAACAACTGGCTTAAAAACAGCTGTCTAAATCACTTCCTGTCCCCGGCACCTTCTTCTCCGCCTCCGGTCTTCACCAATACTCATCACACGTTACATGATCTTCAGCAGACAAACGGTGTGATGTGAGCCTGCTTTCAGTAGTAGAAACTGACTTTGTGTCCGAGCACTTTCAATGCTCTATTCCGATTATATTTTAAAACTAGATGAAGAAGATATTTTAGTGAAAACATATCTACCTTTCTTTATTCTTTGTCCTGGTTTATGGGCACTCAACAGACACTCGGTTATTCCAAACTGAGAGAGTTTCAAAATTAACTTCCAAAAGAGGATTGTGGGGCAACACATAGGATGGGGCTTCACAGTCAGAGCATCAAGTGACAATCCTCCCTGCAGCTGTTGCTCTAAACCAACCAGGAGGTGGCCTGGTTAAACGCGACGACTTAGACGTGTTTCGGCTCTCAGGTAAACTATGCGGACATAGGGAATAATTCTGAAAATCGTTGGGGTATTTAAAATCGCTGAGTGAATTGCTTTTCCAATGGGAGATTTCACTACATCTGAGAGGGGCTTGATTTTGTTAAACTCTGTACTTGGCCACATCAACCCGAGTGCATGATTTGAGTGGGGGAAGCATCCCTGCAGATGCCACCTTTCTGCTGAACCATAGCTGCAGCTTCCTATTTGCCTCTGGATCACATCTGTTTACTGACAGAGACCCAGCCAGTGCTCTCATTCACTCACGTGCAAGCTCCGTGAGGGTTGTGTATACGTTCTCACGGTGCGTCTTCGCCCCCTCTCATTCACTCACGTGCTCACGTGCAAGCTCCGTGTGTGTGTGTGTGTGTGTGTGTGTGTGTGTGTGTGTGTGTGTGTGTGTACGTTCTCACGGTGCGCCTTTGCCCCCAGAACAAGTTTCACTACTGTCAACCTTGCAATCCACACTGCTAGCAAATTGGCCTGGATTTTATCCTCTCCGTCATCAAAGTATCTCTCATCTCATTTTCTATGCCTAGGGCTTTTTTCTTCTCCGGGGGGTAGAAGAAACAAATAAACAGCCATAACTTGATGTCCACAAATCAAGTAGGTCTATTTTAAGTTAGCAGGCAGAGAGGACCAAGTTTGCCTTTCTAGTAAAGCAAGCTAATTTTGTGGACAGGGTAAAATTTGCCGGTTAAAATTAAAACCTCCCCATCAATTGTATGAAGGTGCAGACCCATGTTCCATCCCCAGCACCCTGCAACACTCACAAAAAAATTTTTAAAAAAGTACAATTTCCAGAAACAAAAGTGTGAGACTTTGCCCCAAACAATCCCAGTGTATTTTATAGAGTATGGGTGGGAATAGACATTGTTAATTCATGTGTTCAATTCTATCTTTAACCTTAAATAGTTTTGTGAACTTATGCTTTCTTTACAACGGCTATACATTAAATGGTGTTTTTTCATTTCCCCACCGAGGAAGAGAACGGCTTTTCTCTGCCTTAGTAGAGCATCAAGTTCCTCAAAATGTTGGTCCAAAAGACTAACAAGGCATCGCCGTATGACTTGGGTTTTACCCGAAGCCAACTGATGCAGTCTCAGAAGACACACAGTGACCCAGGAGCATCATGGTGACCCAGGAGAATCAAACTTTTTCTCTTTGCTGGGGGGGGGGGGGAGAAAGGGCTTCAAATGACAGGAGACCCATTGGCAGCAAATGCAAGCCAGTCAACAGAAGCTGCCATGATAGCCACGTACGCCAGCCTCATAAAACTTTGCCAATATTATTCTTAGATGAGACACAGAGGAGACTGAAGCCTGGTTTCTTATTGCTAATCAAGGAATGGAGCTTCATCACTCACTAGCAACTAAATGGCATAGTGGCTGTAAAGAAATGCCAAGCTCAAGTTTTAGTGGGTGGTTGAACAGTTTTATTTTTATTCACCGGTTTCTCAAAAAAGTTATGAACTTAAGACTACGCACAAACACTCATGTCAAGGCTGAACATGGAAACCCAGTGGGAGGAAAAGGGTCCCAGGAGCAGGCAAAAGAGTCAGAGATGGCCCCCATTGCTACCACTAGGAGTCCCAGGAACACTACAAGATAAACAACCAAAGCGTGTCTGCAGAGACCCTAGAGCAGACCCGTGTAGGCTCCGTGAGTCCTGCTTCAGTCTCTGTGAGCCCTACCTAGTAGATTCTCTGTGCCTTGTTCTCCTGGTGTCCTTTACCCTCCCCCCTAGCTCTTACATTTCCTTCTCCACTCTTCTTAAGGCTCCCCTAGGTCTGCCTAATGTACAAACGTTACTTCAATCATACTATACAGTGGCAAGATTTGGTTTGCTAATGTTTTGCTGGATTTTGTTTATGTGTGCCTGGAGAATGTTGAGTTTGTTGTTACCAGAGAGTAATACTGGTTTCACAAAATATGGGAAAGGTTCCCTTTTTTGTGTTCTGGAATGCTTTGTCTAGAATCAGTATTATTTCTTCTTAAATGTTTAATAAAATTTACCAATAAGGGAGAAAGCTTTAAATTATTAATTTGATTTACATATTATGCACAGAGCTATTTAGGCTATGTTTTTTTGTTGACAAAATTTGAGGAGTTTTTCCCTTTCATGAGCTCATTCACTTTACCTGACATATCAGATTTATGTTTGCGAAACTGTGGAAATGCAGACATAGAAGGTAGTTGATTATTATTCTTTAGATGTCTACAGAATCTTCTGTGGTGGATTTTTCAATCCTGATATTTATAACTCATCATTTCTGTCCTCTCTTCTTGCAGCATTTTAAAGATAGTGTGCTCTAACCTTCTGGCTTGTATGGTTGTTGGAAAGGAGTCAGTTAGGATTCTTGTCTCACTTGTCATAGTGATTTTTTTCTTTTCTATTCTAAATGTCTTTAAGGTCCCTTTATTTTTGGTTTACAACAGTTTGTCTAATATGTGCCCATTTGTACTAGGCTTTCCTTTATACACTTCCTTCAAAGGTTTCTCCCGGATCCTTGGGTCTGTAACTTGTTGGCTTCTACTACTTTGGGGAAATGTTACCCGTTGTTAATAAATCAAGTTAATATGGTCAGGACACACTTTTAAAAGAGAAGGACAAAAATTGAAGAGATCATTCCACATGATTGAAGGGGGAAAGGGCCAGCCAAAGAAACACACCCTGAGCAGAGCCAAAGAAACACGCTTTGGCCCTGAAACCAGAACCAAAGAAATGCACCCTGACCCTGAAACCAGGGCCAAAGAAACACACTTTGTCCCTGGAATCAGAGCCAGTGAAAGAAATACACCCTGGTCCTAAAAATTAGAGCCAAAAGGCTAAAAAGGACCAGTGAGGGAACACACTTTAGCCCTGAAGCTAGAGCCAAATCTGACTCAAAATCTGTGCAGAAAACCAACCAATCCTTGAGCAGGAAATCTAGCCAACCTGAGCTCAGGGATTGAAATCTGACCAATCCCCACCCTGGAAATCTTTGCCCTCTAAGAATCCCTATATAAACCCTGTATCTGTTCAGCTTGGGGCTGCCTGGCTGCCCTTTTGTCCTCTGCCACCCTGGCAGGGGTAGCCACTCTCCTGGATTCTCCCCTCCCAATAAAATCTCTTGAATGAGGTTTGGTGAAGACCTTTCACTGGAGCAGAGGCCACCCTGGGCAGAGCGGAGGAGCAGAAGTGGAGTAAGGCTGTGACAGTTTTTGTTGGGGAAACTTTCTCTTGGCAAAGTGGAGTTGTTACATTTTGCATACTGAGTTGAACTGGAATTGTAACAACTTCACTTCTGAAACCCACCCCTGCCAGAGCAGAGTTGTTATACCAGGAGGCCATTCCAGAGAGCTGGGAAAACCTCTCCTTCAGGAGACTGGGGGAAACCTTCCCCTGGGGCAGGGCTTAATCTGCTATGCTTACTGTGCTCTGTAGTATTCCTTGGTTCCCCATTGCCAGAATATCTTTCCACCTGAGCTGTAACACTTAGTATTCTGTGGCTCCCTAGTGCCAGAATCCCTGTCCATCTGATCAACGGTAATGCTCACAATGATACATACACCTTTCTCTCTCTCTCTCTCTCTCTCTCTCTCTCTCTCTCTCTCTCTCTCTCTCTCCTCTCTGTATGTATGTTTTTAAACATCTAGTAATCAAATAATGTAGTATTGGGTAGAGAGCAGGCCTCAGATATTAAACAAGGACCCAGATTTGTAAAAGATCCCCAGATAATTCCTGTGTTTATGTCAGTTTGAGAGGCTAGAATAAGAATCCTCTGTACTAGTACTAGATATCCTCCATCATATAACTGTCTCTATGTTAGCTCATGCCTCTTAAAATGTTCTCGCCATTTTCTTGTTCCTCTTTGGTTCAAACTTAAGTGTTATCTTCAGTTCTTTCTTCCTCCCCCATCTCCTTTAAGATCCTATCAAGCATAAGGGATCTCAAGAGGAACTGACACAAATTGTTACTTCACTAGGCTATTTCAACCAGGTCTCAGATCTGCAAACACCATGTATTCTAAAAGCCTCTTCCCAAATCCCTGTTACAAGGGGGATTCATATCCTCCCCCATGGTCACAATCCCATAACTATATTTAGAGATAAGATCCTTAGAGATATATTTAAAGTTGAAAGAAGTAGTAGTTGGTAAGGACCTAATGTAGAAGGTATATCCTGTGTCATAGATGCAAATTTGCAGATAGCATGTCTCTAACTAATGTTACATTGGGGTCGTGAATTTGAGGGAGGGCATGAATCCCAACAGGGATGTTGAAAAGGCTTTTAGAATGGATGGCATTTGCAGAGCTGGGGCCTGAGTGAAGTAGCCTTGTAGGGAATGAGGAAAAGATGTGAGTCTCTTTCACATACTGGATTTGAGGGCTATCAGTAGTAAAGAAAACAAATAAACCCAGACCTCTCTTTCTTTATGGACGGTGAGTTTGGTCTCCAATCAGATCTATCTTCTTCAGGTATGTAGTCAAACTGACATCGAGGCAACGTTGGAAACTTTACAAGGAAACTGATCAGAACTGAAGCTTTGCTTCCAATCCAAAGCTAACAGCCCTCATAGAAACTGGTTAATTTGCTCTGCGAAGGGTTGCTCTGCGAAGGGTAAATTCTTGGGATGTCTTACGTGGCTATATGCCTGCTGCTGTACTAATGATGACTTAAGAACATTTCCCAAAGCTACCCTGAAGAAAAATATCCTCAGAATGTTTTAAAAGTCCCCTTCACTGATATGCATGGAGATTCTTAGTCTCAGTCTTTCTCAGTCAACTGAAAAAAAATATTTGAGATCACGTGTAGTCAGAATCTTTGTGTGGGCTGCCAGCTGAAGCTTTCCGCTGTTAACCCAAGCAACAACAGCAGACAGATTACAGTTGAGACGTGTTCCAAGGCAGGAATGGGGATGCAGAGCACTGAAACCCTTCCATACGCACCAACCACACCCCGTTTTCATTATCTTCAAGCAGGGAGGTGAACAGGGAGGGCTACCGAATACAACAGGCATGCTTCACGCTTGATTCACACTCCCTCCACCTCAGCCACTATCACGTGCGGCAGAGAGCACCATGTTCAGTCCAGACCCAGCAGCCTCCTCCCTCTCCCCACAGTCCTTAGGAATCCATACCTGTCCCATTTGCTTGGTGCTTTCCTACAGTGTCCATGGGCACAGCCATTTTAGCCCTCACATGATCAAGGAATCTATTTTGAAAACATCTTAAGTTTCATCAAAGCACAGAGCTGTCTGCTGAAAAGGAACACAGACAGGACACGCACTGTGTATCCTGCTGCCAGAGAACACACTGTGTTCTTGTCTGACGGGTCCTCTCTGACACACTTCCCTGGCATACAGCAGTGCTGGGAGGTTTGCAGAAGTAATGGCCAAGGGAATCTGACATTTAATTCCATCCTATTGCAGTCTATGCTGACAGCAATTCCACATATATGAAAACTGGCACAGTAGCTTATCTACTTTTGTGTGATCTAACTTGTACACATAGTTTAATTTTCCTCATCTGGGCAAAAGATTTCTTTTAAAAAAATTCCTATGAAAATGTATGTGATTGTAACTATTGCAGTAACAGGAAAGAAAGAATTGTACATTTCCCATCATATAACATGTAAAAATGTCTGTAGAAGCTGAGTGGTAGTAGTGCATGCCATTAATCTCAGAGGCAGGCGGTTCTTTGTGAGTTCAAGGCCAGCATGGTCTACAGAGTGAATTCCATGCTGTTATTCCCATGCAGTTTCTTTTTTAGTGAGCTGCACTTGCTGGTTATTAAAACAATTATGCATTGTTTAAGCAGTATTTAGTGGGTTTTCAATGACAATTACTGAGGTAAACTGTCTGCTTATTGGAAATGTTTTCAACAAACCTGCTAATCCTCCATCAATTAATCCAACGAGTCACTTTGAGATAATTTTCTTTTCAGTTTGTGCTAACAATCTTTCTTTCCTTAGAAATAATTCCAAGTTTACTTTAATACAGATGGCATGTGTATCCATGGCCAAAAACACTTTCTAAGATGCATCGTGGCTCAAATAACCGGTTCCAAAAAGCATTTTCAATGTAAATACAGAGCCACAACAGACATGCACAGAAAGTGGACCTCCCAACAGTGTCATTTTTGAATTGTTCCAATGCACAGGTCTGAGTAGGTCAATGCTTAAGCATCAAATCTAGAAGATGAACATGTAAGAAATTGAAAACTTACCAAATGGTTCTACACATAATTCAGTGGTAACGATAACTTACCAGCTTCCATCTATACCATGCTGAAGACAAGATCATGTAAGCCCTGGCAGATAAAACTGATCATAGCCTTTACATTTGCTTAGATACCATGTATGGTAATCTGAGCTCCAGACGCTCCATGGAGGAGATTAGTGAGTTTATGTTTCATAATTCAGATTTTTTTTTCTCTTAGATCTCCTATTCGCACAAGGTTAGTTCTTAAAAACTTGAATACCGAGGCTGAAGGAAATATTAGTAGCACTATAGTGATTATATATATATATATATAATCACTATACATACACATACATACATACATACATACATACATGGATTCTGCAGTAATTAATTAAAATACATAAGCATCTGGAAGTCAGCTTAATTCTTGTTTATCTGGTATCAGTTCATGGCCAATGATTTTTTTTTCCTTAAAAAAGAACTATTATTAGAATTTATAGAAAGAACTACAAGTTCCCTTTTGGAAATACTGTCAGCTGGTCCTGGTAGGTTGTTCTGAACATGTACTGCCACCCAGTGGAAAGGTGCCCAAATGACACCAGGATTTAGGTTCAGCCCCCACACGTTCTTCCCCAGAAGTCCTATCAGAGTGTCAGTGTGGTGGCTATGGTCCAGTTGGGATGGTGTGCTCTAGGTCATGAGACAGAGGAGGACTCTTTGCCTAAGACATACTTCTATAGATCCTAACCCAAGAGCTTCATTCAAAGCGTGGTCTAAGGTGACTAGTGAATAGCTGTCAGGAAATCAAGTGGCTGGCAATTATCATTTCACAGCGACTCTTTGGGACAAGCTAAAGATGGCTTCCCAAGGTCATAATGAAATCGTGATGCGAGGAAGTGAATCGTGGATAAACAACAAACAAACAAACAAAACAAAACAAAAAACAAGCCCCACTGGAAGAAAGCAAAGATTTCCTCATCAGTACTCTCGAATTTTCAGCCCAGTTTCATTTTCAAGGATGATATGTGAAGGTCAAGGTTGCTTGGAAGGCTGAGTGCCTAGAATGTTCCATAAGATCCCTTTGTGACAGAAGTGTTTTTAAAAGAAACAGTATAACTCACCTTAACATTTCTTAGGAGAAATCTGTAGAAGGCTCTGGTGCCTCCTGTGTCTTCATTTAGAGCTTGAGATCACTAGTTTCATTTTGTAATTTTAGGGGGGAAAGGCCCTCTGGCCAGAAGCTTGCTCTGTGTAGAAAATTTATCATTTACAAAAAGCAAAAGAGGAATTGATAGTTCAGAGAAATTCTTCTATGGAGGCCTTTTTGTTCAAGACATCAAGTGCTGGGTGGAACCCTCACTCCTAGGAACCCTCATTCCTAGGAACTAAAACAAAACAAACAAAAAGCAACGGACATTGTTAAGAAGGCCTATGCTTAGCAAGACCCTACTGGGAATGCTTTTAAAAGATCTTACAAACAGCAACTATCTTTCTGAATTTCACATTTTTAATCATCTTAACACACAGTTCTTCAAAGGGAGCAATTACCTAATGTACAATAGGCCACGTGACAATTCCAGTTATAATAGACAACCAAGATTAAGTTGGTGTAATAAAATGTGATGATAATTTGTTTGACAAGCATCTCTGAGTTGATAACTTGTGTAGCATCAGTAAAAAGTTGAGTAAAGATACAGAATGATTACTTACTCAAGAAGAAATACTGTTAGGGCTTAACCAGCATGTAGTCTCCTGATGTCTAAGATAGATGTTACATGGGCAGGCGGTGGTGGTATACATCTTTAGTCCCAGCACTCAGGAGGCAGAGGCAGAGGCAGAGGCAGGCAGGTCTTTGTGAGTTTGAGCCTAACCTGTCTACAGAGTTTGTTCCAAGGCAGGCTCCAAAGCTATACAGAGAAACCCCATCTAGAAAAACTAAACACAGAAAGGGGGGTGAATGTATTTCTAATTATGAATTCCATCTTACCAGCTGCAAGAGTAATGGGCCATTGTATTATCTGATCACCAAGTGACATCATACCGTGTCACTGTAATGAGAAACCAGCCTCCTGCTCTGAAAAAGAATTCTCAGAATGTTAACAAAAGTGGTGACAAGAATGGTGTCTTTTTTGACAGAAGGAAGTTCACTTCACCAGACTAGATTAACACTAATAAAGTCTCCCACCAAAAAGCCATAAAGATTGTACACGTGTAAGACAACAAATTAAACACACGGGAACACAATTCCTCTGCTGTGTCCTCATTAATAAATTAGTCTCTAAGGGAGTTGCTACAGCACTACAGGGGACTCTAGATGCTAATCAGGATACAGCCCCTTCCAGGCCTCACGTGGAATTCACAGGGATTGGGAATAAGTGGAAGAGGGTGTGGACATTTTAGTCTTGCCCAAATCTCAGAAGGATCTCTCCTGTCCCCGTTTGTCCCACACTTAACCCAGCTCCCCACGTGACTCCCTTTGAGTCACCCTCTTCTCGCGTCTTACGAGTTCCCCGGGGTATCAGTTATTAATTCCACTCCTGCATTAAAAGCTTTCAAACAACTTGGGAGTTGAAAAAAAGAAGAAGAAAGAAAGGAAGGAAGGAAGGAAGGAAGAAACTCCCAAAAGGCGCAAGCATCTTCCAGGGAGTAATTTGGGTCTAGGAAGTCACTGATTTCAATCTGTGTGGGGGCTCACTTTACAGACCATAAGGTGAGTGGACTAATAAATATCTTCACAGACTATTCATCTTTTGTATGTTTATTCCCGGGGCTAGGGTTGAGTTCAATCTGCCTGATTTTATTCTGTTATCTATAACGTTGCATCCATCATTAATAACCATAATTACACATTATTTGTAGAGGCCCCTGTCATCTTTCGAATTTTCCAACACCTTTTAAGGGAGATATTTTGTTTTCATTTGTCAGAATTTATTTCTGCCCTTCTCTTCCCCAGTGGAGTGAGAAAACAGCGTGTTCTGTGGGAGAGGGGTATTTACTGTGGTGAATCTGTCCTGTGACCTCATCTGGACCCTCTAGTTCGAATCGTATACAATAAAAGTTGATTGTTTGGGATGATAAAAAATGGTACTTAGGATCATGATTTTGTGATAAACCAGTGCTTTATGAATGGGGAGAAAAAACAAATCCCAGAAGTAGTTAGGAAGGGATGGCAGTATTTCAAGATACATGTGGTATTTCACCCATACTTTAGGAATGCAAAGAAAGCAAGCATTTTGAGCATCTGAGATGTCTCCAGACCTCCTCCCCGACATCCACTCATACAAATCACCTTCCTTTTTTTTTATGACTTTGGAGCCTTTTCTGTGTCTTTAAGACCACGCACTGTGTCTTGTTTGTCTGTTCTTTCCCATGGTCATTGCCCAATGACACCAGGCCAGCCAACTTCCATCCACAAGGATCTGAAGTTTGCCCACAGCTATGTCTCCCAACTGTCCTTGATTTCTGTTCTCTTCTGTTCTCTGTCCTCAGCTGCAGCCTGTCCCTGGAACCATTCCCAGTTTTAGGAAATAGTTTGGAGAAGTTGACCCACAATACAGGAGGACTAGGAGGAAGATTTTCCCAGCTTTTTCTAACTATTTGGATCTATGTGGAGTATCGGGAGGAGTTAGCATCTGGCATGGCCTTTCTGCTGGTCCTTGCGTCTTCTTCACCAGAATCCCACCAAGTAGATAGAGGAGGGGAATGAAATACCATAAAGTTAAATTACATATTCACAAGGGTACAGCCAGTAAGACTCAGAGCCAAGAGTGGAATCCAGGTGTTCCTGGCCCGCAGAATCCTGCTCTTTGATCTTGTCAGGGCATTGAATTGTAGACATCCAGTGCTTACACAGTAGGAGATAAATGATATGAAATCAAAATGGCTAATTAATTGTGTTTTACCTAACATAAGTAAACTAAATGCCTTGCTAATCCATTGTAGCTGGTGTTTATTAAGTTTATTAATTTATTTTTTATATTCCAATCCCAGTTTCTCCTCCCTCCTCCCGATTCCCCCATTTCCCTTCCACCTCCCATCTGCTCTTCAGAGAGGGTGAGGCCTCCCTTGGGAAGTCTACTAAGTCTGTCCCATTATCCCGTTGAGGTAGGACCAGGGCACCTCTCCACCCCCACACCCCCGTGTCTAGGCTGAGCAAGATACCACATAGAATTGGCTCTACTAAGTCAGTTTCTGCATTAGTGTTAGATGTTGGGCCCACTGCCAGTGGCCTCATCTATTGTCCCAGCCACACCATTGTCACCTATCTATAATAAGGGAATCTAATTCCTTCTTACGCAGGTTCCCCATTTGTCAGACCAGAGTCAGCGATCTCTCACTAGCTCAGGTCAGCTGATACTGTGGGTTTCCCCATCATGCTCTTGACTCTTTGGTTCATATTATCATTTCTCCCTCACTTCAACGGTACTCCAGGAGCTTGGTTCATTGTTTGGTTGTCAATTTCCATCTTTTTTCTAGAAGACGGTTCTAGCTTCTCTGTTGTTATGGATGGTAGGCTGAGTATCTTTTGCTTTATGTCTGGTATTCACTTATGAGTGACTACATACTGTATTTGTCTTTCTGGTTTTGGGTTACCTCACTCAGGATGGTCCTCTAGTTCTGTCCATTTGCCTAGAAATTTTAGGATGTCATTGTTTCTCACCACTGAGTAGTACTCCATTGTGTAAATGTACCATATTTCCTTTATATGTTCTTCAGTTGAGGGACATTTAGGTTGTTCCCAAGATCTGTCTATTACAAATAATGTCCTTGTTGTATGAATGTGCCTCCTTTGGGTATATGCCCAACAGTGGTATTGCAAGGTCTTGAGGTAGGTTGATCCCCAATTTTCTGAGAAATTGCCATACTGATTTCCACAGCAGCTTTACAAGTTTGTACTCCCACCAGAAATGGAGGAGGGTTCCCCTTTCTCCACATCCTCTCCAGCATAAGCTGTCATAGGTACCCAAAGTAATTTACAGTAGTTAGTATTTTTAAAATAGCTGTGTGTGAGGAATTGGTCTATGTACTTCATCTCACAAATATGATGTATGAAGCTAAGTACTGTGCCAGGTGGTGGTGGCATAAACCTTTAATCCCAGCACTTGGGAGGCAGAGGCAGGCAAATCTCTGTGAGTCCGAGGCCAGCTTGGTTTAGAAAGCTAGTTTTAGGAGAGACATGGCTACCAAAGAAACCCTGTTCCAACCCTCCTACCCAAAGGCTATATGCTATTATTTTATTTTGCATTGAAATTAAAAAGAAGACAAGGCACAGAATTTTTAAGAGATGTACTCAGATTCAGAGGTCTGAGAAAGGCTGTTTGTAGTGCCTCATCCCCATGATGCTTAGGTTTCAGATGAGTCTTATTTCTACTGTTGGTGCACTCTAAAGTTTGCGTGGTGGAAGGAATTGTTTGTGCACTATTCATTAAGCTTTTCTATCATCTTAGAGAGGAAGAATATTGACTATTTTTTTAACAGATGAAGAAATGAAAAAATGACCTAAAAAAACTTCCAGGATGACTAGAGAGGGCATTAATAAGCTAAAAAAAGAAAAAGAGAAAACTTCCTAATTCTCCTGGCAAGCCCATTCATCTGGGGTTTCTCTTGAAGCTCCACATCACTTCTGCAGTGTTTGAATCATTGGAACAAAGATATTTATTGGACTGGATCCTGACTATTGGTCATAATTATAGTTGTGGCGTTAGCTTTTATTTTTTACCTTCTCTTTGAAGGATTAAGAGAACCATTTTAATGTTTTGCCTTTTCATTGCACACAAGTTGACTGTCATAGACAGACCATTAAAATGTCTGTCAGCAGCCACCTACTCCATCTTCCTGTGGCACAGAAACGTTTCTAATGTGACTGGTTTCCAGTGACCTGAGGCTATCTGGTAGACCCGGGCCGTGCAACTCTGCTGGTTCCCCTGGAAGTGCCACAGGCTCATTCTGCGGTATGAGAAGAGCTCACATGACTCTCAACTGGCTGTACCCACTGTCTTGTTCAGTCTTCTGCTCCACACTCTGGCCTGCATGCTCTATGTCTACAGGTAAAGTCTGAGCTCTAATCTTTAAAATGGCACATCCTGTTTGGAAATGAACAGTTCTGTGAATTTTGTTCCTCGCTCATTCCCCCATCCCCTCTCCCTCCAGGCCAGATTCTTGGACAATTTCCCTGCTTCATATTATAATTCCCAATTGTATCTGTGTTTGTATTTCCAACTTGAATCTCATTTTATGTTTTTATGCCATGTTTCTAGTCTCACTTTTCCATGGTGCATTATATTTTCTATTGTTGTAATTTTTAAACATCTGCCAACTTGATACTTTTATCATACTAGCAGGGGATACTGTTTACCCCACACCCTTTACCAGAACAGGAATAAAGATATTAAATTAACCTGGTTCCACTCCAAAACCGTGGAGATCTTACTGGACACCTTCCCTGCTCCAGGGACGGCCATTTATCACTGCTTTTGGTTGTCATATCTTGGCTTGTTTTTGGCCTTTGTGACAGGCTTTCCATAAGAATAAATTCACTGCAAGGGAGCTTTTTTGTGTTGCAATGTATTAGCTGTGATATTAAAGGTCGGCCCTTTTAGGTCTACTGAATTCTTTCCTTCACACTAATTTTGGTAATTCATTCAAAAGAGGGATTAAGTGTGCCTGGCATCATGCACACTGTATTTTGTTTAGAGTTCCGTGTCCCAGATGTTCAGAATAAGCAGCTGTGGGCATTTTCAGGAGGAAAATAAAATATTCCCAGGCACCCCACTATATTCATAAATTCTGGAACTGGCAGATGACTATAAAATGCATGTTTTTGCATGTGCACACACATATAGTCATATAGGTTAAAACTGCATTCTAAAAAATGTGTCATTAGGAAATCTAGCCAAGTTGGGAACTTTGTGCAGTATGCTTACAGTAACTAAGATGGTTTCAATGTCTCTAGGCAACATGGTCTTATTGAACCAGCATATATGCAATCCATTATTGAGAAAATGACATAAACAGTGTGCTATGATAGAAACAATGATTTGTCAAGTGGAAGTAACTATAGGTCAGGAGACCCTAAACACCATGTCTGGAGATGGGCTTCTAATCTGTATATATAGCTGTTTATCTTATTTAAAACAGCCAATCTTGTAGAGTCTTGTATATGAAGTGCCCAGATGAGTCAAAATTGTCCCTACAATGTGTCATCCAGCACCTGGTTGAAGTACTTTGTTTTAATCTTTCTTTTTACTAATGTGTAAACAGTGTTTTGAGATCAACTCAATAAACTCATGCCTCTTATCTGGCTCTGTGTCTTCCTTGAAGCAATAAATTGGGTGGGCACGAACTTCCTTTGTTCAGAGAATATGTTGTTCCAGAATCAAACCTTTACACATTGGGAAGAAGAGGATGGGGGTTATCAAAACCATTGGGGAAGAGGAGCTGTGTCACTAAGCCTGGACAGCTTAAGCTTGCTACTAAGCCTTAGTAACTGAGGGTTCCTGAGAGTACAGTGGAACCTTCCTTGCTTCTACAAGGCTCTGGCCTCAGATTCACAGAGCTGTAGGTGTGGGAGTAGGATATGTGAAGGTCAGTTTGTTAAGTCTCTCAGTTTAGATCGCCTTTAACAGCCAGTGCAGGGTTGTACTCTCTACAAGGGGAGGTGGGGGCATGAGCTCACCATGCAGAGGCGACCCTTACACTCCAGTTTTTCACGCAGCGGGAGCTGGGAACCTGCCTTACATAGTGCAGTGAGTACAAGGCACAGAGGGTGGTTCCAGGACCCTCCACCCCATGAGGGAGTAGGGGAAACCGGCAAGGCCAAGCCAAGTCCATTTTCCCCCAAACCACAGCAGGGGATTTTGTCCCCTGTCTTGGTCTTTTGTCCTAGGGTTTTCACCAGGTCTTAATTCACAATTTAACAGTAAGACAAATGTTCATGGCTTTCCATCTTGGTACTTTTCTTTGAGCTTAAGAGTTCAGTGAAAGCAAAGAGGAGGGATACATCACGGAAAACTAAGGGACCATGCCTACCCCCAAAGCACAAAAGAGTTGCAAAGTTGTTTATTTACACAAGCACCAAAGGAACTATGCACAGTGCTCAACCAAAGGCATGTCATTTGAAAAAAATAATTTCTCAGGATAAGTTACAACCATTTCTATTACCAATGCAATTCTCTGTCCTTTAATTAAGACATCTGCAACTCGCAAAGCAATAAGACATCAAATATTGCAAAAGTGATATAAAGTCCCCACAATCACTGGGTACTGAAAGTGGTTCCAGAGACAATGGGGTGCACTAATAAGGGTGTCCATGCTACAGAAATGGGAATGGGAGGAGACCCACTACAGCAGTGTCCAACTCACGCTCGTAAAAGTTTGAATGACTTTTCCTTTCTTCTTACACTCTCTGGTGCTGTGCATAGCCTCTCTACACAAAACTCTGCCATCTAAACAGGCAAAGCCAATCATATGTGGGGCAGTGTTCGTAGAGACCTATTTTCCAGGTGTCTGTGGGGTCTTGCAGGTTGTGATGAGAACCTCCACTCCCTATCCATCCCATTTCTTGAGCTTGCATTCTTCAGCTCCAATGTGGTGTGCTGTGGTCATGCTTCTAGTTCCCATGGCTTTGGCTTCCTCACGACCATAGACTCTCCCCTTGGACTGTGAGCAGAGTCAAGTCTCTCTCTTTCAAGCTGCTTCTGTTAGGAAAAGAAACTAATTGTACAAATACCTTTTCAGACTCTGCTTTTTATTCTTTTGAGTATGCAATGGAAAGCATTGCTGAGTTACATAGTAGTTCTACTTCATCTTCCTTTGGTTTTGTTGGCTGGTTGGGGTTTGTTTGTTTGTGTTTGTTTTTTGAAGGACCACTGTACTAGTTTCCATAGTAACTATACCTTTGACCATCTCACTAACAATGCAAAGGCTCCTATTTGATGCACACCTTTGATTTGTTTACTTTTTTTAATGGTACCCTTCCTAATGAGTGTATCATGTCTTTGCGTGTTTTTGATTCGTATTTCCACAGTGGTGATGTTGGGTATCATTTGTGTTAACTTGAAAGAATGTGTTGTCCATCATTTGTGTTAACTTGGAAAAATGTCTACTTACGTCTGTCCATTTTAAGTGTAGTGTTTATGTTGTTGTTTCAGGATTTAGTACATTAATATAATAAATTATATAATAGCACAAGACTTACAAATATTTACTGTTATTCTATTGAGTTGTGGTTTTGTTTGTTGATATTGACTGTCTTCTGGTATATACAAAACTTGACTTTTTATGAAGTACAATTGATATTTTTTATTTTGTGGCCTGTGCATTCCTGAAATATCCCAATATCATTATCAAATCAAATTCCATGAATCCTTATCTTGTTTTCCTCAAGGACTATAAAGGTTTAGGATGGGGGATCTGATTTAATTTAGTTAACTTTTGTTCATATGTAAGGGGCCCAACTTTGGCTGGTTAATTCATTTTTTTTTACATAGCATTAGGAACCCAGTTTTGTTCTTTCACAAGTAGGTATTCAGTTTTCCCAGCAACATTGTTGAGAATGCATTTTTCCCTATTGAGTGAATAATTAAAGCCCAGAGACAGATATTGGTGTTCAGGCTTCAAGCTGACTAATGTCAATGACATTAATTACCTACTTCTATAGACTGGTAGACTTCTACAGTCTTCCTGTCGCCTGTCACACTGGTAGAAGAATCACATTCTATTCACCTCCTTGGTTGCCCTCACATTGGTGGTTTTAGCTTACTTCCTCTCCTGCCTATTCAAATCCTCCAGATTAAACCAATTCTGCTGCTTTGTAGGGCTTAGCTCCCTGGAAGAGAGTCATAAAGTATTTCCAAGAACTGAGGATTTGCTTCTAGTTTGTGTCTGTGGAAGAGTTGTTGGCATGGAGTCATCTCTGATTGGCTTGTCAGACTTACCATGTACTTCAAAGCTCTAGTTTTGGAATGTACCAGAATAGCTTCACACCTTGTTGGTTTAATGCCAGGCAACCTCTGTGAGATTCTAGTAGTATTGACAATGTGCCTCCCAGGTCATGCTGCGGTCTTTACCCTGTTAGCTGGAGCCTGTGACTTGGCTTCTGATGAACTGCACAATCTACATTTACTGAAGGCTCTTCTGCTTTCATTGACCGGGTTCTCCCTTGAAGTGTTACATAACTCCTACACCATAAGGAAGCACATTCTCGAATGCTATTCTTCTACTTATTTTATTTTATGTATGTGAGTGTTTTTGCCACATGTATGTCTGTGTGTCGCATGTATGCCTGGTGTCCAAGGATAGTATATTTTTCTTATTTTTAATAAAACCGTGTGACTTCATCAAGGCAAAAAGATGCGTACTCTCTTTTTCAGTCAATCTCTTCTCACCTGTACAAATAAACCCACTCACATTTAAGATAGGCTCATTGGGCTGCTAACTATGATCACAAAGCTCTCAGGTTTTGTGTGAAGAAGGAGCCTGTGGCACTTTGCTTCCAGCATAGATGACAGCACTCACGTGGCGATTATGGGATGACTTATGAGGACCCCATTCTCTCTTTCTATAGTGCGAGTCCTGATCATCAAGCTTGGCAGCAAGCCTCCGTACCTACTTTGCCATCCCTCCAGCTCTGCCCTACCCATCGAACTGATAACATTTCCCCCAAGTCCTTGGGTCAATTGGGGGGGGGGGTTGGCCAAAAATTTATTTTGATAGCATCTAATTTTGAAATGGTAATAAATAGGCAGTGGTGAAGACCTGCTTGGTTTAGTATCAGTATATTTTTATACCAGGTGGTAGACCTTGTGATGTAGAGTTGAGTTTCCATTTCATGACATAGGACTTAATTACGTGGGCTCCTGAGCATGGTGTTGAAAGCAGCCCTCACACCTTCTTCACATGCTGGCCAAAACTCAACACAGGGGAATATAAATCCCTCATTCCTCTCTACTCTTAGATGACTGGAAAGGAAAGGCCATCTTCAGAATCATCCACGTAACACACTTACTGGCTCGAGCTTCCTTCGAGGCTATCGTGAAGTTTAGCTTCTTCCTCTAGGTGATTCTGCTTTTCCCTTTGCCTTTCTAAAGATCTCCACATCAGGAAGAGTAAATTTTGGTCTCAAAGTTCATTCTCCAAAGAACAAAGCTTCAATAGTTGCTATTACAAGTACTCCGATACAGTGGATGCTGGGATTTTGGAACCGGGGCCACTCACCACCATCCTGGTGACAATGGGGCTATGCCTAAAGAAGTAACTACAAGTTTAGGAGATTTCATATTCATATGGTCTGGGGAGACCCATATGAAAGTCTGGATTCTGACAGTATACCTTAAGGAAAGAGGTGAGTAAGGTCGGAAGAGTCCACGAATTTGGGCCCATGCTTCTTACATACATTTAACACTCTGGTGTGGTGCATTTTAGCTATAGGAGTGATGGCCTAAGAAAGGTTGGTCTCCTTTGAGACCAAAGTATCCAAATTATCATGTCTGACACTGAAAGGGAAGATTGAGAGATGTAAGTAATAGGTTGTGGTTTCAGCCTGTGAGTTTTGTATCATTGTACCTTGGCTCAAAAATATCTTTATTAATCAAAAAAAAAAAAAAAACAACTCTTTTTTACCAATAAAAAAATAAGTTTGTTCATTCTTTTCACATAGAAATCCACACTTAGGGGTTCAATGACTCTTCAATTCTACCTCATTGTATTGTTCCAATTAATACTGTAAGCAACATCAAAGACAACATCAAAGACTGGTCGATTTGAGAGAGATTCGGAATAAGAAATGGCTTTTTATCAGTTCCAACTCTCAGTGCTAGCAGGCTTACTGATCTCTTGGCATGATCTTAAGATATTCTATTATTAGATGTATAGACAGTGGGAAAAGCCACTTGCAGTGGGAAGCTATATGCCTTCCAAAGATCAGTTTTACAAGGGCTCTGTGGAACCCAGTGGAGCATCTGATCATGAGATATCCAATTATCATCCTACCAGATCTACCATGAATACTGTCAAATCTACCAAACTCTGAAGACAAGTGGGCTCAACACTAATTCATGCTAATATTACAACACTTTCATGATATTAGTATAATTGGTACTTCCAGAATGAAGGACAGAAAAGATCTACAGGAGAAATACAGGTGCCCAGAGCTTGTAACCCAGACCATCTATCATGTATTGCATTACTAATATGAGGGAATCTTAATGATGAGCAGAGATTTGGATCATAGACCCAGTCCTCCATTTCTTGTGTAGGAAGAAAAATACCCTGAATGTTTAACATTCACGATATCCTTGGGCTTACTCACAGTACTTACTCATTTGCTTTGGAAACCCAGAGATGAGATGTTTTAAGTTGGAGGTGAGTTGGTTCACAGGAGAAGAGATAAAGTGTGAAAATACTTTTAGCTCATTTCAATGCATATCATAAGCATCTCTCACAACAGGGGCCCTAAGACGTAGGTAAAGATCAGGCAATCAAATACCCTGGAAAGAAATATCAGCCAAATTACATAATTTACTTCTTGGGATAACATAGGAAGAAGCATGAATTCTCCTTGAAATTAAATACCCCAACCAGAAAGAATAGATTGATCTGGAACCAAGGAACAAAGGATAGTCTGACATGAAGTTATTATACAGTACTTATTGATATAAAATTAATATGTTATAGCTGGCAAATGAGAGAAAATTAATGGTTAAGTCCCAGCAAATATCAATGAAAGGAAGACAAAAAATAACACTGAGAAAGTGAATAATATGACACTTAATCAAAAGAAGTACTTCATAAAATAAGAGGTAATGACAAAGCAGTAATTTGGGAATTAGTATATATTCTTCATTTTTTATCCAGTACAAAGGACATTACAAGATATTAATAAGACACTATTCTCTTTTCTAGCCCGAACAAACCAGAAAAAGGGCTAGACTGACACTGCCCAATGTTGACATTCCGCAACATTGGTATAGTAACAAAGGAACTCCACGAAAATTAAAACTTTTATTCTATGAAGAACTGGGAGAGAGAAAAAGAAAATAATGTCACATCTGATTGTTCTAGCTCTATAATAGAGGACAACTGCAGGGACTACACGTTGCATCCATGATTGAGAGTTTGCCTAGTAGCATACAGCCTTCTAGAACAGTGGGTGTCTGCCATCTATCAGGGCAGAGAAGCCTATGAGGGAGTTTGTAAAGAGAAAAGCTATCTATTAATCAAGTACATTTTACTTTTAACTTCTGTCCCAATAATCAGATTCCTCCTAAACTAATCAGTGGTGCCTTTATTAGTTTACGTAGATGAATACTATTTTGGCAAATTATGAAACGGTTTGTTATACTTTTCAGAAAGTCAATAACACAACATCTGATTCTTTTTAACAGAAAGTTTCTTCCTTTGAATACTTTCATTATTTTTTTTTGTCTGTGGATTATAACCAGTTGTTATTTCCATTGAATAACCCAATGTTTCCAGTTTCTGGCTGCACTAAACCAGGGTCCACTCTACTTAATTGCACTTAAAGAAGACTGGAGTTAAGTAGCCGAACTCTGCCTTTGCTCCAGACTGAGTGTAGCTGTGCCTGGGTGCACATTAGCTGCCCAGTCACTTCGCCTGCTGTATATTGTACTCTAAGAGAGCTTATCTGGGTGTTCCCGTGAAAAGTAACTGGACAGGGTCCAGAAGAATACCCAACAGATTCCCAAATCATTAGTCTTTGGATTAGGCCTTTACTTTGGCAACGTGCGTACAAATAAATAGACATGGCTGAAATTAATTGACTGCATTCAAGAGACATCTGTAATTCTGAAGTTACTTGAGGAGAACGAATTAAACAATTTCATCTTTGACCATTTCCCTTATTTTCCAGCTAAACAAATCCTGCCTTCCGAATCACTCATATTGCCTCTCCCAGCTGATAGGGCCACAAAGGGCCTTATATAATGGGCCATTGCATTTGTAAATCTAAGGACAACATCACACAACAGGGTGACAAGAATATAGAGTGCAAGTCATCCAGCATGAGGAGGAATTCAAGGCTGCTGTTTCCTCCCGGAAGTGGATCTTTCTTGTCTGCACCAAGCCACAGGACAGACAGAGATTTGGGATCATCCATTTAGAGCTCTCAACTACAGAGACTGGTGGCATCTCATGCTGGGCCTGAGGCGTTGAATTCAACATGGTTTTATTTCATATTTCCTCAAAGAAAATTTTGTCTTTCTTTTGAAAAGAGTAAAAACCACGGCAGGAGAATTATGAGACAGCATGTCAAGTGCCCTTAGTTATTTCTAGGCTAAGCAAAGCTGCAGGGCTGGCCAGTGCCAGCGTCAATTTCTTTAGGTCCAGGAAGAATATCCAAAGGCTAAAGAGAATCTAAAATAAATAAGGACACATGGCAATCCTATTCTAGTAACTATCTAGCCGAAAATTTAGAGCTTATTATTATAGACTCAGAAAGACCAAGATTTCTCTCAAGCCAGTGTGGCAGTTTGAATGAAAATGGCTTCCCCCCCCCAAAAAAAAAATGGGGTTGTGTGTTTGAATGTTTGGTGTTTGAGAAGGATTAAGAGATGTGACTTTCTTTGTTGGAGAAGGTGGGTCACTCACTGAGAGGTGGGCTTTGAGGATTTAAAAGCTCATGCCAGACCCAGTTAGCTTTCTCTCTCTCTGCCTTGTGTCTGTGCGTGATGATATTGTCTCTCGGCTACTCTCCTGATGCCACACCTGCCCGCTTGCTGCCATGCTCCCCAACATGGTAGCCATGGGCTTACACTCTGACACTGTAAGCCCCCAATGAACTGTTTCCTATGTAAGCTACCATGGTCACTTCCAAGTGACTATTGGGAAAGTGCTAGAAGGCTTTTAGGAAGAAGGGAAGACAGAGGCAGCAAGGAAGAATGTACATCCAGGTGGTGGGGAGTAGGAGATGAGAGAAGAAAGCCATTCTTAAATATTGAGAGCCGTATTGGCAAAGGGAACATAGACCAGTAGCCTCAGATGCCCAGGGACTAGAGACCAGACATAGGCCTCTCATGGTCAAACACCATCATTCACTTATTTATTGTGGCTGAAGTGAATACACATAGGTGGAGAGATATTTTAAAGGAATTTTTCCCTTTCTGCCCAAGAACCATTTCATCTTACTTGGTGCTGTCTTCAGAGTTTGGGGAAAATAAATCACACAGCACAGTTTTCCATATCAAATGCTTCTTCTTACAACAACCAAACTGGTCTTAACATCTGGATTCTATAGAGAAGAAACTAAACATCTTATAAGTTGATATGTCAAGATATTTTCTTAAGTTTGACGGCGAATAGAAGACCCACACTTGCTCTTGGGTTTGGCTCGAAAGCCAGATTATAGTTTATTCTGTCCCTTTCTCCAGTCACAAAACAACTTCCCTGGCCACAAAGTAAATATGTTTCATTGTCCAGAAAAATTTACCATTCTTTGAGCAAATGTGGTATTTAATTATATACAAAAGAAATTTCCTTTTCTGAATTCCTGAAGATTAAGACATGACTGCCCCATAGATTTTCTTTGGATTCACTGAGGACAACCCAGTGTTGTAGGGAATGGACAGAGCAAGAGAACCAATACCCTACTGTCTTTTTGGAATCGTTCAGATAATCTCATGACACCTTACTTGTAATTTAATGTGTTCTCTCTTCTATTAAACTTGTATCATTAAAAATGAATGTGAGTTTATATTGATCTACAGTTAAAAGCAGCTTGTAAGCCATCCAATCCTACAAAGGAAACCAAGTCCCTAGAATCATAGTTAGCTAAGTATTTCCATCCTCTTGAATCTTTCCTTACCAGACTCTCCAATCCTTTGGATCAAAAGTTGATCTTCATCATTATCCGCTGGCGCTTGGTATAGTAGGCAACCAAGATCTGTTAAATCCATTCTTGTAGACATTTTTTGATGGTGTATATAAACGAGAAAAACTTTTACAGAAAAGAACCCTATAGATAACCTCATAAAGGAAATAGAATATCTTAGAATTTTTTTGAAACAGGGTTTCTTTGGTAGCCATGACTGTATTAGAACTATCTCTGCATACCAGGCTGTCTTTGAACTCACAAAGCTCTGCCTACCTCTGTCTCCCAAGGGCTGGAATTTAAGCAGAGTTGAGTCTTAAGTGCAACAATGCAAGTGTTATCCTTTTTGTTTTATGTATTTTCATTTTCTGATACTTTCTTTCTGAGACCAGGTTTCTCTGTATAGCTTTGGAGCCTATCCTGACACTTGCTCTGTAGCCCAGGGCGGTCTCTGCCTCCCAAGGACTGGGATTAAAGGTGCGTGCCACCACCACCCTGCAAGTGTAACCCTTTAAATGAATTGGAAAATAGCTCTTTTGAGTCTTCATATATTAATAAGTCACCTCA
This sequence comes from Phodopus roborovskii, assembly GCF_943737965.1. NCBI lineage: Eukaryota > Metazoa > Chordata > Mammalia > Rodentia > Cricetidae > Phodopus > Phodopus roborovskii. Next base: position 2,404,999 of record NW_026126415.1, read on the forward strand.
GAGGGAAAGCACTCCTGCATTTTAAAAACTATCCCCTTTAACACATTTTCTTGGCTCAGTAACAGTACAGTTAACCATTTCTGCCTTTTTGTAAGATGCGAGAACAAACAGAGGATGTTTGTAAGGTCTGTGCTCATTGATCCATCAGAAATCATGTGAGTGTGACTCATTGTCCTTGATCTCTGTACATCTTGGCTCCTTTTGTGTTGGAGGCTTTCTATTAATGCTTTGGGAACCATAAGAAGAATAATCCACAAGTTGGTTTTATCCTCATTTTAGATTGTATGGTGTGAGTGCTAACATTCAAGAAACAATTAGAATTCAATACTGGTTACATTAGTTGTGGCCAGTGCAAGGCAGATTGTAGCTAAGCTGTGGCTTAAGGGACAATCTTTATAAACATCCTTTGAAGTCCCAGTTTTGTAAGTCATTTGTTAGCTGCTCATTTCACTTTATATTAACCTCAGATACTTAAAAAAATGTATAGTTATATTGCATTGTGGACTTCAAAATTAATATATAAGCCATTTAACTCTAGAAAAGGTTGCAAGTCAAGGATGTGGCTCGAATCACAGCTTTTTATTTTAACTTATATTTAGCTTACACAGTTAAAAACTTTGAAGCTATGTCAACCTATAGATAAACTGTACTACTCTCCCAGGCGTCTGTTTTAGCATGTGAAAAATGAAGCAATGTTGTGATATTGGGTGGTGTGAGTTAATACATTCCTGATGTTTATCTGTCGAGGGACAAGTTACCTGCATTTGTGTAAGGTCGATGGGTTTGCCATTTCCTGTTAATTAGATTAAGAAATTTTATGCCCTGTTATAAACACTCATCATCCTATAACTATTTAGGGAAAGTTGGAGGGGGGGTTGGAGAATGAGCTCTTTTTGGTGCATCATTTCACTAAAGAGATAAAGGATTTCAAAAAAAAAAATCACTGCTCAGCTACAGTATTAAAATAAAAAATTTAAAAGTTTCCTAAAGCTGTCAAACAAGGAAAAAAGTTGCCCAGCACCAAGTAAACTTCATCTGAATGCATATGCTAGCCCACATGTAATATAAGTATGTTTTGGAAAAATTTGAATATTTTTAAAATTTAATTTTACTAATTAACATTTTCTTTTCATTTATTGTACATAGTGACCACAGTCTTCCTTCCCTCCTCTCCTCCTGTTCCCTTCCCCAATTCCCATCCACTCCTTGAGTTTCTTCCCAGTGAACTTCTAGGCAAGTTTTCAACAATAGTTGGATTTAAGAAAGGTAGAGAATGATAGGTTATGTGGCTGCCAATTGTCCTATAAGAGTTTGTAGCTCAAAAAATCATGTCTAAAAGCCCATTGATAATGTCCTGCCATTATAAACAGCAAATGTACATTGAGATAGTGACTGGAATTGATACCTAACATCAACCATGTGAATGTTGGGGGGGCATGAAAAAAAAACTAAACATACAATATAACGTTCATCACACACACCCTTCTTTTTCAGATGAACTTTGTATGATTTCTTTCCCCCTATTCTTTCTAAGTCTTCACTCTCCTTACAATAGTGATGTATGATCAATGATGCAATTTATTCCATAGCAGCTTATACTGTTCAGGGTGTCTTTCCTTTGATTCTAGAGCAAGCTGGGTTGTTCTTCTTGTGACAGACAGCATTTTTCATACACCACACTAATATACACTGATTTCTTTACTGACCTACTGAAGGGTCTCCAGTAGCCATCCAGCTAGCCAATTTCACTGGGATTTGTTTGTTTGTTTCATACAATAGTTGGCAGTAAAATATTTGTCAAACAGTGGCTGATAATGTTAACCAATTCTACAAAATGTAGTTTAAATATATCTGTGTCTGTTATAGAATTCAGTATTGAAAAAAAAGATTCAATGTGTTTTAAGTTTGCCCTCCCTTCCACTCAAAATGTGAGAATTCAAACTTGGAATTAAAACATAAGCATTTGTTTACTGTTAATATTCATATTTTAAGGAAAAAACCCACAGATAATGGAAGGGTGCAGGCAAAGGCACCTTGGCCTAAGCACGGCCATTTTGACTTCAGACTCCATTTACATGTAGGGTGAAACAGTGTTCAGGTTCCTAAGCCCTAAGGGAGCTGAGAACTTTCCAATGCTGACCAACCTCCTCCCGGAACCACAGACACAGCCGTTATGCATCTTTAGTTCTCTGGAAACATTATGGCTGTTCCTAACAACAGAAAGAACAAATGAATCTGATTGGTCGTTCTAACAGGCTTGCATTGTATGTCTGTTGACAGTGATAGAGCACACACGGAAAGTCCCTAATCTTTGATTTCTGATTGGTGAAACTTGTAACTGTAACTTGGCAACAAGTGCCTGTGATGTTTGTGCTTATCAACCCTGCTCAGGTCTGTCAGGAGACACAAGGCTCCCGAGTCTCTGTTCTGAAAATGATCAATCAATGACCCACTTATGTGGTGACTTATTACAACTTTTGGAACACAACAGACTAGGTGTCAGGATAGCTTTAATAAACGTCTCATGAATGACCGAATGCATGGTTGTTTATAGCATATAAATATAGTTCTATTGTAGTCTTTCTAATAATCAGCTCCAAAACTGTTACAGAAAGAGGACTAAGAATATCCAGAGGAGGGATTTCCTCCACTGGGACCCTGATTTTTGGAGAATTTTGTTCTAAAATGTTACATACAATCCTTGCACCCTATCTCTTGAGAAGGTTAAGACCTTTACAGTTTCTCAAAGATAAAGCAAAGAGCACTATCCAAACTATGGTCACTGGGAGATTTGTAATCACCAGGGGAGGAAGGGCAGCTAGGATGGATGAGCTATTGGTATGCATACTCTCCACTCTCTAAATCCAGCAAGAAGTCCAATCCTTGGCCCAGAGAGCAGGAGAACAGCATACATGGATAATAGAATGTGGATGAAAGCACTACGGTGGAGCAAGCAGCCAGGTGGAAAAATGTGTCTGCACTGAGCTTACCAGCAATTATGTTTTTGACAGTGGCTAAAGGAACCATAATGAGAAATACTTATTTTTTATAACCATATTTCCCACTTAAGCTTTAGTTTCTTTCTATCTACAAAAAAAGAACAGATATCTAGAACACTCCAAGGGCCTCATCATAGTCAGATGCTGGGAAGATTTTATGGCTCAGTGAAATTGGCAGCAAGTCTGGTCCTAGAGACACTGTTTGTCTGTGCAGAAACTGAGCAGGTTCGATTGGTACCCACAGTCATCATATTGAACCTAACTGCTGGTTCAAGCAGGGAATGGTTCTTTATGTTTGTAGTGATCTTACTGTAGGTATAGGAAGATTGTGGTTGAAGGTTGTGTTGCATGCATCTGCTTTATATAAATGTTTCATTTCACTTGGAAAGCATTCAAATGTTCAAGAGACCACATTTTTTTTTTTAAAAAAAATAATGTTATAGACAGACAAATGATGCTTAGGGTCTTCAGTAGATAATAAGGAAGTGTTCAGTTTTTCAGGGGTAATTGAAAAGTGTCCCTTTTGTTTGTACAAAATGTGGTTATTGCAGAGGGCACATTTTTGTTTGCTTTCTCCCCACTTAGAGCCAATATCCACATCAGTCTGATTTCTTGAAGTCTTTTCCTCCTTCTTCTGCCAAATTCCACCCCAGTATCCTTGCAAAACTATGTTTGAAGTGCACATCGTTCAGGGAGCAATTTGGACTAACCCCACCATCCTCTACACACATTGTTCCTGTTGGGTTTTCCTTATATTTGGCAAGACTCATTGATTCATATATAAGTGTCAATCATAGGTTCAGGCACTTTACATATATTACAGAAGAAAACGAAGGATGTTCTTTCCTCAAAGGGTTTATATTTCACTGAAGATAGTGTGACAGATTTTAACTGTTACTTTGGCAAGGCGATGGTATACAGTAATTGGTCAAATGCCAGTTTAGATGTTGCTATGAATGTGTTGTTTTAAGCAATAAATGGCTATTTTAATGAATAGATTTAGAGTTGAGAAAATACATACCTTGATGTAACTAGAACCATCCAGTTAATTTAAAAGGCATGAGGGAAAGGCTAAGGTCATGCCAGGAGGTGAAGCACATCTTTAATCCCAGCCACCGGGAAGCAGAGGCAGCTGCAACTCTATTAGTTCAAGGTCAGCCTAGCCTTCACAATGAGTTCCGGGAAAGCTATGCTAACAAAATGAGGTCATATTTAAGGACAGGGCCCCTGAGTTGAAGGGACTTTGTCTTCTGATTGCCTTTAGACCTGAGTAGTAATAGCAGCCCTCCATGCATCCTCAGATTCCCCATATCTCTAGGGTCTTGAAGAATTTGAACATGCTAGTCCCAACATCATGAGGCAAACTCCAAAACAAACAAACCAACGCCAAATGAGTGTTATCTCTTGATGTGTCTAAACACAGCACGACAACATGTATGTATCTTATTGTTAATTGGTTTTGCTCCTCTGAAGAACCCTGACTGCACAGGGAATCCTATGTTGATAGCATAATAACCGTACAAATCAGGGTACACAAAAAAGTGATAGGTGTGGAAGTGTGATGGAGGCGGTGGGAACCGGGTTACTCTGTATCAGAAGGAAACGTGAGAAAGTGAGATGGAGGATGGGTGGGAGATGCTGGGAAGGGTAATGAAATTTCAGGCAGTGTCTCCAATGGAAGCAAACGTCCTGAGACAAGCGTGTGCCTTGTGTGTTCAAGAAATAGCAAGGGAGCTGGTGAGGCTGGAGTGGGAGCACAAAGGATGGAGTGGGTGGAATTACGTGCACAGCAGCAGCAGGAAGGCACAACTTCGGAGGTCACTGTGAGCCCCACCATTGAGGGAGTCAACGGCGTGATTGTCACTGCGTTTCAGAAAGTTACTTCTGTCTTCCGGACATAAGAATAGGCTTGGGTTGACCAAGGTGACAGCAGAGATATGAACCAGGCAATTGTGTCCGCTAGGTTTGCTGAGTGACAAACCATCTCGAATTTTAGCCGCTGAAGGCAAGAACCGCTATTTAGCTTATAGTTATGTGGACTGGAAAATCAGCCTGGATTCAAGCAGGCAGCTCTTTTGGTCACTTAACAGTGAGTACATTTCCAAGGGGAACTCAGATCTTACATTCTGGAACCTGGCGTGTTCCTCATTGTCTTTTCCTTGCCATCGGTCTCTTAGTTCCCCAAATCCATCCTGTAAACCATTTTATTAATCATATTAAAGCCTTGCTTCTGTGCCAATTCTCTTCTGAAAATCTGCAGTAACTGCCTCTTTCCAGCAAGATCCATTTGATCCACACTCACTTGGGCAGGTTGGCTAACACAGGCAATAGCATTTCCAATTTTCCCTTTGACATCTCACCCCAAAGGCTGGAGAGAGCAGTTTTCTTTGCTCCATTTCAGCTGCGAAAGCCCATTGACTCTGCTTTGGACCATGTGATACAAGACTACCGGAAAATGGTAGGCAACTCTTTGTTTTTCTCGTGGAATACGTGACATTGCCTCTCTTTCTCCCTTCTTAAATATAGATGTGATGCCTGGAGCTTCTGTCCTACAACCATCAGGAGACAGACAGAACCAAAAATCCCCAAGCATAGCACGGGAGAAGTAGAAAGCTTTCAGTCCATGAGAAATCTGTTGACTTGCTGACACAACCCTGAGATTGCCTAATTCTGGTTTTGTTTTGTTTGCTTTTTAATTAAGAAAATGAACATTTTGGGGCTTTAATCAGGTTTTCTGCTTATTGAAGATGACATTACTCCTAATTAATACTGCCTGCTATTCAAATACCCACACTACCTTTTTAAAAACTTCATTTCCACACACATCCACCTTCAACTTGATCCATGTTCAGAATATCCACTGGGTTCCATTTTTATTGGATCGTTCTGATTGTAGCTCAGGCTACTGCTTCCCCAAGGGTGTCTTCTTTTCTCTTCCACAGACACCACCTCTCGTCTATGTCTAGAGTTTGCCATCAAGTCCTCAACGTACAGTCTACGTCTATTTTACCTCCTGAAAACCTTCCAGATCTTTCCACATGTTATGGTTTAAAGGAATTTCCAGAGGTAGATTCTTAAAAGAATTTGGTTTTATGTGATAAAGTTAATAACAAAGCAAAAAAAAAAAAACCCATTATTTTTGTAGTCTCATTTAACAAATTTTAATCCCTGACTGAAATATATGATATATCAGAGTTTCCTCTTGGAGAGGGATTGAAATGCCACATTTCAATTTTTTTTTTTTTGCCTAGATAAGTCAATGAATGGGTAGAGAATAAGTATCTAAAACACAAAGCTAAGTTAGAAGCAACAGAATCAAGAAATGGTAAAACCCACAGGATTCCATCGACAGGGTCAGAGAACGGAGCATTCAAGCACTATGAAGAGTTCAGGGGAAGTTCCACAAAGGTACAGGACAACACAAATGACATTAGGGTCGATGGCAAAGAGGGAAATAACTCTTTGGTCTCAAGTCACATTTTAACTGCTGTGTGTGGTGACCTTTGTGCCTTCTTCTCATTATGTTTAATGGAAATTGGGAACATAATGCTATATATTATACAGGAAAACTGGGCCATAAAATATTCTAATTAAAAATTGTATTCTTTGCGGTTTCATTCTCATGTTTTCTTTGTATTGTAACCTAATGTGATTGCTTAGGGAAACACAACATTTCATTGTTTTTGAGTCATTTTCCCATCTTGAGTTTGTTAAACTTGAATTAAAATAAATTATCCTTAAAAACAAAGCAGACATTTCTTTCTTTCTTTTTTTTTTTTTTTTATTTTTGCACTGGAACTCAAACCTTTGAAACTAAATAAAGTTAAAATTCAAAACACAATTTAACTTTTAAAAATGGTAAGGTCTTGCCCATCACAAATATAGACATTCATTGTGGTAACATGGGCGACACCTTTGTCTCCCGGACTTTTCTAGTTGAGGCTGTTTGATTAGCATGATGCTAAATGGTTAATATTAGGTAATAAATTAAGTTATGCATCCTATTCCAAGCCTCTTCCATCCACTTCTAGCAGCAAAGGGTGGCTGAGTATAAATAATTCTAAGCAGAGATATAAATATGCTACTATAGATGTGTACTACAACATGTCATTTATCTTAAAGAGAAGGAGAGGAAAAATAGCTCTGGGAGAAAATACTTCAAATGTTTCTTTCTCTCTCCCCCTTTTCTCTCCCTACTATGTTTTATAAATATGTATTACAGAAGAAAAGAATTCTCAGCAAATTAGGCAAGCCCACTAGGAATCCCCAAAGACTGCTGTCACTACTAGATCTTGATGACAGCCAGCATTCTGAAGAAATATATCTAAATCGTGGATTTTTTTTTTGAAAGTTAAGTAATACAGAAAAGTCATAGGTCCTGATTACAGATTCTGGCACAGTCTCAACAAGCTTGTAGACATCGTGTCCTCTCTGTTGGAAACCCACACATGGGCCTTTCTGAAGCCAAGATTTTCATGCAAGCCTGGAATCCTATCTACTCCTTTCTGATCTTTCAACAGTTTGAAGGAGTCAGGGTTCCTTCTTCCAGAAAGCAACCACCCACCCTTTCAACTTTGTGTCACTAGCATTACTCATCACAGGAGAGGCACAGACAACGACAGTTATGTTTTTAAATGTTGGAAATACACCAAGGTTCTAAATCTCTCTGAAAAAAAAATTGTCTAAGTACTTCCCCAGCCTCTGTTAATTTACTCAGATGTCATTAAAAGTTTCCTTAATTTGTTCTTCCATTCACTTCTTCACTCAACACATTTATCAAGTACCTACTATGTGCCAGGCACCGCTCTGGGATTAGGGGACAGATCAGTAGATAAGGCCCTGATGGAGTGTGGGTTCTTGTGGGGGTCAAATGGTTATATTAACAGATGCATGGGAAGAAAGTGAGTCAGGTGGTGATGAATGCTGTGAGGACAGCAATCATAATAATGTGGAGAGAGAAGCAGGCACAGAGCTGCTTATGGGAACTAAGAGGCCAACGGAATCTGATCTGAGCAAGACCACGAGACAGTGAGCGGCTCCAGTGGACACATGTTGGAGATGTGAAGAGGAGAGAAGGAAGAAGAGATGTTGGCTATGTTCAGGGCGTGGCTGGGGCCAGTATGGATGGATGAGATGACCAGCATTGGAGCAAGTGACACAGAATAAGGATGTTGAGGACAGATCACGGACCTGGGTCTTTGTAAGGTTCTGGGATTGGTTTCCGATGAAAAGAGATGCCTGGGAGCTTTTAACAGAGACACGGTCAGACTCAAATCTCTAAAGTATGACTTTGGTTTTGTGGTCAGAGCTAACTGCAGAGGTGAAGTTTACAAACAGGGAGAAAAGTTAGGAAGTAACTGTGTAATGAAAATTCTAGATGAGCATTCTCTTAGAAATACACAGATCCCTAGATAAAAAGCTATTGGGAACTAATGGTTACAGATAGTGAAAGAATCAGTCTTCCCCAGAAACCAGCCAGCCCCTTAACTGGTTATTCAGGACCAGCCTTAAAATAAATATATAAGTAACACTATATAGAGTCATTAGGTTATATTTAGATGTTAATGCCTGTATATGTAACAATAATAATTAAAGATAGAGAGGCTGTGGATTTGAAAGAGATGAGGAAGGAGTTGGAGACAGGTGAAGGAGAGGGAGAAAGGACGTGAATACAGTACTCATATGGAAAGTTCTCAAAAGATAAATATTAAGATAAAAAGAAATACACACACCCAACCCAGTCTGGGTTCAGTGTTGAAGCATGATGCTCACCTCACAGCCAGTTTCTCAATGTAGCATTTTCTTAGAACCACACGTAGCCTGCTCTGATCTCATTTCTGTATGTGGGCCAACACTTGTCCAGTCCACCTCCACCCAAAACACTATCCAAGGAGAGGAAGACATTTGGCCTTTCGGTTCAAAAATGATTTTTCTGTGTGCTTAGAAAAGTTGTGTTTTTTAATGTTTTCCTCTTCCAAGGAATCCCTGATATGGCAGACTTGTGGCTGGCTTTATCTTTTCACTTTGGATCCTCTTGGTCTCAACTGTGGCACATCCAGCCACATGTCACCAAAGCATATACATGCTTCAACTGATACTTGGTCCCTATGCCCATCACATGAACGCCTGAAAGAAGCTTTCCCAAAGCTTACACGTGGTGACTGACATTATCCTAGGGGTACCGGTGCCTCATTCTTCAGCATTAGTAGAATTTCACTTGATTCTTCTAGTGTTCAGACCTCCTACAATGTTATTTCCAGCCCGAGAGACATCCAGGGGCCATTTAGCATCAATAATGATCAACAAAACCGGAGCCTTCATCCCAGATTTCAGTTCTGACCACCTTCTCCCATTACCTATGCCAGAGGCTGCTGGCAACCCACCAGCCATATCAGCCCACAGATGTGTTTTGTTTGGCCCCAATTATGCTTAAAATTTTTTTGAGTAGTTGCCAATGCTTAAAAATAACGAGATTTATATGAAAAAAGTGAAATTGTCATTTATCTTGAGAAATTGGGAGACTTGGCTAAACCAGGTGTGATGTTCACATGGCAACAGTCAGCAGGGAGGGAGTAGCAGCTGTATCCTCTTCAGCCCACCCACATCGTCCACACTCTGTCAAGATCCCAACAACCTAACCAAGTCCACACATATCTCAATGAAGCACCTATGGCTTCCGCTTTTATTGGTCATTGTCACGTCATCCTTTCTAGAATTATCCCACGGTTCAGCAATCCTACAAACTAGAGGATAATGAGCATAATATATTTTTATATGTTAAAAAAAAAAGTCCCCTACCACGTAGGAAAGAACAAGAGACATACAGGAAAAGTGAGCGATTTCTCGTGTCTTCTCAGAATGGAGCTCTGAGTTGATTCTTGAGCTGTTCACTGTAATGCAACCTGAGCAACTGTTAGATGCACACTATAACCTCTCTGTGGTCCACTATCCATCTCTTCTATCAAGACTTTCTGACGCAGGTTGTGTAGGAAGACAGACCAGCTGTGAGTGGGAAGATACTGGTCCCACATCCTCCATGGCCACTTCTGGTCTGACACCAAAGTTTCTGTCGATTGTTGGGCCTGCCTGAAGCAGGAGACATTCTCCAGAATCCCATTAGAGCTGATGAACAGTCCACTCAGTGTGCTGTAAATACATAAAGGATTTATTTCTTCCAGTCACTGCCTCCAACCATGCCTAATCCAATCTTCATTTCTTGTCACGTAATACCATCTGGGACAGATCCCATAAATTTCCAGTCACTTTGAGCCACTAAGACCCATTACACTTACTTTAAGGCATTAATCTCAATTTTGATTTTAATCCTTTCCTTCCCTTGGGATCTTTCTTGTGTGGTCTGCATACAAGTCTCCCGGTGGGTTCTATAGGGCCCTTCTGCTCTGTGGTTGTCTGTCCAGGAGACCCAGCTGTTAACTGTACTGTTTCTACTTCCATCTATCATGACATAGTGCCACAAACCTTCAACTTCCTATTACCAGAACTCTCTGTTTGGAGCGGCCACCACCATGGGTAGGACTAGGGATCTGGATGTTGCCTACTTCCCACAATACCTTCTCGGCCTGCAGCCAGCTCACTTGTCTTTGCCATGAGTGATGGTAGGGTTGATCTCTCTCTATTCCTTTCCTTCTCTGCCTCCTCTTCCATCTCCCCATCTCCCTTTTGTGGTACCGGCAATCAAACACAGTGCATTCCACAGACCTATAGGTAAGCGCTCTACTACTGAAATATATTCTCAACCTTCTTTTTACTTTTTATTCTGAGGTGGGTCTCCTTAAGCTGCTTAGGTTAGTTTTAAACCCACTCTGTTCTCCAGACAGAACGTGAACTTGTGACTTTCTGCCTCAGCCTCCTGAGAAGCTTGGATTACAGGCCTGTATCACAGGTTTAGCTCTGCTGACTCTCTTTGGCTGGTTTCTTCCCAAGTCAGACAGGAACATGTGCACATCAGATAGTGGGGCTTATACTGGCACCCTGCCAGGGAAACCATCTTCCCTTTGAGTAAGAGTCTGCAGGCCCCAGGCGCTGAACCCTTCTGTTGAGCCTTCTCATTTGTCTTGGTGGAGGAGTACCTTCTTCTCTCTGGATAAAAGAGATGAATCATTTCTGATCTGAAACCCTACAGTTTCTCAATGAGAGGGAGTACACAGAGCCCCTCCCTTCTCCCCCCTCATTACTCTTTGTTCATACAGACTGGAACAAGACATTGCTTCAGTTCTTCAGCCTTTATGGATATCTGTAGGCTGATATGATCCTTGACCACTCTCTTCCAAGTGTCAAGTCTGGAAAGTACTGCCCAATATCCTCATAAATTGCTCTGCTTGTGCCTGGCGAATGAGCTGGGCATTTCTCATTAGGAGGGACAGAGAATCTGACCAAGCCTGATTCTGCTGGTGACGAATCTAAGCAGTAAGACCTGCTTCATGTCGCACTGATTCCTCGCTCTCAAGACCCCTGCTTCCACTCTTTGAAGAAAGAGTTGATTAAAGAGTCATAGGGTTGTATTTTTTGTTGTTTGTTTGTTTTTTTGTTTGTGGAATCCTGAGAGACTCACACCATCAAAAACAAGCTATCCCATTGTTCATATAAATGCCCTGGAATATGACCTGGCTTTTGTACATGTCCCTGACCACAGTGCAGTGCTCAAGGATAACTTATGCTACTCCAAGGGTGATTTGAAGTTTGTTGGAAGCAGCTCTCTTTCATAGCCTACTTCTTATGACATCCATCAAAGAAGGCCATACATTCTGCATAGCCAACCACTACCCAACATATTCTACTAGATGCATACAAATCTGAGCTGTGAACTTAGCAGTATCATCAAACTGCCGCTGGAAGTGGGTATTGAATAGATAGGATGTTGGGAATAAGACTGACCTGGTTCCAAATCCTTGCTTAGAGCAAGGAACCCTTGGTAAGTACTTCCTTTCTCAGAGACTTGGTTTCCCCAGCCATTAAAATAGTACCACTGATAATACCTAAGTTCTCAATTTGTTAAGAAGATAAAATAAAATATGAAGCTTCTGTAAGGCAAAGGACATAGTCAATAAGATACAAGGGCAGCCCACAGACTGGGAAAACCACCCCCACATCTGACAGAATGCTGATTTCCAAAATATATAAAGAACTCAAGAAGCTAGTAACCAAAACGCCAAATAATCCAATTAAAAAGTGGGGTAAAAAACTAAATAGAGAATTCTCAATAGAGGAATCTAAAATGGCTGAAAGACACTTAAGGAAGTGCTCAACAAACGTATCCAGCAGGGAAATGCAAATCAAAACAACTCTCAGATACCATCTTACTCCTGTCAGAATGGCTAAAATAAAAAACACCAATGACAGCTTATGCTGGAGAGGATGTGGAGAAAGGGGCACACTCCTCCACTGCTGGTGGGAGTGCAAACTCCTCCAGCCACTTTGGAAATCAGTATGGAGGTTCCTCAGGAAAATGGGAATCAGTGTACCTCAAAATCCAGTAATTCCACTCTTAGGCATATACCCAAAAGATGCATATTCCTACAACAAGGACATCTGTTCAACTATGTTCATAGCAATATTATTTGTAATGGCCCAGAATCTGGAAGCCACCTAGATGCCCCTCAACTGAAGAGTGGATGGAGAAAATGTGATACATTTACTCATTGGAGTACTATTCAGCAGAAAAACACAACGGAATCCTGAAATTCGCAGGAAAATGGACAGGGAAATGGATGGAACTAGAAGAAACCATCTTGAGTGAAGTAACCTAGTCACAAAAAGACAAGCATGATATATAATCACTCATATATGGATTTTAGAGCAAAGGATCACCAGCCTACAATCCATACCGCTAGGAAACAAAGAGGACCCTGAGAGAGACATACATGGTCCCCTAGAGAAGGGGAAAGGGACAAGATCTCCAGAGAAAATTGGGAGCATGGGGGGAGGGGAGAGGGATTTAGGAGAAAGAGGAGGGGAGAGGTGGGCATGAGGGAACAGGAAGATTGAGACAGGGAAGGAATAGAGGAGAGCAAGAAAAGAGACACCATAATAGAGGGAACCATTATAGATTTAAGGAGAAATCTGGCACTAGAGAAATGCCCAGAGATCTACAAGGATGAACCCAATCAACAATGTAAGCAGTAGTGGAGAGGCTACTTAAATGCCCAATAATGAGATTGATGACTACCTTATATGCCATCCTAGAGCCTTCATCTAGTAGCTAATGGAAGCAGAAGCAGATACTCACAGCTAAACACTGAGCCAAACTCCTGGAATCCTGGGAGGAGTGATGAGCAAAGGGGTCAAGACCAGGCTGGAGAAATCCACAGAAACGGCTGCCCTGAACAAGGGGGAACTCACGGACTCTAGTCTGATAGCTGGGAAATCAGCATAGGACCAACCCAGACCCCCTGAACATGGGTGTCAGTTAGGAGAACTGGGCAGTCTATGGGGCCTCTGGTAGTGGATCAGTATTTATCCCTTGTATACGAATGGACTTTGGGAGCCCATTCCACATAGAGGGATACTCTCTCAGCCTAGACACATGGGGGAGGGCCTGGACCCTGCTCCAAATGATGTGACAGACTTTGAAGACTTCCCATGGAAGGCCTCACCCTCCTTGGGGAGCAGAAAGGGGATGGAATGGGGGTCGGTGGGGGGGCAGGGGAGGAGGGAAGGGAGAGGGAACTGGGATTGACATGTAAAACAAGTTTGTTTCAAATTTAAATAAAAAAATGAAAATGTGCCTGGTATAATTATGTTATGTTATGTTATGCTGGGCACTAAATAATTACCATCTTTATTACTGGGTACTTCTCTACCTTTCCTCAGAGAGAAATATTATGGGTAAACACACTAAATAAGAAGGGAACTCCTCCACTTCCTAGAACTGGTTAGTTTGATAGTGTTATCCTGTACAATAAGCTTGCTTCCTGACCATTTCTTCTGTTACTCATTGGGTACAGCAAATGGAGGATAACATAAAAGCTGGGAAGGTGGCAAACACCTAGAGGTGAGAGCTGTCTTACGTAATGGCATATGTATGTGTTCATATGCAGATACGACTATATGCATGCTTATTCATGTGTGACTACATGTCTCTATGTGTTTGTGTTCGTCATTAAGACATCCAAATTAGGACCAAGCAGGAGACATGCGTAATTTCCAAGAAGAATGCAAGATATGCTGGTGGCTCTGCAAATTAGGGACACCCATGAATTCAGCAATATTCCAAGACACAATGGAGCCGCTCAGTGCACTTTCGTTTTGCTGTTTAAAGCAATCCAGTATTTGGCCAATTTTTATCTATTAAATTGTGATATCGTCAATAATGTTAGCTCTTATTTCTAAAACACATCTTTCCCACTGGTGTTTCATTTTGTGGGTCTCTCAGTAGAAGCTGGTTGGTCTGGAACTCACTATGAAACCAGGTTCAACTTTCTAGTCTTCCTGCCATAGCCACTCCAGTTTGGGGTGACAGGTATGAGCCATCATAGTCTGTCTGCTATTTACTTTTTAAAATGAGGTAATAACATCTTTAAATTTCATATTAGTGATCTGAAATGTTACTTTGAAGGAGACAGTAGTAAAAAAGTTGATCTTCCTAAATAACTTTGTGTGTGTGTTGAACCCTTTGCATTAATAAATACAGTAACAGCACATTATTTCAAATTAGTATTCTCAGAAGAAGATATCACTAGCTCCCTCTTGTGGAGCTGACTATTTTAGCTGTTGGGGAAGAAATTGTATAAAACAGCATTGCAGCTGTCACTTTTCCCAGGAGCAATCTAGAAACAAACAAACAAACAAACAAAAAGTAATTAACATAGCAGAATGAATGTCTACACAGATTTACACTGTTAGACTTTTTCTTGTTTTTAGCTCCCATTATTTGACTGTCCTAATTTGAATTAGACCTTGGTTAATTGATTACTTTATATTCCATCCCAAAATGTTGAACCAGACATTACAATATAATTGAGACGCTCTATGAATCCTGTGATAGAGACTCTATGGTTTCTCCATCTTCTCTGTTCTCCTGCAGCATCTGACCTGTCAAATACTCTCTTGATGGTGGGAATCCAGGGAAGACTTCCCACCCTGGTCTGAAGGTGTTCTCAGCAAGTGGACAATCCTCTGGGAATATCAACAGCCACATTCACTCCAGCTTCTGAAAGTAATTCTCGGCCTATAGGATTGTCAGGGCATTCGAGACTCTTGGTTGGTGGTCAGATGCGCAACAGGCACTTGGCAGTTATTTGGACCTGATAACCGTTCCTGTTCCGAATCCAACCCAGAATCTAGCATTTGAGCGAACTAATTACCTCCGTTGCTCTTTTCCAGTCCTAACATGGTTAAGATGTTTCAAATCCTACAGCATGGACCTATACCTTCCTTCTAAGGAAACATTTGGAATCTTGAAAGGGACAGCCCCAGTGTACACTGACCTTTCAGGGAAACTCAGCCCCCATTCCTCACACAGTGGGGAGGACCGTGAGGAATCTCGATAGTTGAGATTTAACTATGCAATGGTTCAGAGTCAGTTATGGAGGGAGCTGGTCAGGTCTACAACCCTGGTGTTCGCCGTTCATGCTCGAAATTCACCTATGAAATCGTAGTGGCCTTCAAGAGATGCATCCTTAGAGTCAGATTTTGGAGGCTAGTGTTTGCAGTTGGTGTTGAAGTGGCGCCATCGCGTGGCGTGAGCAGAAACGGCATGCACTTAGCCAGCCAGTACTTCAACAGACAGGATTTTGTTTTTAGTTTTTAATGCGTTGCTTTGGGGCTCTCTCTCCTTCTTCCTCTCCCTGTCTCTGTGTGTCTCCCCCCCTCTCTCCCTCTTTCTCCCTCTCCCCCTTTCCTCTCTCCTGCTGCCCCTGTCTCTGGAGGTCGGTCTCCCTTTCCTTTCCCCTTTCCATCATCCCTTTCCTAAAGAAAAAATCAAACAAACAAACAAACCCTCCGAACCCTGTCACATGGCGTCCTTCTCCCATGCGCCGCTTTCCTTAAATTACAACATCGGTTCCCTGCCTGGGAATCGAACCCAGTGTCTCCTCCTCCCCGTAGGCAGTGTGAGGCACGCCAGGACCCTGGAACCCAGTTCTCATACAACTGCCTCGCTTCTCCGGGTCCTTCCATCCAAAATAGTCAAGATTGTACTACCAGCTGTCGGGCCACCGAGGCAGGCGGACGTGTGCAGGCGATGCTGTGGTGATGGGAAAGGATCAGGTGCCTCAAGCCCCAGGGAGTCGGTTTGGATCCAGCAAGCACAGTATTTTGCCAGGTACAGGAGGCCCCTGATGTTCATTCACTGGAAAGTGAAGCAAAGCAGCCGGCTACTCCAGGACGTGGATAACACCCCGGCTTTCCCAGATCCCCCAATAAAGAGCGAAGGTCCCAGGTCAGCAGAAAGAAGTCTTGAGGATAAGGCGTCCTGTGCCTGCCTTACCTGCTACCCCTTCCCGACTCCTCGCCTTTTTATAATAAATAACAATGGAGGAATGTTAATTGGTATCCAGGCATCTGCGCTGGCCTGTCCTTGCAGTTCTGACAGGACAGGCACTCTGAGCTGCAGCCACCTGTGCGCATCGCTGTGTTCCCTTTTAAAAGGCCCTCCCACCTCTCTCTCTCTCTCTCTCTCTCTCTCTCTCTCTCTGTCTCTCTCTCTCTCTCTCTCTCTCTCTCTGCCTCTCTCTCTCTCTCTCCCACCTCCCTCTCTCTCTCTCTCTGCCTCTCTCTGTCTGTTCCCCTCTCTTTCCTGCTCTTCCCTTTCTCCTCTCTCCCGTGGCTCCTGTCTCAGGAGGCCAGTTCCCCCCTTCCCCTTTTTACAAACCACCCCCCCACCAAGAAAAAGTAAAAAAAAAAAATAATGTTTTTGGCAATTTGGTTAATTAATAACTCAGTTAAATTAATTCCACCTTCCACTGTCTCAAATATTAAACAAAATAGACCCTAATACTAGGCAACTTCTAATGTGTGCATAGTAATTCAACTGTGTATAAAAGGTAATATATCTGAAATGGACTTGGGAAACTAAGTCATGAAATGCCAAGGATCCTGGACAATGGTTAAAAGGCATTTATTGTTTTGATTTTTTTAGACCTCTATGTAGTAATTTGATTTAATCTTTTGTTGTTTTGTGTTTTTTTCTTTATTAGTTTTTGAATTTTAACCAAAAGATAATTACATCATTCGACCGCTCTGTTTTCTTCCTCAAATCCCTGCTATTAATCTCCAACCCCTTTCAAACGCATGGCCTTTTCTCCTTTGGTTGTTATTGCTGTGTGTATTTTTGCAAAGATAAGTAGATAGAACCTACCGAGTCTGTGTAAAATTGCAGCACAAGAGTATGCATTATTGTCTCTGTGATGTAGAATTATTTCATTAGTGTATTATTTTGTAGTGTATTGTTTCTGTGAGAGTGAGAATTAGTTTTCCTCAGGGATGAGCCCTCCCAATTGCAATCTTTCAACCTCCTCCTCCACATGTATCTCTGAGCCTTGAGACTGAAACATTGTAATAAGCCTGAGGTGATGGGTGACTCCAAAACACCCCAGTATCTTCCAGACCAACCTGACTGATGCACATCAGTCTGTAGCAGAGTGCACAGGGCCTGCACAGGTTCATGGCACATGGAGTTCCAACACTGAGAGGGGAACTGGACATAGGCTCTCATCCATGACCGAGAAGGTATATACAAATGATACTCAATGGCAGAGGGAAAAAAACAGTTTCCTCCAATAAAGGCTTACCAAGTACATTACCCACACTCTAGTCCGGGTGGAGCTGACCAACACAAAAGGAACTCAGTGGTAATTTGGAGGCCTTTGTCCCGTTTTACTCTGTTTGGGAAACTTTGTCTTTTTGCTTATTTAATTTCCACTTTTATATGTTTTTGTGGGGGTTTTCTTTGCGTATATGTTTTGTTTATTTTTTGTTTTGTGTATGTTTTAAAGAGAGAGGGAAAAAAGGAACATAAAGCTGAGTGTGTAGGGAGGTAGGGATGATCTGGGGGGGACTGAGGCAAAGAAAGTCATGATCAAAATACACCGTATGAAAAATAATTGAGATGGGTGGGGGTAGGCTTTGAGGTTCCAGTGGCTTCTTTCTCTCTGTGTCCCTTGCTGTCTGTCAACCCAGATGTAGAACTCTTAGCTACCTCTCCAGCACCATGCCTGCCTGTGTACTGCCATTCTACTCACCACGCTGATCACAGACCACACCCCTATACCTGTAAGCAAGCTCCAATAGAATGTTTTCCTCTATGAGGGTTGTTGTGGCCATTATGTCTCTTCAGAGCAATAGGACATTGACTAAGATACCCCCCCCCCATGGGTTACACCTTATGAAGTAGGCTTTAAGTTGGATCAGAAAGTGGCTGGTTACCACGTGACATTTGCCACTATTGTACAAGTGTTCATGTCTCCGCAGGTGGATCGTTGTAGCTCAAAGGGCTCATGGTTGGGTAAGACTGATGATCATTCTTTCCCTCTGGAAGCATGCTTAGCACCTTCCAGTACTGTGAAAGTTAGACATATGAACGAGGCTTCCAAGTCAGTATTATTTCTCCATGTTATATGACTCAAGTGTATAGTGTCTTCAATAGGTTTTTAATGTCTATTTCTGGAGTGTAACCAAGAGCACTGGCAATAGCCTGTAATGCTTAGGGGCTTATGGGACCTCAGTGGTTGACAATTCCAAAGAGATAGTCCATTCCTTGTACTGTTAGTGTGTGATATCTCTTAGGGACATTGGTGTCCCAGTCTAGGATAAATTAAATTCTTCTTGCATATATGTAAGTATATAATGTGTATATTTTAGAAAGCATCTAATGTAGTACGTCTCATAATTTTGTTTTGTGTTTCTCAATATCTGAATCATATTTCATGAGTAAGTGTACTGCATTTTTGGTATCCATACATCAGTGAATCTAGACTTTTTCTATTTCCTGGCTATTGTGAACAGAACTGCAATGAATGTGCATGAATAAGCAACTTTACAGTAGAGTATAGAGTCCTTTTGGTATTTGCCCAAGAGTGACACAGCTGGATCGTGTGGCAGATCTATTTCTATCCTTTAGAACGACTTATCTACTGATTTCCAAAGTGGCTGTACCAGCTTCACTCTCATCAGTGGTGAATATGTGAAACACTTTAAGCCCTAGACATTGATGTCTCTTCGTGCTCAGAGCTCCACTCAGCTTCATGGCCTGAGAAAAAAGCCAGGGTATGTTTCTTTACATTTCAATCCAAGTGCGGCAGGAAAAGGCTTCTTCTGGCCAACACAGGGTAACACTGTCCAGCTCTAGTCTTCCAACGAAGCAGCTAGAAAACCAGTCAAAGCCTATGGAGCATCGTTTCTTAGGGTATTAAACACCCGACAGTAAGGACTAGTCTATTGTGACAATTTGGAAGCAACGAAGGACACTAGAACTGAGCCACTTGATGGGAACTCAGAAAGAAACTCAGATGAAACTCAGAAGGAAAAATCCATTGTCTGTTTGAGTAAGAAGAGCCAAGCTAGACACATGGACTTGTTATCGCTGGACTCAGAGAATGAGCCCTACAGGCCTGATGGTGTTTTCTGTTAAGCATTCAGTTGGGTATTGATCAGTATGTGGTGTGAGGAAGTTAACCACATAGAGATTCGTTATAGAAGATTAAAAGACTAATAGGGCTCACAGATTCAGGATGAGTTGTCTATCAGCCTCAGATGACCAGGAAACTTAAAATTTGTTGGACAGAGAACCCAAAACAAAATATTAGCATGCTATTTCCTTTTTAAATTCAATATTTATTTTACATCCCAGCCTCAGCCTCTTATCCAACCCTCCCCTCCCAGTCCTTCTCCTCAATTCCCTCTCCTACCATGAACCCTCTCCTCCTTAAGTCTCCATCCAGGAAAGGGAAGGTCTCAATAAAACCTCTCCATGTATTAAGGCAGGGCAAGGCAACCAAGTATGAGAAGTAGGGTCCCAAAGGCCAGTAAAGGAGTCAAAGACAGCCTCTGTTCCTGACCAAGCTACACAACTGTAACGCATATGCAGAGTGCTTAGGTCAGCCTCATGCAGGCTCCCTGGCCATTAGTTCAGTGTCTGAGCCCCTACGAGCCCGGGTTAGTCAATGGCGTGAGCTTTTCTGCTGTGCCCTTGACCCCTCTGGCTCCTACATCCCTCTCATCTCCTCCTCTGAAGGGTTACCAGACTCTGCCTAATGTTTGACAGTGGGCCTCAAGCCCACAGGAGACTGCCAGGCTAGGCTACTTATCTGCTATTCTAGGAGTCTAAGCTGGGGTCCTCCCCATAGACTTCTGGGAGATTTCTGTGCACCAGGCTTTCCCCGTCCCTAAAGTGCCCCTCTCCCATACAGCCCCCCCCCCAGCTTACTTCAGTCTTCTACTTCCCCTTCCCAGGAAGATCTGGGTGTTCCCACATGAGCTCTCACTGTTACCCAGCCTCTCCAAGTCTGTGGATTTTAGCATAGCTATCCTTTATTTTAAGTTAGTATTCACTTATGAGTGAGTATGTACTATGTCTTTCCTGGTCTGGGCTACCTCACTCAGTATGATTTTTTTTTTCTAGTTCCATCCATTTGCCTTCAAATTTCCTAGTGTACTTGGTGTACTTGTTTTTAACAGCCGAGTAATACTTCATTGTGTAAATGCACCATATTTTCTTTATCCATTCCTTGGTTGAGGGACATCTAAGTTGTTTCCAGGTTCTGGTTACTATACATAAAGCTGTTATGAACATAGTTGAGTAAATGTCCTTGTGGTATGATTGATCATCCTTTGGGTATATGCTCAAGAGCTGAGTCTTGAGGTAGGATGATTCCTAGTTTTCTCAGGAACCGCTACACTTACTTCCAAAGTGGCTATGCAAGCTTGCACTCCCACCAGCAATGGAGGAGTGTTCCCCTTGGTCCACATCCTCTCTTTGCATGAGCTGTTGCTTGTGTTTTTGATCTTAGTCATTCTGACAGTAGTAAGACAGAATCTCAGAGTTGTTCTGACTTGTATTTCCCTGGTGGCTAAGGATGTTGAACATATCTCCTTAAGTGTTTCTTGGGCCATTTGAGATTCTTCTGTTGAGAATTATCTGTTTAGATCTGTACCCCATTTTTTTTTTTAAATTGGATTATTTGGTTTCTTAATTTATATATTTTAGAAATCATCCCTCTGTTGTATGTTGGGTTGGTGAAAATCTTTTTCCATTCTGTAGTCTGCTGTTTTGTCCGGTTGATGGGTCCTTTGCCTTACAGAAACTTTTCCGTTTCATGATGAGGTCCTGTTTATTAATTGTCGATCTTGGTGCCTGTGCTGTTGGTGTTCTTTTCAGGAGGTTGTCCTGTAGTGAGATATCCACCCCACCCACACCTGTTTACTGACCACGCCCTGTGGGGGGTGTGGCCAGTGCAATCTAGGTCTGGGTCCTGACCCGGATGCACTCACTCACTTCCGTGTCTGGGACCGAGAGGATCCTTGGAGTGGGAACCCGGTGGTGGTCGTCTATTTCTTGTGTAAGTGAATTCTCCCCGAATAAACCTCAGTCAGCCCTTATTGTGTCCCAGAATCTTATTACCTGCATTATCTGGTGTCAGAAGTGGGATATGAACCCGTGTCCCCTGTGCCAATGAATTCAAGATTGTTCCCTACTTTCTCATCCATCGGGCTCTGTATACTTGCGTTTATGTTGAGGTCTTCCATCCACTTGGACTTGAGTTTTGTGTATGGTGATAGATATGGATTTATTTCCATCCGTCTGGATCCTGGCATACAGTTAGATCAGCACCATTTGTTGAAGATGCTTTCTTTTTATCATTGTATAATTTTGGCTTCTTTTTCTAAACTTAGATGCCTGTAGGTGTGTAGGTTTATATCTGGGTCTTTGATCTGATCCCATTGATCCACATGTCTGTTTTTATGCCAATACCATGCTGGTTTTATTACAGCAGCTCCCTAGTAGAGCTTAAAATCAAGGATCGGTGATACCTTCAGAAGTTCTTTTGTTATACGGGATTTTTTCAGCTATCTTGGATTTTTTGTTTTTCCATATGAAGTTGAGTGTTGTTCTTACAAGGTCTATAAAGAATTGTGTTGGGATTTTAATGGCTATGACATTGAATCTGTAGATTGCTTTTGGTAAGGTGGCCGTTTTTACCATGTTAATCCTACCAATCCATGAGCATGTGAGATCTTTGCATCTTCTGATATCTTCCTCAATTTCTTTCTTCAAAGACTTGAAGTTGCTGGCGTACAAGTCTTTCACTTGCTTGATTAGAATTACACCAAGAAATTCTATATTATATGAGGCTATTAAAGTATGTTGATTGTTTGTATATAGGAGGGCTAGTAATTTTTTTTTCTGTTGTTGTTAATCTTATATTCAGATCGACTAAAGGTGTTTATCAGCTATAGGATTTGCCTGATAGAGATTTTGGGGACTTCTTCCCAATTTGTATCCCTTGATTTCCTTTCATTGACTTATTGCTCTAGATAGAACTTCAGTTACTATATTGAATAAGCATGGAGAGAGTGGACAACCTTGCTTTGTTCCTGATTTTGGTTAATTTGTTTTGAGTTTCTCTCCATTTAATTTGATGTTGGCAATTGGCTTGCTATATTCCTGATCTCTCCAAGAGTTTTATCATGAAAGGGTGTTGGATTTTGTCAAAGTCTTTTTCAGCTTCTAATGAGATAGGATCATGTGGTTTTTTTTTTTTTTAATTTCAATTTGTTTTGTTATAGTAAATTACATTGACTGATTTTCAATTGTTGGATCAACCATGCATCTCTGGGATAAAGCTTACTTGGTCATAGTGGGTGATCTTTTTTGATGTGTTCTTTGATTCTGTTTGCTGGTATTTTATTGAGTATTTTTGCATCAATGTTCATGAGTGAAATTGGTCTGTAATTCTCTTTCTTTGTTGGGTCTTTGTGTGGTTTGGGCATCAGATGGCCTCATAGAAAGAATTTGGCAATGGGCCTTCTGTTTCTATTTTGTGGAATAATTTGTAGAATATTGGTTTTAGCTCTTCTTTGAAAGTCTGGTAGAATTCTGCACTGAAGCTGTCTAGCCCTGGGCTTTATTTAGTTGGAAGACTTTTATTTAATAACTTGTTCTATTTCCTTAAGGGTTATAGATCTATTTAAATTGTTTATCTGGTTATAGATCTATTTAACTTGTGTAAGTGGTTATTTGTCTGTTTCTTTCAGATTTTCCAATTTCGTGGAGTACACATTTTTGAAGTATGACCTAATGATTCTCTGTATTTCCTTGTGTTATGTTTACCTTTTGTTTCTGATTTTGTTGATTTGGACATTCTTTCTGCCTTTTAGTTAGTTTGGATAAGGATTTATCTATTTTGTTAATTTTCTCAAAGAAAATCTTCAAGTTTGCTCTGTTTTGCTGATTTTTGAATTGTTCTCCTTGTTTCTATTTTATTTATTTCATTTGGTTATTTCCTGCCACCTACTCCTCTTGGGTGTGTCTGCTTATTTTTTGTTCTGGAGCTTTCAGGTGTGCTGCTGAAGTCGTTAGGATGGGATCTCTCCAAGTTTATTCACGAAGGCACTTAGTGCTATGAAGTTCCTCATAGCACAACTTTCACTGTGTCCCATAAGTCTGGGTATGTTGTGCACTCATTTCCATAGAATTCTAGGAAGTCTTTAACTTGTTTCTTATTTCTTTCTGGATCCAGTGGTAACTCAGTAGAGAGTTGTTCAGTTTCCATGAGTTTGTAGGCTCTCTGTTGTTTTTGAAATCCAGGTTTAATCTATGGTGGTCTCATTAGATACAAGGGGTTATTTTAATTTCTTTTTATTAGTCAAGACTTGCTTTGAGGCCAAGTACATGGCCAATTTTGGATAAGGTTCCACGCAGTGCTGAGAGGAAGGTACATTCATTTTTGTTTGGCTGAAATGTTCTGTAGATACTTGTTAGGTCCATTTGAGTCATAACACCTGTTTGTTCAATTATTTCATTGGTTAGTTTCTGTCTGAATGACCTTCCCATTGATAGACTGTGGTGTTAAAGTCTCTCACTATTATTTGTAATTTAAGCTTTAGCAATGTTTCTTTTACAAACGTGGGTGCCCTTATATTTGGGCATAGATGTTCAGAATTGAGACATCACTTGGTGAATTTTTCCTTTTATAAACATATGTCCTTCTCCATCTCTTTTGATTAATTTTGTTGGCAGTTTATTTTGTTAGATGTTAGGATAGCTACACCAGGTTGCTTCCATTTGATTGGAAAATCATTTTCTAAACCTTTACTCATCTTTGATGTTGAGGTGTGTTTCTTGTATGCAGCAAAATGTTGGATCCTGTTTTTTGTATCCAAGTTCTTAGTTAGCCTGTGTCTTTTTATTACCAAATTGAGTCCACTGATACTGAGATACTGAGGGATATTAATGACCAATTGTTGTCAATTCCTGATAGTTTGTTGTGTGTGTGTGTGTGTGTGTGTGTGTGTGTGTGTTCACGCACATGTGTTTGTGTTTCCCTTTTGGTTTTGCTGGTGTGACATTATCTATTGCCTGTGTTTTTTGGGCATAGTCAGCTTCCTGTAGATGCTATTTTCCTTCTAATCCCTTCTGTAGGGCTGGATTTATGGATATATATTGTTTAAATTTGGCTTTGTCCTGAAATATCTTGTTTTCTCTATCTATGGTGATGGACAGTAATGGGTATAGTAATCTGGGCTGACATCCATGATCTCTTAGAGTTTGCAAGACATCAGTTCAGACTCCTCTGGATATTAGGGTCTCCATTGAGAGGTTGGGTGGGATTCTAATAGCTCTGCCTTTAAATGTTACTTGGCCTTTTTCTTTTGCTACTTTTAATATTCTTTGTTCTGTATGTTTAATGTTTTGATTATTATGTCACAGGGGGATTTTCTTTTCTGATCCAATCTATTTGGTGTTCTGTTAGCTTCTTGTATTTTTTATAGGCATGTCTTTATTTCAGTTAGGAAAATTTACTCAAATATATTCTCTGGGCTTTTAAGCTGGGTTTCTTCTCCTTCTTCTATTCCTATTATCCTTCTGTTTGGTCTCCCAGATTTCCTGGACGTTTTGTGTTAGGAATTTCTTAGGTTTATAGAGTTAACATTTTCTTTGACCGAAGAATCTATTTTACCTATTGTGTCTTCATTGTCTGTCATCCTCTCTTCTGTCCTTGTATTCTGTTGGTGATGCATGCGTCGGTAGTTCGTGTTTATTTACCCAGCTTTTCCATTTCCAGTTGTGTTTTCTTTATTGCTTCTATTCCCATTTTCAGGCCGTAATCAGTTTACCTGTTTGCTTTTTCTTGGTTTTCTTTTAGGGATTTAGTGATTTCCTCTGAGTTTTGTTTGTCTCCCTCCCCCATTTCTTTAAGAGATTTGTTCACAGCCCCTTTAAGAACCTCTGTAATCTTCATGAAATAATGTTTAAGGTCCTTTTCTTGTGCTTCATCTGTTTTTGATTGTTGAGGTCTTACTGTTGTCGGATAGCTGGGCTCTGGTGATAAAATATTGCCTTTTGTGCTATTGTGTTTTTATATTTTTGGTTGTGAGCCGAGCCATCTCTCCAGCCTGTGTTATTGTGTTTTTACTCTGGTGTTTAGATATCAGGATTTGGGATGATTTTCAGTCTAGATGTTGATTCTTGCATTTGTTTTTGTTGGATGGGTGTTTTGTCCTTTGCTTTCTTTATTCCTCACTGGCCTTCTGGCCTAAGTGGCCAAGGGTTCTGGTGACTAATATGTTATCAGGTTCAGTAGGGTGTCCCCTCTGGGTTTTGGGGAGCTGGGGACCTCTAGATACAGCCTGGCCTTTGCTAAGGATGAAGTCCTGTTCTAAAGCTGTAGATCAGGATATGGAGCCCAGGACAGGAGATGCAGAGTGGAGTTCCTAGATCTCTCTGACCTCTGGGGTCCCTAGGACAAGCCTGGCCTGCAGTACAGTGGCCAGGGGCTGGAGTCCCTAGAGCCATCCTGTGCTCCAATAAGGCTGAATTCTGAGGGTGTAGACCTGTGGTTTCTACATCTGGCCTGGGCTCTGTGGTCCCTAGGATCAGCTTGGCCTCCTGTAAGTCTGCCAGGGCTGTGGGCCCTTGTATGGAGCCCAGAGGAGGCTGTGCAGGCTTTAAGGAAAGTTAACTGACAGTGGGCAGTGTCTTACTTGATAAAGTTCCTTGATCCTGCCTGGTGGAGATATGAGGCCCAGGGGTGGGGGTGTGGTCTGGGGTTGTTGGAGGATTAACGTAGTTTAGCAGGAGATGAGCAGTGCCTTACCTGGGGTGCTTAGGAGTTCTCTGGCCTCCTGTGCAGCCGCTGGGGATGGTGGCCTTAGTGTGGAGTCCAGGGGAGTGGGGAGGCAGTCTAGAGTTGGTGAGGGAGCTATAAGGGGTTTTAGTGGGGGCGTGGCCAGTGTCTTCCTTATCAGGCATCCCTAGATTCAGCCTGGTCCCTCTCCTCATGGCCTCAGTCCCCCCACCCCCACCCCCACCCCCGGGTTTCTGCCATTTCTTTGTTTGTTTGAAGTTTATGTTGTTCATTTTATGATAGGTTTTCAAAGGGAGAACAGGTAAATGCATGTGCCCGGGCCACCATTAGATTTAGTCAGAGAGTTCTAATTTAGTTAGAGATCCTCGAGTACCACGTGCTTCAGTTCTGCGTGGAAAACGCCTTTGTGCCCAGGCTTGCTTTCCTAACCCTCCCTTCCCTTTTCTTACCGCTCACTAGGAGAATTTCCCGAATAAACAGTTTATACACGAGCCCTGACTGCAGGTTACCTGTCTGGGAAACCAGGCTCAAGGCAGTTTGGCTTCCGTTACATTTAGCTATTAGGTTGTGTTTTATTATGTACGGACAGCGCCCATGCTCACCTAAGTTTTGTTGTATGTTTGAGCAGTTTTGATGTCTGTGCATTGCCCATGCCTCATTTTTAAAATCATGACACTTTGCTTTCTTTATGGATAAAGCTTGTTATGATGAAAGTAGTTCCACGTATACTATGTAGTTCCAAAGTTATTGCATATTTGCCTGTTACCTTCCTAGTCGGACAAGAGATCTTGAGATGTTTTTGTTCAGTTCCTCTTGCAGAGCATTTTATGGATATTACCCCCTGTCTCCTAATGCTAAATGTTACTGACAAGATACCACACGTGAGGTCATCTTTTTTTCCCCTTTGTATAAATAGCTTTGCTTATTCTTGCTGGAGACCAGAAGGATGTTTATCACAAAAATTCTATACGTGCCAGGCATGGTGGCTCACTCCGTTAGTCCTGGCGTTTGAAAGGTAGAGGGCAGAGGATCTCTGTGAGTTTGAGACCAGCCAGCTATGTATAGAGAGTTCGAGGCCAGCCAGTCAGAGCCACACAGTGAGACACTGTCCCAAAGAAAAATCAACACCAACGTGAAAAGTTGTCACTATACATTAGAATGTCTCCGCATTTTACTAGAACACGAAGTGTCCTTAGAATATCATATACGTTCTTCCGTTGCTTGGCAAAGTCTCCTTCTATTATAGCTTAAAATGCGGATCACGCTCCACTTGCTGTTTTCCAAAGATGCAGATTATCTTTATGTGCTGTGATATATACATCTATCCTGCATTTATTATGCGTTTACAGCTATTTAGCTCCTTTCCTTTGTTCACTCTAATTGCCCCCAGGGAAGACTCCTGGAGACAGAGCCCAGAGCAGTGGTTCTCAGTCTTTGGGGGGGGGGAATGAATGACTCTTTCCCAGCGTTGCTTAAGCTTATTAGAAAACACAGATAATTATGTTATAATTCGTAACAGTAGCAAAATTACATTAATGAAGTAGCAATGAAGTACTTTTATGGCCGGGGTCACCACAACATGAGGAATTTTATTAAGGGCTCACAGCATTTAGGAAGGTTAGGGACCACTGGTCTAAAACAGCAGAGTGTGATGCTTTCTTATTTAAAGTTTGGTTCTCAAATGGTATGGACATTCCCTTAAGAATTTCATTTCTACTTTGTGGTTCTGTATTATTCTTATTTGTAAATTTTTACATTCATTTACTTGTGTATGCTCACATTTGTGTGTGCGTGTGTGTGGGGGGGGGAGGAGATATTAGTGTGAGCTGTAGCCAGATGTAGCCGTCTACAGAGGACAACTTGCCTTAGTCAGTTTTCTACTTCTATGGGGTCTGGGAATCAGCTGACTTAGGACTTCACACACTAAGCCATCTCATCACCCTGGTTTTGTCTTATTCTTGAAATGTTCTTAACATAAGTTTGAGTTCTTATTACATATTCCCCACTATCTAGAGTGGATACATTTCAAGACCTCCAATGAATGTCTCAAAATACATAGTATCGTGTGTGTGTGTGTGTGTGTGTGTGTGTGTGTGTGTGTGTATACACACATATATATGTACATATAAAATTTGATAATTTCCCTCATATATAATAACTAATAATAAGACAACGCAATTGTAACCATATGTTGTAGTAGCTGTCATGAATATAGTCTCTGTCATAACACTTCTGTAGCTCCTTTTTAAGTGATGAGGGATGAATGTGGTAGGCAGTGTGATTTAGGACGTGTGAATGCAGCACTGTGATACCCTGATGGTCACTATGACAACAAGGGAGGCTACTAAGTGACTAATAGGTAAGTGGGAATATTGCCTGAAGGGACAATTTATGGTTCACAACCCAGGAAAAACAAAAAAAAAGATAACAAACTATTCAAAATTATATACAAACCAAAATTGTGATTTTTCTCTCAAAGCTTCTATGTGATAATTTTGGATTGCAGTTGACTACATGTAACTGAAATTGAAAAGTGAGATGGTGAATAAAGGTAACTATGGTAACCTCTCTCAGTGTAAACAAGCTGAGGACTTTTCTTTTGAAAAGCTTGCTTTCTATTATGTTTTCCCATCTCCTGTTTGCATGCTAAAGATTTGCATGCTAAAGAGTTTTATTTACTTATTTTTGGCTATATTTCTCCCATTAGGTTGGCTTATATTTAATGCTTCTGGCTTTATGCAAACTTCTTGAAAAATGTATCCTAGCTTATTTATTACAGTTACAATGTATCTCAGCTCTGCCCAGTAGTTCCTTGTCTTTCCTCTCTTATTTTATGAGCTATGCTGCAAAGGTTATCAAAGATAGCCCGTGGGACAAATTTGGGAACGTACTGTAAAAGCTGTGGTCATTCACTGCTCTTACTGCCACTGGTTCTCAAGGTGCAGAAGCAGAATTGAGATTGAGACAGGGATCACACCACACGGGGAGGGTTAATCCTTACGGCCATACGCCTCACAGAAGTCTGCTGAGCTCTGAAGTACTGGGAGAGGACAACCACCTGGAGTTCGAGAGCACAAGGCAGGGTGAGGTAGGGTGGGAGAACCCGCCTCAGGCGAATTGGTCTTCTGTTCATCGCAGCTTTAAAAGGTGATTTGTTCAGCTCAGGCTGCCATGCCATGGCCCTTAATATCCATGGTGCTGAGAAGTTTGTCCCAGATTCTTCTGGAGCTTCCCAAAGCTGCAGATGCTCAGTTCCCTTCTATGAGACAACACAGGGTTTGCATATGATTTATCTCCCCCTCTTGCATACAAGGCTGACTGTATTGTAGTGTGATAGGCTTATAAATAAAGGGAATTCATCGATCACTGTTCTGGAGGCCAGAAGTTTGAGATCTGGTGGCAAAATGTTTGGGTTTTGTTAAGAGTCTTCATGTTGTAGACTGACAATTTCTTGCTATATCTTCACATGACAGAAAGAGCAGCAATCTGCTTCTGTAGATTCCTGCTTACAAGGGCACCAATCCCTTTAACAGGGATATACTCTTATACCATCTATTTGTCTTCCATATACCTACCTCCCAATGCCATCAGGTTGCTGGGGTGGGTCAGGGTTTCAACTTAATGCATCTCAGGAGGATGCAGACATGTAGTTCACAGTGCTGGCAAATGCTCCTTGAGTCCTGAAAGAAACCTGTGCTTCAGATCGCATCCAACCTTTAACCATGTTTCAATTTCTATACATTATTATTATTATTATTATTTTACACAATTAAGGAGAGACATCCTGCTTCTGTTCTTGTCCTGTGTTCCAGTATCAGCCACTGCTTGTGACAAAGGCTAAAAGGTGTGCACAGTTTGGTCCTTATGGAGCTATTTAAAAATAGGACTTTACATGGTCTATTCATCAAGACCAGACATAGCCTGTACCTTCCCCAGAACTGGCTTCCAATCTCCTGTTCTTTATCTTCTAAGAGAATGGGTCTTCTATTTCTGCTTCATCACTTTCAAGGATTTCTTTTCCTCCAAATGATTCTGAAAAGTTGGTGTTTGGAGCTCTCTGGGATCTGTACTACAGTCCTTACAGGAGATTCGCTTTGCTTTGGCTAACAACAATTTGATCCGCTTCCTCCCCTCCTCCCTCCCTCGCTCCCCCCCTCTTTCCTTATGATGTGAGCATTTTGCATATCTCTTTGCGTATCTTAAATTTTGCCAAAATGAAATCTTGAAATCTGCCTTTTCTTTCACACCTTCAACTGGAAGACTGCATATTGTTTTTCAAGAACGTTTTTGAAAATGATCAAAGCATCTTTAACAGCTAGCTACCTACTTTTTGAGGTAAAAGATTTGTAATAGAAATAAGTAGCCTCAAGAGATATGTGTGTTTCTTTATACTTTTATTTCCTCCAATAAACTAGCAAGTATATGGAGTTTATATGGGGTTTGCTCTTTACAAATTACTAATGAATAGAATTATATGAGAAGTATGTCATATTTCCAAATACTCTCATTTGATCACAAAACGACCTCAATAAAATTTGTAAGGCATTGTGAAGTGTGCTCAACAATAGCATGCCTTTGCACTAAATATGCTTTAGTAACATGTCTTAATGACAAGTCTGCCTTTAGAAGTCATTGGTGTGGATTGGTGTTTGAAATTTTGGGTCACCTGTTAAAATGCATAATTTCAGGAGAACTTATGTAAATCTAGCCTTTCCAAAAAATTACTATCATGCTATCAGTTTTCAATGACATCGGAAATACTTTAAGGACATTATTCCAGTGTCCGTTCAACTCACACCAGCCTCCAAACATCTTCAGAAATATTTTCACTGATTATAAATTCTATTATAATCAGAGTTATGTAGGGACTGAGATTTGAAGACCTAGTCTCTATATTTTTTAACATAGCCTCAGTGTCTTCCAGTCAGTGAAGCCAAGTGTCATTCCAGCAGGAACCCTTGATGATATGCAGCAGATTCCTAGAGTTATATTAGATTTAATACTAAAAACAGATTTCAGAAATGTTTGAACAGACAAAGAAGTAGGCTATGGCTAAGATGTTTGGTGAGTATACAAATATTCAGATTAAAAAAAAAAAACAAAAAACAAAAAAAACAAAAAAAAAAATCCCAACAAAACAAAACAAAGCCTCTGAGCCAGGTGGTGGTGGTACACTCCTTCAACCCCAGCACTCAGGAGGCAGAGGCAGGTGGATGTCTGAACTTCAGGCCAGCCTGGTCTACAGAGTGAGTTCCAGAATAGCCAAGGCTACATTGAGAAATCCTGTCTCAAACAAACAAACAAAACAAAAACAGAAAACAAAACAAACATACAGCAACAACAACAAAAAACCCAAACCAAAACCCATATAACAAAGCCAAACGGAAACCGAAACCGAAACCCTGAAATGGGTAGATAGGTTGCATTTTAGAAACAGAAAAATTTTCACTTGAAATTCAGTTCAAGTAGAGGCTAAGCTGCCATTCTTGCCTCCTTTCTGTGAGCAATGTAGGGGAAAAAAAACAATGAATAGAAAAAAAATAGAGGCAAAACAAAACAACAAAAAAAGATTTACCCCACTAGTAACTCAGAATTGAAACAGCAAGATTCTCAACATAATTGTTGTTCTTTTATTTTCTTTTTTGAGCCAAGTCCATCAGGAAAACGGGAAGGTTTGCATTTTGACGGCTCATTTGGGGCGGGGCGGGGCGGGGCGGGGCGGGGCGAGGCGTGCGCACGCGCAGTGCCCACACGTCAGTGTCGAGCGGAGCGGAGCAGGTGGAGCTTCTGGCTGCGCATGCGCCTTGAGCCATCCTTCGCCTCCGCGGTGGTCAAGCGGCTTCCCGGGGATGCAGCGGGATGGTTCCGCGGTGCCAGGTGAGAGCGGGTGTGCGCGGGCGGGCGAGCTCGTGCGTGCCGGTCCCGCCCTCCCCTGCCCTCCCCGGCTCCGGGCCTTGCGCCTGCAGCTCGCTGAAGGTCAATCAAGCTCTGCCCCGGACTCCGGCCTGCAGGACCGGCGCTCCCTTCTGAAGGCTCCCAGGCTTCTTGTTTCCCTGGCGTTGGTGATGATTCATTTTTGACAGGCCCACGTTTACAGTTAAAACGCACCGGGTTGAGAATTGCTGCGCGGAGGTGCGCGTCCCCCGCGGGTTGGCAGGACCTGCGTAGCTTGCAGACCCCGTGGTTTATTGCCTAGAGACCCAGGTTGTACTGAGTGACGAGGGAGAGGTTTTGCATGGTCATGTCCCTTCGTTCCCAGGCTGATTGCCCAGGTTTGTTCTAGGCGGTGCCAGTTTATCCTGTAATTCAAGGCCATTTGCTTTGCTGCATGTCAGGTTTTGTGTGTTGTGTAATGTAGACCGGAATCAAAGGTCATTTGACCACCGTGAAGTGAAAGCCAGGCCTTTGCTGATTGGCTCATTTATTTCTCTTGTGTAATTCACCTCCTGACCCAGACCTGTGTTCCCTGCGTTGTGACTTAGGGAAGACTCAATTCTATGCCAAAGGGAGTCAGACTGGCCATGTTTTCTAAGGATTCAATGGTGCCACACACGCTTGTGGCAGGGTTAAAAAGTCACCGACTTTTTAAGAAGAAGAAGAAGAAGAAGAAGAAATCAGAACCGAGTGTAAAATGTTTGTCTCAAGTATGACCCTGTGGATGCGTTTTATGAGCAATTACACTCGGAAACTTCCCAGTGTGAATTGTTTAAAGGATCCTTTCTGTCTCCTTTCAGATTGAAGTGTTGTATTTTGCAAAAAGTGCTGAAATTACTGGAGTTCGTTCAGAGACCATTTGTGTGCCACAAGAAATCAAGGCGTTCCAGCTGTGGAAGGAGTTAGAGACACTGCATCCTGGGTAGTTAAAGTTGTAGTGTGCTTATAATGTGTAAAGTGTGTGTGTGTGTGTGTGTGTGCGTGTGTGTGTGTTGTAATACAAGAGTACTAGTTTTCCTTTTCTTGCAATGCTAAAGTTCTTGTATTTAGAAATGTCCAAGTGCCACAAAGAATATTACAGGTAATTTACTTAAAAAAATTAGACGCAGGAAAGTAGATACCCTAGACATGATTATATAATTTACAGTCATTTTTATAATTCCTAAGACATAAAATGTAAGTACTGCCTAAGATGAAAAGTTTAAAGATGCTGTTAAAAACAATGTTCACTGTAAATGTTTCTGTCCTTTTTCTTTAGTTTTATGAGATTAAAAAAAAAAAAAAGAAATATAACAAACCCTACACTTTGCTGACCTTGGGTTTTCTGACACTGGAAGAATTTCCTTCTGGTCTTGTCTGAAAGTTTGGAATGTAACTATCATCATCTTTACCTGAGCCCCCCCCAGGGATGGAATGTAGAAGGATTTATTTGGAAATGCCAATAATAGTGCTCCTTCTGTCTGCACAGAGAGGGTTCACCGGGAACTAATGCTGTACTGTGCACTCAGCAGGAAATACTTCCCCCTGACTTGGAACTTTCAGATTGCGTTCACTTTCAGTGTGAGAACTTGGCAAGACCTTTGCACTGTTTTGCCTACCTGTCCTCACGGGAGACTTCTCAGCCAGACCTACTACACATCTATCTACACTTAGGCCAGTGAAAAGGCCATGTTTCACTGTTTGGGAAGTTCTTATTTCTTTTTTTTTTCCCCTAAAGTTTTGAATATTGTTTAGTTTTGGGGTATTTGTTTCTTTCTACCCCACACATTCAGCTTTTCGGTGAATAGTAATCCAACGTATCTTTGTAGTCAAGTATCTCCTTTGAGCGATGTGCCCTCTACAGAATGAGACTTAGATTCATGCCTTTGTGAGGGGTGAGTTCTTTGATGCAGCTGAGGAGGTGTGAGGTCCAGCTCACTTTGAAATTTCTTCTTCTTTTTTCCACTTTGCAACTTCTATTCAGGCTGTTTCTCTTTCAGGCTGGCTGATGTTAGAAATCAGGTAATATTTGCTGTTCGTCAAGAGTATGTCGAGCTTGGAGATCAGCAACTCCTGCTTCAGCCTGGAGACGAAATTGCCATTATCCCCCCAATTAGTGGAGGGTAGCACATCGGAGCCGTCTAGGTATGTGGTATCTCCTTTACTTAGCCAAGCTTGTGTGAAGGATCTTGCACATGACAACTTGTATATGCTTTGCTGTTACTGTATATTCTTTGTGAGTCTGTCTGTATCAGTTCTTTGCTGATACAGCAGTAATTGAGAAATCTGCACTGATGGTAGGTATGGATGAACACTGTCTTCCATCTCCCACCAATTCTACAGTAAGCAGTTGAATGTCAGTGTGGCATGTTCGTTATAGTCATTTAACATTGCTTATCGAGACCTTGTGCTTGATGTGAGATGCTTGAGATCTTATTTTCATGGTGGAGAAACAAATTCAGAGAAGTTAAAAACAAAAACCCAAACCAAACAAGCTTCATCTTTGGGGACTAAAGGTGGCTCTGTCTGTAAAGTGCTTATAGAGACATGAGGACCTGGGTTGGGAGGCTCAGCACCCCTGTGAAGCCGGATGTGGCAGTATATACATTTCATTGCGGCACTGGAAGGCAGAGGCAGATGGATCCCGGGGATGTACAGGCCGTGGGACCCAGATTCAGTGAGAGACTCTGCAGCTGCAGGCAGCTTAGCTCACGGTGGAGTGGGATGCATATACATGCTCTTCCTGGTAGTTTGGGGGCATCAAGCTTAAGGATCGAGTCCAAGCAGCTTGTTTTATTGTCTGCTGAAGAATAGGAAAACTGTAAACTATATTATTATTGATTAGAAATTGTTCAAGCAATGGATTAAAAAAAAAAAAAAAGATAGGAATTTCCCCCCTAAAACAACAGTAAATATCCTACACAGAGGCAAAGGTTTGTCTCCATTAAAGGCAAGCCAGAAACTCCAGTTTTTCCTGGAAAGCTGCATAGCAGAGGCCAGCATGTCCACACTCAGGGCTCTGTCACATGCTTGCTGTCTGGACACCCTAGGATTCCCTGTCAGAGACAGAGCTTGGTTTCATGTGGGCATTCTGATCAGCATATCACCATGGTAACCTCAGGAGCGTTGCTAGTTGTAGTTGTTCAGACAGGTGCAAAAGATAGCATTGTATCGTGTCTGAGTGACTTATCCTAGCTAAGGTTGGAACCAGCAGGCTAAGCTTGAGTAGTCTTGTACAGTCAGAAGTATGAGGACTCAGTATGGTTGGTAGCACATAGGTGACCTGTTTGGTTTCTGTGTTATCAGAAAAAAAAAAAATGGGGTAAAGTAGTGGTTCTCAACCCGTG
The DNA here is from genome assembly GCF_943737965.1 of Phodopus roborovskii. Classification (NCBI taxonomy): domain Eukaryota; kingdom Metazoa; phylum Chordata; class Mammalia; order Rodentia; family Cricetidae; genus Phodopus; species Phodopus roborovskii. The sequence goes on from NW_026126415.1 coordinate 2,440,522, forward strand.
GGTCACGGCCCCTTCGGGGGTTGGATGACCCCTTCGCAGAGGTCACATATCAGATACCCTGCATATCGGGTGCGCTTACATTATGGTTCATAACAGAAGAAAAATTACGGTTATGAAATAATTTCATGGTTGGGGGTCACCGCAACACGAGGAACTGTATTAAGGGCTCCCAGCACTGGGAAGGGTGAGGACCAGGATGTAAAGGGACCAAGCCCCCGTGATGGCACATGGAGGTGTGAAAAATCCGGGAGTCAGTTGAATGATGTGGAAGCAAAGACTGGATTAGAAGGTCTTAGATTCTCAGCACTTTGAACACGTCTTTAATGATTCTCCGAGCCTGTCTCGGGATTTCTGCTGTGCTTCTCATGGCCGATAGTGTAAGGGCCTCTTACCTGGCCAGCCTCAGGCTAGCCTCTCCCCTCAACTCCTGTGATTCTAAGTACATCTTACTCTTTATTGTTCCAGAGTCTTGACATTTGTCTCTCCCTTTCATCATCTAAACCTTGTTCCCTTTCTTCAGGTGGTGACTTCTTATCTCTCAGGTTTCAGCTTTGAACATTTAGAGACCTTTGGGATCCCTTTATCTGCAACAGTCTGAGACCTGTTTGGGAAATTCGCTTATTTCTATTAGGTTATCTCAATGTGGTAGGTTTGTGATGCCCCCCTCCTCTGTGTGTGTGCGTGTGTGTGTGTGTGCGTGTGTGTGTGCGTGTGTGTGTGTATGTATGTATGTGTGTATGCGTGTATGTGTGTGTATGTATGCGTGTGTGTGCGTGTGTGTACGTGTGTGCATGTATGTATGTGTGTGTATGCATGTGTGTGTATGCATGTATGTGTGTATATGCATGTATGTGTGTATGTATGCATGCGTGTGTGTGTGTGTGTGTGTGTGTGTGTGTGTGTGTGTACACATGACACAGGATGCATGGGGAGATCAGAGGACAGCTTCTAGGAGTTGACTTTCCACCATGTCTTGAGCTTGAAACTTGGTAGTTAGGCTTGGCAACAGGTATCTTTACCTGCTGAGCCATCTTTCTGGACCTGTGGTTCTTCGTTGTTTTGCTTCTCATATTCAAATGTGAGCACCGATGCCGGGGAGTCTGTGCTTTTTGTTCCCCGCAGACCAGTGCCGAGTGTAGCCTCTGGCCCTCAGAATTTCTATTCCTATGGCAAACACCATGGCCAAAAGCAAGCTGGGAACAAAAGAGTCTGTGTCTGCTTACAACTGTCAGGTTGTACTCCATTGCTGAGGGGGGTCAGGACAGGAACTCAAGGCTGGAACTGAAGCGGAAGCCACGGAGGATGCTGCTTACTGGGTTGTCCCTCACAGTTTGCTTATCACACCTTGCTTTGACCACTTTCTTAGACCTGGGGGTGACTCTTTGCCACAGTGATCTGGGTCCTCTCCTATCAATCACAAATCAAGAAACTGCCCCCAAGGCTTACCTAAGCCAATCTGGTGGCGGCAGATTGAGGTTCCCTCTTCCCAGATAACTCTAGCTTGTGTCAAGTTGACATGAAACTACCCAGCATCGTACATGCAGATGGCTTTGCATAATACTGTTTGATGAAAAACTATAAAAGACTTTACACGATATCTAGGTAGTAAGAGGTCGTTACCTTCTTTCCTCCATGTCTTACCGTGCCTGAGCCAGATTGTGAAGGGCTCCTTGTTCCTGTGGGATCCATCATCTCATTGTAGTGAGATAGTCCGTCTGTGGCACGGACCACGCCCATTGGGGGGGTGGAGCCATAGGCGGACTATCCTGATCCTTATTTAACTGCGTTATCTCTTCTCTTTTCCCGTCTCTTGCTTGAATAAAGGTGCGGGCTTGGTGACTTAGTGGTTAGTGATGTTCTAGGTTGACTGGGGCTTGGTTGCATAGTGGTTAGTGATGTTCTAGATGGTGCGGGGCTTGGTGACTTAGTGGTTAGTGATGACATATACAGATGAAAGTGGTGATACCTCAGTTGTATTGTGATGAGAGAGATGAACCATAATTACATTCTTGGTGTATTTTGGCACATGATACAGATACATGCAAATGGCCGTGCCCATGTAGAATTTCTATAGCTCCATGAAGGATAGTAGTAGTTGTATTAGTTTGTTAAAACTTTGGACTTACCACTCAAATCCTCCTCTTCCCACCTGCTATAGAAAAAGTGGACATGGAAACCACATAAGAGTGGAATGTGTTACTTCTGACATGCTTACTGAGGGCTGTTGACGTCTTGCTTCTAGGAAAGATGTGGATGAGGTTGAAGAGAAACCCAAGGACATAATACAGTTCACTGCTGAGAAGCTGTCAGTGGATGAGGTCTCACACTTGGTGATCTCTCCGCTGTGTGGTGCAGTGTCTCTCTTTGTAGGTAAGTTAGTAATCTTCTTCTCTGCTTCTGTAGAGTAGAAACTAGTGAGTGCCTTCCATGTCAGTGTCCACAAAGGACACAGTGCCATCCATGTCAGTGTCCACAGTCAAAGGACACAGAGTGCCTTCCATGTCAGTGTCCACAGTCAAAGGACCCAGACTGCCTTCCATGTCAGTGTCCACAAAGGACACAGATTGCCTTCCATGTCAGTGTCCACAGTCAAAGGACACAGACTGCCTTCCATGTCAGTGTCCACAGTCAAAGGACACAGACTGCCTTCCATGTCAGTGTCCACAAAGGACACAGATTGCCTTCCATGTCAGTGTCCACAGTCAAAGGACACAGACTGCCTTCCATGTCAGTGTCCACAGTCAAAGGACACAGACTGCCTTCCATGTCAGTGTCCACAGTCAAAGGACACAGACTGCCTTCCATGTCAGTATCCACAGTCAAAGGACACAGAGTGCCTTCCATGTCAGTGTCCACAGTCAAAGGACACAGAGTGCCTTCCATGTCAGTGTCCACAAAGGACAGAGAGTGCCTTCCATGTCAGTGTCCACAGTCAAAGGACACGCAGTACTGAGTGGCAAACAAGACTGCCTGTGGAATTGGGCAGAGAATCTTCAGTTTTAGTTTTATCTTACTGTTTGATTAACAAGCCATATTAAATTACAGGGGTTAAATTAAATTAAAGGTCAATGCTAAGAGAAATTTTGCACTTCCCAAATATTGAGCTTCATTGTATTTGTTGATAATAATGAGAGCACAGATATTTTTCTTTTAAGCATGAAGCAACCCTGGGAAAGAGGAACACAGCTTGTTTGGGCATAGGAATGCTTTTAGGGAACTTGTTTAATTATTACTATTTCCTGATCATCTTGGAGATAATTATCTTTGTTATCCTAGTCAAGCTTTTCTTGTATAAAATTTAAACTAGGTTCTAGACAAATACACGCCACTTGTTTATAAGTTAGAAATAATCCTTTAAAAAAGAAAACTTCTGTAAATCAAGTATTTCTATTATAGGGAAAACTTTATTTTCACTGTGTGATTATGTGTTTTTTTAATTTTTAAATTTTGTTTTTAGGGACTACAAGAAATAACTTTGAAGGGAAAAAAGTCATTAGTTTAGAATATGAAGCATACCTACCGATGGCAGAAAATGAAATCAGGAAAATCTGTAGCGACATTAGGCAGAAATGGCCAGTCAGACACATCGCGGTGTTCCATCGACTTGGGTAGGATTTCTGTATCTTCCAAATGTTGACTGTGGTTGCTTTCCATCTGTATGTTGATATTGACTCAGACTCAGAAAGGATTGCATGTGTCTTCCCTGCCCCCACATCCCAGGACAACAGAGAAGGTTCCCCGTTTCTGCCGGGCCTGCTTGCTGGGTTGCAGCTTTGGATACCCCTGTTCCCTCTTTTGCTTTAGTGAAATTTAGCTGCCAAGACCTTCAGGCCCTGGCCTGAGCGCCTGTGGGAATGTCTCTTACATCCTGAGGTCTTTAGACAGTTGTTCTGGCCTCTAGGTTTCATGTATGATGAAAGTTGGCTGCGGATGTGAAGCCATTAAAAGCAATTCATTTTTCATACCACCAAAAGGAACAGCGTTCCAGGGTTTTAAAAGAAGCCAACAGTTAAGACATCTGTCATTATCTTGTTATTAGCTATAATTTTATTACTACTAACTGGTAATACTACTGGGTGTTGCAGATCCTGTTGCTTAAGATTAATTGATATTTATTATTTTTAATTGTATGTTAAGTGTGTGTGGTCACTTTAGTCTTTTTATATCTTACACTGTACCTTGTTTGAATTAGATACTTGTTGAATTAGAGTAGGGGTTCTCAACCTGTGGGCCATGACCCCTTTGTGGATCTAAATGACCCTTTCACAGAGTTTGTCTAAGACCATTGGAAAACACAGATATTTGTGTTTTAATTCATAACAGTAGCAAAATTACAGTTATGAAGTAGCAACGAAAATAATTTTATGGTTGGAGGTCACATGAGGTGCTGTATTAAAGGGTCACAGCTTTAGGAAGGCTGTGAACCACTGAATTAGAGAGACCCTTTCTTTCTTAGTCCCCATCAAAGTTTTATGGATAGATGCTAATTCCCACTGACTATAACTGACATGAATTCTCATCTTCTAGTTAGACTAGATATCCAAATAAAGTAGAATTACACTATACCTCTAATATACGTGCAGATTTCTTTAACATGTGAATTAGGAGATGTTGGTAATTTTCTTCATCACCTTTTTACAGTTTGGTCCCAGTGTCGGAAGCGAGCACAATCATTGCGGTGTCCTCGGCTCACAGAGCTGCGTCCCTTGAAGCCGTGAGCTATGCCATTGACTCTCTGAAAGCCAAGGTGCCCATATGGAAAAAGGTGAGTGAAGACAATGCCTCATTCTGCCACGTGGCCATGATTTTATTCATACGTTCAGACTATGGCTTCATGTACCTCGCGTGCCTGTAGACTCTTGTTTTCCTTATCTGAAATGGTGCATTTATGTAGAGCTGTTTTCCAGGTGTCAGTGTAAAACGTGTCTGTCCCACGGAAACGCACGGTGTAGAGAAGCCTCCACAAGTGCTGGCAGTTAGCGTTTGCTAATACGTACGGTTTTGCGCTTCATAAGGCAATCTCCCTTCGGTTAGGACTGTTCGCCTAGAGGTCTTTCTTTGGAAATTTAGAATAATGTTGGCTACTTAGTCTTTGGCTAAGGTAAACGCTCCTTAAGACAAAAAAAGGCTTTATCTAGTGGTACTTTCCACAGGGCGGGAGTGTGTCTCAGAAAATGCTTAATAGGAGGATTAGAAACCGGATGGTTACCAGAAATGGTGTGGCTCATCTACACTTCCTGCACTGTGGAGGAATCACAAGCTTATTCTGTCCTAGGTGACATAGACCTTATCATATATCCCATCACACACACGCGCGCGCACACACACACACGTATGTATACATACATGTATTTATGTGTATATATAGTGTACATATAATGAAATATATAACGAAAACATTAATAGGGCATTCTGTAGTGTTTTCTGCTGATAAGTCAAACAAGAATACAAGATCGAGGAATTCTTTGGTAAAATGGAGCATTCTGAAGGGACGCCTCCATCCCTCCCACCCCCTGCTCTCCACCCCTTCACTCTCCCCTCCCCCTCAACCCCCCCCCCCAGAACTGAGCAGACCGTTTTGCACTTGGAAATCTTGGAAATGTATACCTAGGCATCTGAGTCTAGAATTCCCCCAACGGTGTGTCTGTTCCCAAAGCTGAGGAACCGATGCCAGCTGTAAGAATCAGAAGAACCACGCAGGACTCAAAGGAGTGGCCGACCTCAGTCAGTGGGAGGGCTATCGAGTGCGGTACTGACCCAGGGCCCGGGAAACTGAGTGGACATATTTTCTGGGTGAATTTGACCCGCTGTGTGGGCTAAAGAGTTTGGGAACTCCTCTGGGATAACAGGGTAGAGTATGTGTAAAGGCCTCATGATTCTGAGAGAATGGCAGGCAAGCCTGCACAAGGGAGGCGACCTGAGAGCATCCCGATGAGGTTCATGTCACTGGAGAGGGGCAGACAGACAGGGCAGCGGGCGGGGCCCAGCTCTGCAACTGAGTGAGTGGGCGCGAGCCCTCACTGTTTCTTCGAGGAACATTGGATTTTCTATTTGCTTTTCGTGGTCTGCAGAGGACCGGGAAAGTTCAGGTGCTCAGGAGCAATCGAGTAGAGCAGGGAACCCAGACCTCATCCAGGAGCGGACAGAAGGCATTATTGCCGCCCCCCCCCCCCATGATGTGCAGGGCAGGCCTTTCAGACCAAGGATATAAAATGGCTGTTGTAAGGAAGGTGAGAGAACCCAGGAAAAGCAATTCAGCAGAGGATGATAGAGACAGAGAGGGAGGGAATGGAGGAGGGAGGGGGTTGGGGGGGAGAGGAGAAGAGGGGAGAGGGAGGAGAAGAGTCTTAGAGGTGGGAACTGCAGGAATGAAGAATTTAAGGGCAGTTGAGCCTGGGTTTGGCTCACTGTGGCGGTGAAATCCGGCCAGTGCAGGAAGAGGCAGTGGCTCTCCTCGCCCTCTTGGGTTGTCTGAGTTCCAGTCTGATTCTTCACCTAGTTCACACTTGCAGCTCACCCGAGACACAGACAGGCAAGGGGGCTGCAGGCAGGTAGAGGGAGCTGCGTAGAGGCCTCAGGGGACTGCCGCAGGCACGTAACTTCACAGCCGGTGGAAACCCAGTCCACCCCCAGTTTCAGGAATGCCCAAGTAGGTGAGTTTGGAAAGAAAAAAAAGGTTTAAAGCTAAAGACTTTGCATTTTCTCGTTCACAATTTAGCTCTTGATACACAAGTAGAGATGAGAGAGGTAGGTGGTCCAGAGTCCAGATGGGATTGTTTACCCTCTTGGGTAGTTGCATCTCATCTCGTCTCGTGACAACTTCTGGCCTGCCATCTGTGTTTGTGCTCTTGGTGCCTCGGGGAGTGTTACTTAGGCACAGTAGCAGTAGATGTACTGTTCTCTTTGCTGATTTGTTCAAGTGTGGTTTTTTTTTTTTTTTTTTTTTTTTTTTTTAACAACTCTCGATACCGTAATGCATTTTGAGTATCTGCTGTGGTTCTGTTTTTTTAGGAAATATATGAAGAATCAGCATCATCTTGGAAAAGAAACAAAGAATGCTTCTGGACAGCTGATGATTAGTCTCTTAATTTTTGGTACACTAAGTCTTAAAAGTGGTATACAATCTCTTAGGTTACACCAATGTAGAAATAGCAGAATGCGTGAATGTGTGGGGTGAGGGGCTGCCTAGGAACTAAAGATGGCAAGAAATGGCTTACTTCAAATATGAGATAAGGTCTCTGTGCTAGAGAACCCTCCAGTGACTAACTCCTAATTGTAGCCAGCTTACAATGAGCTGTGGCCTTCCTTTTACGGTCAGTTGTCCTGGGGAGACTTCTCTGTCTATTGTTGCCAAGTACGTATTACAAAAATTTGGCAGGATCAGAAAGTCATTTTCAGTTTTGGTATTATATATTTTACATAACTTAAAAGTGAAGCTAAACAAATCATGATTCAAACAGCCTAAATCCTGTTTATAGTCATCGATAATACCTAAGGAATTTTATATTGCGGAGATCGCCATGATTTCAATATCTATAGTTAGAGATAATACCTAAGGAATTCTATATTACAGAGACCGCTATGACTTCAGAACCTATAATTATACAATAAAGCCTTTTATATTTAATTAGTCATCAGTATTCTAATGTTTATACAAATTAGCATAGAATTGTTGCAAAACTAACTAGCACAAAGTGGTTTGCATTAAAATAGTGTCTGATGTTTAAAAGTTGGTTCACAACTATTTAGAGAGATTATGTAATTATTTATATTAAAGTAGAATGGATAGTTTTCATAATGTTTATGTAACATTAGCCTGTGCAAAGTTATTACTAAACAAATTAAATTTTTTCTGCAAGACTATTATACCAAACATCTGGTTTTTGATTGGTCAAGCAATCATGACAGGTTTGAACACAAACGTTTCATATAATTTGTCTTAAATTTTTTGGCTTTATCGATATATATTTGACGAGTAAAATATATTTAAGTTCTGTAATGTGATGTTGAGATGCTTATATTGTAATGTGACCATCCCAACCCACATGAATAACACAGCTGTCACTTTATACAGCTTCACTGTGGGGTGGGGGCTTAAGGAGCACTCTGAGCTCATAAAGAATTAAGACACCAGCATAACTGGATAATTGATATCATCATAGAATTAGCAACATTCATACTAAGAATAAAAACTACTTTTAAACAGTTACACTGAAAGGGTTTTTCTTCTTTGTCGAGTAGCTTATTAACCCTATTTTCTATATCCAGGAAAACCACGTCTTACCTATTTAGTTCATATGTCCAACAGATGTTCTCTACAAGCCTATCAAATGACAAACTCCAACCCGTGTCCCCACCTTTATTTTCATAAGAAGATTGTCTGTCCTGATGGCTGTGACCCACAGGGTAGCCATGCATCCTCAGGGGTCGCTTGGTTACTTTGCTCTGTCCCTTGGTCTGTGCCCATTCTCTTAGTGTTTGGGGTCATCTGTGTATGTTACCCTTCTCACGTTAGAACCCCCCCTATCCTTCCCCAAACTTTAGTCCGCGTCGGTGGGGGATCAAGAGCTGGGCTTTGGAGTCAGTTACCCTAACCCCGAAAACACATTATGTTACCGGGCCACTGTGTATATTCCTAGGATTTTGCACACACACACACACCCATGTTAATGTGTTGCGTTTAATATTGATACAAGATGCTTTCAAGTTTTAAGATGTGTCTACCGCTGCTGCGGAGAGCATGCCTTTAATCTCAGCTCTGGAGAGGGTCTCTGTGATGCAGCATAGTAGCTGGCCTTCCTCCTCACCAGGCTTGCTGCTTTTCTGTGGCTGGTATGGGCACGTACCTTCTGCCTCTTCTAGATTGTTCTTCTGAGATTTATGTGCCCTTCTTCTTACCCTTGTCCCAGTGTTACTTGCACAGACTGCCGTGATTAAAAGTAGGATTCTGCCCATTTCCTGTGCTCAAGTTTTGTCAGGGCGCCTGATGCCCTCTGAAGTACTGCATCCAGTAGTTTATCATCGTCCTCAGCCTCAACTTCTTGAGATCAAGGGCTTTGCCACCAAAGTGCATGAGCTTATGGCATTGACTCAAATATTTGTGGGGTGAATGTTGGTGCTGTTGGTTTCGCACACCGTGTCTCCAGTCAAACACTCCTGACATGTAAGTTGTACTACATACAGATGTGAAAAAAGCCTCTGGTTAAATGAACTAGTGGGCTAATGTAGCTGTTCTATTCCATTGTGTGTTGTAATTAGTAGAATTATCCAGCAGAGGGCAGTAGATCCAGCCCTGTAATTGTGACTGACTGAGATTTTACACTGACTAGAACCAAAAAGTTGAGTTTAGTGTAGCCAGCCATTCTATAAGGCTAGAGTGGCCCTTAAATGTTGCCTAATGTTTGATCTTTAATTGGTATCTTATTTAAAAATTAAGGGTGAGGGGCAGAATTTTAGAGAAATTTTGTTTGTAGTCTTTAATATAGAACGGTAAAAGGAATCAAATACCTTTAAAAAAATTTTACCCTTTAAAAAAATGAGTAAATATAAAACTATTATATAGTGACCTGTATGGGACAAGATGGTGGCTTTAATACAGGGTTTAAGATGCCCAGGAGTCGTTGGCCAACACAAAATGGATTCCATTCTTTTTGTTCTGCTTTATTTTGTCCATGTTTTGATGGGCAGGGGAAGGAGAGAGCAGAAACAAAACCAAAGTTGGATGAGTAGGGAGGCTGGAGGGTCTGGGAAGACTCGAGTGAGGGAGAAGAGTGTTGTCCAAACACGTCTGAAAATGTTTAAGTAAAAGAGTAATACAGGGTCTTTCTGTAAAGAAAAGTAAGGCAGAAAACTCACAAACAAAACAATAACAACAAAAGTTCTTTTACTTCTGGCTTATCTCTTCAGCACTTGCTTGCCAAAAGAAGGCTGTACGTTCTTGGGTGGGAATTCACACGAAGGAATGCCTGATGCCTGAATGGGAGATGGCTTGACATCGATACAGGTGGCCACACAGTCACATGGTCCCTGAGCACATAGGGACTGCCGTGCAAGTAGGGAGCACAGACTGCAGTCAATCTAGCTCCAGTTCAGTTCAGCGCGTGCGGCTTCTTCTTAACATCCAAGTCACCTCTCACTTCAACTTCGGATGTTCTAACTGTGCTTTGATTTTTTTTCCCACCAGACCAGAAACTTAGGCAAATGGCAGCCGGGCTCCTCAAATTGAATCTTGAATGTGTTCTGAAGCAGGAGTCCCCAAGACACATTTATAACTTTGCAATAAAAACCCATGTAGAGTAGCTAACTTTCACAAAAGTTTTAATGATATTTAACAACAGGGCATGCAAAGAACGAATTACAGTCAAATAAAAAGTTTCTGTCTGGTTCTCGTGCTTTGATACCAGAGAAGCTTTTATTTATGTCAGTTACTGCAATTTGATCATCTCCAAGAAATCAAATAAATTCTCCAAGTTGGCATACAACAAATACATTCATCTTACTTCTGTTGGAGAGGAAATTACAAAACATATTACTCAAACCTGCAAACATTACATCTTACCAAGATTACTCATCATGCATGAAGGAAATAAGACAATCTCCTCCTTTAAAAATAGACAATTCTAATATAGTTATAGTTGTGCAATATATACATTTACATTCTGGCTTCAGTTGCCAAAGTCAAGTACAAACAGTACAATCTATGTATTTACACAACTACGTCTTTATAATTTAAAATTCAAAGTAGTAAATATTTTACTCCCAAATTTGCTCCCATGTTTATCTTTCAATTCTGGATGTGTGCTCTCTCATGTTATCAAACACAAACTTTCCTGAATGCACACGAGGGTCCTGGAAGACTGTGTATGGCACTGTTCTGTGTGTAAGGAGTCCTGCCTTCTGTGGGAGGGATTCTTAATGAGGTTTTCACACGTTAGGTGACAGCTCTGTATCAGGGTAGACACAGTAAGACACCGTAGTTTGTAATTTAGAATAATCACTGAGTGCCTATCATAAATTGGCTTTTTTTTTTTTTTTTTTTTTTTTTTTTGTTCTTCACAGTTAAAAGGCAAGTTTCACTGTTTTATAAAAATAGCAGGCTAGAGAAACATCTGTCCAGTTAGGCACTCATAGTTTGCTGTGAAAATGAGCAGTGCATAGTTTTAAGTGAATCCAGTTTCTTTATTACACAGTTTTACGTTGCTGCTGTTTATAGAGTTGTGTGGTTACCATGCAGGAAGCAACTGAGGTTTTTAATAACACATTTTGTGATATACCATTTATGAAATGGAAAATTTAACCTGACATCTCTTGAGTCCTATACTTTTAAACCAAAGATATGGTTGAATGAACTGCATAACTTCCTTTCAAACATTGCCTATCCCCGCTCCAATAACTGCTTGAGAACATTCATCTTTGCTTAAAATGTCTTGAAAAATACAGGAGTCATTTAATAAAGACTGGTTGTGGGGTTCAATGGGGACATTTGTTATTGTCATGACCATGGGGGAAGATGCAATCCAACCCTGAGTAGGTAGAGGTAATGGATGCTGCCTCAAACCCTGTAAGGAACAAGACAGCTCCTCTCCTCATAAAACTACCTGCTCCAAAACTGCAGTATTGGTAAGGTCACAAACCCTGGGCTAGTGTGGAAATGGGTTAGAGACTGCATGGGGTCTTGGTTGTAACCCAGCCTTACCCCCTTAAAACTAATTATAGCTGATGCTAAGCCAAGGCTAATCAAAGGTCTCAAGCTCTGTGTGTGTAGGAGTAGGTGACCCTGGTTTACTGCCTGCAGGAGGAGAGGGCGGCAGTAAAATAAAGGAAACGTGTGCAGTGGGCACTGGTAAAGCACACTAGAAAGTATGTGTGTCTGTGTGTGTGTGTGTGTCTGTCTGTGTGTGTCTGTCTGTGTGTGTGTCTGTCTGTCTGTGTATGTGTGTGTGTGTCTGTGTGTGTGTGTGTCTGTGTGTGTGTGTGTGTCTGTCTGTCTGTGTGTGTGTGTCTGTGTGTCTGTGTGCAGTAGGCTAACGTGGTGTTTTTGAAGTATTCTCTATCAACCTAATGACTGGTTTCTCCACTCTAAAAGAACATTTTGGTTAGAATGGCATGATGGCTCCACACAGCTGTTAAAAGAATTGGATCCTGCATCAACTAAGAGAGTACCAAGCTGTTTTTCCTCTGCCTCCCTGACATTTACAGCTAATATTTTTTTTTCCTTTCTGTTTGGCTTTGTCAAGGATGAAGTAAGCCACTAACTGGTCCAATTAGCTCTGTTCTGCCACTCGGGCCTGGCCATCCATACACACACACCACAGGGGCAGGCAAGCTGTTTTTCCTGTTGCCTCTCTGGGTGCTGTTCTCGGGGCCTGTGCAGTGGGAAATCCCTATGACTTCCCCTTTCATAAGGAAAACAGAGAAGTTCCTGGCGGTTAAGAACAGCTTCATGCATATAGTGTGTGACAGAGTGGCTTCTGCTGCTGTCCCTCGAGCCTCTTCCTCCTGGCTCTCTTCTGGGGAATGTACAGACTCAGAAATAAGCTGCAAATGGGTGGGCGAGGCGTGCAACTCCCTGGATTGCAGCCTGTTTACTCCACCACGCCTAGTGCTTGTCAAGACTGCACTTGGGGGGATGTTGGGGCTTTAGGCCAGCCCAACCTAGTAAGAGTCCAAGGACTCAGGCTTGGCTTTTGCTGCCTGAGTCAGGCACAGAGGGTTCACCTGCTACGCTAGTGGTTCCCACTGCTCCTCCAACCCACACATCTCTGAGCTGTTCTGGTTGCCTTCCTTATGACGGCAACAGCTACACATTCAGGCCTAGTTTTCTTTCTTGTGCAGCAGCCCCCTAAAGCTAAGGAGCGTAGAGAGCGATGGCAGGCGTGTGAACTAAACAGGGGTTGTTCTCAGCCCAACACCTGGGGTGGTGTGTGTGTGTGGGGGGTTGGGATTCATGGTGTGGGAGATGTGGGTGGCAGACAGAGGAAAGACAGCTGCTGGGAAGAAAGGCAGGCCCCAGGGAAGGGGAGACCCAGGAGGCATTCAGCAGAAGAAATTGTTTATCTCTGGCAAATGCACTAGGTGCCTCCCCCCTAGCTGGCCAACTGAAAGAGAAAGAACTCTTGCTAGTCCTAAAAGGAATGCCCCTCCCCCTTTCCTTTGGAAAGGGATGGCTCCAGCAGATAGTTATGCTATAAATTTGTTACAGTATAGGTTACTAGTAAATTTTGGTGCCTTGGCCTTTTAAACTGTCCCTCGCCCAGCATAATGTTTGTGGAAGTATCTTTAGTAGGTGGTATACTTATTTGCAAATATTTTATATATATATATATATATATATATATATATATAATCTGTATTTCTCTTGATTATTTAAGCATGTTTATAGTAAGATAGGACTCAGAAGAGGCAGTCAGAGCCTATAAGAAACTAACGAGTTTTATCTGTTTTTCCCTTAAGATCCTGCTAAGCAGACACTTTATGATTAAGCTATGAGTCAGCATCATCTCACCTTTTGCTTTTAGACAGGATCTCCTTAACTTGTCCAGGATAGCCTTGAACTCACTGTACAACTCTGGGAGACCTCAGAGACACCTTTCTCAACTTCCCGAGTAGCTGAGATTACTGTCCTGCAAAAGCAGGACCTTCTCCCCCCCCAAACAAACAAACCTAGTTTATAAATAAGATTACTACTCTCACTTTAAAATGTTCTCTATGGCAACCATGGATGAGCAGCATAAATTGAAAAAAATCAATCTATGCTGGTTTTCTCTTTTCAGCAAACATATCTATTATAGTAATATATATATATATATACATATATATATATAACTATGTGGAAGTACTCAGTATAATATATATATATATATTATCTACAATATAAGTTATGTCACAGTTATATATATGTAATGTGTACTTATATATGCTATATTGATAGTATATATATATATATAACACATATAATATGTGTTATGTATTACATACATACTGGGTACTTTCCACTTTTTCTGATACTGTTAATTAAATTAAAAAGAGTATTCCCATGCACTCTACCACCCCCCCATATGAAAATGTTACAGTTTTCTTGAAGGCTTGTCAAGCATAGATGCACCCCATCTTCCTGTCACAGTAAATGTTAGCCAGTCCTAGAGATTACTTTGTTTTTCTTTCCGTAGAATGTCTTGGGTCTTCCTAGCCCCTAACCACCACCCACGATGTCTTCTTTCCCAACTGACCAGCAGTTGCTCTAAAATTATCAGGCGCGTTTGCCTATTAAATTATTTGAAACTGGACTGTAGGAGAAATCCATTCATCACACAGCGAACCCTAGCGGGAATGTCACCAGCCACCATGCCATTGTGTCCACCGGAGGCTTTTAGCTGTTGAGCTCTGTGGTCTCGTCCGTCTCGTCTGGATTTTGGCTCATTTTTTTATACTGTCTTTTGAAGAAACCAAGCTGTAAGGAGACATCGTAGCCTGTTACCACCCTGTGATACAGTTATCGTCGATCATTACCCACCAAACACACGTATTCACACTCATACAGCTCTGTTTCCACGTTACCGCCATGGCGCCCTCAGCACGTGCCTTTGACCGGCTTTGTTGCCCATTTCTCTGCAGCCCGTCTGGACTGCCTGAGGCTTAGGGGGACTGGTGCAGAGGCTTCTGGCTAATGTCTGAGCACCTGCATATTGCGGAACTTTATGTCCGGAAGGTTAGGAAGGTTAAGTTTCACTGTGCGAAACTGATTATCTGTCATAGCAATTTGAAACTGAACAAAATGGTCAGGGTACTGGGTCACGGGGAGGTTGAAACAAAAACCAAGTCCTTCTTGGATTTGCAGAGACTTGAGTAAGACTACAAACAGCCTTGGCATTCTTTGTCTCAATGGCAAGGCATGCCACGCCATTCAACACTGGTGCCTTTGGGAGTACCGCATTTTAGCCGTGAAGCTCTCTTACCTTCCACAAGCCTGCAACGAGAGCCGACAGCAAGAGGATCCCAGCAACCACGCTTCCTATTATGACCCCGGTTGGCACTTCTGCTTTCTCCGTGGGTTTCATTATCGTGAGGGGGATCTGTGAATGAGTACGCAACACAACCGAGTTATTTGTAACATAGGACCTCACCCTTCCCTGGGGAGCAGGAGCGGCTGGGGTAGGGATTGTTGGGGGAACAGGGGAGGACAGGAGGGTGTGGGAACAGGGACCGACATGTAAAACAAGCTTGTTTAAAATTTCAAATAAAAACATTATAAAAAAAAAAAAAAAACAAAAAAAAACCCGTGCATCAGCTTTTAAATACGGACTTCAATCTCATTCAAGCTTGACAGGAGATGGGATAGGGCACCACAGGGGTGCAGTTGGCCTTTTCTGTGATGGCATCGTCCTTGGGCACATTCACGACTTTGCGCCCATCTCCCACCGTGATCTTTGTGGCAGTGGAGGGGGTTGGAGTGGCGCCCCCATTCCAGGGACACTTCACGTTCTTCTTCTTGGAATCTCCACAGAATATTCTTAGGGTTACAGAGCAAAAGGGCACAATGATGTTTTTTTTGTTTTTTGTTTTTGTTTTTTTTTTTGTACTTGATACCATGTTATGCTGTAGTGATAAAGGGGGTGATTTTTCTTTTCTTGGTTTGATTTTTGCTTCTTGTTTTGTTTTGGGAGACAGGGTTTCTCTGTGTAACTCTGGCCACCCTGGAACTCGCTCTGTAGATGGGCCTACCTCTGCTTCCCTAGTGCTGGGATTAAGGGCACGCATCACCGCCACCCTCGCCAAGCTGCCTTTCGTGGTGGGATAAACAGGAAGCCAGCTGTGTGACTGTGTCTCTCCTCATTTGTAGTGGAAAGCTAAATTGCTCTGAATGAAGTTACTGTGAGTTGGTGCTGGTCACTGCCTGCCATGCAGCACTAGTGTGGGTACCAAGGCCGCATTCCAGAGCCCACCCCTCTGATGCGTGGGTCACCCCGCACCGTGGCGCACAGTGCCTCATGTACCTGATTTTGAAGCGGCCCTCATATAGGTGTGCGGCAATATATTATTTGGGTTCCAAGCATTCCTCAAAAGGTTATCCCAATTATTGTCTGGATTACAGGATTTCCCAGACACAAGCAGAAGTCAGTCTCTGCTATTAATTAGCTCTGCTCATAGAAAAACCAAGAAAAGAAAAGCCTGGGTGGATTTGTGAAAATGAAACTTTGAATTTTCAGATAATGTCTTCAATGGCTGCTTTCAGAAGGGAAAGACTTAGAGTTTACATACCCCCCAATTCTGCATTACTCTAAAGTGAACTCTGAGAACCGTCTATACTGCTTTCTGCCGTCACTGGGCTCACAGCAGTTTCTGGGTTTCCATGCCCAGCCTCTGCAGAGAGGGTGTGGGTTTTCACCAGAAAAGCAGCCTCTATTGTGTGGAGTCATTTTCCTGGGGCAAGAGTGGGCCAGCAGGGCTGTGAACTGAACCCAGGCATTGGGAGAGGCCCAGAGTTCATGGGGACCTTGGCTTTTTAACCGATCTGTAGGCTGGAGCACTGGACAGAGGCCAACTGTCCAGCTGGCCTTGGGGACAGAGTTGTGAATTGACTTCCAGTTCTAAACAAAAGCTTGGGGAGGAAAATGCTGGGGACGCTGCCAGCAGATTAGTGGGGCATGGAAATCCTGCTGTAGCTAAAAATGGTACAAGCTAGCCAGAGGCTCGCTGCTATGGAAAGTCGCCTCTGCCAGCCCCAAGAAGAGAGAGCCTTTGTCTTCTGTGAAAGGACAATCCTCCATAGTACTCTCCCTTTTAAATGAAGGTTACATGTGTAGTTCTTTAGACTTTGAGGCCATGGATGGACATGGCGCTGTGTCTGGTTGTAAGAAGTACTTTTGAGAAAAAGTTTAATAAGTGCCTTACTGGCGAGCGCCTTTTTACCGCTCTAGACCCCATTCATGATTTGAGTCAGTGCCTCAGATACCGATCGTTTCTCACAGCACATGGAGAGGCGGTGATGGAGCCTGAGACACGAACTGTCACCATGGGTCCCACACACGGCAGAGCCCCTCTTCTGTACCCTCTTGGTGGATTGTCACTCCTAGAAAGCCAGCTTTGCGGCATGGCAGGCTAAGAAAACAAACGGCAAGTGTGTCGCTGGATTCTCTGAGCCGCGGCCACTCTGGCCCCATCTCAACCCAGTAAAGCCCAGGCTTCAGCATGTGAACCGGAGCCTTCTGGATACACAGAGATGAGGATGGCCATTCCGTGCTTCATGCACATGTCTGTCCCAGGGAGGCATGCGGCCCACACTCACTGTGACGGCGTTGTCCTCGATCACGTATAGCTGGGGGTTGTGTGTATCGATTTCTGCTGCTGCTGTCAGCTGCACAGTCTGGAAAGTCGACTGGAACAGAGAATGAAACACATTTCGTTCTCGTGGGAGTAAACACAGAAAGCCTGGCGGGTTTAAGGCTGTTTAGTTCCTGGCGGAAAGTCACCCTGGGAAAACGCAATTCTGAAGACTCATCCTTTGCATGCTGGAACTCGCTGTGTGGACCAAGCCTGCCTGTCAGAAGTTACTGAGCAGTCTGTGAAATGTGCAGCAAGTGGAGCCCATTGCTACAAATTAAACCAAATCTCAGGGTGGCACCCAGACAGGAGCCTTAGAAACACCTCTGTACATTATTCAAACTTGCAAATGATTCAAAGAGAAGACTTACAGGGCCTGTTTTTTAAAAAGGGAAACTTGAGATTTTTCCTAAATTTAATGAAGCTTGATGCATGGAAATAAAATTACACACAATACTCTTCTACCCATACCTGAGCAAGGCACATAATGAAGGGACGCTAGAATTTTGTGTTTCCTCTTCTATTGTATAAAATATTACTATCTAAAAGTATACCTGAACTTGACCATAGATGCATGTTGTCTGCAGAAACCGGGAGACTTCTTACATGTTATATCACATTAGGAATGATTTCACATGTCTCTATCAGGTGATACTAACTGGGGTGGATGTGTAAGGACATACATGTGCGCTGATGATCTGAGTAAGGATATACAGTAAGCTTAACATGTCATCATCAATTTCTTTACAGAAAGAGTCTGCTCAGTGGGAACATGATGGTGTGAATGTCTTGCTGTTTGTGTTGGCGATATAACACAAATTGTGGGCCTGATAATGGTGTGTGATAGACCAACACCCAGATGTTAGAGGCGTCTTCACGTGCGCTGGCAGCTAGGAGTCCGTTGCTCTGGTTACCAGGGCACATCATTCAACATCTTCATGAAGTAATTGGCTAGACTGTTTCCAGGAGCCAGCAAGAGAGGATATATTTCCAAGCAGTGAGCAATTTGTTTCCTTTCTGCTGGCCCAATCTCTGGTTATCCTTACTTTCTCAAGATGGAAGATTGCATCATATGTTAACCCTAAATGCTGATCTTTTAAAGATACTTGAAACATTAGGAGTATACACATGGTGTGTGTGTGTGTGTGTGTGTGTGTGTGTGTGTGTGTGTGTATGTAGAAATGGTTCAGGGATTTAAAGAACCCTCACTGCTCTTGCACAGGATTCCAACTCAGTTCCAACCTGTACCTCCAATTATAGAAAATCAGTTCCCTCTCCTGACCTCCAAGAGCACCCACATACATGTGGGACCCACACACACGCACACACACACACGCACACACACACACACACCTTTTTGTTTTTATAGTTCTGATAATGGCAGAAAGTAAACAAAAAGTGTCAGTCACGTGAATGCTAGACTATGTGATGAAATATTTGTTCTTAAAATGGTCATGTAGCTCCCCACACAGAGCTGGCTGTTCTTACAGATGCTCAATATTCTGCAGTGTTAATTAGTAGAGGAAAGTGTACTGTGCTGCGCACACCCAGCAGAACAGAAGGGCACACTTGGCCAGCATTCACCAAGGTTTCCCTTACAAAAGGCAGCCAGAGCCACTGGGGAGGCCGGGCGATCAGTATGCGATGAGACACTCGCGATGTTAAGCTGAGGTGGACTGCATCAGAAAAATGGAGGGACAGGGATGGAGCACTGCTCGGTGTGGGGAGCACTGCTCGGTGTGGGGAGCACTGCTCGGTGTGGGGAGCACTGCTCGGTGTGGGGAGCACTGCTCGGTGACCCCCACACAGGAGATGAGACTGCAGCGTCTACTTGGCTGTTAAAACAGACAAAAGTAGAGCAAGGGCAAAAAGTTGACCTCACACAGCCTGATGGCTAAAACATTGTAGCTTCAAGCAAACTCCAGAAAAGCCAGATACTTTTCACAGAGCTAGAGCGACGATCTTTTGATGGGCAGAAGTCAGTTTTCCTTCCCACTTGGCAAAGTTGGTTACACACATATAAGGAGCCAGGAACCTACTGAGTACCATGACTGAGTACCCAGACCGAGTACCATGACTGAGTACCAAGACCAGGTACTAAGAGTGAATACCAAGACCGAGTACTGAGACTGAGTACCAAGAGTGAGTATCCTGACTGAATACCAAGACTGAGTACCCTGACTGAGTACCCTAAGTACCCTGACTGAGTACTGAGACTGAGTACCCTGACTGAGTACCCTGACTGAGTACCCTGACTGAGTACCAGGACTGAGTACCCTGACTGAGTACCCTGACTGAGTACCCTGACTGAGTACTGAGACTGAGTACCAGGACTGAGTACCCTGACTGAGTACCCTGACTGAGTACCGAGCTGCGGCAGCTGGGAGAATGGTGGGGTCTCCAGCACCACGCCTCACTCCTCAGGGCTTAGATGCCCAGAGGGTGTAAAGCCAGTGCAGCCGCTGGCCGGCAAGCAAACAAAAGAGGACAGAGCCTTCAAAGGGAATCCCAACCCTCACTCTGCTACTCCCCCAGTTCTGTAATCTCCCCTAAATCCCGCCACTATCTCATAGTGTCTTCGCTCAGTCTTACTGCTAATGCTTTGACCGCAGGGCCAGGGTAGGAGGGCGAGCTCTAACCTAACACAGAACTCCAACTCGGGTAACGGCAATGACTGCCGGTTGTGAGATTGGAGGGTTCAGGGTTCGGTGAGATCCAGTGAGAGCCACACAGATCCCTGGGAGACCCAGACTAAGCACGTTTGTCAGTGCTCAGAGCCAGCATTGGAAAGGGCGTTAGCTAACCACCCTGGCCGGCCGTCGCCTGGACCAGGGAGGCTGAGGCCGGCCCCTTCTCTGTATTTACATTGTTCCTGCCAGACTAAACTCATGGCTACCAAATCCCTGATCACAGGTGCTGCGGCAGGCTCTCACCTGCTGTGCAGAGAGACAACACGGGCAGGTGTCTCGGTGCGGTCTTTCTCATGGAGGTTGAAATAGCCGGAGAGTTGGTACACTTTCTGGGTTTACCCATCAATCTGAGCTAACCCAGGAAAGTAGAGTGTCTGCCTGTTTATTAATAGAGGGAGATGGACTCTCACACTGGATTCATCTTTGGATGTTTTAAGGTCAGTGACACAATTGGCTGAGAACTCAAGGATAGAGAGAACTCAAGGATAGAGGCAGGGCGTGGACACCCTGATTCAGCTGTGACTACAAAAAGAGGACTATCAGGAGACCGAGAAGATGCGAGGACAGCAAAGGCATCCTCAGCAGCCGCATTCATGTAGATGCCATGGCCTGGTGTGCTGTCTAAGAGGCAGACTCCTTGAGCTTTCC
The DNA here is from genome assembly GCF_943737965.1 of Phodopus roborovskii. NCBI lineage: Eukaryota > Metazoa > Chordata > Mammalia > Rodentia > Cricetidae > Phodopus > Phodopus roborovskii. Next base: position 2,461,179 of record NW_026126415.1, read on the forward strand.
AGATGATCCTGAGGCAAAGCCAGGCAGGGTGAGCATTGGAAAGGGATGTGAGCTTACTACCTAGAGTACAGATGCTCTGGCTTGCTTGGGCATTGCTGACTGTGGGCAGGGTGCTATTTCATCAAAAAAGGGAAATACTTGTAGTGAGATATTCACTCCGCCCACACCCGTGGTGCTGACCCGTCCATTGGGGTTGGTGACAGGTGTGGGGAGAACTAGGTCTAGGGTCGGTGACCCCAGAGGTAGAGAGCATCCGGAGGCACCCTTGGGACAGGAAGCTGCTGGCGTTCATCTGTCTCTGTAGTGATTTCTCCCTGAATAAACATCCACCAGCCTATCTGCTTTCCCCGAACCTTATTTTTCCAAAGTGCAGCGGGTGCCGGCGGATCGAATATCTATCTCACTACAAATACTCTTGGCAATGAAGCTGCGTCCTTTCCTGCTGTCCCTTGATAAGCCCAGAGGGTAAAGCTGACACTTACAGCAGCGAAGGTCCTGTTCCAGACTCTGGTAGTCACATTGATAAAGTACTCGGTTTTCATATGGAGGTCCTTCAGCCAGCAGGTGACGTCACTGCAGGAGGTGGCTGTACAGTCCTTTCAGATCAGAGTCCACGGGGAGGGGGTGGGGGGTGGGGAGAGAAAGAAAGAGAGAATGGGCGTTACAAATGCTAAAGCTTTAAAAAAAATGATAAACAGTGCTAGGAAGGACCTGTGGAAGCAAGCACTATCAGGCTGTTAGGACTTGCGTAATTGTTTGTGTTTATATCCATTATTATTAATCCAATTCACATTAGCATTAATATCTGTTTGTTAGTATTCATCATCGGTATGTAAGTGTATTAGTCTTTATAGCTATTACTAGTATTTAAATCCAAATTATTAGTAATTTTTATCTTCAAGGGATTTTGATATCATGTCTCAGAATATAGAGAGAGTTGGCAGAGCTTTCCCCCAGGCATTTCCTGTTCGTTTGGACAACCCCAGAGGCAACAGAACTATGTGAAAAGAAGGTGTTGCAGAGTATTTGTTTAGCCATGTAAAGATGTGTTGAGTTTGTTTAGTTATGGAAAGATGTGCTACTGTTTCACCTTGTCTATCTAAGGTACCTGATGGGTCTAATAAAAAAGCTGAATATCCAGTAGTGAGGGAGGAGGTGTAGGTGGTATTTCCAGGCTGGGAGAGTAAGTAGGATGAGGAAGTTAGGTTTGAGGAGAAAGAAAAAGAGACACCAGAGACCAGCCAACCAAACACAGAGGAAGCAGGCGAGTAGGACATACAGAATGAAAGAAAGGTTAAAAAGTCCTGAGGCAAAACGTAGATGAATGGGGCCAGGTTAAATTAAGTTAAAAGAGCCTGTGGGACAAGCCTAAGCCAAGGCTGAACATTCATAACGAATAATACGTCTCTGTGTCTTTATTTGGGAGCTAGTTGGTGGCCTGAAGAACATTCCTACTACAAAGGGGCACAACCTGTTCATTATACTATTTATTCATACTATATACAACCTGTTCATTATACTATTTATTTATACTATGTACAACCTGTTCAAACATACTATTTATGACAGTAAAAAAAAAAATACCAGTAACTAATTCATGTTACCAGCAATGTGCTAGGTAAATAAATTGTTGAACAGAAAAAAAAGGGTCATATAATTTAGCCATTAAACTTAAGGATAATAATGAGTTTCCTGGATTAAAATATGTCAACAAAAGAATCAGTAGTTATCCGGAGTTAGGGGCAAGAACAAGGTGTGAATACACACAGCACCATAGGTTTATAGGGTTGTTAAGCTACTGGGTATGCTGCCATAATTAATGGACACAGACCATTATACATTTGAAACTGCATAGTGTGAATATTTGAAATTGAGCCTTAATATAAACTATGGCAATATGATCTGTTAGTGTAGGTTTGTCACACATGACAAATGTACCGCTCTACCATGGGGCTTCGATGATGGATGAAGCCACGAATATGTTAGAACAGGAGGTATATGGGAAATTCCTCTATATTTCACATGGTTTTGTTATGAATTGCCTTAAAAAGTAAAGCCTTTTAAAAACGGGCTATGAGACCTAGAGAGTTAGCACAGTGGATTAGAATACTTATGAACGTCAGGACCAGAGTTCAAGTCCTCAGCACCCACATGAAAAGCTTGACCTGGCTGTGAGTGTCTGTAGCCACAGTGTTGGGGGAGGCTAATGAACCCTGAGAGTTCTCTGGCAATCTAGCCTAGCCAAACATTGTGGACATCCAGTACAGGGAGAGACCCTGCTTCAAGGGTGGAATAGAGAAGCTCCCCAGCCTCATACTCCCGTTTATGCACCATATAAACACACACACACACACACACACACACACACACACACACACCATTACATACATATGCACACACAGTCCACACCACACACAGGGACACACACACTGCACTATACCTACAGACATAAACATTGTATATACACGTACTCACGCCATGCTCCTCCAACTCACATTGCACAATACACACATTCTCCTCCCCACCACTAAACCCTGAAAACCAAAACCCCAAAGCACAGGCTATGACATTGGCCTTCTTGATACGGCCAAAAATATCAACATGGCTTACTTACTACACATCTGCATATTAGTAGACAGAGGAAAAAAGTTTTACTTCACCATGTTCTGTCCATTCCATCCATCACAACATAAAATAAAATTGCAGAGAAAGAAAGCCAGTGTCACTGATGGGGAGGACCACAGCTTGCCTGGGTTTTATTGTTTACTTACCTGATGACTGAGTCTGTGCCCAGAACCATGCTACGCTAATCTCTTCCCTCACAACAGGTCTGAGCTGGGGAACAGGCAGTAGGTAGGTCAGCACATGGAGTTCCTTTCTAGGTTAGCGAGCGGAGGAAGCGTTGGTTTCCAAGTGCTGCTTTCCAGCCTGGTTGCTTCTGTTGATTCTCTTTCCCTGCTCGCCATCCCTGGCCCTTCTGCACCCTCCACCTTTCCCCTCCCGTGTCCACATCACACCTGTCCTGCCGATGCTGTGTGCGGTTGACCTAAGCTTGAAGACCTGTTTGCTGTTTCCTAATTCATGTTCGGCATCAAAGCAGAAGGACACTCTAGAGTGTCTACTTCTGGGACAAAACAAGAGCCCCGGTTCCAGCTGCGACAAATGCCAGATCACCTAAGGCAAGCTCTGCAGGAACATTGACCTAATGCTCACCAATTCTTTCGTATGCTGCAAGTTTTCACTCTTGAAAACTACGGGAGAGGACGCATGTCCGAGCTTTAGTGGATTTATTTCTGCTTCACAACTGATGTCACCAGCCTACAAAGAGGAAGACCACGTCAGACTTGGAAAGCGAAATGGTTAGTGCCCTTCAGCCTGCCAGGCAATCCTGCCATCATGTGGGGTATGGGAGGGGCCCTGTGATCCTTTCTCAGGGGCTCGGTGGCCGGATGCTTCAGGAAAGCCTCGGAGTGTTCCAGTCATCTTATGCGGCTGACGAGGCAAGCCAGCGTCTCATAGCCTGTCATAATTTCAGTGTGGTTTGTTCCAAACAGGGCACACATTAGAAGTGTGATCCTCAAGTTGTAGTGTAGAGAGGAGATGGGACCTTCCGAGTTGGGTTCCAGCAGAGCATCTGCAGGCTAACTGGAAGTTTGCCCTAGAAAGGGAGTTCAGAATTCCCGGCCCTCCCTAGTTTCCTACTTGGCGATGTACTTCCATTCCCCGACCTCTTGTACCAACTAGCATGGGAGCCTCAGCAAAGCTGAAATGATGCTGGCATCATATCACCGAATTGCAAAAACTGGTGGTTAAATAAGCCTTTTTACCTGTAAAGTTAATCTAACCCCAGGCATTTTACTGCAGCAACGCAAAAGGAACTAACACTTTTCCCGGTATGACACTGAGATCAAGGGGCTGGAGACCCAAAGCCGCAGGGTCTTCAGGACACAAGGAAACGACAGGGATCCCAGTGAGGGCCCAGCGTGGATGGTGTAGCAGAAGCCAGAGGCCTTGAACCAGACCAGTGACTCTTTGCAATGACCACTTGCAACTAAAGACATACAGATGAAAGTGTACTGCGTGACCCAGTATGTCACACTACAACCGACACGATGGGGTTTTCCTTTTCTTCACGCTTAAATTTTATTGGGGGGGGGAGTTACAAGGGCAGAGGGCAGATATAAAAGGGTGAGGAAATGAATAGGATTGAGACGTATGGTGCGAAAGACACTAAGAATAAATAAAAAGAAAGTTTGTTATTTTTTTTTTTAAAGAATATAATAAAAGGAAAATACCCTGAGTGTTTCCACTCACGGTTTCTCTCTCTGGAACATTTTAGGACTCTAATTTCTTGAAATCTCCTATGCATATTACAGAAACAGTACTTCTGTAAGGCCAGCTAAGTGCTCAGCTAAAGGAGACCAATGTTAAGAGGGGTGGCTATGTCAGCCTCTTAGCTCTGGCTGCATAGAAGAACCCATGTCTGTAACTTTTGAAGAGAAATGCCAGGGTTCTGGCCTTATCTTCAGATTCTGATTTCATTGCCTTGACCTTTCTCCTTAAAAGGTAACGGGTGGGGTGACTAAAATGAATAGTTAGGGCTGAGCCCTACTGTGTGGACAGCCAGCTGCTTGAAGACCAGCTGCCAATGGCAGCTCTCCAGACCTACTGTCTGGCGGTAGAGTGAGCCTCTCACTTTTGAATGTTCTCTCCTAACAGGGTTCCGACCGAATCAAACCCTCTCCTCCTCAGAGCAGAGATTAGTTTTTAAATAATTTCAGCCACCAGGTTGCTGTTTTCTTAGGACAGCGTTCTGCTTATAATATGAAGTCTGATGCCAGTTTGTTGGGATATAGGGTGGATACTGTTCCCATTTGCCTTTCAACTTTTAGGTGCAGACACAATCAACCTTAAGTCATGGGTTGTTTCTATCTGTATGGCCAGCTGTATTGTCCTTACCTCATCTGTTTGCACCCCGGTCAGATACAGGAGTGGGTTCTTCGCCTTGGTGTACTGAGGAATGTGGATGGTTACTGATGCCATGGTTACCGGAGAAGTTCCTGTTGTTACCTATGCAGAGAATCACAGGGGATGCAAAGCTAGTCAAGGTGAATGGAGAGTAATAGCATGGCTTGGGCAAGGCCCTGAACCTCACATAAAAATTAAGGACCACCAAAAATTCAGCAGCCATATATTCCCATGGTACCTGTTCTCACTGGTGGAAATTACGTTGCTAGTGTGTAAAACACGCAATACAATGGCTGATGCTTACATTCTTGATAGTGCCGTTATTTTAAATCATGGATTAATTAAAAATCCTATAAAGCATGTGGTTACCATCCTCATTTTCTGAAACACAGTCTGGATAACAAACCAAGATTCTTTCGTCATCAAAGATATGAACTAAACTGCAGAACTAGAGCTATGTGTGTATGAGTGGAAATGCACAGAGACAGACTGGTATCAATGCAAGGAGGCAGGTGGATTCCGATGTACTTTCCAAGGTTTCTACAGCATTCTTTTCTAAATTAGCTATCCCTTGTAACTCAATCTCTCTCTCTCTCTCTCTCTCTCTCTCTCTCTCTCTCTCTCTCTCTCTCTCTGTTCCTACCCCATCCCCTTTGTCCTTCTCTCCATCATACTCTGTGGCACAGACTGGCCTGAAACTTATAGCAATCTCAGCTCAGCATCCCAAGACTGGGGTGTCTTCCTTTGAATGTCTCCATAGAACTGATTGCGATCTGTAGATTAGTAGTTACCTATTCAGAAATACAGTTACGATGCACTGAATTGGCTCAGACTTAGCATGACTGCACCGAAGGGGGGAAAAAAAAAAAAGCCCTTTTTGAACCATGTACAAATGATGAGCTCTGCAAACAGGGCTGGCCTCCTGGCACAAAGTAGCGTAATGGACACAACCATGGTAAAGCTATGCGGCGATGCCTTGTTGGCTAACCCTCAATATTTGGTTTTGAAAATATATCGCCTCTCCCTTGCCGAGGACACGCAAGCCAACACAAGTCCCTCTACTTATCTGTCATCTACCCCAGAGTTCTCAAAGAGTAACACCCAAATCAGCAGCATCTGCCTGCGGCCCCGTCAGAGAGGTACCCTTCCTGGTTCACCACAGAGCTTCTGAGTCAGAGACTCGGGGTGAGGCTCAGCTGCATCCTTCTGCACGCACAAGCCTGACGGCCACTGGTGTACTGCAAACCCGCGTTGCTTCCTACACTCGTCCATCTCATCCCCCCTCTTCCTGGTTTACCATCTTTACGACAAGCTCACCAACCTTGAGCGAGAAGATGAATTTAGGTCCGATATCTTCAACACTGTTTATGACTGGAGGAGCATTCTCATCCGGAGAGATTTCACAAAAGTTTATGTTGGTGGATCTGTTGGATGACGTCGGTAAAACCAGTTATTTTTGTTTTGCTGTTGCTCTTGAAGCGTTATTATTTATCTCACTTAACTATCTTCTAGCTTGGATTACCATCAAAATGGTTCACTTTTACCTACAGGAGCACCAGATGATTATTCTACTTTTTTTTTTAACCTTCCATACGAGAGGGTAAGAGAATCTGTCTTTCTGGGGAGTATAGTGATGGCAATGGTACCTACCACTGATGTCATTTGCATGCACGTACACACACACACACACACACACACACACACACACACACACAAAACTTAGAATTATTAATTATTACACAAAAGTTAAAAATATCACATGTGAGTGAATGTTTGTCACATTCCACAGTCCAATGTGTGTTTCTGAGATTAAAAGAACTCCCTTTCAAATGACACCCCGTTCACTGTCTGCCCGAGGAGAGCCTGTGTGTGTGTGTGTGTGTGTGTGTGTGTGTGTGCGTGTGTGTGTCAGTTGTCAGGGTTCTAACATAGGGATAAAAGCACTGCTTTAGAACTGACATTTGCATTCGCCCCCAGACTTCAGTTACACTGGCAAGCGTATTGAAAAGGTGGACACTCCAGCTTTGGAGGCTGGATTGGATCTGTAAGTCCAGCTCTGTTTTACTTGCTGTGTGTGTGTAGCACAATGATGGGTACCAGCTGTTAGCTCCTGCAGTATTCATTACTGAATGCCTTTCAAAAAGGGCTTGGATTTATTTTATTAATCTTTTCTAGTTTTAGACCATCTCAAATAGTTGGCAATGGATTGAGGGAGGACTGAATTTTTTTATCCTGCAGAGCTACTCTTAAAATCCAAAGATTTTATTGTGAGATCTGGACCGCGTGAGTTAGGATGCCCGATTAGTGCCTACAAGTACAGCAATGCCCAGGCCAGATGTTCCCCAGGGCATCGTTCGGATGTGGGCGAAACGGACGCCTTCCCTTTCCCCACTTCAGGTGCTTCAAGGCTGCCGTTCAACCGGGGCAGCTTCTTTGCACTGTACGTAAAAGAGCTGGCAGCCAGAGTAGGATTCTGCAGAGCCTTCCGCACACCCTTCCATTCATGCCAGGGGACAATTAACCTAAATTATAGGGCGCTCAATCAATTTCCTAAGAACGGACTAGGCATTTTCTGAGACAGAGTGTTTTCTATCCTCTGGGCACCTCTGTCTGTTTATCTCTGTATCTCCTTCTCCCTCCCTCCTTCCCTCCCTCCCTCTGTCCGTCTCTCCCCCTTCTCTCCCTCCCTCCCCCTCCCTCCCTCTCTCCCCCTTGTCTCCCTCTCTCCCTCCCTCCCCCTCCTTCTCCCTCCCTCCCTCCCCCTCCTCTCCCTCCCTGCCTCCCTTTTCCTCTGTATGCCCCCGTCTCTCTCCATCTTTTAAGAAAGTTCTTCCAAAATTTCAAAAGGAAAACCTGTCCGGGGGGAGTTAAACATATTGTTATTTGTCAGAGTTTTATGTGCACGAGAGGAAACAAGGACGTGTCAGTCTCGCATAGAAAAATGGGAACGCTGACTGGGATGTGAAACAGAAAACCCAGCTATGTGTGCATGAGTTCCCCCCCTTGCCCTCCAGATGTCTACGTAAGCCCCTAAACAGAGCCAACTCCTAAATCAATCGACGTGGTCTGCTTTTTCTATTTTAAGGAGATCTGACACTTTTCCCATAAGTTTCCTCTAGATTACTTAGGGGTTATAGAAGCAGGAATCTAATGGGGATCCTGTTAAAATGATTCTATTTATATTTATCGCATGCATAGAATAGAATGCACTGCATAGTGTCACAGTGTCTCCTAAAGGACATGATGATCCGATGGGACTTTCCTCAAAAGCTTCCAAAACGTTAAAGCTTTCTTTTGCGGTACCGTTTTTGATGGCTACGCAAACAAAAGTGTGAAACAATCAAATATCTAATTACTGCTGGACTGGTTACATGGATTATGATTCATCCAGAAACAGAACGAATTAGACATGTATATCCTGCTGTGAAAACCACATAAAGATAAAAATGAATGTCTTAGTATTCAATTTTAGTAGGTAAGATTATGGAGTGTGTGTGTGTGTATATGTGTATAGCATCCTAAATAAATTAACTGTTTGTAAAGAAGATATTCCAAAATAGTCTTGTTAGCCATTTATGGGGACAGTCATCAAGTTGGCGGAGAATGCCAACATCACTTTTCATTTTGTGTCTTACTGTAATGTTTGTATTTTCCAAATATTTTCATGTAATGCTTTAAAAAAACAGTATGTGGGGAAATACCTGGATGTAGGATCAGAAGTCATTTCTCTCAAATCCTCCATAACAAATATATTTTTTAACCATACATCTTGGCATTTCAAAACATACTATAGACTCCAATACTAGAACACATTAGAATAAAAACACATAGCTAAGCTCTTAGAAAAAGTAAGATCCTATTCTAACCCTATATTCATTCCTTGTTAACATGCCTGAAAAAATTATGGGCTCTCACTGATTGTGTTTAAGAGAATTACAGAACTGTATACATTAGAAGGAAAAAAGTTTAAGTGAAGCGGTAATGCACATCACCTTATCTTGGTCATCCATTAACTTACTTTAGTAAAGAGAGATTATTTAGAAACTCTAGCTACTGATACACTTATCAGGGCTGAGTAGCCCGGGCTGGCTGTATTTTGTTTCTATATGTGCCTTTGCGACTCACCTGATACCGACATGTTCTTTTTATCTTTGTGCATGTGTCTCACGTTTCTAAGAGGGTGCCATGCGTTTGTCCCTTTTCGGGGTTGCTTTGTGGTTTATTGCATGAGCTGTATGTTCCTTGCTTCCACGGACTGGGCTGGCAAGGCAGGAGTTAGGGAATGTGGTTGCTCATGTTGTCACTGGGAAACTAGTGCTGCATGTTTCCAGGGGTCTTTGGTTTATACAGGAAAGTGGCCTTAGTTCCGAGGGTGAACTAAGATGGGATCTGCCTATAGCACCTGCAAGATTTATGTGTTAACCATTTCCCAAGACACCTGCCTCTTGGAACAATTCAAGATAACTGGTATCTACTGGTAACATTTTAACCACTGTCCTCAGGTTGACCTGTGTTGGAAGGCAGAATAGGAAATAAGAAAGAAAAAGGAATAAAGCCTTTTTTCATGGATGACTTCCTCTGGAAAATCCCTCATTTCCTCCTGGTTGGAAGAAAACCATCACCAGTCATGTCTGGGGTTTTCCACTAAGAAGCTACACTTGGTCTAGGCTCCACCACAGCTTATTCAGCCTGAGATTCCATTTTCTATTTGTTGTGCCCCTTAAGTGTCCATAGCATGAGGCCAGGGGCTTCCATGTCCAAGAACAGGAAATCTCATGGCCTTTGAGAGTCTGTTTCACCATCTTAGTCACAAGCACCTTACCGCCTTCAGGGGGCATTGACCTATGGCATGTGATGGAAACATTTTTCCTCTGGTGCTGTTCTGAGTCAATAAACCTAAAATGTTCCTAGGCATCAGTTTGTGTGCATGTTTCCAGTCTAGTCGACAAGTGGGAAATAAATCCATATGCTGAGACTGAGCCAATAGTGCACCGTGGGGTACTGCTGGGTAAAAACCTACCCACCGTATTGAAGGCATCACCTACCGGGTTAGGTGAATCTCAGCGTCATACAGAAGAGGGATCTTGAGACTAACAGAATTGTCTGCTTTGTTTGCCTCTTGGCTTTCACTGTTAAAGCAAGTATTAGAAATTACTTAAAGAGAAATCGCATAAAACCCACCAGGCATATGTTTATGATTGCACTGAATCTCACCTGAAGGCTTGGAAATGGATGGATGCCTGATTCTGGGGGTTTTGAAGGTTGAAGTCAAAGTTGATGGTAAAAGTCACCTACACATGACATTAAAATCTGTCAATCCGTGATACTTTATACCAGGAAGAACGCCCCCCCCCCCCAGCCAGGTGAACCCATTCGCATGAACTCTGAATTTCGTGTCTTAACATTTTAAGTTGATCGTTATCTGTCCACCTTGCATACCTGACAAGCACAGCTCAACTTCTGTGAGATGTGTATGCCATCCAGCTACACTTGCCAGAATTGCCAAGCTCTGTGGTGGTTTGTAATTTACTGACAGTCTTTTGGCCAGTGTTACTCGCATAGGAGAGCACTGCAGATAGCATGTGCACTTGGAAAACGCAACCTTTGTTAATGACTTAATGAGAATAACCCCAGGGAGGAAACCCCTTCCCGGCCAGTATGTGACTGGGTGTTCTGTGGTGTCTATTAAACGACCATGCCTGGTAAATACAGTGAGTGATTTCAGGGGTGGAGAGCTGGGATTAGATGATGGAAACTACCTCCTGTTCACTGTTCAAGGCAGGATATCCCACATCACAGGTAACAGATTTCTGCGACGAGTCAACCTGGCATGCCACTTCTGTTCCATCGACCTGAAGAGGACCAGAAAAATAACAATTGAGAGAGAGGGGGGGGGAAGAGTTGTGTAGCCACCCTGAAAGGCAAACATCTTAGCATTCATATTGGTTTATATTGAAATAGTTCGTTGCTCTCAAAGACTTGAATGTCTTATATTATCCAAGTGGTTAACACATTGGTTTTATTGCCAACTCTAAAGAGACGCGCAGGAAACTAGACTACTGGGGAAGTGTGCACTGAGATGGAAATCAGTTCTTGTATTTCAGAAGCACAAATACCTTTCATATCATATTCAGAAGCCTTATATTTAATAATATGTTCTTCATAATGTTTTTGAAATGCATATTTTTAAAAGAAGAAACGTATACGTTGGCATCTGTATCTTAGATAGATAACAGATTTTTGCCAGTTTCTCACAGTTCATTTTGTCTTTCATGTAAGAGTTGCTGTCCAGCACAGGCCATGTTAGCACAAGGACAGCATAGGTTTGAAATTCTACATGAACTTGAAACAGAAAGAAACATTTTAAATCTTTTAATCAAGCAGCTCAGTTGGAAAAAAGCTTTTCCTTCCTTCCTTCCTTCTCTCTCTCTCTCTCCCTCCTTCCCTCCCTCCCTCCCTCCCTCCCTCCCTCCCTCCCTCCCTCCCTCCCTCCCTCCTTCCTTCCTTCCTTCCTTCCTTCTTTTCCTCTCTCCCCTCCCCATGGCTTGAGAATAGAGGAATTAGCAAGGGGCTCTCCTGGCTAAGTGTATCCCTGGTTTAGTGATCAGGTCAGCTGATAGAATGCACCATCCTGGCACCAGAAGCAGCCGCATTGCAAAGCTGGGACCACACTGTGGGACTGGATGCTGCTGACAAGTGCACCACATCTGCGGAGCCCAGGGCTGACAGGCGGCTGCCTCACAGCACAGATGGTTGAAGTTAGGAGCTGCTGCCGCCAAGGCCTGGGCTAAAGGAAAAAATGACCCTGAGCACAAGCAGAGCCGCCCTAGATTCGGAGCCAGGCAGCATTCTCAGGAGGCTTTATTACCTGGAAGCCTCAGGGTAGAACTGAGCACGCCCAGGGTCTACTGATTTTTTTTTTTTCAGACAACTTGGAGGACACAGAGGTCTGAGTATCAGAGACAGCGACTGGTGGAGAGGAAGGAGCAAGCTGCTGGGTGGGGTGGCGGTTTGTGTGGGGTGTGTGGGGTTAGGGGTAGGGATGTGCATGTGTGTGTGTGTTGGGGGTAGGTTCCTCATGTACCGGCATGGAAAAAGAAGCAAAAAACAAGTTCTCAGAAAACTCCGCCTTGACTGCAGTATTGTATGCGCTCTCTCCTCTGTTCTTCAGTGTCACTGAAAATGTCAACCTTTTGTTTTGGTTGCTGACAATAAAGGGCTGGTCTCTGTTCAAACAAGAAAAGAGAGGAAGATAAAGGCTCAGAAGTTAAAGCTAGCCCCGTATTCAAAACCTTTCCCGATTCATGAAATTCTTTGCATTCACTTGACCATTACTTATTAACAAAAGATTTTCCTCATAACAAAATGATGCTGGCAAGTAAGCAAATGACGCCAGATCTGATTGTTGGTAGCTTTTTATCACTAGAGCTGCTCAAATCCAGCAGTTTGGTATTTCTCATGGTTTTACTCTTAGGACAATGGTAGAAGTTGAAATTCAGTTTTAAAATGTCTTAACTATAGTCTGAAAACTTCCTCTGTAGAAAAGAAACCCAACATTTTTATCTCGGATGAAGAGATGTATTGTGCTTTTTTTATTTCTATACTTTTCACAGAAATGCAAATTCACACATACTGAATGGTGGCTGGCATCTGTTGGACATCCAGGGTCAGGTCAGAGATGCATAGTCCATCACTGCCACATTCTTTATAGAAAGGAATCTACAAAAGAAAAAGCATCATTCTCTCAGGGACTCTTGGATATATATATATATATATATATATATATATATATATATATATGCACACACACACATATATACATTAGTATACTAATTAGTATATTAGTATAGATGTATCAGCATATTAGTATATATATATATATATATATATATATATATATATATATATTATCCTGTTTGCATAAAGGTTGAAACTATGGGAAACCAAACAAAATTTTAGGAGCCTATACATTGTTAGCATAATCATAAAGAAAAATTATTGAGAAGTATGAAATTCAAGACTTTTTTTGAGACAAGAGTTTATCTGTGTAGCCCTGGCTGTCCTGCAACTCACTCTGTAGACCAGGCTAGCCTCAACTTTAAAGATCTGTCTCCTGGATGCTGGGACTAATGTCATATGCTACCATGTCTGGCTGGTAATATCTTATTTATGGAGAGCTAAATTAAAATAGACATAATGGAGAGAGACAGACAATTTCACAGGTGTCTGAATTTTTAAGTGAGTGTTGAGCACAAGCAGTTTGGCCTGTTGTATTCTTCATTCTCTATTCATGGAACATTTGTCCAACACCTGTGGTGGATTGCCCCGTCTCTTGGGGATAGAAATTGGGGAGGGGGGGAGGAAATATCTGCTCTGTGGATCTGAAATGCCTGTCAACTGTGTCCATCGTTACTCCTAGGCTGTACCCTTAGCACCCTTAACACCGCAGCCCCTACAGGAGCCGTTAGCCAACCTCTACATGGAAGGGCCAGCCCACTCACGCTGAAGACTTTGACAGTGTCAGAATAGGCTTCAAGGGCAGGACTAGTGCCAGGGTTTGCCAAACTGATGTCCACACGCAGGTCCAGAGGGTTGACAACGTCAGAGGGTTTCTAAGTACGGGAGGAGGGGATGACAGATGACTCAGTCATAGTAACATGGAAACAAAGTTCGCAAATGCGTTTGTTTGTAATTCGCATGTTTGTAATTCGCATCGCCGTCATTTTTGTTTACCTCCAATCCTAGCCCCCTCCCTTTCCTTACACACACACACACACACACACACACACACACACACACGCATGCATGCATGCACGCACACACACTCACATGCACGCAGCACTCACATGCACGCACACACACGCACGCACGCACACACACACACACATGCTCACATGTGTCTACGTGCCTATGCGAAGGTGTCTTCTCTTGTTACTTTTAAGATATTACCCAGTTGCTAAGGGGATGTGTTTCATATAACTTATAAAATACGTTTCTGATTGGAAAGTTTCTCCTAAGAAGCATTTTTTTTTTCTTCCTACAGGAAATGTTTTCCAAATCAATGTGAACTCTAGCAACTATGTCCTAATAGTGGAACAGGCAATCTTTACCACATAGCCAACTATCATTCACCTAGTCCAGCGGTTTGTGACCTGTGGGTCATGACCCCTTTGCGGGGGTGTCACACATCACATATCCTGCGAATCAGATGTTTACATTATGATTTATGACAGTAGCGAGATTACAGTTATAAAGTAGCCACAGAATGAATTTATTGTTAGGATCACCACAACAGGAGGAACTGTGTTTGGAGGCCGCAACGTTAGGAAGGTTGGGAACCGCTGGCCACAGCGTTAGGAAGGTTGGGAACCGCTGACCCCAGCGTAAAGCAGTAGTCTAAACTGAGATTTTCATTTTCAGTAACTTAAGAATGACTGCAACATTTTTCCTGATAGGAAAGACGTAAAAAGAAAGATGGCAATGGAAAGTCTACCCAATTAGCCATTTAACAAAGCCCTGTCTTCCAGGTTTTTTAGAAAAGCATTTATTTAATTAATCTATTTTCTTTACTCAGTGTGTGTGTGTGTGTGTTGGGGTGTGTGTGTGCCCAATGTACGTGTGTGTGTATGTGTGTGTGAGTGTGTGCGCACGTGTGTATGGAGGCCAGAGGAGGACATCAGGTCTTCCTTCATCATGTTCTAAATTTCCCCCGAGACGTAGATGACCCTGGAGTTAGGGGGCAGCCATCTTGTCTCTGATGTTCACAGCACTGGGGTTACAGGCACACACACATACAGCCATACTTAGCATTTTGACGTATGTGCTGGAGACTTGAATTCAGGACCCATTGCTTACGCAGCAAGTGTCCTTACCAGCGCAGCCATGTCTCTAGCCGCCCCCACCCCTCTGGTTAGAGACATCACTAACACATATCAAGTCGGAATGTGACCATAAGTGTTAGCATAAGAAAATGTGTTTCTCGTTCACAGAGTTAGGTAAGGAACGCAGTCACCAGAACGGCAAGCATTTTCCAACACATAACTTCCATTCTTCCTGTATCCATTCATTCACCTTTTAGAAGAAAGGGGTGGGAAGAGGTAACGCCGAGGCCTCACCTGGATGCTAATGTAGTATTCAGAACAGCTCTGTGCTTGGGTTATAGTCACGTTCTTCTGCAGGAATCTTTCGCTGTTTTCTTTAAACATCCCCCTGGAGGTTACTCTGGAAGAATATCTGTCTGCGTCAAGTGTCATGTTAAACAGGATGGCTGTGACAAAATCACAAAGGAATATGTCAAGTGAGCTCCGCGGAAGGAAAGGGACAGCCTTGTTTTATTGTATCTTATTGGACAAAGCCTGGTAACAAGAAAATGCAGAAACTATATGTCATGTGATTCAGTCTAAGAGAATCCAAAAAAGGAAAAAAGAAAAAAGGAAGATCCAGAGAAACAGAGCTTCTTGCCCCAGGAAATGCACTGGATCAACCTGGGAAAGTGATCCTTTCCTGTGAACTAGCTTCATCTGCCGTAGCATGGGGCACACACACGGAAGAAGTTGCCATTATGGAATACCTCACTTTAAACAGGGCCTCATATGTTACCAACTCTACGACAAACCTGGACACTGGATATCCCGGTGCTACTGATGGGACAAGGTCAGAGATAAAACTTGAGTCATTCTGAAATGAAAGTTCACAGCGTTCTCTCTATTCCATGCCATTAGAGGACTACATGTCATTATAAGGATAAACTGTGGTCACCTGATAGAACAGGTACAGGGTCTGATGTATCGTAGATGCTTACGTGGAGAAAGGCACGTGACGTCGCGGCTCAGAGTTTGAGCCAGATGTTCTTAGGTTGAACAGTAATTCTACAGTTTATGACCTCCGTGACTTTGAGCACTTTACCTACCGCTTTTGAGTCTATCTTTACGAGTCAGAAATTATTAATATCAACTCAGGGGAGTGGAAATTAAAAAAAAAGTACTGTGCGATTAAAAATGATGGCAATAACCAAAATCTAAATAGTCATACCAAGTTATAGCAGCTGTCTTATTTGTAATTACTTTATGATTAGATTTATTCAGTGTTTAAAGTTGAGTGTATTTCCTAAGACCATATACCTATGTTACCTTTAATGTATCTATTAAAGAAACTCGAGGAATTTCTGTGCTTAGTAGGATGTTGAAAATGTGAAAGAACTGAATGGAAAGACTAAAAGTAAGCGGTGGATATGGAAATGGAAAGCTAGGGGCTGTCAGAAGGACACAGCACACACCACGTGTTTTCTTCAGCTGGCTCAGTAAAATAGACATGTGGTTTCACAGACCATGCAGTTTTAAAGATTACGTACTGTTATTGCCAAGCAACAGTGAAAAATTACGACCAGCTCTTCAATGTAGACCTGAGCACAGCAGGATAAAGAGTCAAAGGGAAAACCCCCAAATCCTCACCAGCCAATTGGCAGGAAGGGAATTCTCTGAAAGTCCGGTTTTCTCAGTATGGAGAACACTCAAAACGTGGAAGACACAGAGGCACATTCATTTATGCTTCAGGGCCAAGATAGCTGGGCAGCCAGTCACGTCTGCCCAGGGACACATTTAATCTTGTAAGCAGACTAAAAATGTTGATATGGTGGCTTTTTTTGTTTGTTTGTTTGTTTGATTTTGGTTTTTTTTGTTTTGTTTTGTTTTTTTTTTTGTTTGTTTGTTTGTTTGTTTGTTTTTTTGACTTAACTACGATGGCTATTCAGATGGATGCGTGCTCCAAGGCAGGCCTGTGGGGTGTGCCATTCAAAGGTGGGGCCAATGTCTGAACAGCCAAGAGTCAGGAAACCCGGAAGCCATGCGGGTTGTGTGTCTCTTTGGCTTCTGGCTCTGTTGATGTGCTTCTTGGTATGAATCATGGCAAACTGCTGACCTGATGGCCTTCAGCCTTTAAGCTGACCGCTTGCAATTTCACCAAGTGCCACTAGGAACTAAGAGTTCTGTATTAAAGAACCGGGTCTGATGGAGGAGAGATGAGAACCCACAGACTAGCAGGGGGAAACACTGGGCTTTTAATGACGCGCTGCTTTGCTTGCTGTCTGCAGAAGACGCTGAGATAACAGAGCTAGATGTTTGGTTAGCAATAGCATCACAGAGGTGGCAGCAGCTCGTCCAGGCCCTGCAAGATGACCTGGCCTCTCAAGGGGAGGCGGGGACGATAGTCCTGACTGTACTGCCTTCCACTCGATGGGACGCACAGCAGACTCGTACTGTACAGATGCTAGGAGGATGGGTACAGGTTGCGGATCCCTTTCTCTTTTCCTTCCCGTCCCTCCTTCGTAACAGGAGCAATACTCAGCGCTTTCGCTAAGCACACCCGTGTAGCAAGGGCGTTGACGGTAGGTGGCCCACTCACCCAGGACTTGCCACAGCTCAATGAAATCCGGGCGTGTCGAGGATCTACAGAAAGGATCTCTGGGTAAGAGAGACGCAAGGGCTGAGCCCATCATTATGCCACAGTGATTACAGTGTTCTGTGGGCAGAACTCCACCAGCTAGAGCTGAGCAAGGATGCTCTAAGCAAACCTCCACACCGAATGAACTGCTCCTAGGCAGTGAGTGCGTGGGGAGATTTAAGCATGCCCAGTAAATCTGGCATCTTTATTTCTTCTGGTGTGCAAACTGAAACCTCCAGCCAAAGCTGCCAAGGCAAAGCCATCCCTGTATGGGTTATTCCAGAGCTACTCACCCACTTGCTGGCTTTGTCCGGTGGGTTTAAACTTTGCTCTGAAGCAGAGTTTGAGGGTTATCTTAGCTTCCTTGTTGAGCAATGCGATTTTGTCCGGAGTGAATGAAACATGTATAGCCACATCAGCAATGCTTTGTGACCTGAAAGGCATAAATAGAAACACATGTATGTTTTTGCCCAGCACACGTATGAACTTCGCATAGAGGACCCAGGGCCAGTATCATTGAATTTTGCTCTCCATTATCTTAGAACCTGAGCAATTTCTTTTTCTTTTTTCTGTTTGAAAGCAAAAGATAGTAGCAAGGGTGAATGGGTTCTTGTCGGTAACAGTGTAGCCTGCAGAATATATATGTTTACATTGTAATAAATACACACTGATACTTAAATATACACATGTATTTAAAATAACACTTGGACCTACACAGAACGGAAACCTGAAGGATTGAGAATTGACACGACCCCTCTGTGTCTTCCCAGCCGGGGTGGGTGTCAGTTCTCAATCCTTCAGATGGCAGGAGAGAGAGGCGGTAGGAAGATGGCGGTACCAGAGCTGCTGAGTGCTGTCCCGTCTTCATGGTTAGCATCACCTGCCCATGATGGTGCCAACATGCATGAGGGCAGAATACGGCCGAGGAGTCGGTCACAGGGTGCAGAGTTTCCTGTCCTGGGGTGGCCCTTTGGATACCTGAGACAGTCTTATCTGATCCTCCAACACTGGTGTGACTTAGAAAAACACTAGTTCCATTTTATTAACGAAAGTATCTGAGACAAAGGCACCTGGGGGCTTACCGCCTCACTGGATACTTGCCAGTGAGAAGGTGGAGCCTACAGTCTTCAGCCCCTCCGTTACTGGGGTTTGGACGTCACCACAACGACCCCTGCACACATCTAGCCCTATTTATAAAGGCAGCAAGCAACGATTAGTGATTTCACCGTTTCGAAAAGTACCACACATAGATCCAGACAACATTTCCTTTTATTTTCAGGCATCACTGGGAAAGACTGTTTCAAAAGTTACTGTGTATCTGTGATCTCTCTTAATACGCAGCCGTGACACATCTAATAAGAAATGTAACATGGCCTCAGGTTGCAATCTAATGCTTAATTGAATTTTAGCGCAGCCGTTTGAGAGACTGGACACTCATTCTAACACAGATGACACTGCTTTACATGTTTTATGAGTTTATTA
Source organism: Phodopus roborovskii (assembly GCF_943737965.1). NCBI lineage: Eukaryota > Metazoa > Chordata > Mammalia > Rodentia > Cricetidae > Phodopus > Phodopus roborovskii. The sequence continues at coordinate 2,480,067 of NW_026126415.1, forward strand.
GACATCACTCCTAGAGTTACGCAGAGAGAGCAGTTCAGTACTTCTTAGGATGTGACCACAGAATATTAGCTTAGTTTGAACAGTCAGCTCAGCACATTTCTTTGGTCCCACCTGTGTTGACTTTTCTGAAGAGTCAGACACACCTTTTGAAACAGAAGCTAACTAAGCTGTATCACACAATAGCAAAGACATCCCACGGGAGGCCTGCCTAGAGGCTTCCATGGTGTCGTTTTGATACGTTATTTTAAACGAAGCCAGGTATACTCTATAACATTCCAAGCATGCCATTCTTTAATCATCTTATCTTTATTCAGTACATGTATTTTCTAGTTTCTCAGTCTTGAAGCTATCATTGGTTTGCCGTATAATAGTTTCAAAATTTTCATTTTGTTCCTGAAGAGCTCAATACACATGTGTACAGAGTAGCGTCAAACTCAGAAACGATATAACATCCATGGGCTGTGTTTCTATTCCCAATATGTCTGGACAGTTAGAGCAGATATTTATTTCAACATAGAAAAATGAATGCATGAGATGCATGAGTATTCGTGGCTGAATAACCAATTTCTTTTCAATTGCATTATTTCACTAGATCATAAGCCTAAGTTTTGTGTGTATGTCTGGTTTTTTTGTTTATTTATTTTTGGTGTGCGTGCATGCATGCATGTGTGCATGCGTGCGTGTGTGCGTGCGTGCGTGTGTATATTTGTGTGTGTGCACATGCATCTGGAGGTCAGTGGTCAACCTTGGATGTCATTCCTTAGGTACCCTGTTGTTTGAGACATGGTCTCTATGCCCTGAAACTTGACAGTTATTCTGTAAATTAGCTGGCTAATGAGCCCTACTCACTGCCTCACCCTAACTGGGGTCATATACATATAACACTATGCACGGCTTTTTGTCAGTTAATTTATTTAAATAGTCTCACTATACAACTGTGGCTCTCCTGGAACACAACATAAACCGGGCTGGCCTCAAACTCACAGAGATCCACCTGCATCAGCCTCCCAAGTGCTGGGATTAAAGGTGTGAGCTACCTCACCTGGCAGTGATTGGCTTTTTGATGTGGACTCTGGGGCTTGAACTCAGGTCGTCAGGCTTGTGTAGCAGGCTCCTTCACCAACTGAGCTATCTTTCCAAGCCCTCCATACAACTAGTTTTTAAAACCTCGAACCATACTTCTTTTGAGTCCCTTTTTTTTTGTTGTTGTTGTTCTCTAAACTTTTACACCAATGCAAGCAATGAAGAGGTCAGCTAAGCCAAAATAATGGTTCTTATTCATGACTAGCAATTTTAAAATATGCCTTTTAAAGCACATTAGACGTTTCACTTTACTTGTGCTTGATAGTTTGTTCTCGTGAGGTTTCCTGACTGGAAGCTGAAATGAGCTGTGTGGTGTAAGAAGATAACAATTAGAAACGTGGGGTGTCATTTCACAGGCTTTGTCTTTTCTATCCTCTCCCTTCACACAAGGAGAAGAAGAGCATAACTCTAATGATAAAGACATCTCTCCATATAGATGCATATATATACTCATTATGATATATATGTATATATATATGCATCTCTATGTGTGTGTATGTGTGTGTATGTGTGTGTATGTGTGTGTATGTGTGTGTGCCCAAGATACATGCCTGTCAGTAAATTATATATATAATGTGTGTATATATATATATATATATACATTATATATAGTGTGTTTGTATACACAAATATATATATATATATATATGTATATATATATTTGCACAAATATCTACACACATAATATATATTGGTTCCACTCAGGAAAACCATGCATACTTTTCCCTTTATGCAAACTATGATAAGTACATTTCCTACATTGGTCATTACACATACTATGCAACACAGCAGGTCATTTCAATTAGCTAGTCTGAATCTTGCACTTACTGACTCACCAGAGTTGAACCACTTGCCCCAAGGCGCCAATGGATACATCAGTGATGGCATCTCCATTTAAATCTCCATAGCCATCCAGGGACCTTCCGAAGAACTGGAGATGACGCCCGAAGGCTCCATCGGAACCAAGGATTTTCTGAAAGAACAGATTCAGCGCGAAGTTGTGGTACATACAGATGACTCATACAATGATGCCCTACCTTCACATGCCCCTTACATTCACTCTACGGTCATTTTTCAGTTGTCTGGTCAAGGACATTCTATTGTTTTCTTCCTCCACATCTTATCTGATCTCTGTATTACAATAATCCTTTCTGCAAGGAAATAGCGTGGATCTCTAATGTGTAAATACAAGCCAGTACAAAATGGTGTAAGGTCAGTGGCTTAGAAAGAGCTGAGACATGTCCAGGTCTTGATTCCTATCCTGGCTAGCTTTTCGCAGGACTCACACAAAACTGCCTGTTAGTGAGGTATTCTTCAGCATCCCTCAGTCATCTGACACCCCTCTCCATACGTTAATAACACATAATACTTGAAAATTTACCTCTTAATTGAGTTCTTATGCTTGATCCTTGCCATTTGTTATCATTTGTAACACTGTAACTTCATTCTTTTATTGATATTTCCTCTATTGGAGTATGAGGTCAGGAAAAAAAAAAGCAGAGTTTTGTCTGTCTTTTCTGCACAGCATTCTCAGAGCTAGACTAGTGTTCAATATGTAGTAAAGCTTTGCTATTTGTTTGTTTATTTGTGGAAAGAACACAGAATTAAGGTAAGAGGCATGGCCTGGATGATGCTGTCTAGCTCCAACATTTACATAGCCAATGCATTGTTCATGGTTACCTGGGAACACTTGGTGCGAATGGTACCATGATGGCCATTGTAAATGTACACTGCTCCAGAGTTCTCATTCTCTACGGGCGAACCAACGATCACATCGTTAAAGCCATCCATGTTGATGTCTGAAAGGGCTGCAATCGCTGAACCAAACCGAGCATTCCCATTGCCTTCAGGTCCTTCAAGGAACTGGTGCTGATTCAAGATGCCCTTGCAAAGAGAGAAGGAGCCGTTACAGCGAAACTCTCCATGTGTGTCATGAAAATTCAAAGCAACTATGTCCAAGATTTCACAACCTGAAAGTGTGTAACGTTTTACTCTTAGAATTAATGATTTCCTATTGTGTGATTAGAGTTAACTAATAAAATTTCATTAATTCAGGTCACAAGATACCTGCTCCTAAGACATGATTAAAGGAGGTAATAATTCTCTTCCCTGTACCCGAAAGCCCTACCTAAAACGCCTGACTCTTTATCTCCATTTTCTGTCAGTACTGAGACTGTTACCTCTTTCCAAATTTTTGATTTAAAAACTTCCTGGTAAAAGTCTAAGATCATGAATGAAATTAAGATAGGCACAAAGCACAAGGAAACATTAACTTAGGTCTTACTTATTGCTGAACAGGGACATAATTATAATGGGGTAGGAAGCGGAAAATGAAGTCGCCTTCATTCCACGACAAGCAACACGCAATGGCACTGAGTAAAGGAGAAGACACTTCCTTATAAAACAGTTTCCCCTTCAGATTCTGTGCTCAAGTATGGAAATATCTAATGGCTTTGCAAGAAAGCACAGTACCTTAGCCAGGAATCTGGGTCAGAGTTGATTCTAGTTTGTTGTAATTTCATGAAGATTAATTTTTTTCCACGTTGGATAAAGCATTAAGAGATAATGATACCGAGACTGGAGAGGTGATTCAGTAGCTAAGAGCACTTTTTTCTCGTGCAGTGGGCCTGGGTTCCTCTCCCAGCACTCCAATATTTATTTTAACTGCTTATGTTAAAAGGTGAGTTGTTACATACATACATACATACATACATACATACATACATACAAACATACGAATATATACATATAATCTCAATCATAGAAATTGCCCCAACAATAAAGCAATAAAGTGCAACTCTCCCTGCCTCCTGCACTGACTGGTTTCCTATGTCAACCACTGTCTTTCATTTGCTTTCCTTCCCGTCCTTGCTGAGCTCCAGATTCCTATTGAATTGGATTTAGAATTCTGTCGACAAGTTGGAAAAATGATGCCTCCTCTCTTTGAGACAGTTCAGTTTTATGGCAAGGATCTGAAATTCCAAGAGTTGGACGTGCACCTAGATGTGACACTAAACGCTGGAATTTTCTGACGAACTAATGTAGAAAGCATTCTAGGTCATCTGGAGGTTGCTGGAGTTGCTGGCATGATTGTTCCTTCTGTGAAATGAAGAGATCAGCGTGCCTGGTGATTACTATCATTTCAAAGAACTTTCACAAGATGCTTTAAAATGAACCAATATTTACATGTATGTCAAAATTATTTATGCTTATAGTGGCTTTATTTGCATAAGAACACATCTCTAAAGATCTCTCATGGAAAAAGGGGACACACTATAAAACTCCATGTCTTTTAATGCATTTTTTAAAAAATGTAACCATGGTGACACCTTGAGTTTGATTAAATACATGCCATTCTAGCATGAAAATTGCAATTACTCCAGAATATTAAGCGTCCTTTGAATTTCAGATTAGCTTATTTATCAATACTAGAGTCAATTGAGCTGCCTGTTCAATGTTTATTTTTACCTTTGTGATTGTGAACAGGTAGACTTTTCCCTCTTCTTTCTTGAGGTCGTTCATGTATGTGGGAGCACCTACCAGGAGTACGTCTGTGATGGAGTCTCTATCCACATCAACCGCACACAGCACACTACCAAAATAGGAGCCAATCTGCAGTAGCAAAGCAAATTCATCTTAGGAGCCATATAATCACATGTATTCTAGCAATGCAACTCTAGGTATTACTGATGGCAGTGAGCCAGAGGCCACATTCAAAAGAGGAACCCTTAACGGTTACACGAGCTGTGATTTAGAGGAAAACCAGAGAGAGAGGGCCAGCCAAGGACAGCAAATAACCACGGTCCCATGAGAAACAAAACAAAACCTGTTATAATAAAGGTACCTTATCAGAGTGTAGGGAGGGGGTAGAGGGGCCAGGGAGGGAAGTATCATTTGAATAGTATCTTAAGGACAAAATGAGTTTTCTAGGTTCAGGGAAATGTGAATGATGTAATCCCAATGGCATGGTACAGCACAGGTGATGTTGCCAGGTAGAAAAGATGGGAGAACTAGGGAGAGATGAAGTGAAATTAGAATGCCCGGGGTTTTGAATGCCACCTCATCCAGCAATATTCAGTGAGTGCCGGTGTAAACATTTATTAGGAATTTTAAAATTAACATGTTATTTCTTCTATAGTACTGTCATTGTTTTTTTTTTTTCCCCTCAAAATAGAAACACCTTTCTTCAAGCTACTACAAAGGAGGGAAAAGCAGGATCTAATAGCTATGTGGTGAACTAATTTGTGGTTCCCTTACTCCTACAAAATCAATGGCGGTAGCAGGATCAGACTTAATCCCAGCGAAATTTTTGTTGTTAGGATTTAACATAGATATGAGTAAATTCAGATGACGTTGTCAAAACACAGAGGAACCACTCGGTAAACATCAGTTTCCACTCACTCACACTCAACTGTCCATCGGCCCCTGTTATCCATAAAATCAACTTCACTTGCTCAGCCATGACTTTTACCTGGTCCCCTCTGTGAGACTGAATCACTGTGACGTTGCTGTCTTTGTCAACGCTGTACAGCACTATCTGGCCAGTATAATTTGCCCGTGGAGCGCCAGCAACAAACTGGACACCCTTTGCAGTAGAAATGGAAGCCACAGAGTAACCTAGGAGAGAAGACATTCTAGGTTGAGCACTCTGCCAGAGAGGGCTTTCGAGGGGAGCAGAGATGCTCAGAAATCTTGATGTAGGATGTGATGATTACTCATGCTCCCGAGATGAATTGTTCTGACTGACCTTCCTTTGTAGCTCTGACTACCATAGACAGGACCTCGATGTACAAAGCCGTCCCTTGATCCCGGCATGTTCTCATCAGCTACCTACAAGACTGGCTAATTGCTAATTTTAATTGCCAACTTGACACAATCTAGTATTACCCGAGAAGAGCCATTTCAGTGAGTGGTTGTCTAGATTCAGTGTTCCCCTGGATGTATCTGCGAGAATTAGGTTGATTACATCCAGTGAGTAATTGAGTCGGGAAGAGCTGCCCACTGTGGGTGGCACTGTTCCCTAGGCAAGGGATCCTGAGCTAAATAAGAGTAGGGGAAGCAAACTAATCATCCATTTACTTATTTCTCTCTGCCCATGACTGTGTATATAATGGGATGAGCTGCTTTAAGTTCCTACAGCCTAGATTTCCCCACACTGATGGGTAATCATTTGGAATCATGAGCCCAATAAGTTGCCTTTGCCAATCTATCTTTTCACAGCAACAGGAAAACAAAGACGCTGGCCTTTAACATGTATTTAATGAACGAATAAATGAATTTAAATTGTAATGCTGCCCCACAGAAAGAAGACAGGTCCTGGAATTACAGAGTTCTAGGCGTGAACTCTGGGTTTGTCATTTGCTATGTTGCTGAGGTTGATAAACCTTATTAACGATACAGGGTCTCAAAGGATTTTGGAAGGATTTGTGTAGCTAGAGTACAGCACCCCTAAGCATCAATGGATGCTTATTATTTGAATAGCAACAACAGCAAACACACAAAAGCGACTAAGAACTCTAAAGCAATGGAGGGACACTAGCTTGTGTATCTCCTTTTAGGAACAACTTCTGTTTTGGAGAAACAACCACGTTCCAGGGATGTCTGCCTGAACAGATTTGTGTGTTTTAGAAACAATGGAGTTGAATAACAGCATTGATCATATGAGCTCAAAGGATCTCCGCAGGTAATTTGAGTATAAAGCCCAGCTTTCCTTACTTACGGGCCGAGACTTGACTGGCAAAGAGGTAACATCTGCGCAGTACAAACAAGAAAGCAGAGGACAGTGTGGAGGCTCCGTGGCGCCGACTTGAGAGTTTAAGGAAAAAGAACCCCGCGTTGTCTGAGCCAACCGCTGTTGTGCCTCACCTAAAAATGAACTGTGGTTTTTATCCTGCAGAACATGATCGAAGGCCTGCTTAGGAAAGACGAAGTGCTTGCTAGATGTCTCCTGGATAACAGTTCCACTCCAGTCAAAAGCTCCCACTGCACCCAGCATCAGAATATCCTAAAGCAATCGAAGAAATGAAGATGAAGACAAATTAACGTTCAATGCAAGACAACTCGGGCCAATTAAAACATCGAAATAAACCATCAAAATTTAAGGAAATTTGCACAGTAAACTACACGTGTACCTTAGATTCGTTTTGGTTGTACCAGAGAACAAGCTTACCACAAGCCATGGCAGCAGTTCTCAACCCGTTGGTTTCAGCCCCTTTGATGGTTGAATGACCCCTCCACAGGTGTCACCTAAGACCACCGGGCATTTACATTACGATTCATGGCATTAGCAATATCACAGTCACAAAGTAGCAATGAAAGTAATTTCATGGCTGGGAGTCACCGCAACATGGAGAACTGTATGAAAGGGTCACGGCATTGGGGGGGTTGAGAACCACTGAGCTATGCTTTCTTGGAAGAAGTTATTATCATGCATTATGTAGAAATCTTTGCAATAGGCCATGCACAGGATGGATGGATAGTCCTCTTCAATTAAAAGGCACACTGTTTGCAAATGCTGACTGAACCTTTCAGGATTTACAGAAGTATCGGGTGAGGACTCATCCCATGCATTCACAGGAAAGGCTCATGATGGGTATGACATACACTAATGCAGTGGCAAGTGCTGGCCTCAGAAGAGGGAGGGGATACTGCTCTTGCTGAGCACGTCTTGGGAGTCCTGACCCACCGGTGGGATTTTCAGCTCTCATCTTAGTGTGCATGCGGCGTGTGCTGTATGTTTAGATGCATGAAGAGGCCAGGGGAGGACATCGGGTGCCTCATTCTGTCCCTCTCTGACTCGTTCCCTTGACACAGAGTGTCTCACTGAAGCCAAGATGGCAGCCAGCAAGTCCCGGCGGCTCTCCTGTCTCTGCACTCCCCACATTGCTAGCGTTACAAGCAGCCGCGTAGAATTGTGGGTGCTGGGATATGAACTTGGGTTCTTGTGCTTGTCCAACAAGCTCTTTTACCCACTGAGCTCTAGCCCTCACAGCCCTTCATCCTTTTCTTCAGTCCTTTCCAAATGTTCCGGCATCTATATCCCTGTATCCCACGAGTTTAATCATAGCACAGCCACAAAATTCACCTGTAGCCGCGACAGAATGTAGTGGATGAAAGCAAGCCCAAGTCAGGGGTGGGGAGGATCAGGCAGCTCAGGCTCCTCTGCATTGCTCAAACTCAAGTCAAATATCAGAGGCTACAAGTCATTAGGAGCACAAGGCTTGGTGCAAATGAAAGATGTTATTGTTAAGGGATTTTTATAGAAGGGGACGTGATGATGTGGGGTTGAAACTAACAAATAGGGGGAAATGTATCCCATTCTGCAGGAAAAATGTAAAACTTTTAGAATGCGCATATTATAAGTGCAGATTCTAAGCTGGGGCTCTATGAATGGGCTCCAGTGACTGGACAGTAACCCCATGGAACTGTGTGAAAATTTTCTGCAATATTGTATTTATTTACCCTTTTTCTATGGGAAAGATCTCTAACTTTTGTCAACTTCTCTTAAGGGTTATCGGATCAGGAATATGAATATCTTTTATTCCAGGTAGAGGATGTGCTGTTCTTGGTCCTTGGATCTGCTTATCACTCCCTGACTTCAAATTAATTCCTAAACATTTCCCAGAATCTTAAATCATTTTCTTTCCCATTCCCCTCCAATGTCCTGGCCAGAGTTCTGGTCCAGACCCGTGTTTCTGAGAACACTGGACGGAATCCCTGAGCTGCTACCAAGACAGTGGGTTCCAAGCCATCTCAGGCTTCAGGAATCCCCCATTTTCAACAACTCTCTGTCTCTGCTTTTAGAAAACGATACTATGGCAACGTAGACAGCAACTGCATCTGACGAAAGGGCTTGTTTCTCTGACAAAAGTTCTAGGTGGCTAACTGAGTCCCATGGAATTCTTATGAGGGGGAAGCCGGGAATTAGTATAGTGTCTTTGCCACAGGGAACTCAAAGCCTTTCTCATATCTTTATGTTTTCCTCTGACAGAGCAAAGGGAGAATTTAGCTACTGGGCCCAGGAATCTGAATCGTTGCTCAGAGCATGGCTCTTTTCCTACTATGTTTGAACTATTGTGTTTATGTGTGTCCTGGCAAGTGGCAGTTTTGGCTGAAACTTATCTGAAATACACACATTTTGAGGAGAGAAATCTGCGCTGAACCCTCCTTGTGCCATCTCCGTCTGGAAGTTGTCTCCTCCCTGAACGGTACCTGTAAAATGCCATTTTCAAAATTATATGATTATAAAGATTATCAATCAAAATTTCAACCATGGACACACATTTGCAAGCTTGTGCATTCGTGTTCTCTCTCTCTCTCTCTCTCTCTCTCTCTCTCTCTCTCTCTCTCTCTCTCTGTCTTATATCAATGTGCAGCTACAGCCTGGAGGATTGTTGAGTGAGGAAATCACTAAGAAAGTGTCCAAAGAAGTGTTCAAAGTTGGCTTTGAGCCCCATCAAGCAGTAATTTATTTAATGTAGCATTTATGCTGTTCCTGATATCCAATTAGTCTGAACAAAGAAAGAGGATTATTAGTTAAGGTGGGAACCAAGATCAGGGTATTCTTGTAAATTTCTCATTACTAGCTAAGAAACTATGTGTCTTTTGCTTTTAAATACGGGTACTCCTAATGCACAAATACTTCAGATGCATGGGAAGATTGGGTGGTGGCTTCATACCATAGACTGGGCTGAGGGAAACCTGTGTCAGCCATGGGAAACCAGGACTCAAGACCAAAGAGTTTACTAGCTGGGAAGTTTGCTTTCATTGCACTTAAGTATCTCTCCATGTCTAACACTGCAGAAATCTATTGGTAGGCATGTTCTTTTCAGCATGGTTGGAATGGTTGTGTTTCAATAATGCTCATGACAAGCAAGCCATATTTTTCCATGGGCACTTGAATAGAACAAACCTTACTACTGTGAAGGTCCTCTTGCATAGGAGGTGTAAAAATTAACACTTATTGCATAGAGACAGTTTCGGGGGGGAGAGAAATAGGTTTATATCCCTCAAATGTCATCAACAACAGAAAACGTCAAAAATCATTTCACATTAGCCTTAAATTACATTGCAATTACTCTTACTCATGGACCTCAAGCAAATTCACTCATACAGATAGATGCCTTAGTAGTATTGAATTATTGCAGGAGGCCTTTGTTTTGTTTTTTGTTTTTTGTTTTTTTTTTTTTGGTGATGATTTAAATAACTCAGAGATACCACACTTCTGCAATAAAATTTGGGGTGGGCTAGAAATTTCTAGTGTACCATCAGAAGATACCTATGCAGTACCTTCAAAGCCAGCTTCTAAGGTGGGGCCTGAGATGTAGGCACACAATTAACCATCAGCTTTATTGCTGAGTTATTTGTGTTAAGTTCCTACAACCAGGATTTGGGTCATGTGGTACTTATTTTTACCAACTGGATAGAATGTTCCAGTTCTCCTGATGGTCTGCCCCAAGGATGTTGCAAGGCCATGGAAGTGCTTCGGCCGAGCTTCAGTAAGGCAAGCCTTTCCCCCTAACTGAAACGCTGGAGATCATCACTGTGTTTTCATGATATATGTTTACTATAAACAAACTCAAGAATTTATAAAATTATATAACTAAAAAAACTATGATTACAATAGATGTTTCTAGGTTGTTCTCTCAAAAACTAGGGGAAAAAATGTCATCTTATCAACCATGTGTGAGCTTTGCACTGTAAGAGATTTCTGGAAAATTATACAGTTGTCGGTGTGTTGTCTTTTAGGCAAAACACAGAAGTGGTTGGATTTATATTTTCCTTCTGCTCACCAGTTTCCTTCATTTTTCTTGGAAATTGTGTATCCATGTGTTTTGTTCTATCTTTCCTCCTTGACCTATCTGAGTTATTTTTATGCATGGTCTGTAAGTTCATATTCACATAGCAAATACATTATATAAAAACAACAGATTCTCCAACAAAAAAAGTATTTGAAGGAAGAATTTGAGAAAGGCCTTTTTACCTTCGATGCTGAAAATGTGCTCTCCCAGTGTTCCAGCCTTTTCCAGAAGAGATGCTTCGTCGGCCACATTGAAAAAGTATCTCTCTGTTGGAGTACTCGCGATTGCTTTGATTTCTGTGATTAAATTTTTAGTATCAAGGGCATTTCTGTTTAAATACCCAAGAACCTTGAAATTAAAAAAAAAAAAAGAGAGTATGACAAAGGTCATTCTTCTACCTCAATGTCCCTATCTATTCATTTCAGTACATTTCTGATCACCACAGAGCTTCTGGCAAACATTTCCAGACCTGGAAAGCAGTGGCATACAGGACTGTGTACCTATCGACCACTAGATATGCCCAAACAAGAGCCACTTACTGCTATGCCGAACCTCAATATCTCATTTTCATTGCACTTCTGGATCTCCTCTTCCAGCATCAACCCATCATGGGATTCACCATCAGTCACAACTACCATGACTTTCGTAGCACCTGGGCGCCCACCAGAAGATGGTAAAAAAGCATGCTTTCTGTGGCAGATAAAAACCACTCATTATTAACAAAAGCTAACGTGTAGACCTATGTTTCGAAAGAGAAACAGAAAATTAGCGTCTTTAAGCCTATCCATCATGAACCATGCTGTGCTTTCCACGTCAATGTCCTTCTGTGTCAAAACCAGTATCATACTTAAGAACGTTCTTCTACTCGTAGTCTTCAGAAATATATGAAATATAATTTAATTGGTTTCACGATGTATGTGTGTGTCTGAGTTAGTTTTACATTGCAACAAAGCAACAAGAAACTCAGAAAGGAAAGAGTTTACTCAGTTTACGGGCTATGTCTGTCATCAATGGAAGCCAACGCAGAAACTGAGGCAGGAGCTTAAGCTAAATCTATGGAAGAGCAACAGCTCACCAGCTTGCCTCATATGGCTTCCTTGGTTACTTTTCTTATGCAGCCCAGGCCCACCTGCCTAGAAATAGCACAGCCCACAGTGGGCTGGACCCGCCTCCACACACACAACATCAATTATTAATCAAGAATATGCCATGTAGTCATGTCCATGGAAGGACAGTCTGATGGAGAGAATTCCTCAGTTGAGGTTTACCCTTCCCCTGTGTGTGTGTGTGTGTGTGTGTGTGTGTGTGTGTGTGTGTGTGTGTGGTATAGGGTCCATATACATAGGCACAGATACACATGCATTCATGTATACATGAGGGTCAGAGGTCAATATTAAGTGTCTGTTTCCTCAGCTTTCCACTTTAGTGTTTAAGACAAGGTCTCTCTAAACCTGGATTTCCGTGACTCGGCTGTCCCGGAAGGCCAGCAAGCTCTGGAGTTCCACCTGTTCCACCCCAGTTCTGGATGTACAGACAAATTCCACAGCATCTGTCTTTCCTGTGGGTTCTGGGGACCCAAAGTCAGGCCACTCCCTGGGCAACCTTCCAGCCCCTATTTTTATATTTACAGAATCAAATTCATTAATCCATTTTCTTATATTCCCTTTATATTTGATATAGTACTTACAAAAATGCATGATCTCTTTTTTAAAAACTCTAAAATTATCTTTAAAATCTCATGCACATGCTCAATCCTTTAATGCTTTCTTTTATATATATATATATACATACATACATACATACATATATATATATATATATATATATATATATACATATATATATTTTTTTTTGAGGCAGGGTCTGCCTTGTAGCACAGGCATAAACTAATATGCCCAGCCAGACTGAAAGTTTAATACAGCTAAAATCTATTTTGACCCAAGAAGCAAGGCATATCATTCAACTTTGTTTTCTTCTAGATAGCCAGCCAACTAACAAATATTTCTCTCTATCTATTAGACTCTCCTGTAACATTACTCTTAGGTAATGTCACCTACTTCATAGGAAAAACTATCAGGAAAAACTGGCTGTATAATGATGTCTGTGTCCTGTTCATCTCTTCTATCTTCATATTCATGTCTTCAGTGTTGACCAACCAACCATTCTACATATTTACCCATACTCTAAAGCCAATGTTTATGGAGCTGATAAATCACTTTGTTATGCAGAATATTTTATGTGCACTGTATTAAGAAACATAGAAATGTAGAAATATATTTCATATTTTTCAGCCAAGACACATTTTCGTTGTGGAATTCATATCCTTTGTGTAAAAAGGAGAGTTTACCCTTTGTGGGTACAGTACACATCAAAAGTGATTTGAGGATGGAACTGCCCCATTTAGTTTTGATTTCCTGCATTGATTGTCTGGGGTGATATTTTGTAATGGTAGGTGTTTGATGTAATTAAGTGTGTGGAAATGGGTTATTTACAGAAAGGATATCAGAATGCTCTCTCTCTCTCTCTGTGGTGTGTCTGTATGTATGTCTGTATCATGTCTGTGTATCTGTGCGTTTTAGAAGGTGTTGATTAGCATTTGTGTGGGTCCTGATTTTTGTTCATTGGGAAATTGTTGTGGTAGGGGGAAAATCTAGGACTTTAAAAAGGTAATAAAACCCAGACAAGCCACACCTCAACAAACAGTGATCATGCCCTATTTTGGAGAGGAAAGCTTGCCAGGTCCCCAGGTTCCTTCCTTGGGGATAGGCCCTAGCTACATTCTCTGCTGAAGACAGGAGTTCTGTAAGGTTATCTTGACAACATTCTTTTCCTTAGTCTGAATTACTGGACAGGAAGGGGCTCCCCACTTAATGATAGGTGACTCACATTTTATGGTCAGGCCCTCTAGAGACAGGAATGACAAAGCCAACCATATCTTTTCTTATGGACAGTATCTTTTGAGACATATGAAGAAACTCTTACCAGTTGATGAAAGCAGCAACTTCAGTACACACAGGGAGCAAATGAGGGGATAGGTCAAAGGGGGCACGAAGAGACAGACGTGCCAAACGTGGCGGTGGCCAGATACGTGTGTGTCAGGGGAAGTAGGAAGAGGAGAAATGACACTTAGCATCTGAGCAGTGAGGGAAAGGGAAGAGGCTGCTGTAGGACATAGCGAAATCTCTGAGATGGGATTTACTTCGGCTTTGGCTTTCCATTCCCACTCCTTCCCCTCCCCCCTCCGCTTTTTTTTTTTTTTTTTTTTACTTTTATATTGTCAAAGTGTTGGCCGGATAGTATCAAAACGTACCTTGCAAATTCAATTGCTTTGAAGGTATTTGTGAGGTCACCACCATGTTGGTAGGTCAGGGATGTGGCTTCAACCATTTTCTCTTTATTTTTGTAAGTGTTCAAGTCAAATACAACCCTTGGCTCGTTGGCATACTGAATTAATGCCACCTTCAAAAGAGACATTTATTCATTATTATTAACTTATGAACAACCTACATTTGGCCAATGTAATAAGAAACATGACGTTAGATGCGTAGTCTGATAGCTCAAAGGAACCAATTTCAGTTCTGTGCTTGAAGATAATCCTTCTTCCCGTGGAAGTATCTTTGTTAGAGGTCTTCAGTATGTAATAGGAGCATGACTGCCAAGCAAGATGACCTGTTACAACTTACAGACTTGGTTCAGAAACAACCATAGATACTTAAAGCACTTCATTAGTATATTCAATGCAAAAGAATATAGGGTCCAGCTCTCTGATACAAAGATTAAAATAGATACAAATAAATAAACTTTCTAATTATCAGTGGATACTAGCTTGAAAACAGCTGTAAGCAATTATAGACGAAGGCTAACACCTCATTAGTTGTGAGTAGTTTTGTAACAGAGACGGCGTTGAATTGAAGAAAAATCTCATGTATTCCTCTGCTGTGTGCTCAGTTTGACTAGTAGATTTTCCCTATTGTGGGATTGAGCGTTGTTGGAGCAAGGATGTTAGATAAGCATGTCGGGCAGGGAACCTCCAGCCTTCAGAGAAAAAAAATTGAAAGAACCTTATTTGAAAAAACCAAAACAAACAAATAAACAAACAAACAGAAAGATAAACTTCTGAACAATGTATCTGGGGGAAAGTTTCCAATCCTTTACATCAAGAAACTCATATCTTTCTATCACTATACTGAGCATTAAAAGAATTATCCCAGGCCAGGAGATGGAATTGTGTAAGCAGGAAATATGGATGTGTGGTAAGAGGTTCTCTGAAAGACTCAAGCCTCTCTGATGTAAGGTGGTAAGGAAGGATAGCTGATTCCAGTTTGTCATTTTGCCTGGGAGGTGGTATGACAGCCACTGGGAAGGCATGAGGAACATGGTGATCATCCTGTACATCTCCCTTTAAGATAAGTTGTGCAATTGATTAAAAAACAACAAAGGTTGTCAGCCAACTTCTATGACATAATCATAGACCCAAATGCAAAGTATGGCTTAAAGATAAGGTGCATATTAAATATGGGCCATTAAAGGAAACAGTGGATTGTGGTAGGAAGACACAGGAGAAAGTCACAAAGTCTGGAGACTATTAAATTGGCTGGGACAGGTAAGGTAACTGAGACAGAAAAGAAACAGATAAATTGGGAAACTTTCTTCTTAAGGAGATTTAAAAGTCTTGTTCTCCAGAAAGCAGTGTGATATGTGGTCTTCATTAACAGAATTTTCTATTAAAAATTCACAGTGGAATTTCCATGGTCTCTAAAGGCATTTTACCCACTCCTTTGGTATAGAAAATTAACATCAAAATTTTATATATATATATATATATATATATATATATGTATGTATGTATGTATGTATGTGTATATATACATACATATATATATTATATGACGTTGATATATATGTGGTTTTTCGAGACAGGTTTCTCTATGTGACAGCAGCCCTGGCTATCCTGGAACCGGTATTTTCGACCATGCTGATCTTGCTCACAGGGATACACTTGCCTCTCTGCCTCTGCCTCCCAAGTGCTGGGATTCAAGGCAGAGGCCACCACTGCCCACAACTTTTATAATATTTCTCAGGAAACTAGAAAAGTGAGTTTTCAGTAAAGATGACTGTGAAGTCTAGGGGAAACAGTCCCAACAATTGTTACTAGATGTGAGGCACTGTCCTGTCAGATGGCAGCTAGGGCCGCACACTGGGGAAGCAGTGAATGGTATCCTGGGGAGACCGCTGCTTCCGCCAGAAGGACCTATTTGTGGTAGATCCAGTCAGGAATTGAAAAAAGAAAAGAGGAGCATTGGTGAAAAAAAGAATCTCAAACTATCCAGGAACTACCACCCCCTCCTTCCCTTCCTACCCTGCTCTCCCCTCACCCCTGGGGCCTTGCTATATTGCCCAGGCCAGGCTCAGAATCCTGGTTTCCAGAAATGTTCTTGCCTTTGTCTACTTAGTAGTGTGGAATATAACTGTCACTTTAAAAAAAAAAAAAGATAGATACATGCTACTCAGTCTTGGGGAATCATGAAACTTTTATGCCCGCGCTTTGGGTGCCTACATCAAGAAGAAGATTGCATGGGACTGACCTAGGCACTCTGCGTGTATGATACAGTTGCATAGTTTGGTCCTCCTGTGGGACACATAACAGTGAGAACAGGGGCTGTCTCTGACTGCTTTACTGGCTTTTAGGACTCTACTCTTCATCCTGGGTCTCCTCGCCCAGCCTTAATACATGGGAGGTGCTTAGTGTTGCTGCAACCTCATACGCTATGCTTAATGATACTCATGTGAGACCTGCCCTTTCCTAAACAGAAAGGGAGGAGGAGTAGATGGGGGTGGTTGGGAATACGGGGGGAGGGGGCACGGAGGGGCCAGGAAGAGGGAGGGGAACTTGTAGTCTATATGTAAAATAAATAAATATAAAAACACAACAGAAAGGAGATATAATAACATCCAATTGAGACTTCTGAAAAAAATGGAAAATGATTTCAAATTATTGAAAATACTTTCTCTTATGCAAGCATCAGAGTTACTAGTTTATAAACAAAAAGCTATAAACTAATATCAGAACTATGCTTACTAGTTTTAAATTTCACAGAATTCAGATAACTCTTTATAAGCAAAGTGTAAACAAGAGGAATTCACTGTTGATCAAAATGGTTACAGGGGAAAATATTTAAAACACTTTATTTTGTAGTTATGTGTACATGTGTGTGCCTATATGAGTGCACGTGCACGATGTGTGTACAGATGCCCATAGAGGACACCAGACTTTAGATATCCTGGAACTGGAGTTGTAGGTTGGCAAGTGTTCTTAACCACTGAGCCATCTCTCTGTTTCCCTAGACGCATTATGAGTAAACTCACGGGTTAAAGAATTAAAATAAGCAGCTTTTAAAAGGGATGTAAACACTATACACCATTGTTTTGATGACTCTGTCAAAAATAAAACTAAAATCAACCACTCTGAACAAAGCCATAGACCAAATACTGACCTTAGAAGTATGTTTCAATTATTTTCCCCAGGTCACCATTAAATGCATTAAAATGGCCGTTTGACAAATGTAAAGTTTAAGACTCCACATCTAACCTCATTTTCCCCAAAGGAGATCCATAGGCTCATTTGTGATCTTTGGCGTTCTTACCTGTGTCTTTTTGGGTCCTATATCCAGACCTTGTACAAATTTCTCTAAGAAATTCTTCACTGCATCCCAGGGATAAATACTGTTGGATTCATCACACACAACTACAACATCTACGAGAGAAGGGCAAGCTACACAGGGAAAAAGATGAAAAATAACACAACCGCATCAGTTCCGGTCTTGCAGAGAGGTCGGGTTGCACCTGACACCCCTCCCTTCTAACCGTGAGGCATCGCTCAGGTCTCCAGCCACGCTCATTGCTTACCCTGAACTGCGGGCGAGAAGCTTCTGGAGGGCTGGAAGTTTGGACTGATGTCTGAACAAATCCCAGTGGCGTAATACTGGTTTCCACACTGATGTGCCCACAGGGGACCACAGGTCTTCAAAGAAAGGAGAAAATCATACACACACAGGAAACATAACTTTCCACCTCTTGTTCTATGGAATTAAGATGCCATATCTATTTTTCCTTCCCTGGATTATGAAGGCAAATTTTGAGTAAATCCCCTTTACTTTAAAATTAACACACGAATGGACACAAGTGGCGTAATGAACTGCTACGTTTTAACCTTGCTATAAACTGTTTCTTTACTTTGAGCTTCAAGGTCCCTAGCTGGCTGGTATTTATCTCCTTGCCTAAAGCACACACACGCTAACACCTACTAGCTCCATAAACACAACAACTCCGTCCTTTACAGAAGCCGTTCCGTGAATGTTGAGAACTGTGGATTAAACTGAATTAGTTAAAATGCACAGGACACATTAGACTCTCTAATATTGAATTTTCTAGAGGAAAAGAGAAAAATTCAGGAAGAGGTCAAGTCTAAAGGTACTAAAAGTTTCCTAAAGAATTTTACATTATGTAAAGCTGTGACCCATGCATAGAGCATTGAACTTATGGACAGTTAAGTTATTAAAACTGAATAGAAAAGTATGGACTTACGGGCAGTAACTGGCAAAACAAAAGGAATTTATTTGACCCAGTTAAACTGTTAGTGGCTGAATCCTAGCAGCTGTGCTCATATTTCATGCTCAGTGGGCAAGCATGGTTCCCCTCCCGTAAAAACTGGAACACTTTGACAATTAGGAAAAAGTCATTGTTGCTTCTGGCTAGTACACACACATATGCATGCACACTTATGCACACACGCACACATGCACCAAGCACACACACACACACACACACACACACACACACACGCACAGTAGATGACAATCATTCATGCCCATGTGTTCATCCCCAGTCATTTTATCACTTTGGCGGGTAATTCATGATGTATGCAAGAGTAGAAGTTCTTTTTCATAAGCAATGGAAAACAGAATTAAGAAGTCGAAGTGTGCCAATTGTTACTGCCAACACATTCTTGCTTTAAGCCCAGAACTTAAGGAGGTTCAGAAATATGTGACGGTTGCCAGTCTTCTGCACATAACTCTTATGAGGAGCTCAAGACGCTGACCTTTTGAATGTGTAAAGAAACTTGGGTCTCCTGGCTCCCTTACACTCACTAACAATTCACTTGGAGTTTGTTAAGATTTTATCTAGGATTAAGGTCTAAAGCTTTCAATGTACATCTACAATCTATAATTCTTAAGCTATTCTGATTTAGCCAACTGCAAAAATAAGCAAATCAACTCTATATAAAGATGTCAGAATACAACATAGCACAAGGATGCCTTGAAGCATTTACACACTGATTTGGCAATATGATAACCAGTAAAATGACAATATTGGCTATATTTTTTAAAAATCATGTTTTTTTTGTTTTTTTGGTTTTTTTTCCAGATTTTAGGTGAGCATCTCAATAACACAGACCATCTGGGCTTTTGAAGACAAAGTTTTCAGACCTTTCTAACTAGGATATTTTTATGTTAGCCAGAGGAAATTTCAACTATGATTTGTTTTTTGACTTTTTTGGGGGGGAGTTATATGATTTTTTTCTCTGCATTGTCAAATAGTTTTTAGCAATTTCCTATATTAAGTCAAAGCTCAGAAAGTCTTTTTTCTTTCAGAAATTTTCCTCTCCTAGCAGATACATGACAGGAGAGACAGCTCCTCACTCACTTTACATAGGAGCAGAGTAGCCAGCCCTTATAGCATCGATTAAAGACAGAAGCACTCCTTGGCTGCTGAATGGAAGGTGCCTGTGCATGCTCCTCCAGGAAACAGAAACAGGACCTGGGATTCTGATGGTATCCACACCTGCTCAGAAAACCTCCCAGACCATCAGTAGGCTTCCCATGTCACTCAAAGCATCCCATCGTTTGCTGAATCCTCAACAAGTCTCCACATTAGCACTGCTATGATTCCTTGGTTATCCAAGTAGCATCATTGATCCAAAAGCAAACTTGAACATTTAAACCCCCAGATTGAGTCTGCTAATAGGGTTGGCAGGATGACTCTGACCACAAATTCTCTGCAGAGGAAGGAGGATCTGAGAGGACAATACTCACTAGAAAGCCGCCGGTTCTCGAATTCCTGGTGAGGGTCAAACCCAGGCTCATGTTGGTTTTTATCTCCGTAACATTTGAGATGCTTGCTGAATCTTTTGGAGAGAAAGAGATGTTTCAAAGAATTAAATATCTATCATTCACGTATGGCTATAATAAGCCCAACAGGCAGGTTTGGGTATAGACAGCATAAGATATCCGGATACTAGCATCACATCATGGAGAGTGGGGCACGGTGTCTTCAGCTCACCGGTGTATGGGAAGCAGCTAGGCACCATCACTGCCAGGGCATTTAAATATGTGACTTTAAAAGGACAACATTTTCATCAAACAAACACACAGTGAGGGCACCATGTGTGTCTGTTTGTTTGCGACCTTGCCTCCTGCTTTTTTTCCCTTCTTCGGGACCGTTTGAATACTCTTAGTGAACACCACCTGATAGACGCTGGCTCAAAACACAATTAAAAAAAAAAATGAAAAGAAACCATGGGGCCAGCCAGGTAAAATAAGAAATGAATCTGTCTCTCCAAGCCATGACACCGATATGATTTGCATGCTCTCCATGCTCTCCAGTGCCAGGCAAACCATCTCGGCAACATTCTTTAGTCCCAGGCAGGGTGGCTTCCCTTGTTTCCCAGAGTGACTGCTCTTAGACTTGGCGCTACGTATGAAGCCTCCCTTCTAGCAGACTCAGGGAGAAGCTCACACACACACACACACACACACTCACACACACGCGCGCACACACACTCACACACTCACACACACTCACACACACACACTCACACGCACTCACACACACACACACTCACACGCACTCACACGCACTGTGGCGTCAATCACACTCTCCAGGCGCTGTTCCTCGGCGCTGACCAGGGTCACTGCAAGGCCTCCTCCCCGCCGCCTTTCTGTCTTAGAGGGGGAGGCCTTCTCCTCAGACGCATTCTCCCAGACACTGGTGACACCTCTCTGGCTAGATACACGCTGCACGGTCATTGGCCAACACCCACTTCATTCCTGCCGCCTCTCTGTCCTTTTCTGGAAAGAGTTCCTGGTCTTGCTGCCCCATAGAGCCATGTTCCCACCTCCCCTGTGCTACCTAATTTGTAGAAGTGGAGGCTGGCTATCAATCCTGCGCTTATTTCTTTATTCTTTTTCTTTTTCTTTTAACATCACAGCCCCACTGGACGTCTAAGTATTAGTTACTTATGTTTTGGTAGGGTATGATTTCTTTGATGCCTGGTGGTGGTGGTCCACGCCCAGCAACTTGGGAGGCAGAGGCAGGCAGATCTCTGAGTTCGAGGCCAGCCTGGTCTACAAGAGCTAGTTCCAAGACAGGCTCCAAAGCGGGGGGGGGGGGGAACAATAAAAACTAATTTCTTTGGTACAGAAAGAAAACAATGACACTCCTATGTATATGCTGTTATTCTTAAAATTAAACATGTGCACATGTGTCTTAAATCCCATGTTTTATTCAAAATCTTCTATGATTATTTTGCTGAATATCCAGCTACACATCAACAGGGTTATTTTTCCTGGGCCCATCCAAACAGTGTAATTGGCCACAAAGCAAACCCCAATGTTTAAATCTCCAGGTTTTATTTCAAAACAGAGGTGGTGGGAAGACACTGATCACAGAGTCTCTCCAGAGGGATGAGAATCTAGAAGAAAAATCTTACAGGAACGCCACCACCTAAACATTAAGTTAACACAATGGATTGAGGTGGTACAGTAAAATTGGTGGTATTTGTTCTCTTTGTTATTGTTGCTTTTCTGTAACACTGGGGATTGAAGCCAGGCCCTCACCTACCCTTGGATCTACCATTCGGTTACACACCCAGTCATTGCAGAAAAAACTTTTGAATATCAGTTCCATGTAGAGCATTTGACATCTCCCATCAGAGCTCTATCACCCAGATCCCTTTTACGTAAACTGAAAATGTTTACTCGGAATTCACACTTCAACCTCTAGCATTTGACACTGCTGACCACATGGCTCGCTAAAAACATGCTTACATAGCACCTACTGCAGGGCAGAAATCATGCGACTCATAGTGTTGTCATGTAGAGATGTGTAAGGAACATTTGTCCTCTTTCTTTCTAATTGTGTGGTGAGTGTGTGTGTGTATGTGGTGTGGTGTGTGTATGTGTGTGTGTATGGTGAGTGTGTGTGTGTATGTGTGTGGTGAGTGTGTGTGTGTATGTGTATGTTTGTGTGTGGTGTGTGTGTGTATGTGTGTGTGTATGTATTGTGTGTATGTGTATGTGAGTGTGTGTGTGTGGTGAGTGTGTGGTGTGTGTATGTATTGTGTGTGTGTATGTGTGTTTATATGTGTGTGTGTATATGTGTGTGTATGTGTGTGGTGTGTGTGTATGTGTATGTGGTGTGTGTGTATGTGTATGTGGTGTGTGTGTATGTGTATGTGGTGTGTGTATGTATATGTGTGTATGTATGTGTGTATGTGTGTGTGGCGAGTGTGTGTGGTGTGTGTATGTATTGTGTGTGTGTGTATGTGTATGTGGTGTGTGTGTATGTATATGTGTGTGTATGTATGTGTGTGTGTATGTATGTGTGTATGTGTGTGTGGTGTGTGTGTGTGGTGTGTGTGTGTGGCGAGTGTGTGTGGTGTGTGTATGTATTGTGTGTGTGCATGTAGAAGCCAGAGGACAAGTGTGGGTGTTGCTCCTCAGCCACCCTCTACCTTTTGTTTTTAGACAGGGTCTAATACTGGATTAATTCAGCTAGATTGGCTGACTGCTGAGCTCATGAAGCCCAGCTGCCTACAATTCCCATTGTTATTGCCTGACATAATATACCTATCTATCTATCTATCTATCTATCTATCTATCTATCTATCTACACATATATGTGTGTGTATACATGTGTGTGTGTGTGTGTGTGTGTGTGTGTGTGTGTGTGTGTGTACAATGTCTGACTATCTTACACACGGCTGTTTAAATTTTTTCCTTTAACTCTTACTCTTCTCTCATACATTACTTCTCCACTATAGTCTTCCCTCCCTCTTCCTCTCCCAGCCCTGCCTCTGGTTCCTGGCCATCCAGGCAGGGCATGGCTGACTGTTTTCATGTCACTTTTGGGGACTGAACTCAGGTATTTGTGCTTGCAAGGCAAGCGCTTTACTGACTCAGCCATGTTTCTAACACTCGATAAGTGCCGTTGAAATCCTTCTTTCCACCATCTAAGGAGAGTGGCCTGGGAGGCAGAACATCACCCACGGAGATTTATTAGACCAGGTCTTCAAGCTCATTAAAAAATTAGGATGCAAACTCGTGCCTATGTGATTAAACAAACAAAGGCACAAAGCTATCTACGTTTCTTCACGTCAGAATTGCGATCTTTTGGTCATTTTGTCAGTGTTGATGGCGAAGGAGACTTCGCTGTATTGAAGGGTTGCTAAGCAGCACTCACTTTGCAGGTTCAGCTTTTCACACCGGGCAGTGGGTGCATCAGTAGGGCACTTGTACACGTCTCCCATTTTGTTCTCAGGAAAGCCACTCCACGGCGACCCGACCAGCAGCCTAGAGACAGGATGTTCCCATGAGTCATCGTGTGGTATGGACAGTTTGTTAAAGAGAAAACCGACCACAGGTCAGCAACATCACGCTTAACTTTTACCTCACATGAATTCAGAACTCAAATGCGTTCAGTTATAATTTGACTTGTTTCCTATCTTCGTTGCTGATCAGGACACTTGGTGAATGCTTGTGAAGTGGCCGCTTTACAAGATAACCTACGGTGGTGTCTCTGGACAGCAGCTAGAGAAAGAAGCATAATGCTTGCCACAGCATGAGCCACACAAGCAACGTCAGGTTTTCTGCTAGTCCATCACATTAATGCAATAGAAGTGGCAGCCAAAATTAATTTTAAAACTTTTTTTAACTTCACATAATAAAAAGTAGCACGTAGTCAACATAAAATGTTTCAATGGACTATTTGTAATTTTCCTATACAAAGTCTCTAAAATTCAGTGCATATTTTATACGGAGAACATATGTCAATATGCAAGCAACATTTTAAGTACACAAAGGGCACAGGTAGCTAGACACACTGCATGTGCTGGCATAGTGCTAAAGAATGACATCATATTCACTTATACCCAAGAATGACAACTAACATTTTTAGAGTTCTTTCTATGCCTTAAGTGCTGTCGTGGGCTGTGTTATTTAGACAGCAGATGAGTTATCCAGGCGGCTATATGGTTACTGCCTTTATACCAAGGATGCTTAGCAGAAATACTGAACATGTGTATCTTGGAGATCTCCTTACTGACTGCAATATTGGGTGCATATCTAGAATACAGGATGAATCTGGTATTCACATCCTTCCTTTGGTTAGCTTCGTTTCCTTTCTAGAGACTTCTTCTCCCTACAGAAATACTAAGTAGATGTTCACACTCATATAGTACTGACTAGAAAGAGACCATGTAGCCTTTGATCATTTCTGTCATTTGCATGTGTGTGCAGGTACATGTGAGTGTTCGTGTGTGTGTGTGTGTGTGTGTGTGTGTGTGTGTGTGTGTAGGCCAGGAGATAATCTGAAACACTATCGACTCCTTTGAGACAGAGTCTTTCCTTGGCTAGGAGCTCCTCAGTTTAGGCTGCACTGGCTAGCCAAGGAGGACCCAAGGATCCACCTGATTCTGTCTGTCTAACATGAGTAGCAAGTTAGTCCCCAGTATTTTTACATGGGTTCTGGGGCTCAGGGTCATACTTCTGAGATAAACACTTTATCAACTGAGCTATTGCCCAATCTCATCAGCTTGATCTTCAGAGGCTATAACAAGCTATGTATTATGTAACATCCAGTTGCTAAGGAAATACATTTGCTTTACTGTTAGTTTTTTTTTTTAGTTGAGATTATCTATGAAATATTTCCATGAATCTTTTTTGTTAATAATGTGTTATTATCATTTATACTTGTGCTCCATGCTAAATATTATGTAGTAGATAGATAGAAATCTAAGACAGATACCTGTATAATAAATTAAGCATACCTGTTTAATATACATAACCAATAAAACAATTATGTGAGAGACATAAAGGATGGGAATTAAGCTCTTCTGTGAAAACAAATATTCAAATGGTCAAAGGTTATAAGGTTGTAAAAATAGGCATGAAAGATTGACGTTTATACTCCAAGGGTAAAATTACATTATTCATTGCATGAAATTATTCTTAGAGAACATTCTGAATACTTTCATGCAATTAAATTTTATTAAGGTCACAATGGAAAGATTTTGTCCTCTTATAAGCAGATAATTTAGCAACACCTATTAAGATGTTACTTGTCATCAACACTTTAATCACCATAGGCATACAGGTTAAGGTTTTTGAAAAGGCAGAGATCTGAGTGGTGTATATAAAGTTTTACAACATTCATTTTAACAGGGGCGCTGGGGGGAGCCTGTGGGTGGTATTTGGCATGCATGTATGAGCAGATCTGGTGCCCGCTTACAGGCAGGAAGGAATCGCCTGTGTACTTTGAAAACTGTTTCCACAATAGCTCAACCTTCTCCATCTTTAGTAGTCTCCAGTATTCATCTGTAGGAGGTCTGCATAGCATTGTTCTGATTTTTGTGCACAGACACATCTTAAAGGAGCGGTGGTAGGCCCCTGATTTCCTGTCCAGCCCTGTCTCTTTCTGACGTTCTCCTGGGGTTGAAGAGACCAATCTGATGGGGCTCAGCTCTCCAGACCACAGTCTTCTCTAGACCTTCATACATGTCATTCCACATGTGTCGGGCTCTTTGCTCTACCCATCAGCTACATCTCCTGTTGGATAAACCTCCCTCAAGAAAACCATCCGGCTCTTCAAACTCTGAGCACTAGCTCCTCAAGTAGATATTAAGGTTGATGAGGGCCAGAGATTCTACGCCTGCAGGCCTAAATTTTTGTTGAACAAATGAATGAAAAAAAAATGAACATTTCAATTATTGATTGGAAGAACTATCTTGGTAAAGGAAAATTAATTGATAATATATAATTATCCTTTAGACAACATATTTTTTGGCAAAGTAAAGGTGAAATAGAGTCAACACACACACACACACACACATACACACACGCACATACACACACGCAAGCACGCACACACGCACACACACACACGCATTACCTGTTAAAATGTTACTTGTACTCAATGTTTCAATCACATTAAGTACACACATTAATGGCCTTGAAAATTTCTTATGTGTACACAATGTGTCTTGATCGTAACTACTTTCCACTCCCAAGCCAACTACCTTTTATCCCCCATTGCATCCTCTCAACCTCCTTTTAAAAATCTCCTGAGTTCTATTAGTGCCTTCCATAAGCGCATGGGTGTGTGACCCTTCACTAGGGTTTTGACAGCCTACCAGTAGCTACACCCCTGAACAAAATAGACTTTTCCTTCCCCAACAGCCATCAATTACCCATAGTTTCTCAGCTAGGAGTGGGTTTTCATCCATGATGGAATGTTCACTGGCTTGATCTTGTGCCGATTATGTAGAGATAACACACAGCTACTGGGAGTTGATGTTCTCAATGACTATGCAAACCCACAAGGCATCATTTCCCAGCTTACCTCCCCACACACTGACTCTTACATTCTTCTGCCTACTCCCCTTTCTGCATAGAGTCTGGAGGCTTAGGTGGTGAGAGGTTGGGACAGCACCTCCTGTTATTTCACACGTGGCTCCTATGACCAGTTATGAGACTCCGTGTAACAAAAAGGTTCTCTGGTCAAGATTTACACATAGAGGAAGGTAAACTGCGGAGTCCGTTTAGGAAGAAAACAACACCATGATGGTTAATCTCCACAGTCAAATTTGACTGGATCTAAAATCAGATGGAACCATGCCTCAGCTGTGTCTACGGAGGCTATTTCCCAGAAGGCGTAACTGAGAAGGGGAGGCACAGCCAAACGGGGGCAGCGGTCATCACTGCCAGGGGCTTTGATGCATAGAGAGGGTAAATCTAGCTGAGTTCTAGCACTCACTACCCTCTGCTTCTTGACCAGAGATGGAATGCCTCACGTTCCTGCCTTCCTCACCATGGCGGCTCTTCCCTCAGACTGTGAGGTAAAACGAACCATTGTTCCTAAAATATTCTTGCCGGGTATCTTGTCACAACAATGGGAAAAGCTACTAAATGAAGTGCATGAAGACAAGCAGTTACAGAAAGTGTGGCTCTGGCCCTCGGCACGCTGTATGGCTGTGTGGGGCCACAATTCAGGCATGTGCCTTGGTCATCCATGCGAGAGCACATATTAATTACTGTCTTCATCTGCTACCTTTAACTATTAGGTAGGACAGGAGAAAACAAGGGAAAACCTGGCCATTTGGGGTATGCCCGAAGAACAAGGGAGTCCTGATCACACATGATTCATCCTGCAAATATGACAGCACATTATGCATCCACCTCCAGGCCAGCAATTCCAGGGAAGGTTCTAGACCACTGACACGGCCTTTACTGATAACATTTCCCACCCTGCAACAGACACCTCGTTACACCCACAGGCTTTCAGGGAATCCTGTTCCTTACAGCTCACCCTCATGAGAGGAGGCTAGTCACCAGAGGCCACTCCCAGGGAGTAGTGGCATTATTAAATTAAGCAGACAGGGAGTTAAGGAGGCTGGTACTGTCAACCATAAAGTTTTATGGAATATAGCTGCAACCGAGAAGTACAAAGGGACAAATGTCATAGAGGGAAGCATGGTGTCCCCAGGTGGGGGGTGGGGGAGTCGAGCCGTGCGAATAGCTGTGCGCGCTGACTCCCCGAACCGAACAACAGCCCAAGAGACAGAGCTCTCCTTCCCTACAGCGAAACTGGGAATTCTTCCAAGACTATCTTAAATAACACTTACTGCTCAATTATCTTGTGGGAAAATAGTGATTATGTAGACTCCCCAAAAAGTAACCAATTTGCCCACCTCCAGTGGAATTCAGAGTGCTTTGTTTAGTTAGTAAACAATATTTACGGGGATATAGGTCAGACAATTTCAAACCCACAATCCAGCAGCTGCTAAAAATATCTTCCCTTGGTCTGTGGGTCTCTAAGCTCTCTAGGCATTTCTGCAACAGTAAGGATTGTTACAGAGATTGTTGGTCAAGGTTCAGGTAAAACAATACGGCATCATCAAGAAGTGTTTAATGAGTGCCTATGGGATGGTCATGCTGTACAGCCTCAGGAGGCACCATTCTTATGTAAACTGTGTGTCCTGGCCCTGTGAGGTTGTGTACGGTGACAAGACTTACTGTCTTAGGGTGACTATTGCTGTGCTTAAAACAGCATGATCAAAAGCAAACGGAAGAGGAAAGGGTTTATTTTTACACTTTCATTTTGCTGTTTATCACTGCAGGAAGTCAGGACAGAAACTCAAACAGGGCAGGAACCCGGAGGCAAGAGCTCGTGCAGAGGCCATGGAGGGGCGCTGTTCACTGGCTTGCTCCTCATGGCTTGCTCAGCCTGCTTTCATATAGAACCCTGGACCACCAGCCCAGGGCTGGCACTACCCACAATGGGCTGAGCCCTCCCCATCAATCACTAATTAAGAAAATGCCCTATAGAGTTGCCTACAGCTGATCTTACAGAGGCATTTTCTCAGTTGAGGCCCCCCCCCAAAAAAAGAAGTATTTAAGACTTAAGAAGACTCAAGTATTCAAGACTTAAAGGAGACGTATAAAAAGTGTCGGAGACTTTGGTGGAAGTGTGGCCTGGGGTGCGCTAAGGTCCAGGGGCAGAGGAAATGGCGGGCGGGGGGGGGGCAGATCACATATAGACTCCTGTGTAATTAGTCTGTTTCTCTCTAAGTAAGAAGGGCTTCGGGGGTTGAGTAAAGTAGCCATGATGTGTGTGATACATTTGGGGGACCGACAGGTGCTTCCTTAAAATGATCACACTGAAGCCACGGGGAAGAAGGTTAAGGCTTCTCGCGCTCTCCTGGGTAAAAGGTGGCAGGTTCAGAGAATCCCGGCGGCGAGCACTTGGCTCCTTTAAAATAGTTGGTCAAAGTAGGGTCAGCAGGATTCCTTTAGGTTGTCTTTGAAAGAAAAACCTAAACAGAGGGAGGGATGGAGGGACAGAGGGATGGAGGGACGGAGGGACCGAGGGATGACCACAAGGTCAAGGAAAACCCTAGGAATTGGGAAGTTAAGCAGAAGGGGTGTCATCAAGACAAAGGATGCTGTCAGCAGAGCAGGGCCTTGAGATGAAGACGCTCCATAGCTGTATGTGAGACACCGAGACACGTGGAGTTTGAGTTGTCCTCTAGACCCCGAAGGGGATACCGTCCATGTGACTGGTGCCTACTCTATGTCACACCTACATTAACATTAGAAATTTCAAAGCCCACAGTGTATGAATGAGAGTACTATCCTTTTATAACTCTTGCTTATTGACAATACAGGACATCTAGGAAGTTATAAATAGATCCTTGATTCTTGCTGGTGAGTTTGCAAATGAAGGAAGTCACCTGTGAAATGTTCCTTAGGGAAAGAGAGGGCAGATAAACTTCATCTTTTAGGTTACAGCATTGCTATTTCAAATCTAATAGCCAAAGTCTTTGGTGTAAGTTAGAAGCAATGTTAGTATTTTAGCCTCATTATGTGACCACAGACTCTCCAGCTTCCAGATTGTTCCCTGAAGTGGTCAGATGGCAGAGCCGTCGAGGTCTTTCAATGTCATAGCAGAGTCTACCAACCTACATTTTTAAAGCATCTCAAGTCTGTTCTGCTTCATAAAAACCCTAGAAATTAATTTTCTTAATGGAATCAAAGAAGCCAATAGATACAAATTATTGCTTCCTCCATGAAGTTTTCCTGAAATTAAAATCAAAAGCTGAGATACTCACTATAAAGAACTATGGTGATAGAAACCCCCTCAGACATCAAAGCCCATGAGACAATACCTTTTTGCCAGGTGCTTTGGAAGCTTGCTTATTTATTTATTTATCTACTGGGTTTTTGAGACAGGGTTTCTCTGTATTGCTTTGGAGCCTGTCTTGGAACTAGCTCTTGTAGACCAGGATGGACTCAAACTCACAGAGAAGAGATCTCCCTGCCTCTGCCTCCCGAGTGCTGAGATTAAAGGCATGTGCCACCAATGCACAGCTGTTTTTGTTTGTTTGTTTTTAATCAGAGATAAACACTTGAATAGCAACAGCATTGTAAACCACATCATGGTTAATAAAGGACTCTTACATGAATTATCTGCTTTTGGCCTTTATAATTACCTATGAAGTGTTATACCTATTTCTGCTTCTGTATAAAGACACTGTGTCTTTGGTGGATTCAGGCATTTGAACACTTTGTCCCCAGCTGGTGGTTCTGTTTGGGGAAATGTGGGAGGTGTGGCCTTGTTGGAGAAAGAATGTCGCCAAGGTCAGGCTTTGAGAATGCATACTCCATTTCTCTCTGTCTTCTCTCTGATTTGGATTGGGTTCTGACCTCAGCTTTCTGCAGCTGCTGCTTGCTGCCATGTCTTCTCATAGCAACTCAACCATCAGGAACTCTAAGGTCAAGGAGACTCTTCTTTCGTTAGGTCACCATATTTTACCACAGCAACAGGTACAGAGTCTCAGTGGCAGCAGAATCTGGTCCACTTGTGGGTCCTTGCCTTACAGACCCACAATTCCATAGTGCTGGCTCAGCTCCACCTAGAACTCCTCCAGACAAGAGCTCAATACTTACTCATCATATGGAACCTGAAAACGTCCACAACTACCTCCTATCCATGTCACTTAGTGCTTCCCACACCCATGCTCTGATGGAGGGGAATGTTTGAGATGCTTGGGTGCCAGGAAGGCATGTGTATCAAAAGTCTATGCTTGTAAATAAACTTTGTTCTGGAGCAAGCACTTGATATTATCACAAGGAATTTCTGATGTGATGTCTTGGGAGCATGGAAGATTTCCCATAGATCCAAGCATTCTGGAACAGCAGGTATCTTTCATGTGAAAGTCACAAATGTGGTGTGTGTGTGTGTGTGTGTGTGTGTGTGTGTGTGTGTGTGTAAACACCACAAACTCAAGTCCAGAATGGATGATGGCAGAAACAAGTTAGAGCAACGGATAGTTAACACACATAGCCTTTGATGTCTGCTACAAAACTGAACATTCCTCACTTCTATAGGACTTTGTATTTAAATTTCTCCTACAGAGACTTTTGTTGTGGGACTATCACACTTACAGTAAATAAAGGACTTTACTAAAACTTCTCTCAACCAAAAAGTTAAAACAATAACATGTGCCCATATATAGATGCAGTGTATTTTTTTTCCTTTTTGCTGTAATATTCATTCATAGTTCTTCTCTCCTGTATAAGGAAGTAGAACACACCAGCCCTTGGCAAAACAAGAAAGTACATTTCCATGACTGGAAATACCCCTCATTCTTAGTCTTCGTCTCACAAGTGATTTCAGGTACAATGATTTTGAGTCATATAACGAACTCAGATTGTTCCTGGGACAAGCCTTCAGATTACACAAACAGAAAGAGCACATATCACCACTAGTTCCAGGAAACTATCTTAAACATGTCTCGGGCCCTCGTAGATTGTTTGTGATAAAGATTACATCATCGTGTTGAACATCCGGTGTATGAGATTCAGGCTGCAGGCGGGCTGACCCTCCTCTGCCTACGCCGAAGGGAGAGCACACCAGGCTTTACTCTTAGCCAGAGGGCTGTACAGCAGCTCTGCTTGGGAGGTCAGCTTGCTTTTAAAACTGTGCAGTTCACAGAAGACTGTGGAAAATGCTCAGTAAGTAATAGAGATGTCACCAATACTACTGAAGTAGAAGTCTAGGGTGTAATAAAAACCCTAATAAATAAAACTATGAAAATAGCCAAGTTTGCTTCATTAAAATCTAGTAGATCTTGAAGTGAAACATGCCTATATTCTTAACACGAGACGCATAGGATAATTCAAACTGCAGCCTAAAATAATAGTGTGATTAAAGAACACTACAACTAGAGCCTTGGATGCGTTAGAAGAAAAGGGTAGAGATACGGAGTCAAGAATAGAAGACACTGTAAGGGTCAAAGTAAGCAAAGGGCAAGGAGGGCAAACCTACTGCAGAGTAAACATTAAGACAGCAGTGAACTCAAAGGACCCATGAGTGTGTGTGCATGTGTGTATGTGCACATGTGTGTGAGTGTGTGCATGTGTGTATGTGCACATGTGTGTGTGTGAGTGTGTGATGAACTGACTCAACAGCAAACACAATTTATTAAAAGAATTCCTAGCAAAAGTTAACTTCATTAGTATCAGAAGGAAAGTTAATGTTTAAACAGTTTTCCCCACATCTGCTGTTTCCATAATGTCTGGGCAATTGTCATAAATCAGGAGTGAGGAAGGGCACAGTGCCAATCGTCAAAACAAATAGGCGATTCCGGAGCCCAGGTTTCCCATTCTTTTCTCCCTCACGATGAAGGCAGCATGTCCTGACTGAGGACTACCTAGGGAAGGCCACTGACAGGGTGGGGCTAATGGCAAAGGCCATGAGGAAATCTTGTTCCTCCGGTGTCTTGGGCCTTGGAAAGGGAAAATGAGCTCTCTCTGTTGAGTGAACGGAGGTGGAGGCATGAACACAGGAGCCATGACAGACTTGGCATGGAAAGGGCCCTTCTCTCTTGTTCATACATTCCTATTCTGCATATAAATCTTCATCCTAGACTGCTTGGCACTCCAGAGGGCAAGCCCCATGCCGTGTTTTCTGTACCCCAGTTGGGCACAGTATCCAGTCCACAGTGCCTTGGGTAATTTTGTCTGTGGCTTAGCCTGTTCTGTTTCTTTGCTTGGCAAGACCAAGACAGTGAAAGGTTTTGCACAGGCTTGCACACCAGCTTGGCTCTCATCATTTCTGCTTTGTACCTTCATAGGGTTCACTCCCTTAGACAGGCATGAAGTGTTCCTGCTCATCTGTGTGGTGCAGTATGTCTGTGCAGGCTGATGATTACATACTGGTTGAAGGGAAGGAAGGCTGTGATTCTAAACTGAAAGTTACACTTTACCAGAAAGTTCCATACTGGTACCCAAGGCACCAACCCTGCCAATTATAGAGTAGGAGCTTGTTTCCCAATAGTTGCCATCATTTATACAAGGAATGTTACAGGAAGGCTAGCTAAAGTAGGATTTAGAATTGTCAGATGTCTCTGGTCTTGATGTCACCTGATCAACACCGGAATTTCAACATAATCCACTGATACCCATGCCTTTTAACAACATCTTGAATTCTTACAAAGAAAGAGACGATGGGGCTGACTCTCATTTTCTCAGGGTTCTACCTGTTAAGGTCCCTATCATCTCTTTGTCGTTTTAGCCTTATTCGACCTGCCACATAGCTAGTGGTTGAGTTCCTTCCCAATCCATAAGGGAATTAACATTTCTAATAACATCTATTACAGATGGTGACTTTTTCTCTTAGACATGTTCTACCCTTGAAAAGCTGATTCTGAAAACAAAACAACCTCAAACTCAGTGCCAGATTGTTCTTAGCTAGAATGTGTCTTTGCAGTAGACCACTGGTATTCATAAGCAGCTCTTCTTCAGGCCACGTATCTTAAGGTGTTCTCAAACAGTTCACCTCTTAGGCATCTCTGTGGTGAACCATTTGGAAGTAGGCCTTTCATTCAGTCATTCAACAAATGGTTATTCTCTTAAAATGTTAAGATGTGTCTTAATTATGTGTTTGTATCTATGTGCAAATATGTGCATGTGAGTACAGGTGTCAAATATCCCTGGAATTGTAATTATAAGTGTGTGATAGTCATCCAACACGGATACTGGAAAGCACAGTTGGGCTTCTGCAACAGCAGTATGCCTCTTAACTTTGGAGTCATCTCTTCAGCCCTAGCAAATAGTTATGGATTTCTTGCTTAGGTGCAGATCCAATCTTGGGTTAGCAGCCTGAAGAACTTGTCCCTAAGGTCAAAACATGGCCTGCATCACCCTCTAGCTTACTTTCTCCTCTATGGTAATGAAAGGAAACACAATAATTGGTAGGACTGGAAGTTCATGTTACAGTTTAAAAGCATCCAGAGGGTGAAGATAGGGACCTAAAGCTCCAGGCTGAGTAAACAGAGATTAAGTCCTTGTTCCACAACACAGAGGTTTGGTTACGGGGACCTGTCCACAAATAGGCATAAAATTGCAGAAGGAAGAAACTTGCCTTCCTCAACATAACTTTCAGAGTCACCTTATTTCCTTGAGGTTTTTTTTTTTTCTGTTGCTTTCCCCATTAACTTAAATGAACAATGGGTGTGTATATATCCATTATATATTCATTACATGTATACATATACATATATAGGTATATATTTTCCTCATTTTCTCAAAGGTAGACATTTTTCGCCAGGTAGTAAAGCTCTGGTTTATAAATGAAATCCTTTACATTAAAAGTCTTGGGTAAGGTCTTGGCTACTTTTATATCAGCTTGACACAAGCTAGAGTTATCTGAAAGGAGAGACCCTTAAATGAGAAAATGCCTCTGGGAGTTCTGGCTGTAGGGCATTGTATTAATTAGCTATTGATGGGGGAGGACCCAGCCCATTGTGGATGGTGCCACCCCTAGACTTGTGGTCCTGGGTTGCATAAGAAAGCAGGCTCGGCAAGCCACCTTGAGCAAGCCAGTGAGCAGCTCCCTCCATGGCCTCTGCATCTGCTCCTGCCTCCAGCTCCCTGCCCTGCCTGAATCCCTGTCCTGACTTCATGTGATAGAAGTATGATGCGGGAGTGTAAGCTGAATAAACCCTTTCCTCCCCAGTTTGCTTTTGGTCATGGCTGAAGGAGGGTATTTACGACATTGCTCTGCCCCTCTCTAGAGGGACACCAAAAATAACATTAGCTAGATGGTTACTCCAAAAGCACAAGGAAGATCAGCTCAGAGGTTAAGGAAACCAAGACAGAGACAAGCGTATTTCTGTGGGGTCTGGGTCAGCCAGAGTAAGATGGCGAGTCTGTCTAGGAACAATGTCAAAGCACTGCCCATTAACGGTTTATTCATTCAAATATATTTATACAATTATATTTTATTGAAATAGTAAGAAAGAATTGCCTTACCAGTTGCCCTGTGGGGTTTTGAGCTGCTGTACTGTATAGCCAAACTGTTCACTTGAAGGACCGGAAAATATTTTTGCTCCTGGGAGGCCAACATTGTACGCCAGACAACTTAAAATACCTATTTAAAAATTGAAAACATAGTCCATATTGACAGTTTTTTAATGTAAGCATATAACGTAATTGTTAAAGAACATGTTAAAATAAAGCAACCTTTCTTTGACCTGATTGGTAATCAAAATTCTCGTTATCCGCGTTGATAAGAAATAATAGTTACTACCTCTAACATACTTAAGTGGGCCCTGGCATGGGTCTGGACATTCAAATGCATAATTCATTGCCTCAACTTATCCTCCTGGAGATAGTTGCCAGTGGTATCTTTGCTTCACAGGAATGTTTGAGGTTCCAGGTTCTCACATTGAGTGATAAGGGAAGGCCAGGATTTGAACAAGAGACTGTATCAAGACACTTGGCTCATAAACCGTTGTACTATCTCTGAGAATTACAAAGTGACTTAAAATCTATGCATGTTTCCTCACAGCGCAAGACTCTAAGCTACTCACACACGGTGTCTGAAGGATGCCCTGTTCTTGACATGGTCTCCACATGAAATGTGTGTTAAAAACGCAGTGCTGACCAGGGAGGGAGGAAAGGCACAGCCCTGGACGTCAGCATCATTTTCTTTGTTTCTTTTTTTGTTTTCCTAAAGATTTAGGAAATGGTGCATTATCTTTTTATTCCAGTGGGAACCGCCAAAAGCACTTTTGTCTTCTGACTTCTCTTCCATAAGGGTCAATAAATGACAATCACAGAAAACAGAAGAGACTGAAGGAGACTTTTTTAAACTTCTTGTTTCTGATGGAAAGGGAGAGAAGGGTAGGGTTAAAGCCCTCTGGGACCGAAAGCCTGTGTGCTGGGAGCCCTTCCCACTGTCCCAGCCAGGCTCTTTGCATTTGAAAAGATGGTAGTGTGAAGCAAGCTGTGTGGTTTAGCCTGTGTCTTAAAGACTGGACTATTCAGGACTATTTAAACTTACTGCCACTCTCTAGGAAGGTTTCACTTTGAGGGCAGCATTAAGGCCGCGTGGTCCTCGCGGTGTTTTGGCCATCTGTAGTTGCATGTTTGAGAGGCTGGGAAAGTGGCTTGCTTTACCACTGTGCTTCTGAATTTATGGGAGGAGATTCTACAGACTGCTCCAAAGGAAACATGAAGTCACGATGACACTTTGGGAGCTGAAGCAGTCCATGTGCGTTTCTAGGTGCCAGAAATACTGTACTGGGCGTTTGTTTGTTCTAAAACGCTCAGCTCATTATTCCTGAGAAACATAGACTTGCCAGAAAGAAAAGGGCACATATTCATTTTGGGATACACCGTGATAATCTGCATGGGCCAGCATTTGGAAATTTGACCTGTAACATGTGTCTCTTCATAGGACCGCTGTTCCTTTTTACTGAGGGAACAAAATGCAAAAGGAAACACCAGCCCAAAGAAATCTCAATACCGAGAATGGCATTCAGAAAGCTAGTGTTTCTAATCAGTACTCATCTTCACCCATCACGAGAACTTAGCAAATACTGTTTGAATATCTTTCAGGGTTTATGTATACTATGTCAGCCGGTTTGTCGTCACCAGAAAGAATGCATGTGCATTTAGAGGCTTTTGTTTTACATAATGGCAATTATATGTTCTAAGAAATGTGCTGTTAGGAGCTTCTGCTCTTATGCAATCATAAAATGCACATAAACACACAAGATCACTATTATACTCTTGAGAGACACAATCTTTTGAAGTTTTTATGAAAGGTTTTTTTTTTCATACAACGTATTTTGATTATATTCTTTCCTCTCCCTCAACTCCTCCCCGTCCCCCTACCCAACCAACTTCATGTCCTCTCTCCCTTCCTCTTGAGTTCATTCACTCTACGTCATCCATTTTCTGACTAAAATGCTGCTATACTGCATATTATATATTACTATATATATGCATGCAGACATACATAATGACTGACTTACAAATAAGGAAATTGGAGTTCTATACAATCTAATGGTATAGAAAACATCTTTTAAAATGGAGGAAGTCATTTCAAACACCCCAAGGTCTTCCCGTAGCTCTGAGAAAATCCAGTCTCCTCCCAGAGCTTCACAGGTCCTTCCTGCCGGATGCTCATGTAGCCTCTGGCCTCACCCCTCTGCTTTCCTCCTTGCTCACCGGGTCCCAGACACAGCCTTTTCCTTCTGTCCTTCAACACACCCAGAACATTCCAGTCATGGCCTTTGAGACCCGCCTTACTGTCTTAGCTTTCTCCAAATTCTAGCTGTAGGTTTTGGAGATCATTAGTCGTACCGGCCTGCGTTTGAATACTCTCTGTTCTAAGGAGTTCCTTAGCCCCTGGTTTTAGTGGCAGTGCCGCCGCCGCCTTCCAGCACTACGCCACTGGGGGACTGTTACCTCCAGTTTTCTCAGGCGTCCATGTTTCTTTTCTTTTCCCCCTCCATATTGTTATTTATTTTTTTCTTCTATACTTTTTAAAATTTAAATTTGAAGCAAGCTTGCTTTACATGTCAATCCCAGTTCCCTCACCCTCCCATCCTCCCCTCTTCCCCCCACCAACCCCCATCCCATCCCCTTTCTGCTCCCCAGGCATGTGTCTAGGCTGAGAGAGTGTCCCTCTGTGTGGGATAGACTCCATAGTCCATTCGTACACTAGGGATAAATACTGATCCACTACCAGAGGCCCCATAGACGGCCCAGTCCATATTTCTTGATGTTTGCATCTGTCAACAAAAATGTAAGCTTCTTGGGAGAGCAGACCTGGCTTTTGTTTACCCATGTGTTTTCATCTCTCTCCTGCGTCCATTCCCTACGTGGTGAGCAGCACTGGGGTTGGTTACGGCTGCTTTAGACTTGGCTTCACATGGGTCTTTGGGCTTTGCTCCCAGGCCCTCCCTCGTGTTGGCATAGAAGTGGTCCTAGCTGCTTAGCCATCTCTACGACCTCAGCACCCAAGATGGTGTCTACCAAACAGAACACAGCTTAAATTAGCACATGTTTCTCGATGGAGATTCTGAATATAAAAAAACTGCGGGAGAAATAAGACAACCCAGAGTTCCATTTCTCAAATACAAGTTCCAATTCTCAAATTATTTTTTAAAAATATTTCCTCCCAGCGTTCTCCCTCTATAGTTTAAGCCATAGTATGTATCTTTCATCCACTGCATCCAAAACCACGCTGAAACCTACAGTATCTTAGCGGTCATGTGCTCGTGACTGGAAGAATTATCATTACTTATTGGAATCCAGAATAACCTTGTGTGATTGCAAAGCCCGTTACCACCGACTGACCATTAAAGAAAGTGAAACTCATGAAGGATTAATACCCTCATTGCTTATGTCCCAGTTTTTCCTCAAGTCTTGGCATGGCTCATTTTTCTCCAACGTCACTGTTTAGAAGTTCTGTTCACGTTCTCATAAAACATGCCATTCATCATCGCTGTCCCTTTACTCTACTGATCCTAAAATTCTCCTTTCCTGTTATTTAAATCATTTCTTCAAGACTCTGCTTCTTTTAATAGATATAAGCATTACCAAACACACTTATTTCCCTCCTAAAATATATTTATGTCTCAGTATCTCCACAATCTATTCACATTGGACAGAAGTTTCTCAGTTTCTGTAAACCTAATACTTGTTAGATGAAGTATCCTGTCTAATTCTGTATCAGTTTCTCCTTTATAACCCCACCATTTGTAATGATACTTTCCTATTATCTCTTTAAGACCAAATAGGTATTAAGAACTATGGAAACATATTCATAGCTGTGTTTGGCAGTAGAGTCTAGTCACATGACCTATGGAGATTTAAGCCCATCTGTGTGCACCGAAAGGGGATTCCAGTGAAGGGTTCATTTGCAGGAAGACATGGGTAGATGCACAAGAACAATTCAGGCTAAGAGAAGAATCGAGACTGGATGCGAGAGACGGTCTTGGAATCAGCCAAATTGTTTTGACAGCTATTCCTCGGATCCCAACGAGCCCATTCCTACAGGGTTATGCTCTTGTTTCAGGAGCGAAGCTGTTCCCTTTAACACATGATGGCCAATATAAGGAGCACATGCCCAGCTCTCCCTGAGTCTACATCACAGGCTGCCAATGCTCTAAGAAAATGGGACATGCTTCTGCCACACCATGGATCCTGACCATCAGCAGCTGTAGAAGCCTTCTGTGCATCAAGATTTATACCCAGGGAAAGGTCAGCAATGACCAAGGCATGGGGACACTCTTAGGGCCAGCAAACCTGTCCAGGAGAACAATGTCCAAGGTTCCAGGGGATATTCTGTTCTCACAGAGTTCAAACTCAGTGCCTAGGGACCCACACTCCCGTGGGTTATATGGCTGAACCACAGACATACTGTGCTGGTGACCATTGTTTTGCAGTTTATATTATGTCTTAGGTGCTGTAAACAAGCATACTCTGTGAATCTTAAGCAATTTAATGCTTCCTAGCAATCCAAAGGATTTGATCTTTAATAATTATAGCCAGAGATCTGGAGAAATAGCTTAGACATTAAAATTGCTTGTTATTCTTATAGAAGTCCTGGATTAAATTTCTAATATTCACACAGGGTGGTTTACAACCACCTGTAACTCCAGTTCCAGAGGATCTGAATAGCGACTTTTGAACTCTGTAGGCATGTATGTATGTATGTATGTATGTATGTATGTATGCATGCATGCATGCCTGCTCAGGCATGCACACACACAAACAAACACTATTAAAAATTTAAAAACTAAAATTTCAAAAATGTTCAAAATAAAACTTTTGAGAATGCAAATTGTAGCACAGTAACTAGATGGAATTTGACAGTGCTATTTAAGAACAGTAATTGTGAAGACTATAAGATAGAATAGAAATGATCAATAAAAATATAGTAAAATGGCTTTCAGGATAGAAGGAAAATGTTCAAAAGCCTCAGAATATTAACATAGTAAGTAACAGAACTGTGAGTAAAGTTTTTTGGCTTCTAAGTTTCTTGAAATACATTATAATATTCTTGAAATAAGTAAAGATCAGGTTATAACAAGACAGTACTTTTCCTTCCAACTTGGTACTAGTAGAATGACACGCACGGTCTGTTTTCTTCAACCTTGAGTGTCTCATCTAACCATCACATCCTTGAAAATGCCACAAATAAAACATAAAGGACAATTCCACTCCGTTGGAGTGACTTTGATTCTTAATCCTATGTATGATCTAAGAAACAGATCTCTGGAAATATGTGTCATCATATTCAAAAGGCAATGGGCATAAATGTTTTTCATATTTTAAATGCTTGTATAGCAACTCTTCAGTTCTTTGGAAGTATATGTAATATTTCCCTGTGAAAACTTAGTCATATCCACATGATGTGATTTACTCTAGTCACAACTGTCCGCCTCACAAAGCTGATGTATTTATTCACACATGTGTTTACTAAGCCAACAAACATTTATCAAATGCTTACTACATAATTCACACCACTGTTAGTATAGGTGGGCGGGTCTTTGATTATCTTTCTATTGCTGTGAAGAGAGACCATGATTAAAGTGAGTTATAAAGACAAGCAGATGAGTATGGGTTTGCAGACAGTCTCTGAGGAAGAGTCCATGACTGTCGTGGCACACAAGCAGGCTGGGGCTGGCAGTGCTGATATCCCATCCAATAAGGCCACGCCCCTTAACCCTTTCCTAAACAGTTCCACCAATAGGGCAGGGAGCATTCAGCTCTTTGAGCTATTCTCATTCAAACCACCACAGATGAAGAGAGTGAAACACGC
This sequence comes from Phodopus roborovskii, assembly GCF_943737965.1. Taxonomy (NCBI): domain Eukaryota; kingdom Metazoa; phylum Chordata; class Mammalia; order Rodentia; family Cricetidae; genus Phodopus; species Phodopus roborovskii. The sequence goes on from NW_026126415.1 coordinate 2,520,908, forward strand.
CTTCTCTTTTCTAAGTTACTCACAGGAAGGGTGTGTCCTGGTCATTGCAACCCCAAAGCTCTGAAAAACATCTGCAACTTCCACCAACCCAGACTCTCGGGAGTGCAGACCCGGAACCCGGGCTCCACCTTCTTGAAATGGTGGTTTCCTGTGCCCACGGAGATGGAGATCTGGGTTCTGTAGCTTACATACTGTGGGTCCCTCTCTAAAGGAGACCTTTCTCCTCCTCACATACCAGCATACCTCTGCAGGAAAGGACTAGTGTGACTCTGAGAACTCAGGGTTCAGCTCTGCTTGCTCATCTGTGCCACATCCTATAACTCAGAGGATTGTGAGCCACAAGTGCCGGGAGGGAGAAGGAGACACACCTGCTGTGCTGCAGGGGTAAATGTTCCTTAGCTTCTCACAGGCTCATATCTTTAATCTCTGAGAACACAGGCGCACCTAAGACTCCTTCCATGTACAGAAATTTTACTAATATACTTTCTCATAATACAAAGTAATTGGAGATGCTTCCTTTATATGAATTTCTCATTTTACATTTTGAGGCACTTAGATGATTGTCTCCTCACTTAAATGATTACATTTATTTCAAAGCTTTTTTTTTAGAAGCAAGGTTTTGAAAATGTTTATAGAACATCTCATTGATTTTAGATATTTTGATGGTTAGTGTTAATTATCAACTTGACAGGATGTGGACTGACTTAGGAGGGAAGAAGAAGATTGTTTATTTCCTGGGCATGCCTGTGGGGACTGTCTTGATTGGGTTAATATGGGGTATTGCCCCTGGAGCTGGAGTGAAAGGTGATCTTGAACCTTGAGACAGATATTGGTAACTGAATTCTCGTCCTCTGCAAGGGCAGAACATGGTCCTAACCATGGACTCCTCCCTGCTCCGGTTTTCTAGAATACTCTTAATGTTCTTTGTGTTATTCAATATAATGACTAACTTAAGCTGAGTCAGCACAACTCCGCATTTGCATCCAAGTTGTAATAATGTTTAGAAATGATGGTATTAGGAAGCAATTAATATTGACATTTGAAATGGGACTCTTTGTTCAAATAAACAAAAATCTCAGGGCTTTATTTTATTTTTTTTAAATATTGGTACCTAGTTCCATTATCAAAACCAAACCCATCTCATATACTTGATAAATAAATCAATCTGAGTGAATGCTGAGTACTTCTCAAGTACATTGAAAAGCATCATTAAGAGTGTGCAGTTGCAGAATGTTTTCCTACCCTAGAGAACCCCCAGATCATTCTTGAACTTCCAAATGGGGTTCTGAGCCTGTGGTTCCCTGCTCCAGGGCATGGGACAGAAGGAAAGCCAGGCAGATATCAACATCCTAAATTTGTAACAATAATTTATCTATAAATAACCCTTTATCGTTCAAGCACTCTAAAAAGCTGTTCCGTTATGTTTTCATCATGTTTTGCTTACAGTTTTTTTTATATAATTATTCAGTGATAACAACTACAGCTAGCTATGCTTGCACTTGCAATTTCTGCTCTTTAACTTTGCTATCCAAACACACGAGTCTGTGTTCTCAGCCTTGGAGACCCCAACTTCAAGATCTGAGGAGGTCTCCTTCCAAGATTCTCCCTTCTCCTGGTTTTCCCGCTCTCAGATTTCCTTTCTTGCTCATCTCTCCTGTATGTATGCACAATCACTGTTTTCAATCTTAAAGTTATTTTAAACATTGTATGTCTTACATGATTTCGCCATGCTTAAGGAATACTCACTACTCTTACAGAGGACCCAAGTTCGGTTCCCAGCATCCATGATACCCGCCTGCATCTACAGTTCCAGGGGATCCGAGTGCCCTTTCTGACTTCTGAGGATGCCTGCATGTACATCATACACACGGACTCACCGAGGCAGGCACATAGACACAAGTAAAAACTATCAAATGTTAAATGCTACAACAAATTGCTATTTGATGGGGGAGTCATATACCATAAGCAGGAACTGTCTTTGCCTGGGAAGCTTCTGGATAAATTGCTGAGAAGATAAAAGTTGTAGGACAGAGACAATGGAGGCAGGGCTGCTGGAGAGACTTCCACAAGGTCTGTGAAGCTTGCCCAACACAAGGGTGTGGAAGGAAGGAAAGAAAAGGCAATGATAGACCGGCATGAATCTTTGTAGGAAAAGGGATGTCACATATGGTAGTTTAGTCTGTGTCCATGCCATTGGTCTGCCTTTTGTCTTATCTGGCTACAATAGAGAGTCAGGAGTGGAGGTAAACTGAGTCAAGATTCCAGTCAACATGGAGGAACTCGCAGAGGATCGGTGTTGGAGGAGACAGCCTGGCTGGGCTTCTTGTCCTTATGTTTACATTACAGCAGACATATTGGGTTCCTGCGGCTACTGCAGAAGCCAGTGTCTTCAAACTACAGAATCATGTAGGCCCCAAATCTCACCTATTATCCACCCACCACAGTCACGAATTTATCATCCAAATCATGTATGAGTGATGTTTGAGTATTACACCGCGGAACAAAATTTCTCTTCATCCCTGGGCTTCCAAACTTACCAAATAAATGATCTACGTCCAACATATAATATGGGGCAGATGTAGGGAAGTCGATCCCATCCCAAAATGCAGAAATCATAGTGAAGGAGTCACCAGTCTCAAATCGTCTGACATGAGAAGAGTTTTCATTAGCTCTGACAATAACTCTGTCATTCTCCTGTGAACTATTGGCACCACAGGCCTTCCTACCCATAGCAGTGGTCTTAGGTCCTTAGAAACTTTAAACTCACAATACACGCCACAGGGATCTGTTCCAATAGGTAGATACTGTTAGCCTATCTTCCCTTGTAACCTCCTCTGTGCTGGATTTTTCTGGGTCATCAAGGGTGATAAGTCCCAGTTTTTATTCAGTTGCCTCTTCTTTTAACAGTTTCTAGGTTAGCAAGGAAAAGATAGGCTTTGCCTTCAGCATTATATCTGGAAGTTGGCTCAGCTAAACGACCCAAGTTTAAGCTTCACGACTGTGTTTTCTGGCAATGCATAGGCAAACTTAGATCTCATTTTCTGCCACAATACAAAGGAAGCCACATTTCCTCCAGTTTCCAATAAGGATGCACCATAGTTCCTTCCGAGCCTGGAGGCAGTTTGAGCATCTGTGTTTATTACATCCTCCTATGGGCTGCCTACAGCCCGATCTTATGCAGGCATTTTCACAATTGAGATTCCGTCTTCTCAGATGACTCTAGCGTGTGCCCAATCAGCATAAACCTAGTCAGTACAGCAGTAGATATAGGCTCGAGGGACTTATTTTTGAGGGGCTCACCGTTCAACTGAATAAAATGGGTATGGGAAGAATGTAGTACCTTCGTTCTCCCCCCCCCCAGGGTTGGGCTTACATTGGATTACATTGGTAGATAATTAATTTGTCCCCTCAGGACAAAGGATAGGTTTGCAAACCCTTGCAGTGAAAAGGCAAGTCCACAAATTCACTCCCTCTTTCCTGTAGGACAGTGTACCCCACAGGCAGATGCTCACCCAGCCTTTTCATACAAACACTCAAGACTAGCTGGGGTATATCAAGGGGAGCCTAGGTCAGGCTCCTCGTGCTATTTGCTAAGCTGTGAGTAACGTCTTTCTCTGCTTCACAAATACAGTGAATGCATAGGTCATGTGTTGGGCAATTAAATAAAGGGAATAGCATCACTGTCATGATCAGAAATAAACATCTAAATATATTATGTAGACTCAGGGAATGCTGTGAGCTCCCCTCAAAAGTCCTGCATTGATGCTGGAGTTGCCAGTGTGAGTGAGTGCAGTTAGAGATGGGGTCTATCAGGAAGTTACTCAAATTGAATGAGGCCAGAACTCTAATCCAACATGGCCAGTGTCGTCCCAAGAAGAGGAAGCAACATCAGGGCTCGCTCTCTCTGCGTCTCTTCCTCTCTTGGAGCGCGTGCATGTGCGCATACACACACACACACACACACACACACACACTCAAAGGAAGCACCATGCAAAGACAAAATAAGAGATGGCCATTTGCAAGCATCCTACCCATTTCACCCATTTCAGTGTTTGTCCCCAAAGCATTTAGAATGCAAGCCTCCATCACCATTAAAGAATAAGTTTGTGTTAGTTAAGGTATTTTGTCCTCAGGCTCTGTCATGCAGTGCTAGAAGATTAGACAAGGGGAAGCCTGATTTTATCAGAAAATTTCAGTTTACGGCTCCAGGTTTCAGAGATTCTGTCCATATAGGCACATATATAGATACAAAGAAAGAGATATATTCCAGATGTTTCACAAAATGTTCATATTTTTATGGAAAATTCAGAGTGGTGTGTGTGTGTTGTGCACGCGCACACGTGTATATGCGTGTGTGTGCGTGTGTGCATGCACATGTGTGTGTGTGCCTGCATGTGTCTGCATGCATGTGTGTGTATGCATGTGCGTGCGTGTATGTGTGTGTGCATGCACGTGTGTAGGGGAGTGAGTGGTAAGCAGGGAAGGAAAAAGAAATAAAAGAAGCTGCATCAAGACCTGGAGGATGGCTGCAGGCACTCAGGTCATTTCAAGGCCTTTTAAATGTTCACAGTTCAATCCTGAAAGGAAGCACCATCTCAAAACTCCCACTGCAATTGTTTCTTGCATCCATTTACTGTGACTTGGTGCCGCCCAGCAACTCAATAGATTGTCTTCATTTTGAAAAGGATGCAGGAGGGTGAGTTGCATTTGGCGGGCTTGCTGTCTCCCGACAGTGAGCTGGAGACAGTGAAATGATTGTGCTGGCCCAGGAGTTTCTGGGAGAACTCCCTGAAATCGCTCCACTGAAGTGATGGTCTACCCTTTACTTCCTCCGCGATGCCTTCCGCGTTAGAGAGAAGCCCCTTTCCTGTCTGGCCTTCCCACTATTCTACTCCACCTCAGGTAGCTGGCAAGTCAGGGCCTGTTCTCTGGTGTGCTCATTATGAAGGGGATGTCACACACCTTCAGGCAGTCTATGAGGGGGAAATCATAATTAAAACGAGCACTGCTTGTTACATCTCGGCCCACAGGGAGCTTTACTAGAAAGTCTTTTCAGAAATAATTTTTCATACGATATACTCTGACCACACTTTCAAATTCCCCTGAGATCCTCCTACCTTGTCCCCCACCCCATCCCACACCCCACATTTCTCTACAGCCTTTTAAATTGTCTTTGTTTTTCAGATTATACTACAATTTCTCTCTTCCCTTTCCTGCAAACCCTCCTACGTGTCCCTCCCCTTCTCCTTCAAATTCGTGTCCTCTGTTTCCCACTAATTGTTATTATATGCGTGAGTGCGTGAGTGTGTGTATGTGTGTGTGTGTGTGTGTGTGTGTGTGTGTGTGTAGGAGGATCTGTCTGTCTGTCTGTCTATTCTGTTCGGCCTGTGTAATGTTGCCTGTGTGTATGTTTGCATGTTTTCATTGCTGACGCTTTGGCACTGGATGACCCAGTCCCGTGTTCTTCCCTGAAGAGGTCCACCTCTTCCTCTTCCAGCTCTCCTCAGGTGCCTGTAGTTCCCGGTGTAGAGCTGAAGCCTCATGGACTTTCTCCATTCATCTGCACATGCCTGTTGGTATCTTCCCTGTTGAGATCCCATTTCTCATGGTCTTCCCTGGTCATCTGAGTCTTTCTTCACACACCTTTTTAGTATCTCTTTGCTAAGTCCATGTTCCTCTGCAATTGCGTCTCATGAAGTAGCTTGCTTCACAGCTACATGCCCGGTTCCCCCTCTACCCCTACACAGTGCTTCTCAACACTTTAATTCACTTCCTCAAGTTGTGGTGAGCCCCCAACCATAAAATTATTTTTGTGCTACTTTGTAATTAATTCTGTACTATTATGAATCTACAGGAAATATTTATGTTAAACAATGGTCTTAGGTGACTCCTGTGAAAAGGTCGTCCGATGCCCCAAGGGGTCAAAATGCACAGTTTGAGAACCACTGTTTTAGAACCTCTTTTCCAACACACCTAAAGCTTATGTAGCTGACACCCCAACTCTCCTGCACATCTGACCTCAATCTGTCCCCTTGCTCGCTGTGAGCTTTTTCCCAGAGGGCCCTGTGTTTATTACTCTTACTGCTTCCCAGCTACTCTTACCCATCAAGCTCTCAGAGAGTCTCCTCTGTCTGTCTGTGGTAGACAGACTGCAGTGCCCCCCCCCGTGATCCCCAGACAGACTGCAGCGTCCCCCCCTCCCCCCACCGTGATCCCCAGACAGACTGCAGCGCCCCCCCCCCCCCCCCCCCCCCCCCCCCCCCCCACCGTGATCCCCAGACAGACTGCAGCGCCCACCCCTCCGTGATCCCCAGACAGACTGCAGCGTCCCCCCATCCCCAGATAGACAGCAGCTTCCCCCCCCGTGATCCCCAGACAGACTGCAGTGTCTCCCCCCATCCCCAGACAGATTGCAGCGTCCCCCCAGTGATCCCCAGACAGACTGCAGCGTCTACGTCCCCCACCCCCACCCCGTGATCCCCATCATCTCCTGACATGCATGCCTTTAGGTGAAAGTAGGATCCTTCGCTTTATATAACACATGTGAAGATTAAAAGCAAAGGCAGAAGCAAAGGTCATGGTTAATACCGACCACCGATGCGAAGAGCGGAAACACAACCCTCTCTCATCTCAGCCAGTGAAGCCGGGTCCCCACTCTGGACCCTCACAAACTCAGAAAAATGCATACTATTTCACATCAGCACAAGTGTGGCAATTTGTCATGCCATAATAAATAACTGATACGGACTCTATACACAACAACATATTGTCCCATTTCCGCCTAGCACTCTGCCTTCTTCCTTATGTTTTTAAAGTTTATTTATTTATTCATAATAAAATATAATTGCCATGTCATATGCCTTATATCCTCTGCCTGACCCATTTAAACGTGTAAGGGGCAACACAGTGTTTTTGCTCTGGTTGCAGCTCCAAAAATTTGATGAAGCGGAAGTTCTTCAAAGAAATAAAATAATTGTACTAGACAAAACATTTATTTGGAGTGAGAATTTCAACCCCAGGAGCACTTTTTTTAAAAAATGGCAGTAAAATACTGATTCCCCAAACATATCTACAGTAATCTTTTATAACAGTTTGTGGCTGTATATTTTTATCACCTCTCCAAATGACTGTTTTTTATAAAATAATTCTCTACAGGTAACATCATGATTCATTTCTTTCTTTTAGCATGGTGACGTTATACCAGTTAAGTATATCTATCCACTTCCTCTGTACATTTTATTTTTAATGTTATGTAAATGTCTGGGGCTGCCTTCCAATCATAAAGGAGTTAGGATATTTCAAGGCACTTTAACTTTTCTTTTATGGGAATTAATCCAGAACTCTGGATTACAAAACTTAATAGTTAGGTTGTCTTTGTTATTGAACTATGTTGGAAGACAGACAATAGTCTTAACTTTTCATATTTAATAAAAACATCAGGGTATGTGTGTGGTAGGGTCCATGCAGAGATATCCCTAAAACTTAATCTCTACATATTATATACTGAGTCTGCTTTGTCCATAAGAGTAGGGACCATGTTTACTTTATTAGCTGCCGTATGGTGTAATACTCACAGTAGAGACTATCAGCAGTAATTGTTGAATGAACAAAAAACAATTAACCAGTTAACTTCTAAACAATGAATTGCTTCTATAATAGTGGATGGGCAACAAAGATCTGATTAATAGGGAAATGAATCAGCGTCTGGCTGATTCAAAGCAAGGGCTTGGAGTGTAGGGTGCTGAGCTGACTTGTTGATGGATGGATTAGTAGTTATATTAATGACCACATGCTATATACTATTCTGTATATGTAAAATTTATAAACACATGCATTAAAAGTATATGCTGTGAGTGAATTCTTATGTTCATGCTAGCATACAGTTTTCTATTTAGAATTCTATAGAACTCACTTTTCTTCTTACGTAGTTGCTGGAAAACCTTAGGAAGATTGTTCACATTTGATGGTGCCAGGGTAGCAGAATTATGACAAAGGCAAAAGTTAATTATTTTTTAAATGTAAAGTATCCATTAATGCTATCTAAGAGCTTGGCCTGAGCAGCCTTGTGATCTAGCTTCTCAGTTTATGACAGCTGCTGCTTTCTCTCCATAAAATAGGTCAATATGTGTTGCTCCTCCAATACATTGGATAATGCATGAGACACTCTCAACAAAGTGCCCAACCTGTGATGGGCATGCAGGAAAGCCTGCTTCGTTCTGTTTTTACCCTTATCACCATTGTGTTTGCCGCAGACTAGCACGCTTCTTGGGAACTTTCATAAATGGGACCACTTCATAGGACACACCTACTTTCGCCACAGATGAACAGCACATCCTGAACAATTCCCATTTAATTTTCTAAAACTGCTGTATCACGACTAGTCAGGTGACAGATGGCTGCATTTTACACACAGACACACAGAAAAAGCACACCACGAAAACCAAGAAAACAGTATCAGTCCTTGGACCCTCCCAGGAAGGCCACACTGACAGGAAGTGGGTGCCACAGACCCTACTATGGAATTAACTAACAGTCTTCAACTCAGAGTGCAGCTAAACATTACCCAGAACATAGGTGGTTACTGGAAATGGTCATAGGATGCAATAAGCTCTTACACACACACACACACACACACACACACACACAGAGGAAATCTGGTTTTAGTAGTATTATCTTCAGTATGAACAGGATCACAATGCAGGAGGTACCTTCTCCCCGCAGAAACAGCCAGGTTTGAATTCGCAAAAATGAGCACATGGCATGCGCAGCTAAGCTCGGTAATGTTTGGCTTACAGATACAGACACACAGAAAAGGTCAAATGCGGAAAATAATACCTTCAGCTTCTCGTGACTGCGGCAGCGTAACCCCGCCCTTGGCATCCTCGGGGAAAGAAAAATGCATCGGGGGAGTGGAAGGCCCACCAGTCACCTTAGCACTGTTCCCCAGTGCCTGACACTCAATGGCATTATGATAGGCATGCTGTTATTTTACTGTTCCCCTAAGTAAATAAATGATAATAAAGTAAATCCATTCAGTCTATGGATTTACAATAACAAAAAATCGTTCTCTCCTTTGTAATAATTGCACTTAATTATCCTTGTGAACCAACAAAGTAGAATATAATTTGCTTAAGATCTACCTTAAGCCACCTAGAGGAGTGATGGCATGTTACCCACTCTCCACACCTTCAGTTCTCTATGGCTACCAGCAGGAAATGCTCTCAACACAGGTTGCTTTCTCCAGTGGTTTTCACTAAGAGGACATCCCAGGAAAGGAGGATTATCAAACCCCAGATGTCAGCAATGTTGATGTCTGAACTGTACTCTAAACAGTGAGAGGTCTGGTAAGCAACATTAAGTTGTTTAACTTTCCGTGACCGAATATTTTGATACCTTTCCATCACGAGGCAGAATCTCATTCTCCTCCCCCTGATGTGAAGAGCGACTTGCTCATTGTTTGCATGAGGAGATGCAATGATGTGACTTCTACTTCAAGAATAGAGCAGCCATGGATTTCTCCCAGCATCTCTTCACAGTTTTGGTTTTGTTAAATTATATGCATAGGGCACGCCTCTGTGTAGGTTTGTACACAACAGTGCAGGTGTCCTTTGAAGATGTGCCAAGTCTCCTTGGATCTGGAGTTAACTGTGGTTGTGAGCCTGTGAGCTAGCCTACATGGTGGTTCAGAGCAGAACTCGGGTCCTCTCCATGAGCAGAATGTGCTTGACACCACCAAACCATGTCTTACAACTCTTTTCCCAGTATCTTTTTGAGATTCTTGCCTTTGGAGCCCAAGTCACCACACAGGATGTTGGGTTGTGCAGCAGGTGCCTTGCTACAGAGACTAAAGGGTGCTCCACAGAGAGGGATTGCTGCTTGCCCTCTGACAGCAGAAAATGGCCAGAATACCCAGCCAGGACACTCCTGAAAATCCCAATATAAGAAACTACAAGACATAGTAAATGATGGTCAAGGCACTGGCTTAGGGTGACTGCAGAGTAATAGCTAACCCGTGCAATCTACAGACTGTGGGTCATAGTGAATTGCCATGGCGGCAAACAGTGTCTTCCTTCCCTTCTTGAAGTTTCTGACACACGAAAGTGCCAAATATCCTCAAGTGAAAAATGCTGGAACGGTGTGTTTAACAACAGCAAAGACCTAAGAAAGGTTTCCAAGGAACTATTCAAAGCGTGATCAAAAGGCATCTTGAAAACACATACATAGCACTGCAGTTTGGAATACCCTGTGCTAATCACTTCAAATTCCAGGTACAGCAAGGGTGTGCTGAACTAGATAAGCTCTTGAGGTTTCTTCTGGATCTACATCAGAGGGCTCTAACCCTAAACTTTTTGGCCTGAATCTATAGATTTTTTTTCCACAAGATAGATATTTTGAAGTCATAACTTGAAAGCAGTGATTCCTTGTGAATAAAGAGGATTAGTATATCAATTTATAACTGACAAATTACAGAAAGTAAATGAAAAATACAATGTTGGTGAAGTTGATAGATTTCTACATTGCAGATAGCTATTTATGTGTAACACACACACACACACACACACACACACACACACACACAGCATCTGTGGCATTGCAATGCTGCTTTGGGAAGTCATCCAGAAGGAAATAGGATTTAAAAGAATCTTCTTGTGTAGATTATTATATACAGCAGGGGTGAGGGAAATCCCACAGGATGCAACCTAAATATCCAACAATGGTACAATAGCTAACCAGGAGAAGGAAGGATACATTGATTCATGCCCAAAGGAAGACCTCTTAACCTACAGATTTTCTCCATATGGCTCTTTCACATTAAGCAGCACTCAACAGAACTTCAGCATTGCCTGAGGAGGCAGTTCTAAAACAACAAAGCCAGCTAAAAGCCAAAAGTACTTACATGCATGCACATATAAATACACATATACATATATACACATACATACATATATATACATACATATATACACACATACATACATATACATACATACATATACATGCATACATAATGAAACGAATAGTGACTAGAACATGAATACTTGTGCATCTGCTCTAATAAGAGAGTAATCTTGGAACACAGTATGCTTGTCTGTGGTGAACGAGCGGACGGTAGGATGAACTCCATTCAGCAAGTGCTGCTAAGGGTATTGGTTGTCTGTATATGAAAACATGAGCTTTGACTTCTCATTCTCTGTTATATTTTTGGTTGTGACCCTAGCCTTTATTAGCTGAGCCATCTCTCTAGCCTGACTTCTGTGTAACGTTTACTGTTTTTCCGCCCGCCGCCTGGTATTGTCCTGCCGCCGCACCGCCAGCCCCAAATACTACACAGAGACTCTGTATTTGATACAATACTGTTGGCCTGGTTACTTGTTTCTTATCGGCTAGCTCTGCCTTTAATTATTAACCCATTTCTGCTGATCTATGTATCTTCACATGGCCTTCTCTTACCGGGGAGGTGGCTGGCGTCCAGCTCTCTCCAGACTCTCCATCTTGACTCTTTCTGGCGTGACTAGGACAGGAGAGGATCGGGTTGAATTTCCTGGTGTTCATCTGTCTAGGTTGTAAGTTATTTCTCCCTGAATAAACATCTATTCGGCCTATTTGTTTATCCTGATCCTTATTTACCGCAATACTTCTGCCTCTCTCATTCACAAAAATCCACTGCAGGAAAATGTAGGTCTGCATGAAATACAAGATAAATACTGTTTTAAGGAATGCAGGACAGTATCTTTATGATCTTCCATAAGGAAACTTTCCTTGAAGTTATAGCTAAACGAGAATGAAAGCAATTACCACAAAAAGGTAAGTTTCACTACATTCCCATTAAGAACACCGCCAATACGCACCATTAAGAGAATGAAATCCACCAAGTGGAAGACTGTTTTTGGCTCACACATAACTGGCTGCTAAAGTGCTATAAATCAATACAGAGGTGAACAACTTTACTGTGATTCTTATGTTCATTTGTGTTCACAAACAGAGTATTAACAAGGCCAGTGACGGTGGTCACCAGGGTAAGATGCCCAGTGCCAAGCCTGGCGACTAGAATTCCACCTCCCTAACCCGCATGGCAGAAGGCGGGAGCTGACTCCTGTAAGTCATCCTCTGATCTCCGCACGTGTGCTAATGCATGCATTCCTCCTCCTCTCCTACTAAATGAATAAATGCAAACGTAATTTTAAAAATAATTAACAAAAAATAATTGGTACAGAGGAGGGAGGGGGAAGGCTTGTCTTCTCAGAGCTTATAGTCGATCAGAACAAAGCAGTGTTCGGAACAGCGTGTGACAGCTGCTGGAAGGGTCCACCTGAAAAGGGACACTAAGTTGCATGAAGGATGGGTTTGCTTCCTGAGGCACACATACTTCAGTGAAACAGAATCAAATGGTTTGCAAAACAGGAGTTGATAGCTCGAGTACATCTGACCAAAGGCTAATGGCATCATAAGGCCTTAACCCTCTTCCAAACAATAACCAGAAATAACATTGCAATAAGGCTGTTACAGCCTGACTATTTGGGTGCCAACATTAAACATTGTTGTAATAAAGGAATTTCTTAATTACTATATGTTCATAGATCATTTTCGACTCTGTATTTTCATTAGGACCATATATTATGTTTTCATACTAGAAGAAAAAGTAAAGATCGTATAAGAGTCTTATAATTTCCAGACCAAGCTTCCCTTTTGTTTCCCCCTCTGAATAACATTAACAGACACACAGAAAACCAGATCAGTTAATATGATATAACTGCTTCATGCACCCAGTGCTCACAGTGAGATTTAGAAAGGGTCACAAAATCCAAGACAGTCCTCACTCAAGCACCAAAGAAGCTGTGGGCTAAGGGAACTGACTGCCACTGGGGAACAATTCGGAATAGAGCTGTCTGGCTGCTCTGGCCAGAATCTGGCTTGTATTCTGTCTGTGCAGCCACATGGTTTCCATGGAAATGAACTCAGGCCTGCATAAAGACAAAGGCCACCTTTCGATGAATGACAGCTGCCAGTGTCCAGGGTGGCCCCTGGAGCAGCGGCTTTCCCATGCTTTTTAACAAACAATGAAATAATCTCAGGCACTGTCAATGCAGCCTCTAATATGCTTTCATTTGCCCTGGTCTGTTTAAACATTAACCTCATTTTTATACAGAACACTTCTTACCGAAGACTGTCTCTATTCACTTTAGAATGATAAAAGCAAGAATCACAGTTGTAGGTTTAGAGCAGAGAATGATAAGGGAGTAGTCCTTGTCTACAATTCAGGGTTCTTCTAACTCTTGGGCAATGCAAACAGACAAATCTTCAAGAGAAGCTACAATATGTTTAAAATTATTGGCTGCCACAGTATTCTGCAAGCTGAAAAGGCTAGAAAAAGTCTGAAGTTTAAGTTTGTACAGCTTAGTGAATGTAACTTTTCTGTGCGTGAATCAGCAAGCCTAGACTGGACAAAAACAGAATACATGCAATTTGCAGTAATTATAACTCTAATAATGTTAAGAATGGAGGGAAGGAGATGGCTCGGTGGATAAAGTTCCTGCTTTGTAAGTATGAGGCTCTAATTTGGGCTTCCTATGTAAAGGGAGCTGGCCATGGCATTGGACATCTATAACCCCAAGGGGAGGTCAGAGACAGGTGGATCCTGGATCCAGGAAAGATGCTGGCTAGCCAGTATAGATGTAACAGCAAGCTCCAGATTCAGCAGAGACCTTGTTTCAATAGATAGATAGATTAGACAGACAGCAACTGCAGAGGACATCTGGCTCCTACACATGCATGCACGGGCAAGCACACACATAATTGTGCATGGACAGATATATATAAAACACGTACACATAAAATTACAAAGCAATACCAGGTTTCTCCTCTCTCGTTTCTCACTTTTAAGATTCTTTCCATACACACTAAAGCTGTTCCCCCTCACTCTTGACTGATATCCACAGATGCCTCAACCAATTTAGGGAAGATTATATGTGCATCATGAAGGATTATGATTAGAAAATCTGAGATCCAACTATCATGAGTCACATGCAAATGCTTCCATCTTTGTTTAGATTCTCCCCTCTGCCAAGGGTTCCTTGTTGTGTGACCTCTTACACTTATTGCTCACTTTTACTTACTCACCCCATGGAGGCAATCCAAGCAGCCACACCCACTAACTTCTGCAAAGCTGTCTTGTTGACCAACAATGCCTTCTCCAAGAACGTCCGTGGTGCTTCACTTTCTACAGACTTCTTGCTAAGTTTCCAGTTGTCATTTTCTCTCACCCCAATACCGCTTGTTGCTCACATGACCCTCTAAAGTAGGGCCCAAGTTCTGGCTAACGAACGCTCCTTCTTTCTTTGCCTGACTCATCAACACAATGTTTTCGGTTGTCTCCAGACTTGATGCCTCCCGTCTCTTTCCTTATCTCACCCAGCGCCTGCTAACTGGAGGGTACCCCTGGATGTCTCTAGCTCGACCTCTCCACTTTGATCACCTGTTTCCTATAACTTGCCTCTTTTAACACTGCTCACCTCAATACATGGCTGGACATTGTGTTGCATATCATGAATCCATATGCATCTGCTCTGTCTTTTTTCTTGTGACAGAGTTAAGTCCATCACCAAATCCTATCCCAGCGTCTCTTTCCTGACTGCTGCTCTCTGGGGGTTTCTTTTTAATCATCATCTCTCGCCTGGTGTGGTGGACTGATACTAAAACTGGTTTTCTCCTGGTCATGCGTGGCATCTTCTACCTGGCCTCTGTCCCTTGTCCTCCTTCTGGTCACTAGAGTGCTCTGGCAGTGAGCAAATCTGAGCACATCACTTTCTTGTTCAGGTACCTTCAAAGTCTACCCCCCCCATGCTCTAGATAAGACTCTGGCTCCGCCATAGTTGAACAGCCTGAAGGCCAGATGACCCCTGACCTCTCACCTTTTCCTTCTCTGAGCTTGTATTCTCTGCTTCGTGATCTGTTTCCATAGTGTCGGGTTCCTCTCTGACCTATGAGTTACGCTCAGGCCCTCCTTCTTGCTGTCTCTCAGCTATCCATGCTGCTACCTCCATCCAAAGTGATGGCCTGGACCCCATGACCCCTTAGTCCCCCATGGAGAATCTAAATGCTAATGACTTCTTCTGTTCCTATGAAGGCTTTTTCTGGAGGCTTGAACTTTTAGTGTCACAATGGTATTTCTTTCTCTAAACTCAACATTTTGTTCCATGTCACTCTTTATATGAAAATATATTTGTTATGCCATGGAAACACACAACAACTCTCAGTTATATAAAGCACAACTAAGTTTAAAATTATATAAAAAAAATTTAAAAGAAGTTGACAGGAATTTCCTTTTGAAGATTTAGAAACTCAAGGACAATGCCAGACACTGATTTTATCTTTCTGTGAGGCTACCCACAGTATATTTGGCTTCATCTTTCAAGTAACTGCCATCATTGTTGCAAGATGGCTGAAGCTTCTCTGACTCTTACATCTGAATCTGACAAAATCATATTGTCTGATTTTCCCAGAAGTCACCTGTGGGTGTCAACCTGTGGGTTGTGACCCCTTTGGGTATATTAATAAGGTTTGAAAAGCGAATATTGGGTACATATGTGGAATGCCTGTATGTACTTAAGAGTAGGATTGGGCAGTACAGAAAAAAAAAAAAAATACCAGTCAGATAGGGAAACTGCAGCCAGATGGTAGAGAATGTTTATGAATGTCAAGAAATCCTGTATTAGAAGCGGTGGGAAACAGCAAGTGTTTGAAGTAAGGATGTAGACTACTGGACCCAGAAAAGGTAGCATTGCCGGTGGCAATGAGGATGATAAACTGAAGGGACAAGAAACAAAACAGGACAGCCCGTTTCAAAGTTACAGATGCCTTGATACAAGAAGATGAGGGCTGGAAGTAGGTCTCGGCAGAAGCTGCATCCATTGGTAGGAAAAACTGGAAGAATCTGGATTGTGAGCATGAGGTTGAAAACATGAGAAACAGGTTCCCTTCCTGCTTGCATGCCACACCGCCTGTAAGCCACGGGAACTGTAAAAGGAGAGATCCTGGGAGATGGGTAGTGAATTCAGCTTAGGAAATACTGAGTCTGGCCTTTTCGTTGGGCACACTGGTGTGGACATTTGGTGTTTTGAACTCAAGAGGCGAGAGAGGCTAGAGATCCTGTCTTGGGGAAGGAGCTGGGCCCAGAGGTGCCTATAGAACGAAGAGGGAGATGAAGGGAAGAACTCTCTGCAAATACTGTTTAGCAATAGGTAGAAGATGAGCCCCCAAAGGAGGTGAGGTGAAGCTAAAGATAGGAGAGGACAGAAAGAGAGCACAGGGCATTTCATGAGGAAATAAAAAGCTAAAAGAAAGACTGTTTACCACGAGCAGAATCTATTGACTCGTTTACAGGTGAAGGAGAGTAATGTGCCAGAGAGGGAGAGAGGGCTGGCGGCTCAGAAGGGAGTTAAGAAGCAGTGTGATCCGTAACCCACATGAAGGGTCCCTCGGCCCCTGAGCCCACTGGAGAATGTGTGGATTCATTCATGTTAAGGTTACAGATAATTTCCTCTCTGGATGTGTACGTAACTTACAGATTATTCACAGATTATCTATGAGTCTTGTGATCGCTCTTTTCCACCCTGACTGCCCATGGACAATGAACAGTGATAAATATGGAACAAAACAGAGTACTTGTTCCTCTTACCCACTTGTGAGAAGGGTTATGGAAAACAAATTTGAATGTAAGCGTTACAATGAAATCCAGGATGAACTAACTTCCTTCTAACATGGTCTGTCTGTGTGCTGTGGAAAATCTAAGAGGCTGAAGCACGCATTCATGCATGCCTTTACATTTCTAACTTTTGCATATCTTTGCATCAAAATTACGCATGCCTATGATCTATAAAGAATAATCCACGTGTCTGTTTAGTGCTATCAATGTTGAAAATGTTTATATAGCTAAGGCAAAATAAAAATGTGAAGTACTGCTGGCCTACAGCTTTCAACTAAATGTCAACCTTAGATACCCAAGGCCTTGAAAATCACACTACCTGCCTACGAATCTCAACTGCCCTCTCAAATGGCAAGTTGTATTATGTGATTCCATTTAATTAAGTGAATGAAATGGAGAGAAAATGTCTTCCTTGATTATAAGTAATGAAATCAGAAGGTGGGGATAAATACCTGGAGTAGTTTTTTTTTTTTTTTTCAGAAGATGTCATATAAACCTCATCTGCTTGCTGACACTGAGTCATCCTTGTTAGCTAACTGCTGAAGAAAACCCCGGTACCTGACTTCATGCCTTTCGGCAACACATTCCACCACAGCCCTTCTCAAGGTCCCTCCCAGAACAAGCCTCAACATTTCAAGATTAGAAAATGATGAGCTTCTGGGCCCTCTCTGAATAATACCAACAATTAAAGGGAGATGAATTAAAGGGTGTTTTTAGTTCCTCTTAGGAGAGGTCCGGGTCAGACCCTCAGAATCCAGTGCAGCTGTCTTAAACTCGTAGCTAAGAGCTGATGACCCCTCAAGTCAATGTGTGTCCCTAGGACAGACCATATGTGAAGGATGGCTCACCAGGTAGCACCCTCATATCTAACAGCGCCCTGCGTCTCCTAGGGCGTTGGGGTGGAGGTATAGGATCTCTTCTCTCTGACATACAGGAAACGGAACAAGGCTATCTGGGACTGGTGTTCCTTATCCTAGAGAAAGATAGCCTCAGAGAAGCACAGTTTAGAGAATGCTTTTCCTTTGTAAAAAGAATTGAAAACTAGTGTTAGCAGTTTAAAGTCCAGAGACAATTGCGTCCTTCTCCCCTCAACTATCCTAAAAGCCATTATTTTAGGTACATGCGCGGGTGTGGATAAAGGTGGAGAGAAAGTTCTCCCGAGTGTCCCAGCAGCCCTGCTGGATTCCCCACCCTCCTCCCTCACTTAGGGCAAAGGAAGTCAGGCCATGCAGCCCAGCCGGCTCCCGTGTCCGCGAATCCCTTTGCACAGTCTAAGATGAAGAAAGCAGATAGAAGTGGCCTCAGCTTTTCTTTCTTTGAAGGACAGCATTGCCACAATAAGAGGAAGTCTGGAGGGAAGGAAGACTCCCCCAAGCCCCCTTGCCTAGTATTTAAGATGCGTTTGGCTTTCCTGCCTCCGGTAAAAAGAGACATGGGTGCTTCTTTTCTTTCCGAAGTAGGAATAGGGGGCAGTGTGCCAGACTGTGGGGTGAAAACGCTCATGAAGGTTTCCTGCAAAGCCACGCTTTGGGAGCTGCAAGCTGCAGCCCTGCGTTAGATCCAGGGTCCCTGATTCAGGGCTAGCTCAGCGCCTGCCTGCTGGGTCAATAGGAATCTGGGGGACCGCCAGACCCGAGAGTAAGAGAACATCTAGACCAAAAGAGCTTCCAAAGATGGCTTTGAAGGGGGCTGGACCAGGTGGAACGTGTCTTGATACAGGTGTGTGTGTGTGTGTGTGTGCGCGCGCGCCCCTGTCTGTCCGTCCGTCCGTCTGTCTGTCTGTCTGTCCGTCCGTCGGTCCAGCGGCTCCAGTCTGCCGGGGTCCCGAGTCCATGTGGATGCCCAAAGGCTCTGTCGCTGTCTCTCCAGCCCCAGGACCACTACGATCTCCCCAGCCTCAGCCGCACACGGGAGCTCAGACTTACCTTGAGCGAGCGCTAGCAGCCGCGGCAGAAGCGCGCCCCCTGCCTGTCCCGGCCCCATCGTGGGTCAGCTCTGGGAAATCTAAGGTGCTGTGCGGTGCACACAGTAGCCTTGGTGGAGGTCTCCCAGAAGTTAGAGGCTTTCCAGAAGCTGCCCCCAGGACTTCTCTCCCGGTCTGGATGAGAGCAAAGGAAAAGTTGCTCGCAGCTTCTGAGCTAGGACCCGCCCCTGCCCGCCCCTCCAGCTTGGGCAAACTCCGGATCTGCCCTGCCACGCCCCCACGGAGCCCAGCCCTGCAGCGGCCCGCCCGGGGCTCCACGGCTAGCCACGATCCCGCGACGCCCACTCAGCCCACGCATGATTCAGGCAGTGTGGATGGGACCACCCGCCTGGTGTCCTTTCTTGCCCTGTATCAGACTGTCCTAGTACATCCGACCCAAGAGTGCAGGGCCAGCCCCTCCCATTCCATTTTGTATTTTGTCCACAGGAAATCCCTAGCCAGACCCCCACACACACCACACCCCAGGGCAGTTATATCAGGCCATAGCCTTCTATAGCTCTCAGCAAGAGCCCTGAGCCCTGAACGCCGCTCCTATGCTGCTAGGTGCGTGCCCTTCTCTGCTTTTCCTGAGTGGGTGGAGAAAGGGACAGAAATAAGCTCGGAATGACCAGGTTCGACACTAACTCATCAGAAAGAGCTGCTCGCAAGTTATGATTATCCCCGAGGTACTGTTTTTGCACCACAGAGGGATGTGTCTTGGGGGAGGAGAGGGGATCCTTCATTTTGAGGTGATGAGGGCTGGAGCACTAAGTTCCCCTGATTCATTTCAGGACAGGAGAGAAGAGGGAGGAGCCCCTGAAGACTCTCAGCTCTTCCTCTAGATTGAGCCATCGCCATTTCCCAGTCTTTCTGACTCTGGACAGACAGTATTTTATGTGAACCTTTCACTTCCAAATCCAAGAAATAGAACATCCACTTTTAATTGTCCCTACATCAACGTTCCTCCAAAGGCTCAGCCACAGATTCCGGCCCAGTGCTGACACTGGAATTATTCCAGGGACTGCTTTCTGTGAAGCAATCCAAAGATCTCGTAAATTAAAGAACCCCTCGTCTGTCTATTTGCTATTGCTCGCATCGTTCAAAACCTTTTGGGAGTGGGCCCCTAAGCTGGGTCCATGAACAAGCAAGACACTTCCAGGCAGGGCAGACATAACTACTGTGTATTAAATGGTGGGTGTATTAGAGAGCGGAAACCTTGAGTTCTTCTTTTGTGTGTATGTGCCTGTGTGTATAGGTTTGTGTGTGTTTGTATGGCTTTTCGTGTTGAGACGCTCTCTCACTGGCATGGATGTTTGCCAGTAGGCTAGACTAGATGATCAGCTAGGCTCATAACAGTACCAAGTGACATTCACTAGATGCTAGAACTTATGATTGATACGATCAGTTCAGCACCTTTGAACTGCATAGCCCCAGGTTGCTTCCTGTTCTGTTACCTTTCAGCTTTACTCACTGATGGGAGCAGACTCTTCTCACCTTGGTTCTCTGTGCTTAGTAAGCCCTGAGGTGGCTGCTCACTAACCCTGACACACAGCTGGGCAGCTCCCAGGGCCCTGGTGGGAAGCCTGCCAGGTTTCAGGGAGATGACTATCTGTCTCTTTCCTTCTGACTCACTGTATGTGACTTCTGTTTGGAGCAGACTCTTGTTTGGGAAGTCGGATGGTTCTTTCACCGTGCTTTGTCTGAGCCGAGGAGAAGAAAACACATCTTTTGGGCAGGGGGTGTTGCTCTTAGAACAGGGCAAACCAGTACCAGGCTGCTGTGAGGCAGAACCTACGAGGAGCTCTATCTATCTATCTATCTATCTATCTATCTATCTATCTATCTATCTATCTATCTATTTTTTCAGCACAGGCCAAAATGTTAGAAAACAAAGGACAAGTTTGTGGATTGTAATATTTAACCAGCCTGAAGTAGCTGAGACAGAATCATTTCCAGAGTCTTACCTCACAGGGACCTCATCTGGGTTATAGTTAGTCTGGAAGCCACACTCGCTTCAGGAAATACGACAAGGGCTGGGCTTTGACACTGCACTCTCAGGGTCCTTTTATGCCATTCAAACTATTAAAGAACTTTTGTTTTTATTACATTTACCATATAAAATATTAAAACAGAGCATCTTCAGATATTTGCATATTAATTTTTAATGCCAGGAACCATCCATATTTACACAAATGTCACATATTCAAGTTAATATGCCTTTTCTGATATAAGAAAAAAAAATCAACCCATGAAAGGAGCATCATTGCTTTACATTTTAGTGAATTACTCCAATATCTGGCTTAAATACATTAATTCTCATATCTGGCTTGGCATGTGGTCCTGTCCCTGTATATCCTTTGAGTTAAGGATTAATGTGTTGTCACACAAATACGTAGTTTCTAAACCAGTGACAATTTTAGATAATCTTCTAATGTTGCATCAAAACTCAATAAACAGTAGTTTCTTTATTCCACCCCCCCCCCCCCCGGGCTCTTGTCTTTTTATTAACTCATACACTATCACTTGCTTCCTGGTTTTGTTGGAGCAGCCATCCAGAGAACACTTGCAGTAATATCTGTGAACATAGGTGGCGATAAAACTCACAGCCTGGCATTCTTCAAAGGGTACTCTTGATGAAGGTGACTAAGGTTGTCATTGTTACCCACTCTGCAGTATTACAGGGTAGTTTACCCTTCTTTATCATCTGCGTATTCTTCTTGGGAGTAATGTAAGATTCCGGAAATACTGGCATAACATGAAGGGTGGGTTCCTTTGTGAGTGTAGTCAGAGGAAACACAGCCCTCTTCCAGCTGCTTACCAACAAAGACCAGCCTTTGGTGACGGGGGAAACCCTTCCTCATCCGGAATCTTAGCCTTTCCATATTCTATAGTGCCAAGGAGCTCAGCCTTGAGAGTGACGGCCTTTCCATAAAAGGTCTTTAAGAAAATCTTCATCCTCCACTGCGGATGGATGATTGGGAAAAAGAAAATCAGTTTTCTAAAAGCTAGTTCAGAAATCTGAACGTGTATTGAGGCGTTTTTCTGCTCTACAGCATTCAGACTCATTGGTCTCCTTGCTTTCCTCCTCACTGATCGCCATCACTCTACATTTGTCCTGTGCAGTCAGAGAAAATAGCAGCGGCAAGAGCTACTGATGCATCAGTGTTGCTGTGAAAATCATTGCGGCATTGTCGAGCACTTGGAAGACACTTTGGACACTCTGAGGCTGCTCATGGGTGGAAGAAGTATTTCACTTTGCTTTCTTTTCTCAGAGCTAGCCCAGATTTGTTTTTTAAAGATGGGCAGGGGCGGGGGAGGTGTCAAATGAAGTTCCCCGTGTTTTCTTTCTGACCTCTTTTTACTTACTTCTTGTTCATCTTGCTTATTTCATTCCTATGCAACCGCCACTCTAGAATCCTCTGTTCCCCTTTTTCAGGGTTACCACCAAGACACCTTGCCACCAAACTAACTCTGTGTGCCCTACGCCATGGCTACCCGAGCCTCTTTCTATTGTTGCTTGTAAGATTTCTCACCAGATGGCCAGGGGTGGCGGTTTGAATGAACATGGCCCCACAGGCTCATGCATTTGAATGCTTAGTCACTGGAGAGTAGAACTGTTTGAGACTAGAGGGACTAGGATTAATGGCACATACATGTGTGTCCACATTCTTATAGCCACCTATTTTTTTTTTTTTTTTTTTTTTTTTTTTTTTTGGACAAAGTGGTCAAAACACACATTGAAGGAAAAGATAGCATTTTTTTCCTATTTCGTTTTCGAGGTTATGATTCAATTATAACATTTCTTCCTTCCTTTTCCTCTTTCCAGACAGTCCTATAACCCTTCCCTGCTCTCCTTTAAGTCCATTCTTTCTTCACTAATTGTCATCACACTCATATATGTCTCTACATATCTGTTACTGAATGTAATCTGTTGAGTGTGTAATGACACCTTTATGTATGCTTGCACAGCTGACTATTTGGCACCAGACAAGCAGTTGGTGTGATCTTCCCGGAGGAAGGCCAGCTTTTCTGTCCCTAGCTTTCCTTAGTTACCTACAGTTCTCTGTGTGGGGTGCTGCCTTGTGGGCTTTCACCATCCGTTTTGGCATGTTTAGTAATGTCATCCTCATTTAGCTCGTGTTTGGGCAATCACGTTGGTGAGATTTGATGGCTTTTGCTTCTGATATTACTAGGGCACACAATCACACCAAAAGCCTCCTGATGCTTCACGCTTACAATCTTTCCACCCCTTCTGCACTGTTCCCTGATCCTTAGGTTTATGAGTATTTTATAGACGTATCCATTGGGACCCGGCTACACAACCATGCGTTTTAACTGGTTGTGGTTTTCTATAATAGCAGCAGAGGGAAATTTCCTTGCTTCGGATGAAGACTTATCATAGGTATGATGACAATTGTTTGTAGGTTGTTGTTAGGGGTTAGGCTGGCTGCAACTGGCTGGAACTCCCTAAGGACTAACTTTCATGGTACCAGAAGGCACCATGCAAGTTCCCAAAAGAAGGAGGCGGCCAACAATCCTACCCAGCTATGACACCCAAGCATTTCATCAATGGCGTGATAACTCCAGAGGTGTAGAGTGGCATGCCTTGGTGGTAACTAGCAGGGAATCTGTTGGAATTAAGACCTACCCAACCGAAGAAATACAATGTCTGGTATTGTAAACTTAGGTAATTAGTGCTACTGAAGTCATGGTACTGAAGGAGAGTCTTCAACCAGTAGCTTACAAAAAGATAACTGTAGAGAAGGGAAGGAAGGCCCTGGTGCTCACAGATAAGCACCAGGGCACCCAGAAATGTTAAACATAGGGCTGTCTCTTTAAAGAAAGGAATGTATAGCCTGTCTTCTATCCAGAAGTCTGGGAGTGGATGTGATTGCTAACCTAGTGACTTATGCTGTCTGTAGGGCCAGGCCGTGCCTCACTTTCTCAGAGTCTTAGGTTTATTTATCTGGGACTCTTTCCTGAATCCTTTATCTTAAACACTAGAACCCATCCTTATGGGATATGTCACACGTTTGATTGCCTGGTGACTTTTGCTCCATCTGTATGGCCAGGCCACCCCTGGCTCTCCCCATCAATGTTCATCCCGTCAATGTCCCTAGACTCTTATTTTGAGCATTGTTTCTTAGTCAGTGGGACCCATCTGTGTAGAAATGCCCATATTACTTGAAGAGCATCTGAACTTAATCAATCATGTCTTAAGCTTTGTTTTACACACAGGATTGAGTTAATTCCAAAATTGTGCTTGTGATTAAATAGACCCAACATAAACTGTCCAGGGTCAGACTCTAGAAGTTTGACCCAACAGTGGATATTGAGCTGTTTTGAACTGTATTTCTTTCTTGATTTGTAGGGATCAACATTCTGCTGGTCATGGTTTTGCAGAGACCCTCTATATATAACTATTTATTTTATTCCCCCAACACAATATATTCTTATCATATTCTTTCCCCTCCCCCATCTTCTCTTAGACCCTCTCTTCCTCAATACCCACCCAACTTCATTCATTTTCCTCTCCTTTCATCCCCATCTTTTTCAACAAGCAAACAAGCAAACCAACAACAAGCCCAAATTCAATGACAAAAACACATGGAGTTCATCTCATGGTATGGAGCTTTCTCTACAGTGTGATTGCTAGAGACACTTAAGTTTGGAAAAACGTATTTTCCCCTTTCTCTGCAGGTATCAATTGCAAAGAACTTCTTGGTTAGGAGTGGGATTTTATTTTTCCTTCCACATCTGTGTTAAGGGATTTGTGAACTTGTGCAGTCACATTTTGCACATTCTATCACAATCTCTGCAAACTCTCGAGCATGAGCATGGGCACATACACACACACATACACACACACACACACACACACATACACACACACACATACACACACACACATATATACACATACACACATACACACACACATACACACACACATACACACATACACACAAACACATACACACATACACACACACATACACATATACACACATACACACACATACACACACATACACATACACATATACACACACACACACAGACATACATTGGCACTGTATGTCTGGTAGACACTGTTTCCTTAGACTCATCCCCATCTCAGGCTCTTACAATTATTCTGACCTCTTCAGCATAGACCCCAGATCCTTAAAGGAGCGTATAGTAAAGACATAAGACCTGAGCACTCCAAAGTCTTGCTCTCTTCTCCACACCTTTTCCAGTTAGAAGTCTGTGTTAATCACTGTATACTATAAAAAGAGTCTTCTCTGGTAAGTGTTATAAAATGCACTGATCTATTGGTATAGTGGTATGCCATTAGGAGTTGCTTTATTTCTTTGCTCTTTAGCAGAATAATAGTGGTAGGTCCCCCCCCAAGGGTCCATGACCTATCTAGTCTTGAGTTCTTGGCCACTTTAGGGTGTCAGGTACGTGCTACATCTCATAGAGTGGGCCTTACATCTGACCAAAAAAGTAATTGGTTACTCCCATAATATTTGTGCTACTATTGAACCAGTTTGTCTTGCATACAGGTCATTATTGTAGGTTGCAGGGTGTGTAGATGGGTGATATTGATGTTTACTTTTTTCCTGCTGCACTGTGAATTCTAGTCAGTAGGAGTGAAGCTTCTACTTGAGCACCAACTCGATTTCTCCATGTTCAGTAATATAAGCAAGTGGCATCTTCTTCAAATCCAGGCTTATCATCACATTGTGGAGGGTAACTATTAGTCTTGGCAGTAGCTTGTGATGTTTGGTAGGGTTTATGGCCCTCCAGCTAATGACTCGACAAGATGTAACCCAATCCTGGCACTGGAGATTTTATTTGGTGACATAAGATGTCTAGTTGGGGCACTGTCTCACCCATTATATGGTAACTACATTTAAATTCCTTTCATACATACATACATACACACACACACACACACACACACACACACACACACACATTTTACAGTAGTAGATTTCCATAATGCTTTTAAAAAAATTCATTAGTGTAAGTAAAGTACAAAATTTTAAACAAACATCACTGAATAGAGCAGCAATGAGCATGGTTGACCAAGTATCTCTGTAGTAAGATATAGAGTCTTTGAGAATACCAAGGAGTGGCCTTGGCAGACCACATGGCAAATATAGTTCTACTTTTTAAGTTGTTTCTACACTGATTTTCATTGTGGCTACATCAGGTTCCACTTCTACTAGCAGTATGAGTAATGTTCCTCTTTCTATAACATTTATGGGTTTCACTGTTGTTGTTTTATCTTGGACATTTTGACTGAAATAAAATGAAATCCTAAAGTAGTCTTAATCTGCATTTCCATGATGACTAAGAATGTTGAGTATTTAAAGAATATATATTTCTGCTTATTTCTTCCTTCCACTTTTAATCTGGCTGTAAAAGAGCCAAAGAGTCAGAGACAGCCTCTCTTGCCACTGTTAGGAGTCCCACAAGAGGACCAAGCTACACAACTGTAACATGTATGCAGAGTGCTTAGGCCAGCCTCAAGGACACTTGATCAACTATGTGTATAGCAGTTTTATTTGTAATAGCTAGGACCTGGAAATAGCCTATATATTTCTCAACCAAGGCATGGGTAAAGAAAATGTGGTACATTTACGCAGTGGAGTATTACTCAGTTCTAAAGTCAAGGACGTCAGAAAATTTGAAGGCAAATGGATGGAACCAGAAAAAGTCATCCTGAGTGAGGTAACCCAGACCCACAAAGTCAACCATGGCATGTACTTACTCCTAAGAGCGTATTAGGCATAAAACAAAGCATAAATATGCTACAATCCACAGACCAAAAGAGACTAGGTAACCAGGAGAGTTCATGAAGGGCAACCCAGATCTCCCTGGGAAGGAGAGAGAAGAGATTTTGTGAGTGCACCGAAGGCTGTGGGGATGGGAACATGAGCGATCAGGTAGTGGAGGGCAGAGGGAGAAGTACTGAAGGAGATTACTGGAAAGTGGGGAGGGGCATTTTAGGATCAGGTAAAACACTGGCACAAGAGAATCTCCCAGGAATCTACAAGAAGACTGAAGTTTAGACTCTTAGTAATAGCAGATACGCAACCTTAACTGGCCATCTCAAGCAACCAGATTGGTGTCTACTGCAATCGTCACCGGAAAGGCTTCATCCAGCAAGCGGTGGAAACAAATGCAGATCCACAGGCAAACATTAGGCAGAGTTTCGGGAACCCTGCAGAAGAGCAGGAGAAAGGTGAATTTGTACGTGAGGGCGCATGCGTGTATGTGTTCTCTGTGTGTGGGGAGGTCAGAGGACAACCTTGGGTGTAGCTCTTGTGCACCTTCCAAACTTTATTTGAGACACGGTCTCCCATTGACTTGGACCTTTGCCCCGTAGCCCTGGGTGGCTGCCCCATGAGTTTCTCAGCATCGGCCTCTCTTTCCTCCCACCTCTCATCTCGCCATCAGTGGGAAGATACACACTTTCCATCTCACTTGGCCTTTTCATGTGGGTTCTGGGAATCTGAACTCAGGTCCTCGTGCTTCTGCTATGGGGCCTCATTGGTTGAGAACCACGCAGGCGCCCACCATTAAAGTGTGGAACCCCTATCCATATTCCTGGTCTGTGATGGTACCAGTCTTCATAATGCCAGGTCTGATTGCAAGTCTGCCTTACTATGAAGCTCCCTTTCAGACTGGTATCTTAAGGAGGTTCGCAGAAGGCTTGCTTATACATGGACATGTGCACACTGCCCACAGAGATTCACGTCTTGCCAATTCCTATCCCAGAATAAGACACATGTAGGCATCCACATATATCCAAGATAAAATTTTAAAATTGTTAGCAAAATTATGAATAGAGGCACAACTTTCCGTTGACCCGTGCCTCTTTTCTCTAGCTCAGATTTTTTTTCTGCCGTATTTATTTGTAATTTGGTCTCTGTTTTTTTTTTTTTTTTTTCACTCTTAATCTCTATTTTCTAGTTGCCTAATTCCATATGACATGTATGATTAAATGTCAGCTCTGGTATTAACACAGACTCTTGTTTTGAGTACACAATTTTAATAGAGATTACTTTTTCTTCACCATGCATTGAGTTATAATAAATGCACAATAAATTATTCATGCTTAAGTTGCACATTCTGACTCATTTTGGTATTACATATTCTGGTATTACATTATTTGAATAAATTAAATGGTATTTTAAAAGACACCCATGGCTATGTGGAATTGAGGTAGGCATCATGTGTGTAGGTGTGTATTATCTTATGTAATGGTGGAGGCATTCACAGGAAGAAAAATACCTCGAGGATCAGACAGTCTGCATGTCTATGGAGCAAGTATAGGAGATCATGCCTGCATCCATCTGAGCTGTAAATCACCCTGGGAAGGTTTAAGGTATGAAATAATGATTCAAAAGACAAGGAGCAGGACTCATTTGAGTAGACAATGTATCAGCTCCAACTGACAAGAGAGACAAAGGAGTCATATCGAAGTGATTACAGAGTAAATACTGCAGAAAAAGGGAAATTGCTAACCACGGTAGAATCATCCAGTGACAGTAACAATAGAGTGTTACATTTTGACCAGGATGTCACTGATACAGGTGAGGTGGTAGGTGCTTTCCTTACTTAATTAATCATGTATGTTGCTGAATCATGACTCAGAGGAGGGACTGACTACAAGTTAGAAATCACTAGCACGAAGCGATCAGTTACAAGAGCACCATGCCATACCATCTGCCTTGATGAACTGGACCATCATGACAGTAAGAAACAAAACTAAGGGCACCGTTGCAGCCAGTTGATGGACACGAGGCAACATCCTTAATAGGCAGCATAGACTCGGAAGGAAGGATTTGTCCAGCTCTTAGGTGGTAGCTGAGCCACAGAAGTTTTGCTCTAGTACTACCCTGCGTCTGCAGCATGCCTCCAACTGAGACTTTAAGGCTTACACTCTTTTGCTGGCTTTGTTAAATATGGTTATATATATGTTATATATGGTTGCTGTTTACCTTTGCTTAGAGTCTACTTTTCATAACCGTTTTCCAAAGCAGGGTCTCCTGCTATGCAGCTCATCATTTCAGCAAAAGATAAGGATAAGAGAAGTTTGAAATATGGCATATTTGGGTTGTGAGTGTGGACACGAACATTATAATGGAGGTAGAGAATGATGATCAGATAACTCAGGTCGACTAATTCCATTTATGTGCTAATGTAAAGTTTAGTTTGGACTTGAAGAACAGCTTGTTTCTATTGTCTATAGTATAGATGAATTTACTATAAATTGTGAATAAAGTGTTTGTATTTTGACTAAAATAATGATACTTATTAATTTTAATGCAGTGGTAGCTATAGCAAGCTGGTTAAATTTTGTTTCTATGATGTAAGTTACTAGAATCCAAAGGAAAAATAAATTTTAGGTTGCCTGAAATTATTACTGCATTAGAAGAAAATATATATACTGGGCTAGCAAGATGGCTCAATGGATAAAGATCGTGTTGCCAATACTGACAATCTGAGTGTTATCCCTGCGACCCGCATAAGGGAGGAGATAATTCCAACTAGTTGTCCTGAGATTTGATTTTCAGATATTGAATATACATGTCACCACATACAAAGTAAATAAAACCTCCTGGAATCCAGTTATAGAGAGGGAGGAGTGATGAGCAAAGGGATCAAGAGCATGCTGGGGAAACCCACCAAAACAGCTGACCTGAGCAAGTGGGAGCTCATGGACCCCAGACTGGCAGCAATCCATTATGTAGCATATGAGGGCATCTCTGCCAGGGCAACTAAAGGCATGTACATATATATTCAGTCCTAGGTTCAACTCTCTCTAGGATCACATTGTTTCACAGGAAATACAAGATGAAAAAAAATGTTCACAGTTTTTCAAATCTATAACAAGTCTCTTGTCATCCATTAAACACACAAATATCAAATATAAGAAAAATAAAATGCATCTATACAATGAAATGCTACTTAACAACAAAATCAAATGAACTCTTAAGGGTGATAGAGTAGATCATGGCCGTGAACATTTCCCTAAACCCCTAGAACTTTGGAGCAGAAAACAGTAAACTTCAGTATGCACAGCTTCCAAATTTGAAAAATTCGATTGAAAAGGAAAGCGTAAGTCTACAGAAAGACGGTAAGTGGAGTCTGTGCTAAAGACGTCTGGGTAGGGAGCTGCGGGGGACCTTAGGAGGCGATTTAGGGAAACAAGACGCCAATATTTTAATGCCACAGCGTCTAGGAAGGGAAAGAAGAGAGGCTCATTCTTCATATTTAATCACTTACTTAAAAGGCATTTTCAATCTCTCTAAGCATATTTTCCTGTCTTGAGTAGAAAATGACAAAACAGAATGAATGTTCCTTTTCATAGTCAGTAAAATAATAGTGAAAAAAACAAAACAAAACAAATGCCTGAGTGGAGAGCTAAGTAACTGCTAGAAGTCTGAAGCCATCCCCATGCTCTCTTATTTCTGTTCAAGGGTGCCTGCCCGACAGCACACATCAAAGGCAAGTCACCAGCGTTTCCTGGGAAGGCCTGGCATTCACTCTCCTTTATGACAGTTTCTCTCTCAGGAAAGAGAACACCCGAGCGACTAGTACTACACAGGCAGGAGGACTCTGCAGTGAATGAGACATAGCCTTCCCTTCACACTTCCCGCTACATCTATCTATAGCACATCTGTGGACTCTTGCTGTTACTACTTAGAGACAAAAGGTAGAGTGAGGATGGGTCAGCGTTGCAGTGCGTCCTGCCATCAGCTTCAAGGCCAGACACACTTCCACGGCAAGCAAGACTCAGCAACTAAAACTGATAAGCCCTGTGATTTCTCATTAATCAATCAATCAATCAATCAATCACTCAATCAATCAATCACTCAATCAATCAATCACTCAATCAATCAATTAGCCAAGGATGGCTGAAGTCCCTGGCAGGGAGACTTTGGCTCTCTGCCTTTATCAGTAACCGGCAAATTCAGATGCTGTTCTTTGTCTGTGAGGTTGAAGCATTTCTGCTCTTCAGAATGTGATTCTGGTCTATGGCATGTAAACAAATTTATTTCATGCATATTCAGTTGAGAGGTACCACCGAGAAGGAAAAGAAGCAGATAAACATGCAAACGTCAGAGCTAACCGTTAGCTGCGTTGATACTGTCTTATTAATTGAAGCCAGTGCTTTCCAATCCAGCACTAGCCCTATCTTTCAGTAATGAGGGAAAGAACTGGGCCATTCTATCTGGAACCTGTGAAAGCTCCAAGTCCCTCTGCACATCAGTGTAATATTCATGGTTCAGAATTGCTCAGTCCCCTAGATTCTGCCTTAAGAAACCAGCGCCGACACAAGTAAGTATCTAAGGTTTTAATAAGATTAGGATTTATCCAGCAGTCTCTGTGATATTGTAGACATTTTAAAGTTTACCTTAGCCAGACAGTCATGGTATACACCTTTAATTCCAGTATCTAGGAAAGCAGAGAAAGGAGGATCTCTAAGGTCCAGCCTGATCTACAGAGTGAGTTCCAGGAAAGTCAAGGCTACCCAGGGAAACCCTGTCTCGCAAAATAAGAGAACAAAGCAAGTCCAAAAAAGTTTCTTATGTAAATGGATCTACTCCTGTTCTCTTAGAGTTGGCACACCGTGCTTTGTCTGTCATCTTCATTCAAACTACTTGTGTCTTTCCATCTGAACCCCAGCTCCTTCAAAGTGTAACGCTGAAGTCTACTTTTTATAAGAAAACAAAGTCAGTCTGAAAATGTCTGTCGTTCTGGATTGGGTGTTTAGACTGCTCATTTTACAGTTATTAATATAGTCAGAGGCACATTTCCATGTTACTGGTTGTGCTGTGTGTGTCTCCTGTTGCTCATTTCTCCCAAGTTTCTGTCATTGTCTTCTTGTTGTAGACAATTGCAGTATTATCATCCCAAACCCTTTTATGGCAACAATTCTTTCATGATGATTGCCAATCAAACAACGGTTGATGTTACATAAGTGGGACTCTGTTTGCTAGACTCTGAGATCTTCTTTTGTCTCCCGTTATTTACTTTTTTATGGAGATGTGTAGGATAGCATGCATATACATGTAGTTATTGACACACAGAGGAAATGAAGGTGATGAGGTAAACACATTTTTGTCATCTCTATATGCAGGAAAGGTGTCCGATTATCATATATTTATGCTCAAGACAATTTAAGTATAATAGTCAGACTTTTAAACAAACACAGGAAGCATGAAACCCTGATGCCCCCATGATGGTTGTTTAGAGTTGTATCTTAAAAATTCTCTACCCTAAGTGATTCTTCCACATTGCCGGGGAAAGTGCCTAGTCAGTAACTTGCCCATGGGAAGCTGAGTTTGGATCCCCAGTGTGCACATACTGAGCTGGTAATGGCGGCCTTGGGCTCCTTAACTAGAGCGGTGAGGGCAGAGACAGAAGATTCTTGGCTCTCCCTGGCCAGCTAGTCTTGAGAAATTGCTGAGCTCTCGGTTCATGAGGAGACTCTGTCTCAAAAATGTAGTAGAGAGTGATAGAAAAAGACACATGCTGTTGACACTTGGTCTCTCAACATGTATGTGTGTGCATGTACATACCTATACCCACACATACAGGCACACAGGAATACACTTATACTACACTACACAACACACACACACACACACATACACTCATACCACACACCATACACAAAACACACACACACAAGGGACAGAGAATGCTTATTCTTAAACAATTCAAATATATCTATAAAAATCATTTCCATGCATCCTCTGTCCAGGGACTTCATGCTCCTAACAAAGAGGAAGGGTTGCTAAAATCTCTTGACAGGCCATGTAAGTTTCCCAGTCCATCCTATTAGTAATCATGACATTTGGAGAAGTCTCTGTAATTTCCTAAAGGACAAGGTTCAGAACTTCTAAACAGCTAGGCAAACAGAGGCTCCTGGAGGAGCATACAAATACTTCTTCATGTTGTGTTAGCATCTTGAATTCAAAGAGGGGTCTGTGGGGACCCTGACTTAAAGCCGGTAAGATGAAAGCTCTGGTTACAAACTCTGATGCTGTGACTAGTCTCTAATGCAGGAACAGTCTTGGGGAATTGACCTGACTTTCTCTCTAGGTAGATCGTGGAGGTTCTGGATTGAATTGGAAGATGTCCAGCTGGTTGGTGGTGTCCACCCCAGAACTGCTTGCTTGCAGATGAAAACAAATCCTTACTTTTCAAGGTCACAGAAATGATCTGTTTTGATTGTGTGGGGAAAGCTGAGATTCATTTTACTTCCTCGGTGGTCTATCCTATTATACAGCAAAAGATTTATTATTAAGTCACCTCATTAGGAGAAGGTAGGCAGTCGTATAGATTCTGTGGCTTTTGTCTCGAGTTTGCAAGACAATCACATTGCCTCTTCTACAGGAAACACCACAGACATGCTTAATTTGCTTTTTGCTTCTTCCCTACAGAGTATAAAAGTAAAGGCTGAAGTGCGCTTTAGAAAAAAGAAGCTGGTATTCTTGGAAGAAGTCCCATTCACTTTGGAGAAAATGTGTATTTAAAATCACAGTAGTCACATTCCTCTTTGAGTCATTTTTTATTTAAGACATAAAACAGGATGCTCATTTACCTTGATGTAAATTACACAGCTGATGCACAAGATAAGATAGAATTATACAAAAATATCAAACCTTTGACCTCAAAACGTTGTACAGGATACTCCATACACAGAGCATTCAAAATGCTCTTTCACACACTCAGCTAATTCTAATTATATCTCTTAATTGACTGTCACTTTGCAGCAAATTCCATGAATTTCTATGCAAAAGGTTCTTTGTTCTTGAATGTCAACAAAGCAGTTTCCAGGTGACCATTTTCTAATAAGTCTATACACATACCCCTAAGTTGTCCCTTTGATGAGTTAGGTTTGAGGTAAGGTAGAAAAATGAGCAATTTAATACTTCAGACTAGGCAATGCAGACATGTGTGTGGGGATAGATGCTCCAGGGCAGTAGTAATTCCTAAATGCAATATTTTTCGTTTGAATAAGATGGATACATAGTGCACATGTATTAACAATCTAACAGCTTCACAGTAGTAACACACAGCATGGCATACCTACAGGCCAGTGTCTCCTAATTGATCCAGCCAGGACCTGCTGTTTCCCAGGTGAGGGCAGCAGGTGACTCAGACGAACCACCGGAGACCAGAGAAGGAAGAATCTACAAGCTGTCATTTCGGACAACAGTATTCACATGACTCTGAGATGTCAACCCCAGAAAGCTAGCCCAGGGTTAATCTATAGGTAAGAGTATACGTCTGCTCTTATAGTGACAAGTGACATTTGTGAGTGCTGTGGGGTGAGGCACATGCAGTCTCAGGAAACTTTGGCCATTCTCATAGGTTAGCTGGTAGAAAGCAAACACAGGTAGTTTTATGTTCTCGTCTGCCTCTATTTCTTTTGTCTTTATCTAAGTGTAAATTGCCACGTGACATTGGATCTACATGTGGTGGCTTCCTTCACTATGGCTGGTCTATGCAGGACAGAATTGACATTCAGTCTACCCTTCTACCTCCACCGCCCTCCTGCTCTTAGGATGAAGCTGTGGGGACAAACAACACTAACAGGGAGTAATCACAGCACAGCGTTCTTCACCGATGTCATTCGGAAGATTTCTTTTAAGACTTTTGTCCCCAGTTTATATGCATAAAAACTCTGTACACCTTTCTCTAGGTATGTACCTTGAAGCACACTAATGCCAAACGTAACCACAGCACTGAGTGTCATGATTCCCGTAGGTTCTCTTTCCATGGGTTGGGAGCCGTATACATCCCTGGACTGGACGCTTTAGGGACGATAGGGCTGGGAATTGCCTGCTACTCTGTTTACTCCTCACGGATGGATGGCTAAATCTCTTACTTTGAATTTCTAAATTTGAGTTAAAATTTTAACATGAGGATGAAAGACACTAATTAGTTCACAAGATCGCAATGATACAGTTTAACACTGTTGCAGTTTTTAGTTCTTTCAAAATTTTATTTTATTTTATTTTTTTGTAGTGGACAACAGTACTTCCATTTGAAAAAATGGTGGCATGATCATAACTGTTCTTGTATGTGATACTCAGGGCCTTGCATGGCTGTCTGTGCGCTCAACCACTGGGCTATACCCAGCCTTGCATGTGGCCGATTGCAATCTGACTTTCCATTTAGCACAGACTCAATGTGCAGTGGAGGCTTCTGGATTGTGGTGGCTAGAGCTTGGGTGCCACTGTCCACTTGGGAACAAGAGAGCAGACCACTCGTTTTGAAGTTGTATCTGCATTTAAAGTCCTTTACATGTAATTAATTTGCATATTGCAATCTCAAAACAGCACCCGCTTGGGGACAAAGCCCTCCTTTCAGCCTTTAGAACTGTCCCTTGGCTGAGGACAGGGTTTATAAAGCACTTAAGGACAACTGCTGAAGGCTTAAGTCCCTCCGGTTTCTCCCATAGACTAGCTATGGAGAACAGTGACCCTATGGTTGTAAACCTCTCAAGGAGGGATGCTGTGTCTCTGAAGTACATGATACAGTATGATGCCATGGCAACCCTTTGGAGTGTCATTAAGAGATCTGGGCTGGCAAACATGAATGACGGGTCTGTTCACTGAAGTCAGCACTCACAGCAGCAGAAGCACGTCTCATTAACAGGCTACCAAGGCAGTCTTTCTGAAAATCATGCTAGAACAGCCGTGTGGAGAAGGGTGTTTGAGAACCCATGCAGAGTGCACACAATGCTATTTTGAACAACCCATTTGCCAGAAGCCACTTTATTTGGATGATAAAGTACACCTGGCACCCGAGGCAGATTCTGGGCCTGGTCCATGAGACAGACTGCGTCTGGGTCCTCTCTAGTTTGCTCAGCATGTTACAGAAGAGAAGAGGAGTCTGTATGGAATTGAGGGTGTGTTCAGTAAAGAAGTTGTTACAGAAAGCATGTTCCATGGCAGCCAATGGCTACTAAGAGCGAAACCAGGGCTTTCCTAGCCTTAACTGTGATATACTGCTTCTCTATCACAAACTGTTTTTTATACAAATACTTCTGCTTTCCAATTGAGCTTAGACCTCTGTCTATAAAAGATAAAGTAGATGACGTTCTATGAAAAATATATGCACATATATATATTGAAAAATATTTGCACACACACACATTATATATATACTTGTATATATTTATACTTATAGATAAAAATTATTCTGGCTGCCTAAGTATCATTTTTTTTAAAGCTCTCCTCCTATAAGCTTTTTTCAAGTATTCATATGACACAGAAAATATGCGGGGTCTAAACTTAGACCCCAGTGATCTCCCTGCTCAGAGAAGGGCAGTTTAGCAAACTGCGTCATGGATGCTTACATTGATCACAAAAGCTAGACATGTTTCCCAAAGAAGGCCTTTCTACCTTTCCTCAGCTCCCATTCAGGCTTGGGGCTTTCTTGAGAAAGTGGAACCAACCGGTGTGTGTGTGTGTGTGTGTGTGTGTGTGTGTGTGTGTGTGTGTGTGTGTGTGTGTGTCTCCTGAGTGGCTGGCTCTTAGTGGAGTGGAAGTTATCCTCTATATTTTCTTGCTTTCAACTCCTTTTTTCTTGCCCGTTCATATTGCTTCACTCGTATTAAAGGATGATTAGCCTTGGAAATTTCAAGCTAAAGGATGAGTCATCTGTAGCATTCTAAATTCTGGGATCTGATGGAACCAGTATTTTCAGTATCGCTTGCAGTCTGATTGGGTGGGTGCTTTGGTGTGTGTGTGTGTGTAGACTGTGAACACTTGGCTGCATCTCTGTACATCAGTTTTTCTACTGTGTGGTATGTAGTTTATTTCAGTGGTATATGCTACAGTGTCTCATACTAGTTGGCAAGCTCTGACGCACATTTCTAGGAATTCTACGAGCCAAACAGGGTTACGTTAGGTGCCTGGAGGTGGCTTGGGAGAGAACAATGAGGCCAAAGAGAGTCAGATATTGGGGTAATTCTCCCTCTTGAAGAGCAATTTGTTGAATGCTTTATTCGTATTTCATTGTGTGCGTACTCAGGAAAGAGAATGCAAGCATAGTTCAGTTCACAGTGGCGGGAACAATGCTAAAACAAATCAGGGCTACAAGGTGTTTGGTGATTTATTTTAATCCATTAGTTCATAAATAGTCTTAACTACCCCACAATTTTTCTTATTGCCTTGAAATAATGTTTTAGGATTTAGCATATTTCTTAACTAATTATATGTTCTAGAATATTTCTATGAAGCATATTTTGGACACCTGTTACCACTTTTTTTTTTTAAAGCAAAGCCTCTGTTTACAAAATGATAAAGAAAGTTAAACACTAAGGAATGTGAACACTATGCGAGAAGCAAAGGATACAAAGTTCCATCTCCGGTGTTGCCTTTGTGTGCTGGCTATTTTTCTGTTATTGTAAGCTCTGTCTTTTTCTGTTCTTCATTTCTTCCGTGTTTAAATGGTGTATGTATGTGTGTGCAAACAGTTACACACACACACACACACACACACACACACACACACACACACCTATATTAGTACAGAAGTCAGA
Source organism: Phodopus roborovskii (assembly GCF_943737965.1). Lineage (NCBI taxonomy): Eukaryota > Metazoa > Chordata > Mammalia > Rodentia > Cricetidae > Phodopus > Phodopus roborovskii. The sequence goes on from NW_026126415.1 coordinate 2,558,141, forward strand.
TGTCTGGTTCCTTTGAATACTTTAACATACGTTAGGAACCAGTGGGCTGGTGACTCTGGCCCCTTTTTATCTGACCAAACTGCTCTTCCTCTCCTAAAGCTGAAAACATTTTTAGTTTAAATATGCACACTTACAGCTCAGTGAACAAAGTTCAGTGCCTGGCAGTCCCTGACATCAGGGATGAATCTAAATGTGCCAGTTCAACTTCATTCCCAAAGGCACGGAGTTAGTGAGGAGTGTGTGCCCGAGTTGGGCGCCATGGTGACTGAGATGGGAAAAGAAGAGCTGGTGGAAGACCCGACTTCTGAGCCAGTGAGAGAGAGGCAGCGAGAATAGAGAACACATCTTCCTTCTCCTTTCCTGTCCGCCTTTCTCCCAGCCAGGGATGACTGCGGCATCTTCATGTCTGTCCCTTAGACCTTAGGATCTTACACCTAAGGCTGGAGAGCCTAGAGGTAGGCCGGATCTGAGCCTGACAGTAATTCCTCAGAAATACATTTCAATTATCAAACCCACCGCACTTAATTGTTGGTTTGCTGTGTTTCGAGGAGAGCAGCGTCCAGCTCTTTTGGGATTCTGACAGGTTCAGGTCTTACCGTGGTCAACCAAGTTGGGAAGCGGCTTTGGGCAGGGGGTGGGTGTGAGGGGATCAGCAAATGTTACAGCAGTAGTTCACACATAAAGGTTCTGTACATTCATTCGTTGTTAGTTTCCTCAGAAATGGAGCAATCTGGGAGTGCAGTTACAGCAGAGTCCAAGGTCCTCAGGAACTCCGGGAACACAGGTGTGAGGCGGCACACAATTTTCTATCTTTCTGTCGTTTTAAGTTGTGAAAGTACAAATTCTTTAATTCTTGGTTTCTATTTAAATTCTGATATGCCATGTTCAAAGGCAGTGTGCTTTTGGTAAAATACAAAACTAACTTGGGAGACTGCTTTTTCAATAGTGACATGAGACATATTTGGAAAATTAAAAATCTCCAAAATAAACACCCATATCTTGGGGTTTTAAATGGACCCTATACCACAGAGTTGAGAAGTCTCCTATTTTAATGTAACATCTGGAAGCCCTAGCATTAAACAGCTACTCAGCGGTGATGATCTTAGTCTTTTTGGGTCACCTATCTATGCTGTCATAGTTCATTAAATCATCTGGGCATCACACACACTGGCTTTCCAAGACTGATCACTGTTATGTTACACGAACTGCTTTAAGTGCTTTTTGTTTTTCTTTATAAAAGAGTTTTGCGTTTTAGAGCTCAATATAAATTAAGCGCTTTTACTTTTCGTAAAAGTTTAAATGAAAAGATCCAGTGCACTTGTTTTTAAATGTCACTCTCTTGACTGTCTATTCTACGCAGAATTTAAGTTCAATTGCATTATTCCCCAATCGCATTAGAACACACTATTTCCAATTACAGAACCCAAGAAGTCACGAGTGTGAGCTCCCGGATTTAACCCAGTTTTCAGTCCATATGTATGTGGGCTCTGCTGGCAAGGCTTTTCTCCTTAGACTTGGGAGGTTGTTCCCAAGCCATTCCGTTGTTGGCTGAGTTGGCTCTGAAAGTGTAACCAAGGGGAAACCTTCATTTATATTGTGCTGAGAGTAACTGTTTCAGTGAACACAAAGCTCTTTGTGCATCCCTTAAACACTCCACATTGCTTTAAAACACATAAACATAAAAGTATATTGGGGATTCTTCCTTAAAACGTTTTGTCTCTTTACTTACTCAACAAAAATGAGCAATTATTAAAATATTTCTCATCACTTTCTAAACTATATCTTTGGGTACCCTTTTTGGATCATATTTGATCTGTCACTTTCCGAGTGAGTAATCCCAGCCGCATGATGGATCACATTATACTTTTGTGACCATGTCTTTGGTTATATTTCTGAATTTCTTCTCACATGATTGTGGCAAACCTGAGGACAGATCATTGGATAACTGTCACTGTTTTCTTTTCTCCTGTAAAATAGTTCATTTCTCCATTTTCTTCTTTAGTGGCCTTTTGAAGAATCCAATCTGGTGAGAAAGTACAAGTTAAAACACAATTAATTATTTTAATTTAGGCAATAGATAGATGATCATTTAGTCATGTGTTAGAAAATCTGGGCATACAACTAATTCCGATAACTGATGCGTATTTTAGCTGACCAGTTAGTACCGAGTGTAAATCGGATAACAGCGGTCAAACTGCCACTGTATCTTCGGCTATTTCACTACAGTAGTGAGGTATATATCCCAGCAGAGATCGGGCATGTGTGGGACCAGCGGAGTTCTGGGAGATGTGAGGCAAGCAAACCTCAGTCAATCAACACTGGTTCAACTTTGCCATTGTCATGTTTTAAAGTGGCAGAAACTTTCCCATCCAGTAACCAATGGTCACAGAGTTTGTGGTGAGCGTGGTAGACGGCCATGGGGAAGGGGCCAGGGACGAGTCTGAATCATCTGGATGATTCTAAGTGGGTCAGAACATTGCACATAAGCTTTCCAGGAGAAGTTTCTTGAAAGACCCCCCCATGTCATTTACCTATAAAAATAGAGCCACTGATGGTAAGAAAAAGAAATCGCTCAGTGGTTAACGTAAGTCACATTTCAATATTCTTCGTCATTGAACCATTAGCACAAGTTATCAGCCTTTTATTTTTACTTCAAATAATACAGACAACAAAAACAATTGACACTCGATAAGGAAGTGACCTAAACTTATTTTAAAATTTATTGAATAAATTAAATCTCATTTAAATAATCTTTAAACCTAACTCTTAGCTTTTAAAAAACACAGCAGAGGGTACCAGGGGCATAGGTTTTAAATTTTGTGTGCTCTGTTTTTTTAAAATTTGAGTGAGTTAATTATTTGCAAATGTAGTGTATCCATATCACATGGATCTATGGCTAGCTATGGCTATTCAGGAGCATACTACCATGGTGTGTGTGTGTGTGTGTGTGTGTGTGTTGCAACCAGAAGCCAAACTCGGACACAGTTCCTTAGGAGCTGTTGCTTTTGCTTTTGGAGACAGCATCTTTCTTTGGCCTGAATAGCCAGAGAACGGGCTGGGGATTTTGTCTCCACTGCCAGTGCTGGGATTAGAATCTCATTATAGATAATTGCCAATATGCACAATTTAAAAAAAAAAGATTTGTATTTATTATTAACTGGGCTATCTCTGCATTCTGGGCCTACACACTTAATCGATACTGACTGGGCACTGGAGGGCTTTAGAGGGACAGATGATCAGAAACCAGTACTTCTAAGTTAGGAAGATTTAGTCAGGGCTGCTTTCTGTCAGAATCTGGTTGCTAGAAGACGAGGAAAGGATGGTAACAGAACAAATGGACTTGGAAACTGCCGTGAGGTTATGTTTTCCCAAATGCCAGTCATTTCCTGTCCGGCAGCTTTGGAAGCTCTGGTCTTGGATACCAGTCAGCTGTGCCCTGAGGATGGCAACTCAGGGAGCTTTCACCAGGGCAGGACGTGAGCATTTAAGACGAGGGTGACACACTACAGCTCCCAGCATGAATGAAGAGGTGGAGAGAACGATGGAGGAGGAAGAGGGTTTTGGTTGCTCCTTTTTGTTTTTGTTTGCTTGTTTTGTTTTTGTCTGTTTTTTGTTTTTGTTTGCTTGTTTTGTTTTTTGTTTTTGTTTGCTTGTTTTGTTTTTATTTGTTTGTTTTTTAATGTTATTGGAAGGGGCACTGCAGAGGGAACTAGGAGGTGAACGGAACTGGGGTGTGTTACGTGAAATTTGAGAAAAGTCGATAAAGAAATTATGTTTAAAAAGAAATCTGGCTCTTGCTGGCTTTCCAATGAGCGTCTTTTCCTCTAAAGACCAGCCCCTCTCTCAGCCTCCTTTGTTTAAAAATGTTTCTAAATGCCCACCTTAGAGACCAAACTTCTATGATGTCAACTTTTCCACTCAGCAGATTTTTCTAAGCATTGGTTTTTATTAAGGGGAGCTGGGTATTTAGACTAGAGATTAAGAGAATATAATTTGCAGTTCCTGAAAACTAAACTGTGACAATCTTAGCCAATGTTGGAAAAACACAAAGTAAGTTTGTGGCCCCCTAGACTTTCCCTGGAGTTTTGCTTTTCTGTTTTGGCTTCTGTTCTATAAATCATCCTCTTTGGAATTAACATAGTTCAAAACCCGATGGCAAAAAGTAGTGGTCAATGTGTAACGTGGGCAACGTGTTGAACAAATAAGTGAATTCCAACAGGTAAGATTAAAAAGCGAGGCATCGATACAGCAGTCCTCTTTAGCCACAGGCCTGGATGCTTGAAACATGGCCACGCTGAGTCTCAGACACGCTATGTTGTTTTCCTATGTATAATTTTGACGATAACATTGATATGAATTAGTCACAGCAAGATATTGTCAATAGTGAATAATGAAATAGGACGATTGTAACATTGTGTTGTAGTAATAGGCAAATGCATGTTATTATACTGCATTATATTTAGATGTCCTGGAACTATCAAAGAGAAACTGTGCCTGTGGGACACTTCCATTTCCCTTCAATAATTACACTGAAGGGGAAGCAAAGCTGTAGGACCAGGAACTCATCAGTGCCGGGACTTTGGCATCAGTGCGGATCAAGCCAGAAAACCAGAAAGCGCATGCTCAATTTTCCCCAAGGCTTCTGACTGCAGCGTTCTGCTTTACATGCTACTCAGCACCGAGCCAGGGACTTCTACTCTCGAACCATAGAAACAGGGACTTTTACTCTAAAAACCTGAACCAGGGACTTCAATTCTAAAACCAAGAATTTTATATTTTAGTGATTTCATGACATTCTGTCCCCATACTGTGCAGCAACAGAATCTACCAAAAAAAAAAAAAGGCTTTGGTGATAAATTGTTAGTTGAATCCAGCTGTTTACTAGTTGATTATTTATTTGGGGGGAGCTTTCTACCTTGCCTCTGTTTTAACATGCATGGGTGTAAAGTGCAGTTACAACAAATGGTTACAAAAGTTGTTGTACAGACAACAGACAGAGATCAGTATTCAAAATGTTACCCAGAACACTAACCGCCGCGTAGCCCTGGAAGACACGCAGAGCCTGTCTGTACATTCATCCCCTCATCACAGACCGCCGTTCAAATTAGTGAGGGTGCTTAACAGAGTCCTTGGTGCAGTGAGCACCTATGAAGAGGCAGCTCCTTCCTGTCTACCTTGGAATCCCAGTTCTGTTTGGGAAATCCTTCCTCACAGGAATTTGAATTAACTAAACCCTAAGCTGGTTAACTGACCTTTCGTGGGTGGTAAAAGATGATTTTAGAAGCATATATCATTTACCGGGAAACTGGGAAACATTTTTATTTTTACACGTAGGCCTTTTCAGGCCAAGGATGTAAAAACAGGTGGATGCAAATTCCCTTTTGTTTGTTTAAACAGAGGTGTGAAGTCAGACAGAACCCATCCAGCTATGGGCCCTGGCTTTCCTCTTCTCTTTCCTAAGTGCCCATGAGCATATTCCAACTAGTCAGAGCTCACACTGGAAGGCCACTGCGGGAGGCATCACTGGACACAGAAGGTATCAGAGGAAACCACAGCGTGGGTGTCAACACAAGCGGTAAACCAGGCCTTGGGTGCCACGGAGTGGCAAAGCTAGGTATTGCAGAGAGAGCTCGCGTCCTGGCTTTGCAGGGAAAGGACCATAGATTCCATTTATGCTACTCATGCACCATCTCCTTAGGGAAAACCCCCACAGAGGAAGTTTGCCATCACAGAGGCCAGGAAGGATGGTGACATCTGCCATTCAGCAGGAGAGAAACTTGCTGTATAAGCAAACTATTTGGTTAAATAATTCTGCCGTTCATACATTAGAAAAATGAATATGTAGTCATATTACCATTCTTGCATAATTTTTTGTTGTTGTTTTTCCAGACAGGCTTTTGCTTTGGAGCCTGTCCTGGAACTCACTCTGAAGTCCTGGCTGTCCTCGAACTCACAGAGATCCCCCTGCTTCTGTCTCCCGAGTGCGTGCATCACCAACGCCAGGCATTTTTTTTCCCCTCGTAATTTTTATTTAACAAAGCAGTATGTTAATGGCAGACAATTCAAATTCCATATTGTATTTAATTGAAAAAGATTGAATTCAAATTTTCTATGGAATTTTGTTTTTTTGGTAAATTCATCCTAAAAACTATCATCATAGCTTGCTTGAAAATGATATGTTCTTAAACTTCTTACCTTAAACAATCTCACTATTTAGTGAGATTAACTTGAGAGGAAACAGATTATCACCTGGTCTTCCAAAGGGATTTGATGTGGGGTCTTTGAACTTTATGTGTTTTATTATACCAGGTAACTGTTACATTGCTTGATCCTTATACAGCCACGCAGTATTGCAGAAAATGTGTTTTTCTGTTTGTCTTTAAGATGCAGACTGGTACAGCAAGAGCAAGATTCATCTCAACCATGACCCTGTTCTTTGTATGTCCTTCATCAACATAGGAATTCGATTTTTTTTCAGTCTTTTGAGACAGGCTGTAACAGCCTTGGCTGTCCTAGAACTCCTCTGTAGACCAGGCTGGCCTTGAACTCACAGAGATCTGGTTCCCAAGTGTTAGGGTTAAAAGCATGTGCCATTACCACCTGGCTTTTTTTTTTTGTTGTTTTGTTTTGTTTTGTTTTGTTTTTTTTACTTTTAAAAGTAATAACCATCCTTAGTAAAATTTTAGTTTATTGTTAAATCTTCCTCAATCATCCCCACCTGTAAAGAGATTCCCCAGGAATTTTGGATATTTGTATTCCCACTCGGGGCATACTTTTTTCCTTTGCAAAAATGAAATGTGTAATATTCAATGTATGAAATATTGCTGTTTTTTAAAAAAATCCTGCTTATCTTATAAATGTTTATATACTGCCTTATTCCAAAGCATTGGTAACTCGCAGTTTACTCTGCCAAATTTTCATTGGCTGGAACAAATAGTAATGATGATGATGGGGCTTACCTTCCAAAGAGCTAATATAAGCAGCATCAGGAGCAGCAGACCAGCAAAGGCACTCAGGAGGATGACCCACAGTGGCACTCTGCCTGGGACCCCGTCTTTGGAGATTTGAATAGGCAGCTGAAAGTGATTATTAAACCAGGTTGTTAGCACTGATAAGCACCCACTGGAACTCCCAGAACACGGAGTTCTTACAGGCTACGTTTTTCTACCAAACAGTATAATTAATCTCATGACTGCACACAAAAAAACTAAACAAAACAAAACAAAACAAAAACAACCAAAGAAAACAAAACAAAAACAAACAAAAAAACAATTGTGTTTACTTTTGAAAATGCCTTTCAATTACTTGAAACGTCCAATATTATCAAATTTATTATCGACAAGAAATGGAGCCCGTCAAAACAGAAATTTACAACCTGCATAGTATGGCTCACCTAGATGGGATATCTAAATTTTCCCAAGACAAGACAAGAAAGTCATGCCTTTGTCTAAAACAAGTCCTTTAAAAAGTCAAGAGTAAAATGTTTGTGTTTTTACCAAGGACTCAGCTTGAAAGGCCTCACTTTTCTGGGGGCATTCTCAAATGGCTAAGTGAAGGAGTTTTAAAACCTTACATACATATACTTACACACATACATGCATATGTACACACATACATACATGCACACATTTATATATACACATATACTCAATATACAGGCATTTTCTGGAAATAGACTTAGGGCCACTTAGGGCCACTTAGGGCATTTCCTAATGTTAGCTCTTAAGGAGGAAACTCACAAGCATCCTCTTTGTCACTAAAGCAAACATGGAAACATCCAGTTACTGTCATGGTGAAAAACGATACAGTAAAACATGGCTGGTGATGTGAGTATCTGTCAGGAGCATGAAATCGGGCACAGCTTCAGCCCCTGGCACTAACGGGCAAGCTTGGTGTGAAGCACGGCAAGTTTGCAGATGAGCAGTCTCACTTACCTCTCGTTTTTGGTTGCTGCTGCTTAACGTCAGCGTTGCGTTTCCACTTTGAAGTTCTCCCCTTATAGTAAGATTTAGGCTGGAAAACTGTGTCTGAAAGGCAGGTAGGTCTCATTGTTAATGTACCGTGCTAATCGAGATGAGAGATGGTCATGTGCGAGTAGCACAATTATTACACCTGCTGCCGTCACCCATGTAAGATCGGGCAGCATCAGGCCAGCTAACGCACCCGCATGGCCTGGGAGAGAAGCTCCTGAGGTCCCATCTCTACGTACGGAACCGTTGACGGCTGCGGGGAAGAAAAGTCACTTTTCCTTTTTAAAAAAACATTTTAAAATAAAAATATAGTTACATCACCCCCCTCTCTGAATCTCCCCTCCAGTCTCTCCTACGAAACCCCTACTCCCTTTCAAGTTGTTATCTCTATTCTTTAATTATTAGTGTCACATATGAGTAAATACAAAACACAGTCTGCTGGGCCTATTTACTATGGCTACGAGTGTGGCCGCTGGTGGATTCCTCATGTCCCAGTGGATGGGTGCCCCAACACCCATGCATATGGGCTGCACTAATTAGATTTGGTGGGTTATAAAAATAAATAAAAAGTTACAGACGGAAGACATGGCGTTGGGGGTGATTCTGGGAGGAGTTGGAGAAGGGAGTGAGGGATAGGTATGACCAAAATACATTGTATACTTTTGAAAAAGAAAAACAGAAATAAAAAACTGTGATTGTTTGTGAGATTAATACAGTGGTGCCTGGAGTACCCTTATACAACCCCCCTACCCAAACTGTCCCTTAGATCCTTCTTAAAGAACTCAAATAAGACCTTCAAAATGATTTCTAGTTGGATATTTGTCTAGGAAAACAAACTTCAACCTTCGCTGGCCTCTCATGCATGTAGGCACAGGATCGCTACATTCCGATGATGAAGACTATGCATTACCAGTATTAAAATGTCATGGCTTGCCAAAACATCATCTTAATAAGACCAAACCTAAAACTCTCAGTTTCATATGACCAACTAAATGTTTCCCTTAAAGAAAAAAAAAAATAAGAAATACAATGATCTATGTTCTTAAACAGCCTACATTCAGATGGATGTGGCTTTGTCATACAGAACATAGTTGCATCGAGATTTCCAAAGGAAATCACTGTTCTGTAATGTATTCATGTTCTCTACTTTGTTAATGATATCAAAGAACGTCACTCCATTATTATTTTAAACCTTAACGAAGTCTTCCCAAACTGTTAACGTAAGCATAGACTTCGGTACCTGAGAAGTAGTTCTCTATTGTACTGAGAACACTGAGGGAGAATACTGCCTCTGGCAGGGAGCTTTGGTGACTACTCTGTTACTGACAGATGGGGCTGATGAGCCCCACACAGCTGGTGAGGGAGAGGGCTGGTCTTACACCATGTTCGCAGAGACCCCCCCCCCCGGCCTCATGGTCTTTGCACAGCTGTGATTTGCACAAACATACTAACGTTGACCTAACACTTAATGATTTGATTCTGTAACTTCCCGGAGCAATGCAACCACTTACTTTTATGAAAGTTGGTTTCCACAAGATGAGTGAAACATTCACTTGGCTCACATCGGAAGGGGTGAGGTGGCATGTGATGGTGGCCAGTTTACAGGTGCTGCAATCCTGTGTGAAAGATACCTGTTAGGGTGCTTGCAATCTCATCACGGGATCTGTATTAAAACACGTCAGCTAGCTTTTATTTCTAAGTTGACAGTGGGTGGGCTGCGCTTGGGCGGCATAAAGTAAAATTATAATTTAGTTTACCTGGATCGTGCCTCTTTTGAGACCCTCAGACTTTGATATTCTCATTTTCTTCCCAGAGTTGATGCCAAAAGGATCCTCAAGGCTCCGGGGTTTGCAGTTCACATTCTAAGGAAGGGAAAAATTTCCCCATTAGAAAGTGGTGAGGTCAAAGGGAAAAGCTTGGATGGGGTAATAACGTGAAGATTCCGTGAATGACAGCCAGCGATATACTCCGAGTGTGCAGGGTAGAGGGTCCGTGAGGCACCCGCGATGTGTCCCCACTCCAGGGGACCATCACTACTTCTGTGACACTGGTAATTGCAACAGAGGAGAAATGATGCTATTTCAAACGCAAGATAGTTATTAAGTTATTGTTTCTCGAAGAACAGCTGATGAACTTCCATTATATATATTCCCACACTATATATTAAAATACACACATACGTTCTATTGAAAAAGAAAGTGTTAGCATGTTACTAACAGGCTCAGTCTGATGCCTGATTTCTTGGACCAGAGGGAAACTGCAGAGATTTTTTTTTTTCCTTTCCATCAGCAAAATATTTAAATGATTGCAAACAAATACTTTAGCTGCTGTGTTTTGTGTTTTTAATTCTGAGAATGCTTTAGTTTTTAGAAAAAAAGCTGCTTGAAAAGAAGGTATAATGTTAAACGTAGAATCCACGCATACAGTAATGATTTCTGTGGCTTTCTGTGTTTTATACATGAAACAGAGAATAATAAGGTAGTAATAATAATAATAAATTCCCCATAGTAATAATAACAATAATAATCAGCACACGTCTATTCAGTACTACAAGTACAATGGCGTTGTTTTGGGTAAGTGAAAAGTAATCTACTATTTTTGTATACATCTGTGTATATTTAGAAAAAAAAATTGAGGCTTCTTTATTAAATTGACTCCCTCAAATAAATTTAAGTGCGGCAGAAATTTCATACATCCATCAACAACGGCTGACATAAGATCTACCGGATTATACCATGATTCCAAAAGGGCATGGCCGAGTCCTAACATTCTGAACCTGTAAACAAGACCTCATTTGGAAACTCAGTGGCCACAGATGTAACTAAATTGAGGTTCTTCGGGTAAGGACATCTCATATTTCAGGAAAGCCCCAATCCAGTGGCGGGCCTACAGGAAAACACTGAGGCAGAAATAAACACAGACTCACAGGAGACACGGCATCAAGGGATGCAGAGCGTCACCAGCACACATGAGATCCTGGGAGGGAGGGCACTGTCCAGAGGGCATGTCCATTGTCAGCACCTTGACATGGACATGGCCCTCAGCATTATTAGATAATTAGCTATCACGTGTAATTACTCATTGTCTGCAGTTTGTTTCTGGAACCCTACATATTGAATTTACACACATTCTAAGTACCTGGTGGGAGTTACTAATTTTTAAATGTATCTCCATTTAAAAAAAAAAAAAAACCAACCTTACCTATCACAAGGGTCATACAAGGCATGAGGCTTACATGTCAGGCAAGGAAGGTAACAGGGTTGGAGAGATGTCTGAGCAGGTGGAAAGTGCTCACTGCTGGCCTCGTGACTTGAGTTCTGCCCCACAGCCTCTGGAGAAAGGCACTTGCTGCCAAGCCTGATGCCCTGATTCATCAGACTGTGGGACCCACATCGTAGATGGAGAGAACTGGCCGAAGCCTGTGGTCCTCTGACCTCCCGTGTGCACTGTGGCCCGTGCACACACTCCCCGTACACAGTAATTAGTGACTGTGATTTTTGGAGGAGATAACAGTAGTGACACACTTGAAAAGCATACATGACTTACATCAGAAGACGACCATCCAGTTGGGTACAGTACAGGATAACCATCTGACGTCAAGTTGGGGAAAGAGATTGACAGCTGAAGTTCTGGCATTGGGAAATGGCTCCTTTTTCTGATCTGTAGGGAAAAAATAGACACGTAATCATTTTTGACTCTTTCCAAAGCATCCTTTCCATGTTACATAGTCCTCTGTTCCCCTCCCCTCCCCCCCCCACTCTTCTCATGTGTATGGGCATGTGGTATACGTGCATCTGTGTATGTGTGTTCACATGCATGTGGGCACATGCATACATGAACATACATGCATGTTTGTCTGGGTGTACATGCAGAGGCCTGAGGTTGGTATCAGGGAATTTCCTCCACAATTTTTTGGCCTTTTTCTTTGAGGTAGGGTCTCTCAATCAAACCCATGACTACCTGGTGCACCTAGTTTCCCGAGCTAGCATGTTCTGGGGACGCCATCCTTTGTTTGTCTCAGCTGATCTGCTACAAATTCAGTCAAGCTGTCACACCCATCAGGAACTTATGTGGGATCTGGGAATCTGAACTCTGTCCCACTTTTTAGACCAGGGTTTATGCTGCTGGGTTCTGAGATAAAAGGTAATTTTGGTTCTTGTTTTTCTTTTGTTGTTGTTTGTTTTGTTTTGAGACAGGGTTTCTCTGTGTTGCCCTGGCTGTCCTAGAACTCACTCTCTAGACCAGGCTGGCCTCCAACTCAGAGATCCACCTGCCTTTGTCTCCTGGGTGCTGGGATTAAAGGCATGTGCCACCACTGCCAGTAACTTTGGTTCTTAACTGATGCTAAGTTATATAAAATTCTGAGTCATCCATGTAAAGATGGCTCATGATGTTATGTGGGAATTGGCTCAATTAATCCAGCAAGAAAGTGTGAATGCCCATCATATGCAGTTGCTACTACTATATTGTTTAATTCTCCCTTCACTCCAGGATAATAGTAGATTGATAATGCTATGCATATGGATAATACTAGGGTTAGTTTCCATCAGTTTGAACACATCTGTAATAAACTCAGTCACCAGTAATGTGTTGGTGTTGAACTAAAAAAAGATAGCAAAGAACTAACTATCCTTTGTGTCACTTAGCTGAGATTAATCCAGATTTGAAATCTGTGCTTTTCCCTCCCTATGTTTTCCATAATTCCTGTCTATCTGCTGTGCAAGTCTGGGCCTGTGCTGTTTGAATACTTTTGTTAGCTCCATGTCTGTATATATCTGTCCCATTTTTATATATATATATATATATATATATATATATATATATATATATATAAAATCTGTCTCTTATTGAGCACTGTCACAGACAGCACCACCACATAGGGAAGAAATGAGGGACACTTTCCTGAAATCTTTAACAGACTTTTATAAGCCACTGTCCCCATCTGACCCGAGATGACCTAGATAACAAACACACAACACACACTACCGTGCAGTGTCTGAACATTTCTCTCAGAATTTATGGTGGATATTCATTTTATAAGGCTCTCTCAGCATATTTACTGTTTCCAGCAAATGATTATCATAACACATATACATAAAACATTATGCTGAGTATACATAATTTTGCATCATAGCTACACGTTAGTTAAGTTGCTCTCTCTCTCTGTGTGTGTGTGTGTGTGTGTGTGTGTGTGTGTGTGGCATGCACACAAATGTGTGGTTGTACTTGTCTATGTGGGGGTATGTGCAGGCCAGGGAGGTTAGGTGTCATCCTCTATCTTTGAGACAAGGTCTCTCACTGATCTGGAAGTTCACCATTTAGGCTAGGCAGGCTAGCCAGTAAGCTTTCAGTATCTGTAAGTCTCTGCTTCCCAGTGCTAGGGTAATAGGCATGCCTAGATTCTTCACTTAAGTGGGGAAGTTTTGGGATGTAGAAATAATTGACTTGATCCATACAAGAAAAACGCAGCATGCTTTTGGTTGCTTCAACCTAGATAATTGTGATGCCCTAAAGCCATAAGTCATTTCTAACCTCACTAGATGGGGCCTGCCATCACTGCTCAGGTAAGCCAGACACCCACTGGCTTCCTTCCACAATTGTACCACAAGCTATGGACACTACCTCACTGGCTATTGATAATCCAGTCTGGTAGGCGGGTTGACTTCCATCTTAGTTTCTGTGTGTTGTGATCCACTAACTCAGAATCCCCATTAATGTACTGAATTGGGACTACCAGGTACAATGCTCCCCCTGGCTACCACACAAGTATGATCTCCACGTCTTACACATTCTTAATGGCTTCTCTGCACAATTTATTTATCTGTGTGTAAGAACTCTTTAATCTTCACCAGCAGATGCCAGGACTACCTAGCTAATAAAACAGCCTATATTGCGAGCTGCTCGTATCTGTAATGATTCCACGTGGTTGCTGAATGTTAAGTCATTCATCAACCTTCGAACTGTAGAGATTCCTGAAGCTATGCCTGGCTTCATATATGAACACGGTCTGCATCCACCTAGGGTAATATGCCTGGGGCTTGCCTGGCAAGGCCTTTCCGTTCAATGCTATCTGCTCCTGACATTCAGTCAGGAGTCACATATTCTGAAATTATCATTTTTTCTTATCAATAAACAGTCCTTCTTAAAAACACCAGAAAATACTGAAAATAAGCAGAAAACACCTTAGTAGCATTTTGCTGCATAAAATTACTTGTTTTTATTATTTGTGTGTATTATATCTCACATACACAAAAGCAAAAGTTTGTATTTCATTAAATCTATTGTGCTATCTTCTCCCCCCCCAATAACAGTCATTTGAGGATGTGGTTACTAACAGGTAAATATCAAGCACAATGTTACCTACTTCAGTTGTTACCATGTGAAACTCACTATGCTAAATATCTGGTCTACAGAACTGCCTTAACTCTTAGCTCTAACACTTGCATCCTCTTATCTTTATTTTGTCCATGAGCAACAATGTGGAAACAATAAAAAAGTTACAGGCATAGAAAACTGATAAGTAGCAACTGTAACTAAAATATTAGAATGCATTGTCTTCCCACGGAATACATAACATTGTCTTTACCGAATGAATGACAGTTTATTGAAGTGATTTCACAGTGTTAGAGTTAATAATGTAAGCCTTTTAGAAGAGTGCTGTTGAATTTTTTTAATCATTAATAATTTCTTAGGGAAATTACCAAAGTCACTAGGGAAGTCACTAGATCTCACCTAAATATGATGTTTTATTTTTATCCCATTAATTTAATTCTAGAACTTAATGCAACAAAATAGCTAGTGATAAACTGTTGTTGCCTACGTTGACCTTACTTATAACACAGAGCTGCCTTTTCAAACCTGGAGCCTAATAAGTTACAATGTATAAAGATCTACAAAGTTGAGGTGTTTTTCCTTTTCCATCCTCTTCTTTGTTATGCTACAGAAGCCTAATAGTCTGAATTACAAAATCATATCCCAGAATTGAGCAGGAGATTGCATTCAAACCAATTTCCAGAATGTAGTCTATCAAAGCAATTTTGGCAGAGAACACAAATTCCTCTCAAGAGCATGCATTTATTCCAATTTTGTATGAGAACTTCATTCTTCATTGCTAACAATTCCCCAAAAGTTTAAGACTGGCTTCGTTTATAATGGTGTTGTATTACTTGATGGCATATGTACATAAATCATTCATTTGAATTGAATGCTTTTTTTCTCCTTGAGCAATACTGAGTCTGTAAGTGTTACCCAGACTAAAGCCTGTTTAGAACTTACATAAAGTTTGCAACAAAGAATTTAAAATGAAAACAAAATTAATGTAGTAGAACATATCACTTAAGGAGACTATAGTGTAAATATTGGCAATTTACAGTATAGTTCATATGAAAGAGAGCAACAGACAGAAAAGAGACAATGACACAATGAATAAAGAAAAATATTCACCAAAGAATTTTGAAATAATGAATTTCTGAAATTATCATGATTCCACGAAACATGATTTTCTTAGCCATACTAAAACTAAAATAAAGTGATATACCTTGCATTTGTACCTATTTGACACCAGAGTGACTTTCCTTCTAGGAAGTTACTCTAAGTTAGTAAGTCTTACTGTAAGGGAATTAGAGACTTTGACTTTTAAAATTGACTCATGCTAAAATTACCAGTTTGCACTCAATCTTAGCCAAATTGAGGCCAAGAAGTGATTAGATTATCAATTTGGACAAAATTTTCTAACATAATTAAATTACAAAGAAAAATGTGCTAAGATGTAGACATTAAATGTTGAAACACTTTCTTGTTTCTTAATACAAATAACTTACTTACAATATTGACTTTGAGATAATTTTCTTACCATGTAGAAGACATTGATTTCATTTCCAATGTCACTAGTGGAATTAATAAGTTCAGGGATAGTCTCATTGGCTGCAATTGAGATGTGGTGTTCACTCGCAGAACTTGAAATAAATAATTGGAAAAATAAAATAAAATGCAGTAAAGTTTATTAGACTTCATTCTTTTCTTTTCTTATGTAATCTGATTCCATAAAAATATTTACAGAGCTCAAAACAGAGAGATTCTTTTATCCCCAACCCTTAATTAAATATCCGAGATGCTAAGTATCACATAATTCAATAGACATTGTTGCTTACCTGACTCCAATATGTTAAATTTCATGCAACTTTCAAAATAGAATTCCATTGTTAGTAAGTCAAGAATTTCCATGAATGTACTAGCATGTACACTTAGAGAAAAATCAGACTGAAATCTGATATTTTCAGTTGTGCTGAAGGTAGAGAACCTAGTTTTTAAAAGAATCTTTACATTTATACAATTTCAAAGTCCTGTTATCGAGAGATGGAGAAGCTCAACCTCCCTATGAAGGTCATGGTCTTTGGATGATCCTCGTAGAACTAAAGACCATCTTTCAAACCAGCACTTCAGCCAAGAGAAGACAAATAAGAGATATGTGTGCCAAAACTCGATTTGAATTAAGTGGAAAGTTGATGGGAGAATCTTTGTGCTGACAGAAGCTGATAGAACAAATCAGACAAAAGGCAACAGACTTCAAAGGCTAAGAAAGATAAGCAAGTCTGTGTGCCTAGCCTATAAACCTTGCTTTATGGCCTGTCATTAGCAAAGAGACAGTGCCATAAGAAACAAACACAACAATGAGCTGTTAAACTCTGTTGGCCTTGACACTGGCTCTCATATTTTTATGTGTGTTGTACATGGTTATTATAAAAAGCTTGGAATTCTTATTCTGTAAAGGAATTCATAAGCAAGGGACTCTGTAGAGTGGAAGTTTACTAACGTGATTGGCACATGTAAAGAAAGAAAGGTCTGAATAGAAAGAATGGTTTCTGAATCGTGGAAGGAATAAATGGTTGACCAACAAGAATTGCTTTAACCTTGTGTGGCACAATGGGCAAGGTTCATCCTATCCCACAGGAATAGTGACCTAGAAACATGCTGTCGACCTGTGAGAAAACACTGCATTTTGCCAAGGACTTTGGCTTACATTTATGAGCCAAGCCCTGTCACTGGCATGGTTTATTTTGATATTTAGTGCACACAGGTTCTCACGGAAGAGATTTAATATGTATGCAGGGCACCACACCAGACGTTTACACTCGGCAAGTATGGGGTGGAACTGTAGTATTTGCCACTTTAACGTTCTTGAATGGTGATGCTTTTGGCCAGGAATCACGCTAGGCTAGGAAAACCATTGGTAATCAGAAAGCTGTCAGTGAATGAAGTTGTCTTCGTCCTACCTGTGAAAGTGTAGTCCGACTTCATATTTTACTGGGATGGATATATTTACTTCATTATCGTACAGAGATTCGGGTGGTTCTTCGCTGTCACTGGAAAACACAGCAACTCACACTAAGCATTACATTTGCTTATTCACAGACCATCTCTAAACATTCAAAAGAGAAGTTTACGTAGGAAAATTAATAAAATACAAAATCACTGAATTCTTCCTTCCTTTTCATTGAGAGGAGGAGGAGTACAGATAGGTGTTGTTAATGCTCCCAAGTTGATTCTGCTGTTGTGGTAGAGCTGAAAGCCACACTGACTCAGACCCATGTTTATGAAAATTGTGTGAAATAATATATCTTACACTCACTCTCTGTGACTTCACGAGCTTTGCTCTTGTCGGTTTAGAGGACTTTGTTTTCTTGCATGTGTTCTGTGATAATGTTGAGAAGCCTTGAGCAATCAGTGTGAAATTTATTGAAGTGTGAAAGGGTGTCATTACGTTTATGTGATGACTCAGTTGACCTTGACAGACAGCTAGTAAATGTTTATAAATTAGTAGATCCTGTTGATCGTAAATGCAATTTAGCAGATATAAGTGTTGTGTAATTACAAGGTAGTCTGCAGTTAATATTACCAATAGATTATCCAATAGGTAAAATTATTTATTTTGAGTATGAACTCCCCCACTGTTGCTAATTACTTCCAAGGTATTTTGTGTGTGTGTGTGTGTGTGTGTGTGTGTGTGTGTGTGTGTGTGAAGCAAAGTGCTTCATGGACTGTTACTTCTGCTGATCTCATACAAGCTTCAAGAATCTTGCAGTGACACTACAAAGTAAAATCATGAAATTACACGAAAGTAATGGTATGCACACACCACATGCATATATATCCACACATACATAAACCAACCTTGTTGCAAGTAAATGAATAATTGCATTTTCTGCAAGTTGTGAGGTATTAAACTGGAATATTATTTTGAAGGTTACCTATGAAATTAAAATAGATACATTAAGAGATCAGGGAAACATCAAGCTTGAAAAAAAAAATACAGTTTATATAAATTCACCACCTAAACAAAAAAATATAAAATTACTTAAGAAACATTATCTTACAGAATACAGCCTCATCATGCATACAGATTTCTAAATGTGGATTGTGTTATGCTTTGCATATTGCTGTAGCCTAGATGCTTTATTCCATGTATATGCTCAAGCTTAATGACCAACGTTATGATACTGGGAGCTTGGTCCTTTTGGCAGGTGATAGGTCATGAGCATCCACAGGAGCGGGACTAAGGCCTTTATGGAAGAGGTGCCGGAGTTCAGCCTCTCCTTCTTGCCCCCCAAGGACGCAGGGAGAAGACATCTTTGAATCAAAATGTCCTCTTTGGACAATGGGCCTGACATTGTCTTGATCCTGCATTTTTTCAGCTTCCATATCTATGTGAAATAGCTTTCACATTAGTGTGCTACTCTGTTCCTGCTAATTTTTCATAGTAGTCTTAATGCTCTAAGACACATGGTAACATTGAATTGAATATTCACAGTTGTAGCATAATAACACGATTGTGGCATGATAATAATTGAAGTCTCTTTCATACAGAAAGTCTCTTTAATACACATGCTAGTCGCCATTATGAAACATGGAAAACATACTTGATTTGTTAATTTGGTAGTGTAAATGTTTTTGAACCACTATAGAGTAATTAAAGAAGATAATACAAAAAATGACTTAGCTCTTAGAATAAAGTGCTATGAAAAGACATTGTTTGGTTTGTAAGAGTTTGCAATACTGAAGAGAAAACAGAAAGTGTTTTTGCTGTGTGAATATCGTACATAGACAGCCCTCTCTTGAGAAGCTCCGCCTGTACACAGGGCCTGTTTATGCACACCAAGAGTCACACTAAAATAAATTACTCCTAAAAACAAAGATCACCTGCATGTGCTTGCCCAATGATCTCGTCAAAACACTTACGTATACTAATCTTACTTGGTGCTAATTCAAGTATTTAAATTTCAGCCAGAAAAACATTCCAGAAATACCTAATTAATGGAAACCACCTAAAATTATATCTTTATGATAAATATTAGACAGAGAGGTTGTAATTTGCAGCTTGTGAACAATTGGCATCATTTACAGATGGGGTGGTGGTGTGAGGTTAGCACTGCTGTATCATAGTACGTAAAGAATTTTCTTCTCTCCCATACATGATCTTATTTTACATTTAGAAAGAAGAAAACAAATTCTTTAAACAAAGATGGTTTTTCTCCTGCCCTGGAGTACTGCTCTCCAATCTAGTAAAGGGGCCTTTATTGGACAGCTCTTCCCTGTATCTTCTTAACCTTCACAACCAGCCTGGGCACTTGAGTCATGGTAATTTCCACGGCCTCTGTGTCTGCAGGAAGATGCTGACAGAGAAGCAAGCCCGAGGACGATGCTTACTGTATATTTTCATAACCCTGAAACACTTAAATTGAAAGTCTCTATCTTTAACCTAAGAATATTCTAAGTGTGAAAGCCAAGTAGAACTTGCTTGCAAATCCCTCCCCTTGCCCATTGTATAACCTAAGAAGTATTTTTTATCTAAGCTTTTATCACAAGCATAAGGAACTGCTGCACTGAGAAAGAAATATTTAAGTTCAATGCCATCCTCAAATGGAGCAGAGTGACTGGATATTCACACACAGAATGTCTGAGTTGGGCTCTTCCAATGTCCATAACCCAGAAGTCCTTTTGCATGGATCACAGACCCAAGTAAACAAGAAAGTCATAAAACTCTTGGGAAAAAAAGATCCCAAAAGTTTCTAAGCATGTATTTGGTAAGAGACTTGAATGTAGATTTTTATGAAGCTCCCCTACAGTTCAGTAGTACAGAAGACAGCCTAATTTAAAACCAGGTTCAGAATGGGACGCGGTGGTTCATGCCTGGAATCCTAGCACTTAGGAGGCAGAGGCAGGGAGGCTCATGAGAGTTCTTGGTACCCTGGGCTATATCATAAGTTTAGGGCTAGCCTGGGCTTCAAAGTGAGGTGCTGTCTCAATAAAAATCTATTGTAGCAGCTATTTCTCCAAATAGTGTGTGTGCGTGTGTACGCGCACGTGTGTGTGCGTGTGTGTGCATGCATGCATGCGTGTATGCGTGTGTGCGCACGTGTGCGTGCGTGCGTGCATGTGCGTGTGTGTGTGTGTGTGTGTGTGTGTGTGTGTGATGAAAAGTTACTCAAGACATCATCACTTGCTGCTAGGGAAATGCAAATCCAAGTCACAGTAAAGCATTGTTTCACGTCCACCAAAACAACAGCAGCAAGAAGAAGAATAGGAAGATAACATGAGAAATTTGAGCTCTCATTACCCTGGCAGGATATAAAATAGTGCATTTGCTAATCTTCTAAAGATTCAGCCTTTGTGTCTGAATGTGACTTACGAAATACTTAGATTTGAGTATGGCTTAGCTTTCCTGGGCTTCTATCACGAAATAACTTAGACTGTTAATTTATGTAATTCATAAACACTGCAGGCTTCCTTTTCATAGTTCTGGAGTCTGGGAACTTCCAAGGGAAGACACCAGAAGACTGGAGTGTGATGGAGGCCTGCTCTGTACGTCATGTGATAGATGGGACAAAGATGTCTCTTTAGCCTCTCGTGAAGCCACGATTCCCAGAGGCAACACTTCCTAATGCTGCCACACTGGCGATTCAATTTCAGTGTATGATTTCACAGAGGCATGACAATCGTTCTCTAGCAGGTATCAGGCTGCAGGCATTTTGCACTCAATGCATGTGGCCTATGTCATCACGGATTGCCCACTAGAAAGAAGGGTTTACACATTGGTCTTCAATGGCCACATATATTTTATGCCTTCTCACCATTTCCCCTGTCTTCAGGAAAGGGTATCCAACTCTGCATGTGACATTTCGATTGGATTCACAGCTGTCTTTTTGGATCCCCTAAAGTGGAAAAGAAACAGAATTAGAGAGGAGACACAGTGAAATGTTTAAATTAATCCTTTTAGAATTTTCCCAGCTATGCATTAGCAGCTGCCTTGCCAAGGTTTGTCTCTTGGTTTAGCTTGGAGAGTCGCAACCCCAGAGGACTGACAGTTCTGTAGTTCATGGAGATCTGAAACCATCCGATCCCCTTTTGTCTGGCAGATTGAATAGTCAGGGGTAACAGAGTATCATAACGGCACCTGTGAACAGGAAACTTCAGTGGTGGATGTCTAACCCATACACCATCACTGTCAGAGCATCATACAGATGCAGAAATGGCCCAGTGGTTAAGAGCACTGGCTGTTCTGGACTGTTCTTCCAGAAGACTCAAGTTCAATTCCAAGCACCCACAGTGGTCTGTAACTCTAGCTCATGCATCCAATGTCCTCTTTTGACCTCTGGGTATGTGACCAGATACACATAAGGTGCACAGATATACATGTAGGCAAAATACCGATACGCATAAAATAAGACGACAAAAGTTTTTAAAAACTCCGAAAGTTTGCAACTATGACCATTAGTGTATTCTAATATTTAAACAAAAATGCTTCCTGCTCTTCCCAAATCAATATTATACAGTGAATTATCCCAGTAGCATGAAAAATAGGTTCAATAAGTGATCATTAAGAGAATGAATGAAAAACAGCACGTTTACCTCAATTCCTGAAAAAATCAGATTTGGGGAATACTGCACTATAGTCCTGGTGTTGTAGGCACTATCTCTTTTGTTTTTCACTGTGAGGCTGAGATTGAACTTGTCATTCTGGGACCTGACAACCAGCAAGTTCTTCTCTGTGGTGGACACATCCAGGGTGAGGTCTGAGATGCACTTTTCCTTGTTTCCACAATCTTTGGCAAAGGGAATCTGAAAGGGTCACAGGAACGTGTTTTTTTCACAGCATAGTTAAACATCTCTGCAATCCACTTGTTAATTCGTGTAACAGAAACGGCATGGCATTCAAGAGAGAAAGAGCTCCACAAGGGACTTGGCTGCATCGCTGAGGTCGTAAGGGGTTTTACGTTCGCTGCTGACTTTATGGGAGAAAGAGTAAACGTCGACGTGTAGTCTTAATGCCCCGGTCCTTCAAGGGAGGTAGATTTCATAGGTACTTTGCACTGGTATCTGTTCCCCAATGAAGGACAGTGTCCAAACCTCGAGCCAAGAACTCCCAGATTGTAATCTACACAGCTTCACGTGTGTGACTTCCTACTAAAAAGCATGAGATGTTGAGGAAGCCGAGAGGCAGAGAAACGGTCCAGCCGTGTGTCTGGAAACCTTACTTGCATCTGTTTACATTTAACCCTCCCCTTATCCAGTCTGTCATCATGAATGTCCTTCCTAGCCTCTTCTCTACAACTTCCAAGTCCCCTGCCACCTCTCCCCTTCATCTCCTCCTCATGTTAAATCAACCCATTAAATGCTTTATTCTATGAGTCGTCTTGGTAATGATGTTGCAATAAAACAGTAACCAAGACACAAGCATTTACACCACAAGCCTCCACCAGGAAGGCCAGGGGTGGAGCTATGCTGCGGACCAGTGGCTAGCTGTGGTCCATGGATGAGGTCCAGTGTGAGTGCTTCATATACATAAACTGTGTCTCACAACTTAGTGCTTATTAGGACAAATGGCATTTTCAATAGTTTATTTACAGTTCCCTTCAACCCCAGCAAGACGAAGTTAGAGGGACTGGGAAAAGTCAGGAACTGCCCAATCCCCCCCCCTCTCTCTCTCTCACACACACACACACACACACACACACACACACACACACACAAAAGATGTAAATTACATCTTTCTGTGTTTTGAGTTTCTCTAACACATTCACAAATAGACATTGTAAGTTAACCTTACGTGTTCGTGGACTGAGTTCGGCAGAGCGTCATCAAGCACTGGCCCGTTCTCTGGATCAGTGAGATTAAAATCCAAAGTCACTCTCACGGAGTCCTGAAAGTCATGCTTATCCTACAAGTTGAAACAAAGCACTTGTCACTGATGTCATGCTTGCTGGATGCTACGACTCTATTGTGGCATCTTTCTGCCCCTGTGGTTTACTGGAACATCCTTGCTCACCTACTCTGATATCACATCATCAAGGCTCAGGAAGCCTTGGCTTCTCTGCAGTGGCACAGCTTTTCTGTCTTGACAAGGGTTATGGCTTGAAAGTGGCCACCCCAGAATGGCAGGTCACTTCCCTAGAGTTCCACAGAGGGACTTGCTGGGGTCCCTCCAGTAACTCTCCTGCCTGGATATACCACCCTGAGCTACATGATTAAAAAATATTGTTTCTCTTGAAACAATACCCATGCTAGTAATCACTTCTGGGAAAGTGATCCTCTCACTTTAAGAAGGCAGACTCTTCCTTCTGTATTCTGCTCATATACATCTAAACCTATGGGATTTTGTAATGCATACTGACATGAAAATGATGTGAACATATTTGGTGTTTTCCATTCTGCAAGAACCATTACTTTTGGTGTCAAGAACAACGATCTTCATTCCCGTTGCTGGGAACGGTCTTATTGCCTCTGAGGTGTGTAGCTATGACATTTCTTATTGTATACAGAGCCCCTGAGACCAGATGATTTACCCACAGTCATTCAGAACATGGGGAGGGTGGCATATAAACTGTAACCCATTCAGCTCCAGAGCAAATACTAAAAAAGCTAACATAATCCGAAGGGATGTTGTAATGTTTGAAACAAGTTCATTCCTTTTAGTGTGGGTCCCTGGACTGACCTTGTAGGTAGGACTGCAGTCATTGTGAGCAGGCTGGGGCCAGATCTGTCTGATGCTGATCAAATTTTATATGAGTTCTAACTCATCAGTTCTCGGTTAGGAATAACTAAAGAGGAGGGCCAACTACACACACGTGCACACCACCCTCTTATCAGTCTGGAAGAAGGCAGCTGTAACACATGATTTACTTGCCAACATGTAGAAGGAGTGCCTAGTGCATTCTGATTCTTGAACTGTGATGTTTCTTTGAATCCTTCTTTCCTGAGTCCCAGAGAAAAAACTCCGCGATATCTGCCTCAGAGAATCGAGGGTGATACGGTACTGCATATCTACAAACACGAGGGGACACGGGATAGACCGGTTTATTTGGGGATGATTCTCACATGATCCAACTCCAGATAGCATTATAGAAATAGCCCCTGAGCAAATGAAACGGTAAAGGATCCTACACCGAGAATATCTGTATTGCGACAGTACAGAGATAGACACGGCCATGGACAGAACATTGAAAGTCTATAGAACGGCTCCAGGCTTCACTACGCCTTTATCGTTTAAGTTATAATTATGTGTAATGTATTTATACACACACACACACACACTCACATAGACATACATGTGAACTATGATTTATCAACCAAATCTGAATTTACTAAATTTTTGTTCAAAAATTTTTTTTATAGTTTAGAAATATTGGCAAACAGCCTAGGATAATGATTAATTTCAATAGAGACAAAAATAAAGACCATTTTTACCTTTTTGTAGAAACATGTCAACTTAGGCTATGTCCAAAACATGAGATTCCACAAAATAAGCCCTCATAGTTTGGCCCCTAACATAGTTCAACATCATTGAGGACTGCCTTAGAAAGTTCAGAGAATAGTGCTGAGGGGGCGTACAGACTGACACTACACACTTGCGAGGACCACACACAGAGCGGGCTGAGAACAGGAACCCCTGCCTCATTGAGTGAAGAACCTTGGGCTGGGTGTGTGTGTGTGGGGGGGGTGAAAGTTGGGTCATTTGCAATACCAGTCTTTACCAGGAGGGGGCAGGCAAAGAGAGGATTCTTTTTCGGGGGGGGGGGAGGAATAATCTTTTACAGACATTTTTAAATGCTACCTGTGAGAGTGTATATAATATAAATATATAGGGAGGCACAGGGAAAGTACAGAATTTTGAGGTCATCGTGTTCAAAGATGTAATTTCTGCTGCAGAATTTACTAGGCTCCATAATTGTTCCTCTTAGAGAGGGAATGATGGCAAGGGTCAACAGGACAAACGTTCTGAGCAGCTCATTATGCTTGGGAGAGGTCATCATCCTGGAGCTAATACATTTTTCTTCTGCATAAAAGTCCTTGCTACAATCCTTATGCTTACCAGCTTTGTAAACCAAGTCCTCTTTAGACTTTAGCTTCACATAAAAACACACTGTAGCATTTATGCATACTGTTTCTTTTCCCTCCACGAGGCAGTTTTTCTTTTGAATATTCACTTTATTGGGTTCAAAATTCATGGTTACTTTAACTACCGCCACATCTCTGGCCCTGCAAACACATAAACAACGGGATTACTCACACATTGTTGCATTTGGGATTACTCACACATTGTTGCTAATATTTAACAGGGGCAGTGAGGGCAGCAAAGGACACTCTTCTTTGTGTACTGTATGTGCTTCCAGGGCTATTGTTCTTTAACGATGAGTTGATACATAAAAGATTGTATCTCATGTCCTAGGAGACCCTCCTTGTTTAGAACCATCTCAGACCTTTGGTTCAAAGACAGAAGGCTTCAAAATGGACCCAACTGGCCAGGTGCAAGCTCAGAATCAAAAACGGGATCTCTGAGTTTGTTTCCATTTGGAAATAAATGGTTCAAAGGCGCCTAGAAAACGAGCTGGGGCCTGCTGGCTTTCATCAACACACTTCTCTGTTCCTGGGGATGTGGCCTTGCTTGTGTTTGAGACACCACCAGTATATGTTGCTTTGTGTAACTCCTGAGTATCTGTAATCCTCAGAAAGGGGTGTGGGCCCTGGGCTAAACCCATGGCTTTGCTTCCCACCATTTCAGTTATTCATGGGTAGGTAGCTTGGGTGCAAAAATATTAAGTAGAAAACTCCATGAGGAAAACAATCATGTCTCAAGTTATGCACCGTTCCAAGTAGCATGATAAAATCTGTAATTTCCTCATTGTCTGCCTGTTTGTGAACCATCCACTAGCCGGAGTACCCACATTTCTATTACAATGAGAGTCTACTATACCAGCAAATGCATATTTATCTGTCTTCCAATAGATTGTTAACTTTTTTTTCTGATTTTCCCTCTCTGTGCCTGCTTGTGATGTGGGGAACAGAGGCTAATGTCAAGTTTCTCCTTTTATCGTCTTTTATCAGCCTCGACCTTTCTTGGGTTGCAGTCTTCCTCTGAATGCAGAGCTCGCTGACGCAGGTAGGCTACCCAGCCAGCAGACCGGGCTTTCTTGTGTCCCGTCCACCAGGGTTCCATATGTCGTCATGCCTTTTTTATGAGGGTGGTATGAATGAGAACTCTGGAAAGAAGCTGTGTCTGCAGAGATCAACTGTCCGTTAGAATTGCAGTGGTGTGGGAAGGCCACCATACTACAGGTCCGCAGCTGAATTACCTCATCTTGCCCTTGTTTAAGTCCCCGGATTCGTCACCCAACTCTTTGTCAGAATTCACATCCTGTAACTGAGATCTATTAGCTTAGCAGACCATTAGCTTCAAACCAACACAAAGGCTGGGATGTCATCAGACAACATCTGAACCCTATAGACAACATTTCCCCAGTTTGCTGTCACTACCACTCTGATGTATCCATCAACGCATTTAAAAATTACTTCAATTTATTAATCTCTCTGTTCTGTTACTGTAAAACACCACGGAACAATGGAACGTTATGTTAGGGGACACTTAATTGACTTGAACACATGTTCCCAAGACATGACACGGCCATTCATATTTGCTTAAGAATACATCATGCTGTTAGTTCCTTTAAGGTGAGAACTGTTTTTTTTTTTTTTTTTTTTTTCAATGACAGTGGTAGGAATCTAAACTCAGCCTCGTGTTCTTGTGTGTGGTAAGCTATCTTCATAGCCCATCTTCTTATATTAGGAAATGGTTATCATACACATTGCTCTGCTGGTTCTAAAGACACACACTTTAAGGAATATTGATTTCTAAAGTATGCCTTTAAATTGATTTAGGAAACAAATTCCTGCAATAAGCAAGGCTATCTTAGGATTTTGAAATGCTTATTGACAGACACAGTGACCTTTAGCTAGTTTACTCCTCGCCAGCAATAAACGGCCACGTCTAGTTTCCTTTGGGGTAATATGGGTTCTCCAGGCAGGAGAGTAGCTTGACTAGTGTCTACCCCGCTCATCCGTCTTTCCCAACTGTATCTTTATGGAGGTGTGGGTGTCTGGGCCGCTTGACTGGGCTCTTGCTATCTATGCGCTGAGTGCCTCTGCTCAGCTACCTGCCTTCTGCATCATGTTGCAGTACTGCCTTGCAAAACCTCGATCTTACGACTCAGTGTCAGTCTGCTGTCAATGAAGCCTGGTCGTGAAAGGGTCTGCATCCATTTCTGTGATTCAGGGAAACTAACAGAGTCAGTTATCTCTTAAAGCTTGAGCACACACACACACACACACACACACACACACACACACACGCACGCACGCACGCACGCACGCACGCACGCACGCACGCACTCACCTTCTAAAGACACCACCCATGCAACGTCTCCCAAAAGAGAACATTGGTTTTAGTGTCAAGCACATAAATGAGTAATTGGGAACCAAATTAAAAGTTCATTCTACCCACTCCTATTTGGCTTCTTTGTTAAGACTCACTGATGCATCAATTCCTTTAAATAACTTGCATCTTGCCAGAACAGCACAAGATGAAATAGGCATTTGACACTGGTAAGAGTTCTAATCATACTATGTGGTCTGAAGTCACATGGAAACATACTTCCAAATGTATAACCAGATCTTATAACATACATACCAGAAGAGGGCAGCTCCACCAAGGCCTCCAATGGTCACATCAGTCAGACCGTCACCATTTAAATCCATTTCTCCATGGATGGACTGGCCAAAAAATTTCAGTGTCTTGCCATCCCCGCTTGATGGAATGCGCTGTGAAAAGCCCAACAGACAGGTTGGTGTCTCAAGAGTCCATTAAAAATAGTTTTTGAATAAATCTGAGAATTTAGTGAGTAAAGTTGAAAGTGAAGATCTTTGGGAGACCGAGAGGGCCCTGAATGGAAGCAACGGGGAATGCAGGGATGCTCCCAAGGGAAATCAGTCTCCCTACAGTACAGGATGTCACGTCAGCGTCAGTGGCTCAGAGAGACAGGAAATTGATACATAATGTCGTTTTGTCTAATTTCCTACTTCTTTTTCAGTTCTAACAAACAGATATACTCAAAGGTGCTGGAAACTTCATATGCAAGACGGAGGAACACAATTCCAGAACTTGTCCTAAAACACTCATCCCCATCCGCTCACACCCACCCCCAGTGTGAGGACGGCACTGTGGATATGGAGCTCGTGAAGGTTCATCCATGCACCTGCACACCTCACCTTTCATGGAAAGTGATCTTTCTGTGTTGGGGAACTTGGTGTTTGCCCAAGCAGGTATTATTTTAATAGAAGCTGTTGGCACTGAGACAGGACTGAGAGACCCTTCCTAAACTTTGGGTAGTCTCTTCTTTCTCAAGTCCTTTAAAGTGACAGAATTGGAAGAAGTCAAATAGGAGGAGCTGGTGTAGGAATACTGTGTGTCCCTTCTGCAATTGAAAGGAGTTGGCACCGCCTGATTCTGGGCCATGCTGCCTCTCTGGAGATGGGTAAGTACACCCTCATCTGTCCTCTGGGAATGCACTTTCCACCAAGGAAACAAATGAACTCTAATACTGTTAAGTTAATTTTGTTTAAAGCTGCATCTTGATTCACCGCTACTTTAAAAAACGCATTTCTTATGACAATTTATTCCATTAATCAATTAAGAATCTTTCCTCCAAATGCCATTTGTTATACAGGGCTCATACTGAAAGAACAAAGGACCAAAATAAAAGTAACCTCTTTGTGTGTATTTCCTGGTTCCCCGATGCCCCCACGGTTCATACCCCAATGGCTGACACAGGTTAAGTATATAATCCCACAAAGATTTTTAACAGAAACAAATCATTTTCAAGTGGGCAGGAGTGTTGTTACTTACATAAGCCTTTTATTTTGTTCTCTATTAATGCCATTTTCAACTTTATAAAAAGTTAACAAAATATTATATGAATAGGTTTTGAGAATTCTGTTGACTGCAGAAATAAAAAGAGACCACTGAAATGTAAATAGAAATGGCTAATGCCTGGATTCTCTTCATGGCTTAGATGCTAGGGAATGTTGATGTCAGTGTTGAATTAGAAGATATTTATTCATAATAGCCCATTGCTTAACTGACTACAATTATTTAGAAAATGCTTGCTACATTACAACTTCTCTAAACTCTCTTGTGTCTATGATGTATTAGACATTTACGTGAATGAATACTTTTCTCATGTTATAAGAAACTAAATTTATAGATTAGGTCAATAAATGTAGAACTGCTTAACTCTCAATAAATTTAAAACAAGAGCAACAGAAATCCCCTGCAGGCCAAGATTAATTGTTCACATTTTTTTTTCCAAGAGGGATTACTTGAGAAAACAAAATATAAATCTCAGAAATCCACATTAATTTGAAGAAAATATATAAAATTAGTTCACAAGTATAAGTTTAATATAACTTGTTTAATAGCAATATGGGCATTGAATATAAAAAAAAAAACACAATCTCATCTCCGTTTTTGACTAAATCACACTATTGTCCTCTTAGAGTCTTCGGGGTTAAACACACTGGAGATGTCGAGTCACATTGTTACCAGGTGTCTTTGTTTTCTACTGTTTTGCCAGTTCAAATGATCAGGTTCAAGAAGACAGACAAATAATTGCAGAAAGAGCACAGGAGAACACCATATCTAGTTTCCCCCAAAGTCAGAATAAAGAAACAAAGTAAGTTCCGAGCTGCGGAGTAAGGCAGGTGAGACCTCTGGGCATAGAAGGTTGAGGGTATGAGGGGACCGAGTGTCTTACTTGTGCATATCCCTTTTTTATGGTCTTGTCACTGCCGTGATAAATGTACACAGCTCCTGCATGGTCGTCCTCCAGAGGAGCTCCGATCACAACGTCATTAAACCCATCCACGTTGAGGTCTTTCACAGCAGCGATTGCTGTTCCAAATCGGGCCCCACAGGGCTCGTTCTTGTTTTCTTTTGTGCATGAATTATCCTTCAAAGACGAACAGCATGTCTGCTTAATTGGTTCCAGGCTCATTTGATATTCAAACCTTGTCTGCAGGGAAGACAAAACAGGATGCTTAAGAGCTCCCAACACTGCTGCTGAGGAGCAGGCTTGTTTTTAAGAGCATGCTAAACCAACCTTATGAAATAACCATCAGCGTACCAAACGGCAAACCTGTAAAACATATGAAAAGGTAGGAATGCCAAAGGAGCCTCCGGGAGCCAGCATGCTGAGAACTCTCTTCTTAATGAAGCTAAGAATGTGTAGTTAGCAGCACATTCTCTACTCGTGAAAGAACTGGAAATGAAATCCTCCATTGTGGCCCCAGCCCTGTTTTCCCAACAGTACACTTCTGTTCTGTCTATTCTCCACCAAAAGTCAAGGACAAAATTTACTCTGTTTGAAACGCAAACCTTTGGAAGCTGCCTGGAGTGGAAGGGAAACATAGGCAATGCTAGAACATACTTTCTTGGAAAAAGCGGGAGGGAGGAAAAGAGACACACAGAGAGAACACGCGCAGTTCTTTCCCCAAAACACACAGGAGAAAGCCAGAAAGATAGGAATGTGTGATTTAACGTAATTGGTATGAGAAACACAAGAATTAAAAAAACAATAAAAACAAAACGAGTCACCAACCTTCTGTAAATAGCAAATATCCTTTTAATAAAGAAAACAGAAATTACTTATCCCAACAAACGGTGTCTAAGATTGGGATCGAAATCAGAACATCCTCTCCTATGGCAAAGCATTCTAAAACCTACACCGTCTCCCAGAGGGCCTGGAACCACTGCTATTAAGTTGTATCTCTCTATCACCATGGTAACTGTAGATGCCCCCAACCTGTCCAGGCTACAGCTCTTAAATAGGTTATTTACCAGGTGAGCAACATTAGCCTTTGCCTTATTTACCCTGCATATTCCAGTGTTTTTTTTTAAATGAATAAAACAAAACCTGATAGTAACAATAAAACAAGCAAACACATAATTAAGTTCTGAAAGCAGTTCCTTTTGAAACGGTGAAATTGAATGGACCTTGCAAACTTCTTAGAACATTTTTTTTTCCCCCACAAGCAAGTGAAAAATATTCTCGCTGCATTAATGGGAACCGAAGGAAGCAAAGGCTGGAGTCACCAAATTCGGACGCAGTTACCTGGTTCACAGCATACACATACACTTTGCCCTGTTCCTCTTTCTCTGTCCCCATGTACATGGGGGCCCCGACGAGAAGCAGGTCAGTATAAGAATCTTTGTCGGTGTCGATTGCTGTCAAGACGCTACCAAAGTAGGAACCGATCTAGGACACAAGACAGAACAAGCAGGAATGAAATCTCAGAGGCGCTCCTGGAAGGGGAAGTCTACTCCTCTATTCATCGTCCTGGCCTAGAAGACGGAGTGCAAAGTGCAGTCAAAGGCACCAAAATACAGAAACATTTGCTAGCCAAATCTGTGTAGACTGAAGCATGACAAGGTCCCATCTTTGAGGATGGCCAATGGTGACAGATTTCTCTCTAGAAGTAAACTACCTTTACTTCTACTGTGAGTGTCCTTACTTGTCCACACTCCAGGCCAGTGATCCACAGTGGGCTTCTTAAGGAAAAAGAAAAGACATGAGATTGAGGGTGTGTTTTCTAGTGTCATCGATGTGTAAATATGGCGCCATGGGAAGGTGCAACAGATGCATGGAAGTAACTGAGTTCTCCTGCCGTAGTGAAGAGTTTGTTGCCTTGTGTCTGATGAGTGCTTACTCAATAGTGGCTACATGAGGTCCAGCAGCTCCAAGGGATAGAAAAATAGGACAAGCTTGCAGAGGCTTTGAACATTTTAAAGAGATGGAGTTGTTTCAGTTGGGAACTGGTTTTACTCTATCTAGATGCTTAAAACATATTGACTTGTATTTAATACTTTACATTCTTAATGTTCCTCTTACAGACACTCTCATGTAGGCTTATTTTAGTCAGTCTTTGTTCTCATAATTCTGCTTCTCTATCATATATATATATAACATATCTTCATAACGGATTTTGAATAATTTTTAAAACGTCAGGTCGAAAGTCACAGAGTACACACATACAGGCAGCACAGAACGATTCATCTTTACCTGTTCTCCCCTGAGTGTCTGGAGAATTTTGATGTTCCCATCCTCCATCTTGTAGACGACGACCTGGCCCGTATGATTGTACCGAGGTTGCCCAGCAACATAGAGCACATCTCCAGGGACAGTGGCAGAGTTCACTGTGTAGCCTAACCAAAGAGAGATCCCAGGTGTGTACCTGCACCCATAAAGTCCCACGGAATACATCACCAATTACGTTAGATGGTTAGGCTAATCATGTTTATATTTTCTTGTGCTTAGTATTGGTGGGAAGCCAATGTGCTCCCTCCCCTGTTCCTACCATGTCTGGATTTCTCTGAAATGATACTTTCTCCCAAACCAGTTGCATTTACAGATGCAAATGGAGTAACGGTGATGACATAAAGGGGAAGCAGGCACTATATGCACTTGTGAACCCTCATGCACACGCACGCCCACCTTAAGACCCTACAGTCCACGTTGGAGCAAACTAATTATATTTTATTTGGATCAGTGGTTCTCAACCTGTGGATCATGATCCCTTTGGGGGCGTCAAACGACTCTTTCACAGGGTTGTCTAAGGTCACCAGAAAACACAAATATTTACATTATGATCCATAATTGTTGCAAAGTCATAGTTATGAAGTAGTAGCAAAAATAAATTTATGGTTGTGGGGGGGATCACCGTGACATGAGGAACTGTATCAAAGAGTCACAGCATCAGGAAGGTTGAGAATCACTGATTTGGATGCGAGTGTCTGTACTATCAACACTAATAGTTTTATATACTTGGGATGATAGGAAACACAATCCCTTCCTGCATTGCAAACCAAGGTTTTGCACTGAAATTTTATATGACTGAAGATTGTCTAAGTTGTATCATAAAGGTATTGCCTTTACTTTACTTCCTTACTTCCTGGCCATTTGTTGATGGAATTTAGTTTTTTTGCTGTTGTTTGGCCTTGTGGGATTGTTGTTTTTGCTTTTTTCTTTTCTTTTCTTTTTCTTTCTTTTTTTTTTAAAGCAATTTTGTACTTGAGATAACAAAAGCAAGTCTGAGGACTTATTTTTTCTTTTCTTTTTTTGAATATTTTTGACAAAAACATCAAATAATAGATTACTGGATCAATTTTCCTTATTCTTACATTGATAAGTGAGTCACTTCCAGAGCATGCACAGAGCATGTTTTCTATGAACTGCTGTATGAGAGCCGTTTGGTTTCATTAAAGCTTTCCCGACATTGCCCATGAGTACCAGGTTTATACTTGTGGATGTTTTGATGGGTGTTAAACTATCTAACGGCAGTTCTGTGCTGTTATCTTTAACTCTCTTTTTAAAAATTAAAACTGAGTTTTTCAACCATCTACTCATCCCATTTTTCATGCTCTATAAAATTTTGTTTTCTTTGCACCTGCTCCTACTCTATTTATGTCGATTTATCTCATGAGCTGTGTACAATGTTTCTCATTTTTCCTCCATGCCACCCCCACTTAAGGTTTAAGAGCACCATGCTCCATTTCAGTCAGAGCCACCTTGTTATGAGAGAGGGAGCTCATGCGTGCATCAATCTGATCATGGGCTCTGTGCTTTCGTGCATTCTGTTCATGACCAAGACATCATCACATTCGCCTCTCTGTTGATTTAGTTAGTGACCAGGAAATGCATGGACAACTCTCCAGTTTGACATTACCTTATATATTTGTATACATGTACAGCCAAATTTCCATACACCCCCTTTTTGGGGGGGCATTCACCCTCTTTTCAAGCCTTTGGGCACACCTGTAAGTCCCTTGCTGCAGAGATGGAAGGTCTCACAGCACGACGGTAAAGTCACTATTCAGATACGTGGTGGCTTTTTATATATCCTCAGATGTTATTATTAAAATAAACACGATGTTCTGAGCATCTTAATATACATGATGTTTTGAAGGAAAATAGTTTTGCATTTTGTATCTGTAGAGAATGGAGCTAAATCAATGTGAAACTGGCACTACATATAGGCTTGATCTCTGCAGAAGGAGGCTATGCTCTAACAGCTGGGAGCGGCTTGTTACTGGGGTGGAACCCAAGCATGGTTCAGAACACCAGAGAGAACCACTTCTAACTGGGAAAGAGGTCATCTTTTTAATTAGCAAGTGTTTTACTAAAAGGCAATAATTTTTGTACAAATAACATGTTTACATGAATGTTAAGGAAACAAAATTTGTCAGGCATATTATCCTTTGTGATTTTTTTTTTCATTTGTTTTCATATCTTCATCTTCCTTTACGAAGGGTGAGTCTAGTTTCATACCTTCTTGGAAGAAACAAGAGCTTTGTTGATGGACTGGGAAATACAGGACTTACCTTCATTTGCTTTGTGCTTTTACCTCTCGTTCCTTTAGAGTTTGTCAAGCATGGTTAGAACACAGTGTGGGTGTATTAGGACAAAGTATGGATGAGGCTGACCGGGACAGCAGGCTCACCCACATTCTCACGACAAAACCCAAACTCAGTGTGGCGGAGCACATACTGAGGCAGGCACTGTGGTGATCAGAAGGGTGGGCGATTCTGTCCAGAGCCATATATACGCCTCTGTCCACGCTGCCTTATTTTGATTGATGAGCACACATATTTCCTTAGAGGGCTGGCCTTTCACTTCGTCCTCTTTGTAAGATTTCACATGGCCACACTAGTTACCTTTCACCCAGAATTCAGAGTAGTGAACTCAGTCCCTTTGTAATTTCAGATTTGAAAAAGAAATGGGTTAGGGAAGTACATGAAAGACATCTTACGCTATTAGGCACCTGTTGGTAATCGTCTTATATCTTAACTTTTGACGAAGGTAATGAAATGAACAGAAAATGCATTAGTATACTATAGACAGCACATGCAAATTTTGTTATTTCCTAAGCACAGAGGATCAATGAATGTGCTCATCTATTTACATATATTTACATATATTTACAGATATGCTTTGTCAACTAGTAATTTTTCCAGTTTTACCGAATTGCAAGCGATTAGAGGAGCCATTCAGAAGAGTAGGGTTATTTTAATGTTTTCTTATGCGCAATGCATAAGAAACTTTAAGTCACTTGAGCATGCTTTAATCAACCATTAACTCAAACTTTAAGGGAATAACAGATTTGGCATTTTTTTTTTTTTTTTTTTTTTTTTTTTTTTGTTTAGAGAATTTGATCATAGAATCCTAACCCAGGCTCTATCAAAAATACTGCACTGTTAAACTAATAACTAGAATAAGTGAATATGGGATGGGCTGTGAACATGTCAAAGACATTTGTGTTTTTCACTCAGTCTTTAATTATCTAAATACTTAGTGGTAATAGATTCAATGCTAGAAACTGTAGTATTTAGTTTCCTACTGATGCTGTAACAAATTACTATAAACTTAATGGCTTACAATATCCATTCCAGATGTCTTAACTTGTGATTCTGTCAGCCAGAAGTCCTAAGGAGCTTTCCCTGGACCATAGTGAGAAGAAGGTAGGTCTGTGTACCGTCCTGGAGCTTGTGGAGAAAATACTTCTTTGTTCTCCTACCTCATCCTTCTTCATTGCCAGCAACGGAGATCTCTCTGATCATTTCTTACAATTCTATTACCCTCTAAACACACCTGATTCTTATGCCTTAAACTCACAGAGATCCACCTGCCTCTGCCTCCTGAATGCTGGGATAAAAAGGCACGCACCACCACCACCTGGCTTGGCTAGGGTCTTAAAGTGAATTTCTGGCTCTTCAAACACAGGATCAACTGCCTTTCGGAGGATTTATAACAATTTCCATGTCCGAATCCATCTATTAAATAGGATGATAAATGGTCTATAATTGTTCCGTCTAGGATCAAAAGAAGGGTTGGGGTAAAATGGCTTTTGATGCCAAGTGTTTTCCCATGTAACAGTCTCGCGGATTATTAGGTTATGAAGACCTTGGAAGCTATTTGAGCTAAGCCCCCACCCGGCCTCTGCCGGTACATAACACAAGGAGAGAGGTTGCTTGTGGCCTGCATTGTTTTGCAGCATCTCCTTTGCCATTTTTAACTTGTTTAATATGTTTGGCACAATATAACCACTCCATTTGTGGGTGCTTTTCCAATTAGCCCAGAGTCAGGTATATTGATACAGGGGAATAAATACCAGCATAAGAATCAGGTGACCTGACTGGCAGGTCAGATCTGCTACAGGTAATGAGGGCACAATCACTCTGGTTATTAATTTAGAGATCTGATTAAGAGTGCCTCTCGCTACTAAGTGTAGTAAGAAGCATGAGCTAAGCCCCGGCAGCTTGGACCACGCAAGCTCAACTGTTTCAAAGATAGTATACTTCCTGTTCCTGCTTCCAATTTCTTCCAGATCTGGGAGAGGTGAGCTTAGGTCAAGGGGTCATTTCCACACCTCTCTTCTCTAAATCACCTTCTACTCTAAATCGCCTCTGCCATTTGGGTTTTCGGTTGTTCAGTTCTACTTGTTTTCTGGTAGGAGGAGAATACCATGACCTTTGTGAGGGAGGAGAGAGGACCTTCCTTAACGGAACTTGCTGTGTCTTTGGCTTCCGCAGCCTCTGCTGCTCACTGCTGTGTGTTTGTTTAGTCAACACAGACTCCAAACTCTCTCAAGTCCTGATTCATCTGCAGCTGGAATGCACTCTGAGTAAGAAGAGATGTGGAGGCAGTCTAAGGCTTGATGCCTTCCTCATAAAATAGAAGGAAACCAGGATTTAGAAAGAAAAGGTTTGCCTCCACGATAGAAAACTACTTGGAAGAACACTTTGACGGTAAGGTGGGGATACTTCAAGATCAAGGTGTTTGCTTTATCACTGTTCCCCAACACTGAGAATATTGACAGGACAAGGGGAAATCTGCGGACAAGGGTTTTAAGTGAAGACAGGGAAACAGCATCAGGAGGGTCCTTTTTTCTTTCCCCCATGTTTCCTGT
This sequence comes from Phodopus roborovskii, assembly GCF_943737965.1. Classification (NCBI taxonomy): domain Eukaryota; kingdom Metazoa; phylum Chordata; class Mammalia; order Rodentia; family Cricetidae; genus Phodopus; species Phodopus roborovskii. The sequence goes on from NW_026126415.1 coordinate 2,595,457, forward strand.
GCCCTCGAAACGATGAGAGAGCCCTCACTGCCACCTGGTTGGTCCTGAGTCTGGTATAGACCCTGAATGAGCTGATGCCACACATACATCCCATCTTCTTATTCCCGGCAAGTGTTTAGACCACAACACACTGCTGAGCTTACTTACCTACAGCATTTTACTGAAGATGCTATGGATAGAGAATATAATAGAATCGACGAGCTATATGATAAAGCAATTGAAATTTTTCTTTCACAACTTGCAGAAAGAAATTATGGATAAATATTATGTAGGGCATGTCAAGGTTTTTCTAACCTCATTTTCTGCCTACCAGGTCCAAAGGTCTTCTGGTTTTAAAGGAAATATTGGACATAGTCAGTATTCTTAGACAATATACATCAGCTAACATTGTTCCTTGCACTGGACACACCTCAGTGTAGTGAGATAGTCCTTCTGTGGCACTGACCACGCCCATTGGGGGTGGAGCCAGGGGCGGAGTGACCTGAGGAAGGAGGTCGGAGGGAGAGCCAGGAAAAGCTCTCTTGCTGGCGTGACTCGGACAGGAGAGGATCGGGTTGAATTTCCTGGTGTTCATCTGTCTAGGTTGTAAGTTATTTCTCCCTGAATAAACATCTATTCGGCCTATTTGTTTATCCTGATCCTTATTAAACCTCGTTACCTCAGTAGGCACTGACTCATTGAGGCTTCTCAGAAGTCTGAAGCCTTAATCTTTAAGGCAGTCTTATATGGTTTAAAATTCCAAACACAGGAGAAAACAATGTTAAAGAGAAAAACTAATGTGAACATTTCTTTTGAAGAAGCTTCTTGAGGTTGCATCCAAGTCTTACCTAAATAAGAAGCAAGAGGTTCATTCATTTTGGTGGGCTCAGTTTGGAAGGTGGTGTTTTGAGGGATGACAATCTGGTTAGCCTTCTGCATGACTACAGTTCCGTTCCAGTCATAGGCTCCCACTGCTCCAAGCATGACCCAGTCCTAACACGCGAGCACGGAAAACATAGCATCAATGACATCATAGGAATTCTTCATTTAAATTAATTCATACAGTTCTCAAAATCACTTTCGTTACAAGAACTCAATATTACAATCCCCTTTTTGAGCCAAGCAGTATTGGTCCACATCTTTTACCCCACCACCCCAGAGACAGATGGATCCCTGAATACTAGGCCATCCTGGTCTACAGAGAGGGAAAGAACCAGGGCATCCAGGTCTACACAGAGAACCCTATCTCCAAAAACCCAAAAGCAAGCAAGCAAACAAACAAAATTCCTGTTTTAATTAAAAAGGACACCGAGGCACATTATGTAACTTCCGCATTGAAATGTTGATATCCATGCGTAATAATGTCTTCTCCTATTATTCTGTGCATACACACAGGCATGCACGCACAAACACATCTTAGTCTTCTAAGGGAAGCAATGTGACCACTGAATACCTTAGCACCAACAAAAAGACTCCACATTTTAAACTAACATCTTAAGTACTTCATTTCCCTAGATGCAATTACATTCAGCCGGGCAGAGACCGTGAGGCTCACAGCTATTAGCTGGTAAAACATAGGGCCTATGTGAAGTATTCCCCTAATTAGAAACTTGTAGCTTCCATTTCCCCCATTTGGATTAGATACCACAATCACAGGCTGCAGAGCTGCCCTCGCCACACACGTCAAAGCGATCTCATACAGATGCTTGGGCACCGCCTGGGTGGAGACAGTTTTGCAGGGAAGATCTTTCCTTCCTGGACATGGTCATCATACCTGTGAATAATGAGCACTGAAGCCGGTCTGAGACATTTCCATCTCAAATGAAGCTGCTGACTGGTCGGCTGTAGCTATAATGTGGGAAAGATAGCAGAGTTAAGTGGCTAGCCATGTCTTTTCGGCTGCTGTTCATTTGCTGGAAGCGGAACTGTTGGAATCTGGGGACCTGCCAAGCAGAGCTAAGGAACACATTAGAGCGCTATCAGCCATGTGCTTCAAAACCCCTAGGCAGGGCTCAGTGTAAGACAGCGGTAAGTGAAGGGACTGTTCTCCTGTTCTCACACGTTGGCTTCTCATCCTTGCTGAGGGAATACTGATTTGCTCGCTTGCAGGAAGTTTATCTGGCCTTAAAAAGTAAGTTAAAAATAACATATAATTTTAGCAGTCACCCAGACTGTCCTTTCTGTCATAGCTGGCTGTAATTCCTTGGTGCGTTGGAAAGCTGAATTTACTATAGTAAGAGTCAACTGTCTTGTCTATTTGAACTGGGAACTCTATCAGAGCTGACTTTGATGCCCTACAGGGCTGGGAAAACCTTCACTGGTGTTTTTAAAGAGATTCCCAACTCACCAGGCCCGTCTACCCGCCATACATCCTCTCTAGGAGCCACTGTTGGATGGAGTTTACGGATCCCAGAAAATGTTGGTTCTGAAGCTGGATGTGGGGATCCTTCAGCTCAGGAGGTGACTTTCCCCACACAGCTCACATTTGTGTCCCATCTAAGTCTATATTTTTAAACGCACATTATATTTTTAAGACACCAATTTTAACGCTCACTGCTGGAGTCCAGACAAGTGAGAACATTGTATGGCATTTCACTCCTCTCAAAATATGTGCAGACCCAAAGCCACAGCCTCCTGGTGGGGAACCAAGGGGATGTTGATCTGCTTGTTTCCAGGGAGTTACTGGTTTACTTGGTCTTAAAAATAAGTTAAAAATAACATGTAATTTTGGCCAAGTCAGTCAGTCTGTCTGTCAACTGATTCATGAGAATCATTTAATTTGTGAAAATAAACATGTTTGCTATTTATTTACTGGCATAAGACCATAAAAATGCATCTGTAATTGGATTTTTATAGGGCTACATTAAATATGGAAAGCAATTAAGAATCCGAGCCTATCATTTTAATCCCTTATACAAATTGCCCTTTAAATGACCAGGATGAATTTTACCTCAAGATGTCTCGGGGTTAGGGAGAAACCCGGTGCCAGTGAAACTCACAGGCATCCACAAGCATGACCCCAGCTAAGACTCCTAGCAATAATGGAGAGGGTGCCTGAACTGGCCATCTATTGCAGTCAGATTGGCGACTACCCTGATTGTCAACAGAGAGCCTTTATCCAGTAACTGATGGAAGCAGATGCGGAGAGTCTTCCTGCAGAAAGGGAGGAGGGGTTGTAGGAGCCATGGGGGTCAAGATCATGTCAGGAGTGGGGAGACCCACGGAGACAGCTGACCTAAGCACATGGACTCTGGACAGTCAGGGAGCCTGCATGGGACCAACCTAGGCTGTTCTCGAGGCTCCTAGCAGCAAGGGCAGGACCTGTCCCTGGTGTTTAGCTGTCTTTGGGGAGCCTGTTCCTCATGCTGGATTACCCCACCTAGCCTTTATGCAAAGTGTGTGTGTGTGTGGGGGGGCTCAGTCCTACCTCAACTTCATGTGCCAGGCTTTGTTCAAGCCCACGGGAGGTCTGCCCCTTTCTGAATGGAGACAGGAGGAGCAGATGGGGGGAGGGAGGGGGGAGGGGGAGGGAGAAAGGAGCTGCATGACCTTCTGCATGCTGCACCAGCAGAGTGATAACAGCCTGGTCATGTGCCAAAGTTCTCACTTTCAGCCTGTCCCTGACACCACTCCGACCTATGTGCCATTTCCGGTTAGGAACATGAGCATTTCCCCCACCCCAAAGATTATAGGAAAGGGAGATTCATACCCTTTCCTGACCTATTCAGTCTACCCTTGAGCATGCTGGACTCACTAGGTGGCATTGTCCTTGGCAAACCAGACTTTCATAATTGTGGCTATTCACCGTCTAAAGTAAACATTGACAGGAAGTGGCGATTTCCCAAACGGTGGAGGGGAAAGACTTTGTGGGTTCATTATGGAAACAGCAAAGGCTAATATACTGAACGCGCCGCTGTGGGATGCCAGTACAAGAGCCAAGGCCTTGAGAACAAAGACAAAAGCAGACAAGAGAACAGGAAATAAAACGGGCAACCCACGTGGTGACTTTTGCCTTGATGGAGCAGCAGATGTGGAGAGGTGTTTTACTCTTTGGAGAGTTTTAGCAGATGATTTCACGCTTAAGCATAGAGGTTCCTGGAAGCATTTGGACATTTTAGTGAGTAACGTTAACTGTGATTTGGTTAGGTTTCGAAGAATCTTAAAATGCCATTTCAGGCAAAATGAACCACATCCCTTACACTGCGGGTCACATTCTGTCAGTTCTAGGCTATATTTGCTTGCTGAGTAAGAGAATATTTAGAAACACCACTTACTATGTGTAACTGGCTAGTGTAATAGTAATTTAAAAGGCCAACTCATACAAGTAGCATTATACAGACCAAACAGGTTATATTTAGAAATCTGTATGTGTACACATACATGTATGCATGCAATGTGACATTAAAGAAAAGGGAGGCCATGGATCTGAAGGAGAGTAGGAGGAAAGGGAGGAATGTTCTAGTTATAGCCTCAGAACAAAACAAAACAAAACAAACAAACAACAAAAATCCCCAACTCTTTACAGATTCTTTCTTGGCCTATGTTATTAAAAGTGCACAATAATTTAGAAGACCATCCATATTAAATCTAGACAGGCATGGCCTATTGCTAGAGAACATCTCAATGGCTATTGAAAGACCAAAGCCACATAAAAATAGTGACTTGGACTCAGAACACAGGACAGTGTAGGTCATTCAGAAACGGCTATGGCTTAAGATGGATAAGGGTTCAGGTGTTCTGTCTCAGGAGAAAAAAAGGGACCCAGAGATGCCTGGAATGTCAGTGCTCGTCATGTTCAGAGTAAGGTAGGCTCCTGAGCGCTGACTGGGAGTCAGACGGGAAGCAACAGTAAAGCCACTTCGTAGTCATTGAACGAGGACACCCCGTGATCAGGAAGATGTAGGAGTGTCACAGGACACTGTACAGAACACTGTCGTGAGTCCCCCTGAGATGGGCTTTGTCTTCACATGCATGAGTATGAGTATGTGTGTACTGGGTTGCAAAGCGAAATGTTTGCTACCCAGGGCTACTCAAGAAATACTGGAAACCATTGCTTTACATGGTTTCCTTGAATTAGAGGTATAGTGAAGCTGTAGAGCAGTTGTCTGGTGTATGTAAGTCCCTGAGTTCAGACACCAGCACACACACACACACACACACACACACACACACACACACACACACACACCACACTCACACACACACCACACACTCACACACACATGCACTCTCACACACTCACACACACACTCACACACTCACTCACACACACACACTCACACACACACACACACACACACACTTGTTTACTGGATACTTGCTCACAGTTGCCTACCCCTTTCAAAGTCATGACTCACCCTCATATTCTCTTTATGTGTAACTAGCAGGTTCTCTCAGGGATGGCAAGACAGAGCTTTTAACAACTACATGAGTGACACTTCCACAGTGGCCCCCTTGATGACAGTCAATGGGACTATGATGTCTCAGAAGGGCAAAAGAATTCGCTGTGGGTTTCTGTGGGGCCTGAGTTCTGAGTCTGAGTTTCCAGACCTTCAGAAATTCAAAGAAGACCTTACCAGTCAAAGGATATTAGTTTCAAAGTAGTTTGTTACTGAACACCTCCCACCCAAGGGACTAGCACTGCCCAGTGGCCTCAACAGACAATTCCCACGGAAAAGGTCAAAGCAAAACCTTCAAAGCGGTGGCATGATTAGCAACTACAGTAAATGGAGTTTCCCAAGCAAAGGACTTGAGGCAAAACCCTATGAAGATATTTTTAAAAATGTGCATAGAGAAAACTACAGAGGGAATGAACATAGAAACAATTGCATCGAAAACTCTGCTAGCGGCCCAAAGGAGACAAAGACACAGTCAGAAAACAAAAGTTGAGCCAGGAGTTCTACATTCCAAAGTTGCATCACAGAAAAAGAATCAAGCATGCCAGGGCATTTGGGTTCTGGCATGTGCCTATGCTGACCCCTGTGGTTACCAGCCATCCTGGGCATCATTGCAACCTAACAGAGACTGCTCCTAGCAGATACAGGTTCTCTGTAGTTCAGCTCCATGCCAGAGACTTGCTCACTGGTGGCTTCTGCACACAGTGAGAGAGAGTTATTAGTGTGCTGAAAATAATATCCCAAGCCCATTACATTAAGTTTGAATTGTTAGGAGAGCTAGTCATACCTTCCAAGGCGAATATCCGTTCTCCCAGAGCTTTAACAATAGTGACCAAGGCCAGCTCATCTGAGACATTAAAAAAGTGCTTCTCGGTGGGCTTGCTTGCGATCGATTTTATTTCCTCCACAAACTTCTCACTGCTTAAGTTCCCTCGGTTATAGTGGCCGAGGATCTAGGGCATGACAAAAATGGCAAGGACATATTTTAACATCTGCATGCTAAATAAGTATCACAAGCATACAATCAGTAAACAAAAGCAATCAGGATGTCTGATCATGGGATAATGGTATGTGCTTATGGGGGTTTTTATGGAAGGGAAATTCTTTCTGAGCACATAGTTTTCCTAATATATTTTTCAATACGCGCGTGTGTGCGTGCGTGAGCATGTGTCTGTGTGCATGTGTGCATCATGCGTGCATGCGTGAGCGTGTGCGTGCGTGAGCGTGCGTGTGCGTGAGCGTGTGTGTGTGTGTGTGTGTGTGTGTGTGTGTGTGTGCGTTTGTGCGTGCCTGCGCCATGCACCTGAGTGTAGGTTCCCTTGGAGACCAGAGGGATGACATCTTCCTTGAGCTGGGGTTACTGGCAGTTGTGAGCTGTCTAATGTGACTGCCGAGAAGCAGATTTGGGTCCTCCACAATACAAGAAATGAAACAGTGAGCATCTCCACAGCTCTACATAAAGATTCTTAAAACCACAGTTGAGGTAGGAAAGCAAAAGTCTTTCTTCTTCTGCATTTCACGTCTTGGTGTAACAGCGAAAGTTTTAACATCTAACTGTTTAGAAGAAATGCCACCCTCTCTCTATGACCTGGATATGATTGCCCAAGGCCGTCTTCCTGCAGAGCAACCAGCGGGGAAACTATGGGAACGTCTTCTGCATTTGTGCATCTCTCTATATATTATACGTGTGTGCATGTACAGGGTGCACACATGTATTTTTTCCTTAGAGACTTGTGAAAGTTCTCTTGTTCTTGCATGGAGTCCTTCATGTTTGTTTCATTTTTCCACGAGAAGTTTTAAATTTTTATGAAGTCACATTCATCCCATTTCTTCTTTAGGGTATGTACAATGCCGCCTGTTTAGATCTAGCGTGGAAATATCAATGTGTGTGGTAATATGTAAACTCTAAACTAAAAATACCCAATACAAAGATATGACCTAATTTTTTTATTTTAAAATTGCATAGCTATGCAGGTAATAGGAAAAAGATTCAAATAATATATTTTTTATTTTTGTTATAAGATTGTATATGTCTATCTTTGGCTTACCCACATATATTTAAAGACCTTTTTTCTTTTAGAATATAAAAATTCTTGCAATAAAACATGTTTAATTTTTATATCATTACAAGTGACACTTGAAGGTTACTAGTTCTTACTTTTAAATATTCATGTCTCCTTGTTATACTATGCCAAATTGAGGACAACTTAAATGCCTGTACGTAATGATGTATAAATTATGGTATACTCACAAAATGGATAACATAATAAATATGAGGAGCACTGATATACAAAATAAGATTGGTAATCTTGCACAAAGAACAAAACAATAGAATCCACAATGTGCGGCCATTTAGAGGGGATCCAGAATCAGTAACCTAAAGGAGTTATGGGAATGGTTGCAAGAGGAAGAATTAGAAGAAACGAAAACGCAGAGAACTTTCTGGAGGTGACAGGAGTATGCGTGTTTGCTATGAACACTTGGTAATCACTCTTTATATTGGCATGATTGAACTGAAAGAAAGTGTTAGCCCAGCTTTAAAAAGGACTGAACTACATGAACACACAACATAAACACGCATGTTTTAAAAGTTCTAACTACTGTATACAACGTGGAAGCCTTTATACTACATGGAGTTTAAAAAAAAAAAAAAAAAAACCAGTAAACCATTATTAAGTTTAACTTTTCAGATAAATTTACATTATTGCCAAAAGACTAAGATCAAGAGATTATGAGTAGGGATTTGGGCCCACAGTTATCCAATATAAACATGTGGTTTTTAAAACGAGGTTTACGATGGTAGGCTACAAAATGATATTTTTATCAAGATATATGAATACACTTACGAAAACTAAAAGAGCGTGTTAGTATTCCCACGGTTCTTCTTATGACCTGAGGTGGGCTTACTGGTCACATGATGGATAGTGGTAGAGAGCAATGACTGAATTGAATCGTCCTGGTGCACACTGACTGTTAATGTGAGAACATGAGTCACGTCTGCTCCACTCAGCAGCCTCATGGAGGCTCTGTGGGATGTGCTTGTCCCTTTCCCTGGGGAACTCCAGTGTCCAGCGCAGAGGAAATCACACATTTCCACACTGCAGGACAGCAAGCCTGCTCTTCACTCCTAAGACGCCAGCAATCTGGTCCATCCTGGCTCATTCACTCACTAAATGTGCTTACAAAGACTATCGGGAGGCATGTGTCTATGGAAACTTGGAGCAGGTGACAAGGTGGCCCACACGCCGCGTAGGTTCTGTTTGGTTTTGGTCTTTGAACTCACTCTCCCTCCTGTGTTACCTAGACTTAGGCAGAATGGTCTAAATAGGAGCTTCACAAATTATTCCTGGAAGCAAACCCAAATTCCTGGCTACTGTCATGAAGCCAGGGAGGGCCAAGCACTGTAAGTCATTAGCCTGAACATAGGCTACTGGTGCTGTCTTGCACATTGGCGGTCGGTGTGATGGAGGGAAAGAGTTAGTGGTGAAGGTAGCAGAGGGATTTTAGATAAGCAAGCAAAATTGAAAGGCCGAGCTCTCACAGTGTTGGACAAATCCCCATGTCCTTTAAGAAAGAGCTGTCAACATGCCTTTCTTATAGTTGGATGTCCCATTGAATCTGGTTGTAGGAGACAGTCTACAAATCCTCAAGGAGCCATACCCATGTGTTTGCTGCCGGACATGGTGACATCCCCCCTTTCCCCCTTTTTGTCAGTTTGGTAACCTACAAGTTTCTTTTAGATCCATTCAAATTCTGAATTTATGTGGATCCCTCTGAGTTCCCCACTGAGCTACTTAACTTATTCTTTAGATCTTGTGACATCCTGAAATGATAAATATCATTGCTCCTCTGGTTCTCACCAAGCCTGTTCTAGATTAACTATTGGATCAACATATTAACTGCCATTTCTTGATGAATTTAAAAATATACATAAAACAAATTTAATAGCTGGGTTTCAGGGTACGTGTGGTTGAAGTTGTTGATTGTGAAGTGAATATTGTCAGGCGTTTAGTGACAAAAGTGATATAAGGAGATAAATAGATTTAACTAAGTAGGAAAAGTACCCACGTGACACAGTTACAGAGTAAGAATAGAGTGAATAAGTTCAATGTTGAAGAATGTACTCAGAGATGCAGGAGTTTCTGTGAGTCCTATATAGGCTCGAACCATCTTATATCGCAGATGAAAACAATAACAGGAACCTATTGGGATCTTTCATTCAAGGGTTTGGTAGCTTGTTAAAAATGTTTTCTTTGAAAAGAAACAAAAGTTTAAATAATACACATAATTTTAAAAATACATCTCAAATCTGTTGGACCTACGCATTTGAATGATGCTAATATTTGCCTGGAAGATGCAGTCAGAGCTAAAACCTCCTTGAGGCAGACATGTCAAAGTAAAGCATTTAATTCATTTATGTGAAGTATCATGTCTTTTATTTGAAAATATAAATGAAATGCCACAGGCCTTACTGATGTCTCTCTCATTTACATGTGAGTGCAATAACTAATGCACACCTCTCAGCCATTACAACCTAAGAGGAGAATCGAATATCTAATATGGGCTGATGGGCCAGTCTAACATTCCCCATTGACAGGGATAGAGGACCAAAAGCCAATTCATGCCCTCTGAAAACATTACATTTTAACGGCAAATGCTTGAAATTTTAAACAGGGGGCTTACAGTGTCAATATTTAATCCTCTTGCGGAGCTGTTTCCTGTCAAAGCACATTTCTGTGTTGTTCAGGATCAGACAGTGGGGACAAGATGGGGTAGGAGGGATAGTGCAGACAGAAACTGGGATAGAAGAACATTCCAGGTAGTAAGTGAGAGCCTACATTTGTGTGAGTATGTGCAGCATGAATAGACCCTGTGAAAGTCCTGAAGTCTTCCCGTGTTACTGCACAAATGAGAAGAAACAGTAACACAAGTGTCTTGCTTTCCAGCTTGCTCTCAAATAATAACTTGTGGTATAGTAGGGTCAAGAGACACCAAGTAGGAAAAGTTACAATGATTGTTCAGTGACATTTTCCTATTTCTTATTTATGTAGATTTCAATAGCAGTTTGGTAATAACATACCGATTAAAATGGGAAGCATTGGTTAAAATGACAATAGCATACTGATTAAAGTGGAAAGCACGTGCCTATATGGTTCTCCATGAAGGCCAGTGGGAATCTGAAATGTCCTTTTGACTAGATGAGAGACAATGTGTGCGTGATGATGGAAAGATTCCAAATAGGCAAAGCAGCTTAGGGCAAGGAAAAACTGACGATGACATCAGACACGATACAAAACACAGGACTCACTCACAAAGTTGTGCTCTGCCTTTGTCTTTACAAGGAGGCTTCCCTTGTGCTGGTTTTGTGTGGTGTGTGAGTGCTGAGTATGAAATGCTCCCACAAAGCAGGTGGGCGTCTGAACTACATCCTCAGCACCAACACTGTTAATTCTGATGATGCCTAACACTCTCTGTGGTTTGCATCCACTTAGGTTGCCAACTAGTCCTCGGGGGGGGGGGGAGGGCAGAAAAAAAGAGATCATCCTGCTACTTAGGTGTTTGAAACCAGTGAGTAAGCTTTGCCTTTACACACAGAAGAGACCGGGCATAGACTTAATGCCACTTGTTATTCACACATGTTTTGAGTGAAGGCAGGATCGCATGAAACTGTCCTAACTATGAATTCAAAACAGCTACGTTTTCACAGCAATAAAGAATTTGATAATAATTGGCAAACAAATATTTATAAACGTAGCACTAGGGAGAATGAGAGGCTAGATGTCTGGTGAATTTTTTTTTTTATATCTTATACCCCAAATAAAATGGGGAAATGTTTCATTCAGATAAAATCACTTTGTAACCAAATCATCTTGTTTCTAAAATGAGTGCATTGACCCTGTGAAGCTGGGAATCGTGGTCCTGGAGCTCCTTTCTGCGTATAAAGGCCACCCCGCATACACTTCTTACACTACTGATGCTTTTGAAAAGAAGATAAATTCATTGATTGGATATTGAAAATGAATGCAGCTAATATTTAATTGTTGTTTGTAAAGGGTCCAGGCTGAGTTCTTAAGAGTTTGGAATCTTTCCTCCTGGCTTAAAAAAAAAATCAGTTAATTAAATCAATTTTAGTGACCGAAAGAACAATTGATCACAGATGAGAGAGAAGCCCCCCCCCCAGACTGAAGGCACACTCTGGGCTAAGCTGTGGAATCTGAAAGGAAGGGCCAGATGTAGTCCCTGGGGGATTTTCTGAAGGCTTCTGAGCAAGGAGGAAATGGTTGTGAATTCCTTGAAAGGATCAGACAGGAAGAGGATGCTTCTTGTGTGTCTCACTGGCTACTGTTATTACCAGTTCTTCATGTGGTGAGAGAGACAGATAGACTGACAGACATAATCCTTGGACAGAGGAAGACACTGAAGCTCAGAGTAGTAAGAACTTATCCACTTGTCCCAGAGACAATGCAGCAAGAAAGTCTGTACAAAGGTATTTCAGCCCCTGAAACACAGTGTCCTCCATCCCCCCCCCCACACCCAGACTTCCATTCCGTTCTATTCTTAACACCTGGGAAATGCAGCAACCTGGGCAGCATAAAGCAGACAAACCGGGCTACAGGAATATCAGGATGATAATCAAATGCATCTTCTGATTCTGGCTTCTCAAATTTCAGGAAGAATCATTAACTAAGAAGCCAACCTTTATTGGCTGGTAAGTGTTGTCTGTCTCATGATAGCCACTGACAGTTTGCAAACCCTTTGCTAGCATGGTACTTACAGCTATGGAAAACCGCTGAATGTTTTCGTCCTCGCAGTCTTGGATGACCTGTTTCAGTCGATAGTTGTCATGTGATTCTCCATCAGTCACTATGACCATGACTTTTTTAACTCCCCTCCTGGCACCCCGGGCTTCAGTGAATGCTTCCTTCCTGAAGGAGACACAGACCAAAGGGAGGCTGATCAAACTCAGGCCAGAGGTGTACAAAACGTAAAGTCCTTCAAAAATACAGTGACTCTTCTTCATAGCCTGTTGCTTTCCTCCAATTTGACTAAGGACTCCACTGTCAGAGGCAAGAGGCACCATGATTTGATCTGCAATAGCTCCATAGGTATTGAACATGACTGCCCATTGGAAACACAGGTGCATTTCCTCCTTTGGAAGCTTTGAAGGAATGTTGTGACCGATGAACAGTGGAAAGGAATATTCATGTCTGCTGTCAGAAGTGAAGCCTGGACTATGGAGACCACAGAAAGAGGAATTCTCCTGTTATTCACTTACCTCCAGTAAGAACCACAATAATATAATCCCCCAACTTACACGATTTCTCATAACGTTTCCATGAAATGACGCCGCCACTCTGCCCCATATTAAATCTCTACTTGTCCTTGTGTTGAAAGCTGAGCCAATGCCAGTAAACTGCAACTACCCATCGCAATGGTTCCCACCTTGAAGAACTGTGTGAATCACTTCTCTTTAGTGTGAACCCGGAACACAGATTTTGTGTTTTCTTTAAACACTTAAACAAAGGTGAAGACGTATGCCAAACACGAAGTTTTGAAAGAAGCTTAGACATGAATAAGTTATGAGATTTAGTCCATTTTGCAATTCTGATTCCTTAGCGGATCACCCAGAGCTTCTAATTTTCTGAGAGATCAAGGTCGTGGCTGAACTTAATGAATATCAGCAGAAGGGGATGATTAGCAGTCCCTTCTTAGAGACATTCTGGTTGCTCTGAAACAGAGCCAACTTTACGTAACAGAAGAGCAGCCAGCCACAGAGCTGTCGACCCTTACCCTTCTCAAGTGCATCCCTTGAGGAGTCGGCACGTCTGAAACACTGACATCTAATGCCTTCCCTTAGAATGAGCAGCGGCATCCTCTCCATTGGCGTTTATCATTTTAAATATGCCAGGAAAGACACTTATTTTGGGTTAGGAGAATTCAGGATTTATGAGTGATAATTTATGCCTAGTTACAGGAATGAAAAATAAGGGGACATCCAAAACTATTATGAACAGAAGTGAATGAACTAACTGAAAATGAAGATAAAAGATTCCAAAACATCCAATATATATATTAAAAGGAATAAAACACAATCAAAACTGTGCTTTACATGTGGAAAATTGATGTATGAGAAAAACAGTGCCAGTATCAGTTTGGACTCTGTGTAACCCAAACTTGCCAGATTCTGTCTACAGATAGACTATCATAGAGGAGTGGGCAAAGCCCATATAAGGCCATGGTATTTCAAGTAGCATTTGTACAGGAGTGAAAGCAGCTACAACGATTTTTCCATTAGTTACAAATATTCATTCTTAAACTTCTGCCTTCGGAAAAAATGCACAGCTCTTTACAGGCTCAGAGCTTTGAGAGCAAGCTCTGACTTCCTTTGAATGTCACATTCAGTCAGCTGTTGATGGCACTTTCAGAATGCCTACACGTATGTACCCCTTGTATATGCAAGCATGCAATCCTATAAGCGGATAAATGCACAATTACCACAGCTGCTGTGTGTGTGTGTGTGTGTGTGTGTGTGTGTGTGTGTGTGTGTGTGCGCGTGTGTTCCTGTAAAACGTGTGCTTTCGAAGCAGTTTAGGGCATCCAGTGTCACAGGAAGGAGAGTGTGACCGTAGTAAATTACCTTTGCAAAATCAGCTAAGAGTCCACAGGCTGAGACTACTTGACACAAGTATTCTTAATATGAACCTAAACTCTTACAAACTTCCTGTGAATTACGTTTGGCTTAGGAGTTTGCCAGGTTTGATGATAATGACAGAGGGAAGAACAAGAACTGGATGAGACTGGAGAAGACACAGGGAATACAGCTTTCTGCATTTGTAAGCTTCTTCTAAAACAAAATTTAAGCAGAGAGCGATGAGATGGAGGCAGAGAAGGTTTAGTAAAAGAAGAAACAGCATGAGGCTCCACAGAGAAACAGACATTTCATTTTTTAAAAAAAATTATTGTGATGAGGTTACTTTTGATAAGGCAACATTTAATTGTGGTTTCCTAAAAATTCTTCCGTGAGGACTGGGGAAATAGCCCAGTCACTAAAGGTCTGACCTTATAAGCACGATGACCAAGTTCAGTCTTCGACCTGTTAGAAAGCGAGGCTGTGTAGCGGCATGCACTTGTAATCCCAATGCTAAAGAGTAGAGGACAGGCTCCAGCGGCTCCCTGGACAGTCACCAGAGAAGAGACCGCGTAGAAAGTGTTCAATAGCCTGTTAAGTGTGACGCCCGAGATTGATCTCTGACCCCGAGAACAGGTCTAAAAACACACACACGTGCAGACATGCACCTGTGTAACAAATAGACGTTATGGTCTATTTTCAAAATGAGGTACTGTCACATTGTTATTGAGGCGTGGTCCTAAGAGTTGCAGGCCTGTCTCTCTCCCATTGGCATCTTCTCGTCTCACAACCCTGAGTGTTAGAGGTTAAATTACGGGTCATCTGATACATGACTGACCTCAGGATCAGAAGAGTGGGGTGGGGTAGCCTTAAACCCCAAATGGTTTATTATGAAAAGCTTCGTGTACTAGCCTTGTATAGATGTGGATTTTAGGAGGGGAGCAGTTCCCGTCTACGGGGAAAGAGAAGAGGAATTTGGATGGGGGTTGTAGAAGGTTTTAAGAATGAATAACTTGTTCCAGACCAGCATGCTGGCCGTGTTTGTCCTGCGTGTGTGCCAGAATTACTTCCTGCAGAATATTGCAATAAAGACTGCTTCATTTTCATTAGCCTCTTGAATTTGTGACTACCTTACTTCCAACATGAGTACACATATACATGCCCATACACAGCTTATACAGAAATCCTATATCAAAAGCTAGAGATACAAGAATATGGTAGAATATATGCTGAGTAGACAGACTAAAGTTTAATACATTCATCGATATGCCCTAGAAGTTAAAAATAAAAATCAAATGGATACAAAGAATGTTGTCAGGCCTTGCTGGCTGGTCAGAGGTCATAGTCTATCATGTCCTGGCAGCCTTTTCCACAGTTCGATGACATGGGACTCTGTCTCCACCAGTGAAACTTCCTGCTCTCTACCTGCCCTTATCTGGAGAATGTCCCTGGGCCTGGAGAACTGATATCTGAAAGCTGTCTCTAAGCCAGATGCCTGATTTATCTCTAGAGTGACCCTTGGCAGAGATTCCTTCTAGAAGCCTCCTCTGCTGCATATATGGTAAATAAGACTTGTACTAGGAACTTTGCTATAGGACCCTGCTCCAACATACGATAGGAATGTGTCATTTAATGCAAATTATGGTTTGTCCCAGGCTCCTCAATCCTATATATTCCCTATACTGTGGAATAAAGCTGAGCAGATTCACCAAAGTCTCTCCCAAAGGGCCGTCTCTGTCATGTTTGCATGCCATTCATGGATGTCTGTCATTGCTTCTGGCCCTTTGTCCTTGTAGATTGATGGCCACCTGACCACAAGGATAAAGGGGAACCCTCACACAAAAATTAGTATTAAGCATCAGTTCCCAACAACATAATTCGATTCACTATTGTTGTGTTTTTAATTGATTCACCATCAGTTAGACTCTTGAAATGGAAGAGAAAGATAAGCAGGGCTGAGAGAATATATTACCATCTCATAGCAAATCTTTTTAATGTAATTTGAAAAAAAAAAAACGTGGCATTGAATATTGTCAAGGTAAACAATGAGTCAAATTCCAAAGGCAAAAATAGCTAGCTGTTGTACTGCATGGTCTTTTGCCTTTTCTTAGTTTTACTTTTTCTTTTATTTTTGAGATCACAATGTCATCATTTATTCCTTTTCCTCCCTCCAAATTCTCCCATATAACCCTCTTTGCTCCCTTTCAAATTCATGACCTCTGTTTTCATTAACTGATACATGCACATAACACATTGTCATGCATCTATGTGGTATATATGTATTCCTAAATATAAGCTGCTCAGTATGTATGATGTTACTTGCATGCATGTTTCAGGGCTGACCAATGGATACATCTACAAGACAACGCTGTACCTAAGGCTCAGGGAATGTTGCAGAAAAGGGGAAAGAAAGACAAGCCAAAGGATCAGGAACTTTCCTGTGGGATTTTCTCTCCCAGGAATCTCAGAAGCTACCCCATAAAGTCTCACCAACATGATTTTTAATCCATACCTGGCTGTGTCTATTCCAAGGGCTGTCATCGTCTGTAGACCACCTCTCCGGCCGATTTTCTTGGCTGCAACAAGTACCTCTTCTGTTGATGAATACTTATTGAGGTTGAACTCATGGGTTACATTTTCTCCATACTGTACAATTCCAACCTGAAATACCAAGCCACAACTGAGTCATGCATTTAGCAAAATTCCCTGCCCATTTTTCTTGAGTTTAAACATATAGGGCTAGTAGGATACATTTTAGATTCTTTTGAATGAGTGTCAGAATTGGTCACTACATGAAGCCATCTACCATGCTAGCAATAATTATGGCCCTATAATATTGCAAATATGAATGGTCCAAAGGGAAAAAAAAAACAATAAAACTGCCATTACTTTCTGTCTAATCAAATTTTTTTTCGGAATGACTCCAGTAGGATCCCAGAGCATACTTGGTTATATTTCAACATTTTTTGTTTTATTTTTTTTTATGACTGATTCATATTATAGCAACAAATTGTCCCATTTAATAAATGAGAAAACAGAGTCTTACAAACTAATTTCCTGGATGGGGATACAAGTCAGTGGTAAAAGGACTTGTTTCCCATGCGTGAAGCCCTGGGTTCAATCATCAGCAGAGAAAGGAAAACAAACAAAAATCAGACTCATGCTCTACTGTGAGGAGGTAGAAAAAAAGTCAAAACTTTGCCCATCCTAGCCTTCCCCGTCTTTAGTTTATCGCTAATTTCTAGTAATCAGTAGGAGACACCGAGTTACACTAGAGTAAATAGGCAAACAAGTTAACCGATAATATTTGAAAAAGAAATAGAGGACATTAATTCTCCCTTACAGCTGTTGAGTCTGTCACAGGTTAAGTAAAGGAACTGGAGAATGTATGTAATTGCTAGATGAGGCATTATAAGCTCAATGCACATGAACTCTTCCTATTTTATGTCTAGGATAAACTTGTTCCTCCACAAATGCACTTCTCACTCAATTTCTTTACTATACACCCCAAAACTTCGGGTTATTCAATTGGGATTTTATTTCCTATGGCAATTAAGGGTAGGATGTAGCCAACTAGTTACACAAGCTATCGAAAATGAATGAAGACAACCCATGACTCCAATTCAGGTTATTTCCTTGAATTATATTTAAATGATCTTACTACCCTTTTTAGATTTAAAATTATAGTTTCTAGTGAAAATACAGATTTAGATTATCAATCCTGAGAGATAGTGACCTCGGAAGGAGAAACCCATAAATATTTTGATTTTTGCCACCATAAACATGCACTATAAATTTAAATGAAATGCTTTCGTTACTAAGATATTCATTATACCTAATCCTAACTACCAAGCTTCAAAAAGGCTTCTATGGAAGTCAATTGTTCATGAATTTAAGACATCTCACTGAGATTTTTTTATTTTAATATTTTTAGTTAATTAAACAGGAATCTAAAAAATAAAATGAAATTTTCTCTCTCCTCCCTGTCATTATTTTAACAGTACTGAACATCCTCTTCTCTCATGCCTTTGACCTCCTGAGCTTTGAGAATCTTCCCTCTGGCTCATGACATCTCTCCTCAAGGGCTTCCTCTCTTTCATTCTATCATCTACAAGAGCAACAGTCTCAATTCTAAACTTCCCTAGCTGTGAGTGTCAGCTCATTTTTGTATTCTGTCTAAGCTATCGACAATCAGGACCTAAAATTCAAGACTAGATTCCATGGCATGATTACAGTAACCATTTAGTTGTAAACATCTAGCTCATTCAACCCTTTCCCCTTTACCAAGTCACCTTCCAGCTAACTTCCAGCTAACTCCGTGTGACTCTGCCATGCTGAATGCTGACAAAAGTCACTCTGGGTGTTGGTCTCCCCGATAAAGTCGTATCTATGAAACTCAAATGGGGCCTCGAATTTGAGCATCATCCAGCAGTCATAGAGCTTACTACTTACGGATGTGTGTACTTTGTTCCCACTTGTTGATTTCAATCAGATTTTCTGTTAAGAGCTGTTAAGGCTCACAGGAGAAAGTATTTATCTCTAGTGTTCTTAGAAGAAACTCACATGAAAGGGACAGAAGTCACACCAACCATCCAAGGCTGCCGGATGCCGGGTGAATGTTAGTGTTTTATTTTCACACCACACCTTACGTGCCTCAAACATTCTGCTCCAAATGCTGCCTTGTCTAAACGAGTTAACTTCACCCTAAAACCTCAAAATCTTGGTGTGGTGATTTGAATGAAAATGTCTCCTATAGGCTAAGATGTTTGAATATTTAGTCCCCAATTGGAGACACCGTTTGGGAAGATTGGGAATTGTCTTGCTGGGGGATATGGCACTGGGTTGACTTGGTGAGTTGAAAAGTCACACCATTTCTAGTTCATTCTCTAAGCTTCAAACCTGTGGTTCAGCTTCCTCTCCATTTACCATGCCTGCTTCTTGCTCTCATGCTTGGGCTTACTCCCTGGAGTCTTAGGCCAAGTAAACACTTCCTTCTGCAAGATGCCTTGGTTGTGGTGTTTTACCACAACAATGGAAAAGTAATACACTTGGTAAGTCAGAGACAAGTGCTTCCCATTGTATCATCTGTCTGTCTGTCTGTCTCTCTGTCTGTCTATCATCTATCTATCCATCATCAATCAATCTATATTCTATCCAACTGTAATCTCTCTATCTATTATCTATGTATCTACCTATCATCTGTCTATCAATAATCTGTCTATCATTTATCTGCTATCCAACTATCATCTATGTATCTATCATATATATGTATATAGATCATTTGTCATCTATCTAATCTGTCTACCATTTGTCTACCTATCAATCAATCCATCTATCAATCCATCCATCCATCTATTTATCTATCTACCTACCTACCTGTCTACTATCTATCTATCATCTATCATCCATTAGTCTTTCCATCTATCATCTATCTATCCATCTGTCTACAATCATCATCTGCCTATCTAGCATCAGAATCTATCATCTATCTCTTAATACATGTCTCACTTCGGCAAGCTTATTCTTTGTAATTTTTAAAATACAAGTGAGTTTACAGTGGTCTTTACCTTTCCTGTGCGCCTAACTTCTAACTGCCCTCCGAGAAGCCATTTTCAACTGAATGCCTTTGGGAGCCTAATCTGTTTTTCTTTGAACTTTTAAAGATCAGGAACTTCCAGGAACTTTTCTTTCTCTAAATCCATCATCCTCTCTTAGGTAGGGCCAGAATTCAGAGAACAGCAGCCTGGTACCTGGACTCAAGCTGTGTGTCCTTTGTCCCTTTCAGGTGGGGCTGAGGTCTGGACTCCACCTGAATCCACACCTGTACTTATCCACCATCACGACTGTTTTGCTTCCCTGGATCCTTTCTTATTTGTTTACAGGAAGTGCTTCCTTAATAACCCGTACCATGTGAATCCTCCCCCCCACCATCTGCTCCCGGGAACTGGGCCTCAGGCACCCTCTCTTCCTCCTTAAGGCCAGACCAGACACCACAGCTTTGAACCTCAACCCCAGCAGGGGTTGCTGTCACCATGGCCAGTCTCAAGTTCTGCTATGTAACACTGGGATGTTTACTGAGACAGTGCAGCCATCACATGTATTAATTCCCCACTCAAAACCTGCAATTGTATCTGCTGACATCACTGACTCTGAAAAAATTTTACTCTCACTTTAAAAGGAGAAGAAAAAAAATGTAATATTATTCATTGGAATGCCAGGTTCCGGGGGGGGGGAGTTAAAGTCAGTCAGTGGTGGCACACGCCTTTATCCCAGCACTCAGGTGGCAGAGGCAGGCGGATCTCTATGGGTTCAAGGACAACCTGATCTACAGAGTGAGCTACAGGACAGCTACGGTTAAACAGAGAAACACTGTCCGGAAAACCATTCAATAAATAAATAAAAATTAAAATCAGAGAGGGCACCACGTATACACCTCTATTCTCCCAGAACTGTCCCCCCACTCATTCTCGAAGATTCAACTCTACCTTCCTTAGCTGTCAGCCCAGCCTATCACACTGGCTTCGCCCTTCCCCTTCTGAGAGCTCAGGGGTCAGCATGTCTGCCCCGCGTTCTTCTCAATCGTGCCGTGTGCAAAGGGCATTGAAGTTCCCGGGGGCTGGCAGGGTAAAGATGTCACTATGTCACAGCTTCTCATGTCCCTTTATCCCTCCCTGCCACTGTGTTTTTGCTCACGGTTGACACTCAAACATTCCTAGTAGATGACGGTAACCGTGCCGAGAAACAAGTGGAAAGCTGAGACACAAAGAAATACTGATAGCCAGTCAAAAAGTGGCACATACAGTGTAGGGAATGAGAAGGAAGGGGAGGTAACCTTCAGGGTCGGGTGATGGCCAAGGTTACATGCATATTCCCTTAGAAACCAGACAGAATAAAGCCTGCTGTGGGTCTCCATGCGGAAAGGGGGCATTCATTAGTTTCATCCTAAGAGTCAAATACATACACGTAATATTATGCTGAGTGCTGGTAAGGACCTATTCAGTATAGACCAAGATTAGCCTCTAATTTACGACAGATGAAACAAATCCAGATGCGCATAATGTATATGGATATGCACATGATGCAAGTTGATATGAAAATTGAAGATAAAATGAGCCAAGCAATGAAGACAGGTCCTGGAGGTCAAGTGGATAAAGAAGGGTTCATATTCACCACTTCGCAATGAAAACCTTGGGTGATGGCACGCGCCGGTAAAGAGTTTAAGTCATGGGGAGTAAAGCAAGGACGATGGCTGAAAGAAGCAAGTGAGTTCAATGTGGACATTCTTTAATGGAGAAAGGCAAGGGAACGCTGTATTCAGGGAGAGCAGATGAATATAGAAACAGTGGCCCCTGGTTCTATAGAGGGATGATAAAAGTCACAGGGACAGTCTTACTCAGAGACAGTTGGGAGGGTCGTGGTTGACCTCAGGGAGACATGTTTGACCCTCTTGATTAATAGAGGGGGAAGTTTTCTCCTAATTCTTGCCTCAGTTGTGGTCCTCAAATTCTCAAGCAGAGTGTTTTGAGTCTGTTCTCTTTGTGTTTGGTGTGGAAATGTTCCAATCACAGAGTGAAGAAAGACACGATGCATTTTAATTTTACTTAATGGAATAATTACTTGAAGTACATACCCAATACACTCTAAAACATAGTTTGGAAAACACTGCTGTATAACACTTTAAAGATCAATGTTCTCACCCATGTTCTATTGGTGAAGCAGTCTTCAACATGCAGCTATGTTTTTCATCGTTGCTAAGCTGATGGTTGTTTTTGCTTGCTTCAGAGCAGAAAAATAATTCTGGAGCTTTTTCCTTCCCGCTCATGGCACCTAATGTAATATTTGATCAGCTAGACGCTTTAAAAATACCTGCTGAATTAGAATCGATGAATCGCCCAAATGGTTTCATTTCTTTCACAGCCAGAGGGAAAGAGTCAAGGGACGGCAAAGCACGCATTTTTAAAGTAATAGACAGGAGGGCGATTCTGATGACTTTCGTGAAACACACTCTCATATAAGGTTCTACTGTGTTTCAAAAATAAGAATGGAATTGAGGAAAGAAGAACAGTTAAACGTGGTTATTAAGTATGCCAAGTCCACACTTTAACAGGGTTTTCTTTAAAAAAAAAAAAAAATGTGTATGTGCTTGTGAGTATAGTGTCTGTGGAGGGCAGAGTCATCAGATCCCCTGGAACTGGACTCAGAGGTGGCTGTGAACCACTGTGGATGCTGGGAATCAAACCTGTGCCCCCCTAGAAGAGCAATGCATGCTCTTAACCACTGAATCACCTCTCTAGCCCAAAGTCAGAGAAGTCTACTATTGCCTTCTGTTGTTGGGTCTCTTGCCTACATTTTAATACTTAGGTTGGCCTATGTTTACAGGCTGTCGTTCAGTAATTTATATCATACCAGCTGTTTCTTTAGGGGAGGGATGATAGGGAAACATCCATGCTTCAGTGAGATGCGTAACTGCTTAATATTACGAAAGATCGGTGTTTGTTACCTGACCCATATGTGCTACCACCAATGCCCTGAAACAGGATTTTGCATGATTGAGTCATGCTACAAATGTGATGATTATATGTGCTGTGGTTGGAGCTATCTGTCAGCACAAACCTGCCTGGAATTGATGGTTTAAGTTAGGTTTAAGCTTCTGTCACTATGAACTGGGACATAAATATGACTGGTTCAAAGACAGATGCTCTCATTTACTTGACTGATGGAGAGGTCCTAGCAAAGGGGCATCTTTGACTAGCCTGTTGCTTGATGAAAGAGGATGCAATGAAGTCAGTCCAGGCAGAAAACTTGCAGACCACAGTGATGACAGCAAGTATTATTGCATTTGTGGTCAAGGGGCAAAGTCTATAGGACAAAATACCGCTGGGACAAATGGGATAAGATGAGTAGATACTTTCTAAACAAGAATGAAACATTGTAAGCCCACTGGAGTTTCTCGTACAAGTCTCTCCTAGCCCGGGGTTCAGTATGACCTCATGAAGCAGAGTAAAAGAAAGAAGTCACTGCAATAATGGTTTCTGTTTGCTTGTTTTACTATGGGAGAAGCTGCCAGGATTCAAACTAACAAACAAAAACATGAGTAGCCTGTTTATATATAAAAAGCTACCCTGTATCATCCCAGAAATAAAAGAACAAAGACACACAATCTTGCCATCAAAGAATCTCAGACATCCAGGAGAGGCAGACCCATAAGACAAATAGAAATGCTATGAAGGGATGAGAGCCATAGATGAGAGCAATATATGGACCACACACATGGGGAAGGGTGTGATAATCCAAGGAAATTGTACGAAAGTGACATTGGAAGGAATCTAAGAAGTCCAGCTGGCACACAGGGCTGGATGGTGGAGGGCATTCCAGACAGAGGGAGTATGAAGAGTCTTGCACACTATATGCATGGAAGGGCCAAGGAGATTATGAAGAGTGAGTGAGGTGAGCATCACTAGGAGAGGTAAGATACACGGAGAATGGACATGGCCAAGTTGTCAGTTGCCTTTAAGTGCCCCCGAAGGGCTTGTACATTATTTGAAGGACAAATAAAGGAGGTATTTAAATAAGGAAATTTTCTGGGGAAAGAATGGGGAAGAATGGAGACCAGGAAACGAGAAGGTCCATCTCTGGCTGTTTACCACATTCAGACATTCTCCTGATTGACAAGGCAATGGGTGCAGGGCTCACTCAGGATTCCTTTTGGGCATAAAACCAGTGAATCAGGTGCCACATTTAAGGCTTCTAGGAAAACGACTATAAAATGTGCAGTAAAAAGAAAGATAAATAATATTCCTAAAGTTTAATTAATCTCTCTCTTTATTTTGCCTACTTCAGTGCCATTCTGCAGTCCTGATGGGAAGGATCTAGACATCGTTCCATTAGTATATTTCACTTTTGTATCGAGCATCACAATTTACTGGTTTTATTTAGGGCGATGCACTTGTATTCGACATATTTACATCCGTCCCATTTATTATTCAAAACAATGTTACGCTTAGGTATTGAGGACCAATAAGACCTCCATAATGTTTAATCTGTCATATCTTTTATGGCAAGCTACAAGTATTTCAGGTTTGTTTTTATGGGTGGCTTTTGAAAAGGCCTTTACTCTGCTTTAGGTAAAAGGTTGGTTGGCAAAAAATCCCTTGACTATGTTTGCAGAGTCCTAATGGGGCCACGCAAAAATACAGAGGGAATTGTGAGTACCTCATTAAAGTGGTGTCTCTATCATTCTGATGCACTTACCTAGTGTGTACAAATTGTTATATGACAACGCACAAAAGCGTTTTTCTCTGTATCTCCTCTTCTTTCCCCTATCTCCCTTTTGAAATAAGTGTGGTGGTTTTTGAGGAACTTTCCATAGCTTGAGACTTCTTCGTTGTTTGAAACTAGTAAGTGATGACTCTGTGCCTGCAGAAATGAGGCATCACCAATCCCTTCATCCAATCATGGACACTGCAGAAAGCAAAGCCTCACAGCCTGCAACCTTCCTTTCCCTTTAAGATGTATTTGGGCTGAAGGGCTTCTGTTGCCCACGGATGAAGAAAGAGATGACTGAAGGCTGTTCTGATTCTCAGTTTTAAGATGTCTGACTTTTTAAGGTACTGTATTTTAATTTAGATTTCCCATTAAATCACTGTATCTGCAAGTTCCAAGGGGAAACAAATCAAGGAGCAACCATTCTACTTGGCTCTATCTTGATTAAAACAATGTCAAGACAAAACAGCAAAGTTCACTGGTAGTTCAACCTTTCTCCTGCCTCTACTAATAGGTCAGTGGCCTATCATTGAGGAAGGGGTGTGGCATGCTTTTCCTTTATTGGCTTTTCTGCTTGTTTCACATAGGTTGTTAACCACCATTTCCAACCTTTCCAGACACAGAGTTGGGAAGATAAATTCCTCCTTGAATGGTACTGTCCTAGGATGAGCTGGCGTCTCATAGCTGTCTATGGATTTTTGGGGTCTCTTGGAAAATTCGCTTTATTAAGATGTCTCACTACATTTTCATCTGAGTCACCTGTATTTCACGTCCTCGGGTCATAGTGACAATAGATACCTTCTCAGCAAATGCATTTACTCACTTCCAGAGGCTTTCAACAGAGTACCTAGCCTGACCTCAAACTGGCTCTTGGTGAGCGACCCACTTTGATCCAGGGGAAACACACACATCCTTCACTCTAACAAATTCATGGAATGGACCACAGATCTCAGTACAGATCTTTACTTTGACTCGACTGACAGTAGCTAAACACAGTTCTTGGTGCCACTGGTATCTTGGGGATTAATTAGTTCATTGTGTGTTGCGATTCTATAAACAATTCACAACTACTGTCGAGCTTAGTGGAACATGCATCCGCTTCACTGTGGGGCTTAGCGGGATCTGTACAGAGAAATCTTCATGGGCCCACAAATTCCATTCTTTTCGTATATGTTCATACTTATGCAGTTGTGAGCACATGTGACGGAGGGTGCTTATGTGCACGTGCATTTCCACACACATATGGAAGGCAGGTGTTAGGTGAAGTCCCTGCCTAGATTTCTCTCTATGTTGTCTTTGGCCACAGGGTCTCTCATTCAACTTGGAACTCATAAATTTGTTTGGCTGGCAGGCAAGTAAGCTCTAGGGGATGTACTTGTCTCCAACCCCTGTAATCCATGCTGAGATTACAGACATGTGCCAGGATACAGTGTTTACATGGGTAATGTGGATCTGAATTTGGGTAACATGCCTGAATAGCATGTACTTTACCTACTGGGCCGTCACCTCAGTCCCTGAATTCCATCCTTAATACAGTTATACCTTTGGGAGATATCAGAAGCCTAGGAGTTTCTCTCACAAATAGATGAAGAAAGGATAAGAAAAGGGAGAGAAAAATCTAGAAGTTAATTCTGCAAGTCAGTAATCACAGCGAAAGCAAAGCAACCCCTGAATCAAATTTCTTTAAATTACATTCATCATCAGTCAGAAAACAGATGGTTGTCAAAACAAATTTTCCGTGTTTGGAAAGGTTTGCTTGAGACCACATGAGATATTAGCATACTTTTCAGTTCCTGTCTTTGTAGAGGAAATATTTTTTTCCAAGTTTTACAGGAATGGACTATTTTCTGAATCCACTGAAGGGAGATCAAAGTTTCAAGAGTTTAACATGCCACACTTAATGTCTTAGCAAATGTAAATTGGCTTAATGAGTCCTTCTAAACCCTTTTACTTTAGAAAGGTGTCTATGAAACTAGTCGTTGATATATCTTAAATTAGAATGTGAAGACAGTATAAACAACCCAGGCTAACTTAATATGCTAAGGGAGAAAATTATAAATGCCACCTGCAAAAATAAATGTCATCAAAAATTCGTCGTAAGAGAAAAATACGGCAAAAATTATGCTGCACATACTTATTTGCTAACTGTTCAATGAAGTTCAATGAAGGTGAACTAATGTGGTTAAGATGAACCTCCCTTTGCTCTTAAAATGATGATAATCCAGTGTAAGCGACAAATATGGACACATGCATGCCAATATGAGCATAGAACGTCAAGCCAGGGTTTCCAAACTTTAATATATTTAGGAATCATATAGGGTTCAGGTTCAGTGTTCCTACAACATCTTCACAAATTCTGCTTCTGAATTTCAGAGCATGTGTTCCAAAGGTGTGTGTGTGTGTGAAGGAACATTCTTCAGATAGAAGGCCACTAAAGCAACAGTCACGCCTCTGTCTCCCCACAATAACCAAAGCACTCACCCTGAGCTGCCACACAGCACACCTTTACAAGTCATTATGAAAAAAATAAATGAGTGTGTGTGGTTAAGCTTAATGGCACATGGTGCATGCAAAATGTGATGTGGAAATTCAGAAATAAAGTCGGTTTGCAAGCTTTGTTTTTGCAAATTAAATTACTTTTTAAAGACATTGTCTCTCTGTGTAGCACAGATTAGTCTGGAACTTGCTGTGTAGCCTAGATTGGATTGTCTCAACAATTCTTCAGTCACGGCCTCCTGAGTATTGGGCCTTACCGGCGCATACTACCATACCCTGCTGAGGTTCCCTTGAGGAAACAGGTTATCTTGGGTAGGACTAGACGATGCTACAAATGACTGGGGATAATGTTGTAGATAGAAATATCTGTGGAATGGGAACTAAGTGAGTTTGACTGCACCCTTTGCTTCACAGGGAGTTCGTTTCCCTCCGCTAACTTGTAGCATTTGGCCCTCGAGGGCCTGGTCTCCATTCCATTATCCTAAATAGTGTCATTGTTCCATCCAAGAAAGACTCGGAGCTCCATAAAGCCCACCATGGCAAGCTGAGTTTCCTCTGATGTGCAAGCGGAGCAGCTCCTCTGGGAATTGCCAAGACAAATTAATTGTAGCTCTAACAGCGAAAAACATTTTAAAATGTAGCACATCACATGGAATGTGAAAGCATGTGATTGCTCTTTCCAAACCCAAATCTTTTCACGGAGGCAATGATGATTATTCTATAACACCCGCAAAGGCTTTGTTCATAGTAAAACAGACCACTGGACTTAAAGATAAAATGAAAACATTCTGATGCCTAGGCAATATATGAAATTTAAAAAAATAAAATCTTGGAGGAATAGTATGAGGCTTTGAAAGAAAAGATTAGCTAAGACAGTCGAGTGGGGGGGATCTCTTCTGGGACCTTCCTAGACCCGAAGGTCTCAGACAGCACAATCTTGGGACTGCCTGTTCCGATCTGTGGTAATCTGCTGGGTGACTTGGAACCATCACTAAGCTTCTCATACACTGACATATGGGACTCTGTGACTTTAAAGATTCCCACTGGTTTCATTCTTTCACAGTGTAAAATTCCACAAAGTGAGGAAGGACAGGGAGAAAAGGGGGAAGGAAAAGAAAGAGGGTTTTAATTAGTTTATTTTCAGAATATCATGTTTTATTAAAAATCTGAACATTTTGTGTCTTTTTAAAAAGTAAAAGTAAGATTTTTATTTTCTTAGATTAAGTCTTCTGGCTGGCCTGGGACTGGCAATGAGAGCCAGACTGGCCTTGAACTCACAAAGATAAACCAGCCTCTACCTCCCAAGTGGTGTGATTAAAGGCATATGCCAGTGAAAATCGCTTTAATTCAATTTAACTCACAAATAAAAACAGCACACATATAGCCTAAGGGAGGAGCTACCCAAATACTTGCCCAGTCCAAAACTATGCACCTGAGTCTTTAGAAAACATAAATTACATTGCAGTCACACACCTGTGTCTGTTTAGGGCCAATATCCATCCTCTGCAGCAAGTCGTTTAAAAAAGCTATGACACTCTCCCAGGGGTAGATGCTGTTGGAGCCATCCAGGACAATGACTATGTCCAGCTGGGTGCTGCATTCTGCAACAGAAGGAAACGGTGTGTGAGTTTGAAACCTATCTTCTTAGGAGAAAATCAAGAATTGGTCTAAAGACTCGTCTTAAAAGATATGATGGTCTTGAAAGCGCAGCTATTGTTCTTATAATATTTTAGAATAAAAATAAGTGGTCAGAAATACTGTATTTGGTTATAATCAGTTTGTGCCACAGAATTCCTCCACCCTCTTTCTGAGACAGGTTTCTCTGTGTTGTCCTGAAACTCACTCTGTAGACCAGGCTGGCCTAAAACTCAGAGATCTACCTGTCTTCGCCTCCCAAATGCTGGGATTAAAGGTATGCCCCACCATGCCTGGCCTTTTAATTTATTTTTATTAAAGATATACATGTAACATTTGCAAATTTTCTCATCACGAGTTTGATGCTGTTTTTATTCTGTACATCTCAAAGGAAGTTATTCTCTTCAAACAGATTCACCCTTCAAATACAGGCAGCCTGGTCACATTAGCCGCAAACTTTAAACATGATTGTCACGGTTATTTACACTAATATCAATTCCAAAGAAAGGAGCAAAGTTTGTTTATATACTGGCAAAGCAAACATTTGCCCAGGTTGGTAATATTAATAGAGATGGCTTTCAAACATGCAAGGAACATTGCATAAAATGCATACCTTGTACAGGGGCGAATGAGTTCACAACTTGAAATGTAGGGCTGACGTCAGAACAGATTCCAGTTGTATAATGCAAATGTCCACATCTATAGGCGTACAGAGGCCCACATGCCTTTAAAAAAATGTAAGAAAATCTTTAAGACTGAACATCGCATAACAGGTCTCAAAGACATAAATAGCTACACTCATTTTTTTTTTTTATGAAATATATTACTCTTTTTCTCTCTCACCAGAAATCCTCCATTTGGGTTGGTGACTAGAGTTGATCCAAATGTCATGTTTTCTTTTATTTCTGTGACATTGGGGATCGATGTGTTCACTACAAGACAGAGCAAAATTTCATGAGTGTAAAAAGAATATGTTTCATAATATGAGGTTAAGTTCATTAAAACATTCTATTTGCTTTGCTCATCTCTCGCAGCACATTCTTGTTTTGGTTCAGCTAAACAGACTTCCCGGTACTGGGGAATATAATGAACAAGTTCAGGCTCAAGAACTGGCAGGTGTCCCAGAATCTCTGTATCACTGTTTCAAATAGCTTGGCTGGACTGCGAAGGAATGCAGAACTAGCAGATGAGAATGTGGGATTGGTTTTCACACGTCTTTGCTAATTGAAACAAATGCAACATTTAGCTTCATAAGAGTATAGAGACAATGTATGTTCTCTGTTATAAACAAATGCAACATTTAGCTTCATGAGAGTATAGAGACAATGTAAGTTCTCTGTTATAAACAAATGCAACATTTAGCTTTATGAGAGTATAGAGACAATGTATGTATGTTCTCTGTTATAAATGACAGAACTGCACTTCAGGGAGGAAAATAGAATATGCATAGAACAGAAAAGTCAAACAAAACATTTTTATCGTGACTTTCGTTGAGAAAGCTGGACCAAGATGAGAGAAGCATCCGGGAAGTCTGGATAGAGAGAACATGGTAAAGGGGCTACATTAGATGTTCCAAATAGGAATGTTGGGTTCCACAGCGTTCCAACCTGACAAAACTGGCAAGAAGTGCTCCTTACACATCCACGTTAAAAAATGAAAAGACTGGACAAGAAAGTGAAGGCTTTTTAAGTTCTGCTTGGAGTGGAGTACACAGATATTTGAACGGGGCATGATTCAAGACTAAGAAAAGACTTGTAGCACTGTTCATGGCTGCACATACTCTCAGCTCCGCCTTACAGGAGCCTTACAGGTTCCTGGATGGCCCGTCTCACTTCCTACTCTCAGACCAGGTTCTGGTCAAGGATTCTGTCTGTCTTGCTTTGAAAACATCCCTTTTTTTTTTCCTTCCAATTTTCTCCTATTGAAAATAGATTCTCCTTTCATACACTGTCCTCTGATTGCAGTTTTGCCTCGCCCAGATCCCCCCGGGGCCTCCACGCCTCCCTCCCATCCACACCTTTCCATTCTCTCACTGGAAAACAAACAGGAATCTGAAGAATGATAATAAAGTTAGATAAGGTAGGATGAAAGAAGACCAAAATGAAATAGGGCAAACAAACATAGGGGAAAGAGACACAGAGACACCGAGACACACATGGGAACCCCATAAAAATCACAAAGCCGGCAAAATAGTAATATTTACACAATGGACCTGCAATGTTTAGGTAAATAAATACATAAAAAGACCTGAAAAAACATTGTCAGTCAAAGGACCTCCAGACAAAAGCATCTTGAATCGGGCTGCTCTGTACATTGCTATCGAATGACCTGTAGTTGAGACTTTAAATGAGGGTGGTGTAGGACCAGCATTGCTGGGACAATTAGAACCATTGCAATGTTTCTTATTGTTAAAGTTCTTTCTAGGCTAGTTTAAAAACTATTCTGGTTCTCAGGGACGGAGGATAAATCCTAGAAACGCGGGAAAGATGCGTCACGTGGAAGTGACGTCAAGCATCGGGTTCTACAGAGGACTCTGTACGTGGGAACAACGGGCTGACCCTGCGCTGCTTGGTTCTGTGTTTCATTCCGGTTTTCATTCTTCTGTTCCCCTTACAGAAAGACTCTACTAGGTAATAAAACACAAATGGGAGTTCCAGGCTTGGAGAAAAGGAGGATAGAAATTTAGGGTCAATGTCAGCATGGGCAAAAAGAAACAGGGAGTATCTTGGGAAAGGAATCATAAAAGGAAAATTATCACATATGTATATGTATTCTGCCTATACATCTGGATTGCCAGAATAGGCAATGTGAACAGTAGTGCCACACAGCCCAGTGGAAATAAAAAGAACCAAATAGAACTCTAAGAACTTATTGCTGGAAAAAAATTCAGAATCTGGGAATTGTGTTCTGCAAAATATATTCCTTGTTGATAAGAAATAATAATAATAATAATAATACCACTCAAAGGAGCATAAACAACTAGGATTTCTATACTTATAATTAAAAATGTAGTTCAGTTTGTGTTCCAAAAAAAAATGAATAACTAAGGAGAGGCCAATGTCCAGAGAAGATAGCAAATCAGAATGTAGTATTGAAAGAGTCCTTAATGTTTCAATGGTCAGGCAAGGGTATCCTTACATCTATGGTAGCTGTGTTCATGAATATAAAGGGGGAATAGTCATAATAAACAGAGACATTAGAAACTGAAAACCAGAGAACTGAAAAAAATGCATTATCTACAGTGAACTTGTAGGGATATAGATAATTTAATTGTTTTTAATAATGTACAGATACTGAAGGAAGTCTATATCCTCTCTAATTTTAGGAGACATTTTCTAGTCATACTACAACCAAAGTGATATTTCTATCAAAACATTTTGGTATAACTATATCTCATGTTTTCTTTTTTTTAAAATCTGTTAATAAATTTAATTAATGCAATTTCTCTCATTCATTTTCTCTTAAAGACTCTGGTACTAAGTTACATTTTGTTCAAGGAATATGACAGAATTTGACAATTTGTTTTCAAAGTATCCTGAACAATGATAAGAGGCAAAATTGCAAAAGGAGTAAGCTATTTGGAATCTATGACTGTCTTCCTGATAAGTTATGGAAACAAAGTAAGGGCCGAGGGATCCATGATGTTATTCTAAATGAATTATAGACAGCAATTGCAAATGGTCATTTATTTCTTTTAATATACTATATTTTATATTATAATAAAGAGTAATATTTTGAGTCACTTGAAAGCTTTTTTTTAGTGAGAATATGGGTATGAGCTGGGATGGACTATTTGGTTTTACATACCTGGTAAATCCAACTTCATGCAAGGCATTGATTGCTCTCTCCCAACTGGGCACTTATAGACATCTCCAGTTCTTGCTTTGGGTTGACCAACTAAAGGAGAACCAATAAGAACCCTGGAAGTTGAATAAAGCAATTAAAACTTTTAAAAGTAATGAGACATTTGTTTTTATTTTATGGTAAATTCTAAGACAGTTGTTCCCCTAAGCTTCATGTGACCCTGTTGGTAATTTAATGTCATCTAAAATACTCAGAGTATCACCGACACATTTCAGATTTCTAATGTTGCTATAAATCTTAGCAATCAGTCTGGTTATCATTAAGAAACCAAACAACAAATGCTAGCAAGGAAGGATGTAGAGAAAATGAAATCCACATAGACTACATTGAGTACAGCATTGCACATCAGTGAAGGTCCCTTAAAAACTTAAGGTGGGACTAGAGAGCTGGCTTAGTGGTTAGTAGTAGGACTTGCTGCTCTAGCAGCTCCCAAGTATCTGTAACTTCAGTTCTGAGGATCCGGTGCTGTCTTCTGGTCTCTTGAGCACTGCATGCACACGGTGTACAGACAAACACACATGTTAAACACTCATACACGTAAAACAACAACAAATACATATTTTAAACTTTAAAAAAAGAAGTACACATTAAAAAGTAACTAAAAGGCGCATTAGCATCTGATCCAGCTGTAACACCATATACAGTTGAAGGGTTTTCTAAGCCAGCATGTACAGAGATACTTACACATCCATGTTTATTGTTACACCACTTACAATAGTCAGGATATGACACTGGCCTTGATGCTCATCAAATGAACAGATTAAACATATGTAGTACAGATGAGCATGCATGCTCTCTCTCTCTCTCTCTCTCTCTCTCTCACACACACACACACACACACACACAGGTGCATATATAATGGAGTTTTCTTCAACTGTAGAGAATGAAATTATAACATTTGCTGGAAAAATGGAACTAGATATCATAGTGTGAATCAAAATAAATCAGATTTGGAAAGGTAAGCATTGCATATTTTCTCTTGTGAGTAGAAACTAGATTAAGATGTCTTCACATAGCTGTAGATATACGGCATGAAGGTAGAGGGGGAAGCACGTAGGGAGAGAGGAATTTTTCTTTTTTTAAGTGGGAGGATAATGTGGAGAAAGACAGACATCATGTTCTCTCTGCTATGCAGAGTCTAGAGTTTAAGGATGTTCACATGACATGAAAGGTTCAGGGGCTTGTTTGCAAGCAGTGGACTCTGCAATAGGAGAAGGGGAAAGGGAGACGGGGAAACCATGTGTGTAATGTCGGCACCACTAACCGTGAGTTTCCATACTAACAAAACCTAATCTACATAATTAAGAGATGCATACGCGATGTAATAGAGTTTGCTCTGTTGTTTTGTCTATCACTGCCATATTTATCACAGCTAAGCCTGCTATTGTGTTGCTATAAATGAGGTGATTTTTTTTTCTTAAGAAACTGCCAGTTTCAGAGAAAACGGCAAACATAAATATGAGTTCATCCTGCGATTTAAAATGAGAAGGTCTTATATTATAAGCACCTGAGAAACCAGGACAGTGCTGAAATCCAGGATAAAGTCTTGTGTCTTTTTAGACCACATTCTGAAATACTCCATCACTGATGAAAATGGAGCTATGTTTCAATTCCTCTCCACTTCAGGCAACATTCAGATTTGTACCATTCATTTACATAGTTCCTCCACCCCCCCCCCAGAAGATCTTCAGGAGAAGACATTTCAGTATGCATGTAATTAAGGTCCTTGGGTGGGTCCCCAACTGATGTTGTGTTCACAGCTAAACAGCTGCGTTCACTCTCCAGGACTCTGTCTATCATATACTATAAAACTCTGAACTTCAAGATTGTCTGAGACTTATATTCTTATGAGTTCAGAGAAGACACAAAAGACATTCAAGTATTTTAAACCATGTCTATAAATAGTTGGGGATAGAAATATGCCTCAATATGCCAGAATAATGAACATAGATTAACTAAGGTTTAATAGGAATGCAGTTGAATAACTTTTCCAAACTGCACACTACTGTCTATATTCGTACAGGATGTTGTGGGAAAGTCTGATTTAATGGGAGTTCTTGTGAAAAGTCATGGAGGACTTGGTTGGCAGCACAAAAGCATGAGCCAACAGTGTATCTGAGTGCCAAATATGCTAATGTGACCTTAGGCTGGACTGTTGGAAATACATGTGCTGGTCAAAGAAAGTGACATGCCCTCTGTGCCCTGCCCTGGTCATGTCTGGACTCCTCACGGTAATTGGAACATGGGCACAATGGAACACATTTAGGAGACTATGACTCAGACGGCTGAGAGCCAGGCAGTTTTGTCAAGGAAGAGATGGTCTAGAAAAATTGGGACATTTAGCTAGGAGGAAAAT
The DNA here is from genome assembly GCF_943737965.1 of Phodopus roborovskii. Taxonomy (NCBI): domain Eukaryota; kingdom Metazoa; phylum Chordata; class Mammalia; order Rodentia; family Cricetidae; genus Phodopus; species Phodopus roborovskii. The sequence continues at coordinate 2,630,075 of NW_026126415.1, forward strand.
GCCCAGAGAAGGACTAAAATGTTATAGAGGGGTACAAATAGCTCAAGCAATCACTTCAACAATTTTGCATACTTGTAAGACTGGCATGCTGATGAAGAATGGGGTTTGTTTTCTATAAATTCTTTGTAAGAGCATTTATTAGTATAAATAAATGTATAAAATTATAAATATCGAACTATTAGGCAGAATCCCTTAAACACACAGTATGATGTACTGGCTGAACCATTTCTGATGTACACAAAGAACTGTAAGAATATTTCAGTCTTGTAGGCTACAATTCTTACTTCTAGGAATCCATCATTTAAAATGGTCTAAAAATGCAAAAGGAAAAGTTAAGAAATAAGGATGACAGGTGATTTCTGTAAAACCTTGTGTTGCCTACAAACCAGAACTTAATGAGTGTGTACAATAGGGTGACCATTTATCTGAGGCCTAATACAAAGAGAAAGACCATCCAATTTAAGTGAAAAACTGGTCTAATTTAAAGGAGAAGAAAGCAAATTATTAAACTCATTACAGTAGCCCTGATAACACCCAGCATTTATTGACTTTATGCCATGTGCCAGACCGCCCTAAGTGCCTTCCATATACTGAATAATTAAATTTTTCTCTGTAGAAGATAGCATGAGCTTTAGTGACAGGCTCTGTGAGTACAAACCATGACTTCAGTGTTTACTAGATGCCTGGTTTAAGGTAAGTCAGTTACCTTAATTTCTTTGTGGCCAAAATGAAGGCAGATCCTTATCTCACAATTATCATCACGAAGGTTAACACAGTTAAGACGTAGAAAAGGCTCAGAACAGCACCGAGTTCCTATTATAGGTTCCCTAAATGTCAGCTCTTTCTGTTGATGTGTCTTTACTTCAGATTAATAACAATTAATATCTATGTAACACACTGACTTAAAAGAGGGTGTAAAAACACAACACATTATACCTAGGAGATTAAGACTGGTTTCTTTTACAGTATTTTGCTTTGTATAATATGGATGCATAAATTTACGGTTAAAGACAGTTTAGAGAAACTAGTATATGCTTATTGAAACTATTTACCATCAGGCTAGATAAGTTACTGCTTATGGAAAATGGGGCTGGAGAGATGGCTCAGTGGTTAAGACTGACTTGCTGTCCTTCCAGAAGGGTAATATACCCAAAACACACATCTGGTGGTTCTCTACTGCTAGACACTCAAACTCTCCAAGATCGCACTATTCTGTCCTCTGCAGAAACCAGCACACACGTGGCATAAACTGTGTGCACTGTGTGCACGCACTGGCATGCACTGGCATACACTCATGCACATCAGTAAAAGGAGAGCAGACTCTAGATAGGCATGGGGGTGCATGTCCTGATGCTGGCTTGGGAGGTATCAGGAAGAAGAATGGGAGATCATAAGTTCAAGGCCATTTCAGCTACAAAGTGAGTTTGAAGCCTTCTTGAGCGATATGGGACACAACTGGAAAAAAACAAAATGGTGCCTCACATTTAAGCTAGGCCATGAGATGGTGATATATAAAAAGGGATAAAACACAATATTTCAAGTGTCTTAAAACTGAAGCTCGAGGCCAAGTGTATGCATTACAGCAGTGAAGGAATCTGAACTTGGTGGGAGTTCAGCAAAGTCATAGGAGAGAAGCGTACTCTGTCACTGAGTGCATGCAGTTCAGGGCAGTGCAGATGGACAGGAGTTGAGTCCAGGAAGTAGGTGAGGTCATGTCTCTTATGTTCATTTTATAGCATGAACGCCAATTCAGTAGCTGCAAATAGATGATTTCCTTGAAGCAATGAAGATCAAAGCCCTATCATAAAGAAATGCACAGCTCCAACTGTCTACAAGTTTCTCTTTCTTGCGCTACCTAGCACTCCAAACTGTAGCCTTCCTAATTTTTAAGACAAGCCTGTTCCTTTCTGCAGTTCTTACGTGGTCAGGGATTTACTGCCTCTCCTGTAATATCTACTTTTCTGGATTCTTTCTGACAATCATTAAGCATAAAGAGATTGGCTCCATAGTACATTTCTTTTGCTTTAAGTACTTGATGATTTGTTGAAAAGATGAGTCCAAATTTACTAGCATAGCCTCATCTCCTTGATTTTTTGCCAAGCTACTTGAAGTAAAGTGGCTGCCAACTCACAGCTTCTTCTGTTCCCTACCGATATTCAGGACCCTTTCGCTTCTCTGATGTCTGTGCCACCACTGGTTTTACAGACACTGTCCACATCATATGATGGGAGTCACACTATCTTGGACCATCTGGATTTGGTTGGGGTGCCAAAAATCAAATGGAAGAACCCTAGGAAGAGAAGAATACCATAGCCCTTAAAATCTGGAGGTCATATAAAATCAGTGATTCATTAAGTCAGTAAGTGTTGGGGTGACTGGTTATGCAGCAACAATACATGAAAACAGAGAAGCAATTTCCTGTGCCTCTGGCTGTTACAATCTTTCTTGCCCTCCTGCAGAGGACTCCCTAGGCCTTGGGTTCAGGAGTTGTGTTGTTGGGACCGGGCTTCCAATCTTGGTATTTTGAGTAGTTGTGGTTTTCTGTAATTGTCTGTGTTGTAAAGAGAAGTTTCCTGAATACAACCAGAGAACTATGTCTGTGGGTAAGATTCCAGAGGAACAGGAAATTTGCTGTGAGATTGTGTCTCTAGAAATTCAGAGAAGCTACATCTATGAAGTCTCTCTCTCACCAACATGGCTGCCTAAACATGACCTGAACAAGGACAATAGTCTTCCCCAGGGAAGAGTACTCCAAGTGGTTATCTAATACCAAACAGTCAGCCCTGGAAGGAATGTGTGTGTGTGTGTGTGTGTGTGTGTGTGTGTGTGTGTGCATGTGTGTGTGTGTGCGTGTGTGTGCGTGTGTGTGTGCATGTGTGCGTGTGTGTGTGTGCATGTGTGCGTGTGTGCGTGTGTGTGTGTGTGTGTGTGTTGTTTATTATATAGTAATGCATAACATTATACGGACTAAACAGGTTGTGTTTATATATTTACATATGACCAAAGGAAGAAAGGAGCCAGGTACAGTGGTTCATGACTTCCCCAGCACTCAGGAAGCAGAGGAAGGAAGGTCACTGTGACTTAGAAGCAGCCTGGTCTACATAATGAGTTCCAGGACAGCCAGAGCTATCTAGGGTTAGCCTGTCTCAAATAACAACAACAAAAACAAAAAAGACAAAAAACAGGCCATGAATTTGAAAGAAAGTAATGTGCAGTTGATACATGGGAAGGGTAGAGGGAGGAATAAAGGGGGGGGGAGAAATAATGTAATTATACTATAATCTCAAAAATTAAAAATATATATATTATTAAATTATAAATAAAATATATATATATATATATATTTAAAAAAACAGGAAGAAAACATAAGATTGGGCCTCATATCCTCTCTCCCCCCCCCATCTTTTGCAAAATAGCTATATTCACTTGACAATAATTAAGGGGGAGGTAGCAGAGTGGTGGACTTGTAGAGTGACTTAAGTGACAGTACCCTCCGGGGTACAGCTGACCAGGCATATAAACGTTTCTGCAGTAGATGGGCAATACAGTTCCAAAGTCCCCTTCCTACTGCAAAATGCCGTCATTTCAATGGAACGGATATACTGTGTATAGGCGAACTGGCTAGTTGGAAAATATGTCATTAGCTTGGGAATCCTGGCATCATGAAATGGAATCTCGAGAAGCTGTGAATGACAACTCCGAGTGAAAGGAGACTGCGGACAGGGCCAGGAGAATGCAGACAGGAAGGACACACGATGGGAGGTGTGAATGGCTAGGACCCAGCAGGGTAAAGCTTCCTGCGCGCACTGGAGCAGGTGGACTAAGACCATGTTTGTCCTTTAGCGCAATAAAGAGTCCATAGCAACAGAAAGAAGTGGGATCTGTGCGGATGCAACAGCTGTAGCCAGGGTATGCTATGAATCCTGGGAAAGATGAGGACCAAGCTGTGTGCGTCCGGGAAGTGGAGGGACCCAGCAGAGGAAGATCGAGACAGGAAGCTTGCGGTTGTGACCAGTGGTAGAGATATACCGCGGAAAATGGTTATTTACTTCCTGGGGGCTGTTTGCTCTGGCAGCTGGCATGTTCGTCTCGAATCACACACATCTTACCGCTCTAAGGCTAAGTAAGCCTCATTTTCCCCAGACTACGTAAGAATAACAAGGTCTAAGAAAAGTATCAGTAGAGGCTTTGAGGACTTCCAGTGATCGCATGCCTCAATCCCTTCTTTTCTTTTTTTTTTTTTTTTTTTTTTTTTTTTTTTTTTTTTTGTCGCAAAGTACCGACCACATTATGTCATACAGTATAACACACCTCTTTCTCTTTTTACAATGTGTAATTTGTTTTGCATGCCTCCCTTTCTGGTAGATCCTCTGCTCCCCAGTATCCACATATAATTCCTTAGTGCAGGTGACAAATTTAGAATTATAAAGAAAATGGAATTTTACTGCTATACTCATAGATCATTGCCTAGACCAATTGTCCTCAGAGAGGCCCTACCCAGCAACTGATGGAAACAGATGTAGAGACCCATAGCCAAACATTAGGCAGACCTCAGAGAATCCTGTGGAAGAGGGGTATGTGTGGGGGTGGGGGGGTATAGGAGCCCGAGAGGCCAAGGACACCACAAGAAAACCCACACAATCAACTAACCTGGGCTCACAGTGGCTCACAGAGACCCAACCACAGACCAGAGAAGATGCTTGGGGCGGACCTAGGCCCCTGCATGTTTGTTACAGTTATGTGGCCTGGTCTTCCTATGGGACCCCTAACAGAGAGCAAGGACTATCTCTGACTCTTACCTGCTCCTGGGATCCTTTTCTCTTACTAGGTTGCCTTGTTCTGTGTTAATAGGAGAGGAGGTACCTAGTGTAACTAACTCTATGTGCCGTGGAAGGATTGCACTTTTCTAAAGAGAAAGGAGGAGTTATTGTGGAGGAAAGGAGAGAGGAGGATGGGAAAGGGACTGGGAGGAGAGGAGGGAGGGAGGGAAGCAGGGAGGGAGGGAGGGAAGGAGGGAGGGAGGGAGAGGAAACTGACTGTGCTTAAGGAAGTTAATCCACAGAGACAGCTGACCTGAACAAGGAGGAGCTAACGAGCCCCCAGACTGATAGCTGGGAATCCAGCATGGGACTGACTCAGACCCCCTGGACATGGGTCTCAGTTAGAAGGCCTGGGCAGTCTAAGGGACCTCTGACAGTGGAACCAGGATGTGTCCCTGGTGCACAAAAGGACATTGGGAGCACATTCCCCATGGAGGGATACTCCCTTAACCTAGAGGCAGGAGGGAGGGCCTAGTCCCTACTCCAAATGACTGGACAGATTTTGATGATCCCTCCTGGAAGACATCACCCTACGTGTGCAGTGGGGGGGGGATGGGAAGGAGGGAAAGAGGGAGGGAGGGTAGAAGGAGGGAGAGGGAACTGGGATCGATATGTAATATAAGAAAAAATAAATACAAAAATAAAAATAAAAGGGGAATTTAAGTGAGATAATAAATTAAAGCAAGTGAGACCTGATTTTATATTTTATGAACAACTGAGGTTCTTGGATTATAAAATTGTTTTTGTCCTGTTTTCATTTTAGAGGGTATTTTGCTTCTAGAATGTTCCTACGGGACTTTGGGTCACAGAAGGCATTTTATCAGTTTGTGTTTCTAGAGAGAACTTCTTAGAAGGAGAGGGCTGGTTGACCATTCTAGGATGCTGCTTCACATCCTTGCCTTGTCACAAGCTTGCTATGTACACCCTGTGGCCATCCGTTCTGTGCCCCAGTTTCCTGTCGATGAGATAATGATGACAGCAACATCTGGCCAAGCTCACAAGGTCAGTGTGAGCACAAGTCTCGGTGTCTTGCGAACTGTGCTATTGAAACTTTGAGTCAACTTGACTCATCACACTTTTATGTCTATTAACTCGTTTATTGTTTTTGTCTTTGATCTGAGACACATTCATTCTGAAGCCCTGGCTAGTCTGGAAATCGCTATGTAGACCAGGCTGGCCTCAAATTTGCACGGATCAGCAACCTTCTTGTCTCTTAGGTGCTGGGATTAAAGGAGTGAACCACCATGTTCAGCTTAAATTTTGGTTTTATATACAACATCTTGAAAGATCTTGTCTGTAGGTGAAGGGAGAGAGAGAGAGAGAGAGAGAGAGAGAGAGAAAGAGAGAGAGAGAGAGAGAGAGAGAGAGAGAGAGAGAGAACGTTTTGGATATCATCACTAACCCCTAGAGAAATATCCAGTGGGTTTAAGGATCACTCTAAAGCTAGAAAACACATCTTTTCTCCATGTAAAAGTTCCAGTCATACTAAAAAGCTTAGTGAGCTGGGATAAAATGTGCTATTCATACTTGTCATTTGCGTTACTGTGACCATGGCTATATTTCCTTAAAGAGTGGGTGATGACTGATGCCATTCTATAGGAAAAAAAAACCATGGAAAAAGATTTTTTCCATATTTACCCTTTTAACCTACCTCTTTTTCGATGTTTAATCGAGCCAACCAAAGTTACTCTCAGACTGTCACAACTCCTGTCAGCCAGTTTTGTTTTTCCTTTTATGAATGGAGTAACTGTTTAGTGATCTCAAAAATGAGACTTGTACTGTGACCCTGTTAATTATACTGATTCTGACTAGGAAAAAAAAAATCATCAGAAGGCTGAAAATGAAATGAGCCAAAAAAAAAAAAAAAAAGAAATTTTGCAAGAAAGGTCATGTCAGTTTTGAAAGGCATCATAGACAATGCAACGTAAATACTATGTTAAACTCTATAGGAGAATTTAGGAAGTCTTTTTCCTCTGAGATCGGACAAGTTTTATATAAAAGATACATATGCTGGACACAGAACACCAGTTACGCAAACCATGGTTCCCTTCTCTGGCACCATCTACAGTCCTTTGGGAAGGGAGATAGTGTTATCAAAGGACTCCAGAGTTTTGACACACATTAAGCTGAGGATTGGGTTGGGGGGCGTCTATCTACAAACTGATGCCTAGTAGGGGAGAACATGTCCACTGAAGTCATAGAAGCCTCTAAGCAAGTCTGGCAGTCATTAAAGAGTCCAACACAGAAGAAATAAAGGACCAAGAGAGAGCAGCGGGAAGTCCCAAGCCACATCTTGTGTTTCTCCGAAAGCTTGTGTTGGGCCCTGTGTTGTTTAATTTCTTTTACTCCAGTTACAGCTGTTAGATCAGCTGTGCTCATCTGGGTTCTTCTGAACTGCATTGCAATCCCTTGGATGCTGCAACTCTTGCTAGCCGTGGTGGGCAACACCGATCTTAATCAGAGGTATGATGCATTCATCCTGTTACTGAGAAAACGTGGTTTCTGGGCAAAAGTCATAAAGTAAATTTACACTTGGCAGTAAACTCCTGAGAAGTAAAGGGGACATAAAGCTACTTTAGTGCTGTTTTGACTCTTTCCAAAGAATTTAAGCAATGTTTTTCAAACACAGGGACACATGTACAGCGACCCAACAAGAGCTCCTTCCTTCTTTAGGCATGGTGTAGTCAAGATGTAAGATGAGTCAGAGGGGGTTTTTCTTTTTAACCTAAGTTGGACAGGTTTCTAAAATACGGGCAGTAAATACTTATTAAGACGTTCACCCCTGAAGAAAACTAAAACAACAGGATCCATGTTCCCCAAAGTATATCAGTTATCCCACAGTGCATTTCCCAGAGCAAGCCTGTGTTCTATCTGATTTGATAAACACTTACAGAATATCCAAACACATTTCTACGTCACCAGTGCCTGGATCTCTTTAGAGCCACACTGGCTAACGTGCCACCGTTACAGCTTGGGAATTCGGGGATGGAAGTTATCGTATTTGTAAATTCAGTTATTCATACCCTTTTGGTTGTTCTGAGCTCTTCACTGTCCCTTAACAATCTCTGGAAATATGGAGTGTTAAACTAGAAACAGGTAGCTGATATGCATATACATCCAAAATGCTCACAAGCTCTGACACACATACTGATATGTAAAGTCTGGTGATTTTCCAAACAGGGAGGCTCAACATTGACTTTTTAAACTGTGTTACACACGATTTAGCTGTTTAGTCAGTATATAATCACTGAGTGCATATTTTGTTTATGGCCACCTGTCAGTACAGGGCAGGGTGCAGGGTAAAGGGAGACCACTAAAGCTGATCATCGCTCACGAGGAGTCTTTTCTGCTGTTAGTTTCTCCACTTATCGGCATTCCATTTTTGTAGTTTCTGACTACCTAGACACCACCTCATATTCAAGCTGTTTAAAACTAAATTCATCAACTTCGTAAGATTGACCGAACGTGTCTGTACCTACACGTGTCTCTGTCAATGGCTCCCCATTTCCCAAAATTCCAATACAGAGATATGTTTCATGCCTTTGTTCACTTTCCAGTTCTAAAGCCCCAGCAAAACTTAATGAGTCATCTAAGTTGATCTTGGATATGCGTTTATTTTATTCGAGTCATCCCTAGGTTAGCCTAGGGCCTCATCTCTCTTTTTGGCTTGTTTTATTTATTTTTATCACTTTTGAAACTATGTTTCAAAGTAGTCCAGGTGGGCCTTGAACTCCCTGTGTAAAGGAGAATGACCCTGAACTCATCATCTTCCCATCTCCATGTCTCAAGTGCTAGGACTCCAGCCAGACCCTACAGAGTCTCATCTCTTAAGGACGGAATTGGCTTCTGGCTTGCAGATAGGTCTCCTAATTTGTAGGCAATCTCGTCAGAGCTACATTAAATTTTTTTATATATTTTTTATTTAACATTAATTTTTTTTTAAAATTATACTTAATGAAACAACCTCCAGTGGTTTTTTCCCATGCCCTGTTTTTGGTTCTAAGATCTGTTATTTGTCTTTGAAGGTTTACCTTTACTCATGTGGCTCTCCAACTTGGGATGACCTTTTCTGTCAACCAAGTCACCTTTCATGGCTCAGATTACAAGTTCTTCTTCCCAAACTCTCAGGGAGCTCACAGTATGTCCCAAACTGCTTGGCACTATTGTTGGTCCTTAGTTCTTTCAGAATACTCTCTAGACTGTGAACCTCTATTATTTCTTTAATACTATTTTTTCACACAGAATTAGAACACTGCTGTATATGTAGGACATATTTGCTGCTTGGCATATCCAAATGTATGCTATTGCTAAAGAAAAAGGTCTTAACCTTTTCAAAACCACTTGTAAAGAGAACTAAGCTGCATTTAATGTGTGAAGCAAGATCTTCAGGGGCATAATCTCAAGAATAAAAGCAGGTTGAGCTTTTGATACTGTCTCCCAAATATCTCTAGAATTAATGGTCCGCTTAACGACCAGCTCACATGATTTCATTCAGACACACAATGAGCAACATTAGCTTTGCAAGCCTGGGTTTCTGGTCAATCTCTACATTCATTTGTTCTGTCTCTTTTCCTGTGCAGATCTTCATCTCTGCTGAGACAGGGTGACAGGGAATGAGATGCATCAAGGTCTCACTCAGTCCTCAGTTTCTTAATGACTGGCCTTCTGGTCCCATGATCCCATGAGTAAAGAGGACTGGAGAATTCATCCTTACAGTAGGATGAGCTCTCAGAGCTGATCTCAATTTGATATGCCATGTTTTGCTGACACCCATGGCAGGCCTGTCCCTTTCTGAGCAATAACAGAGGAGTGTGTGGGGTGGGGCAGTGGGTAGGTGGAGGCACAGAGGGGTGAAACTGTTGTTGGGATGTAAAATAAATGAAAATTTTTAATAAAAAAAAAATGTGAGACAGAGCCTGAAAAGGTCAAATGGTTCCACTAAGGTAAGGAAAAATACAAACGAAGGACTTCTGATGCCAATTTTCTCTAAAATCAGGAAGTCAGTTCTATGTAGGGGGTAGAAACTTACAGTTTCCTTTCATATGAAGGATTACAAAAACAATATAATAAAATTAAAAAGAAATTGTATAAAATATTTTCTCAGCATCCGATTGTCATTTGTGTTTTAACTCTTCAAAGCTTGCTGTTCATTACACTTGTTTTTACATTCATGTACCTACTGGTGATAAGTAAAAATTGACTTTTAGATGTGTTTTCTGCATAGTCAAAAGAGGCCTGAATAGTTGGCTTCTCCGAATGGGTTGGACTCCTTCAACTGCAGTTTCGGAAAGACCATAAATGGTGTCTGCTATCTAAGATAATGACTTAGTGTAACCTTAAACATAAGCATGGGGGTATGGCAAGTACATGAAAGGTGGGCAGAGGATGTGAAACTTCATAGCAATCTTGCTAAATTTCTCATAAATGGCAACGTACACTTACAATACAATAGTCACACTTAAAAGATTTGAGGACTCAAATTATTAGTTTTGATAGTCTCTAAGGGATTACTACCAAATTTAAAAAGTCTAAAAGATAAATCAAAATGTACATTTGCTTCTGTGACATAATCATTGTGGACTAGCACATCATTGTTAACCTAGATGATTCAAGTCTCTTCTGCTAGGAGAAACATGGGCTAAGATTAGGGAACAGAGAGAAATCTTCACCAACTCATACTTAGGCCTATAATGTACAGTTTTAGAAATCTGTTTTGACTTTAGTTAGGTAGAATGAAAAGTAAAAAGTCTCCACTATTAATTTTGTGAATTTGTTTAAAAAATACTCCAAAATGTTGATCTAAAATGAAGTTAACCAGAGGTTCACTGTATTAAAGTGTGTCAGCAATTCAGTGTGGTTCAGTGTCATCCTGAGACAACACTTAGTTTATCACATGAGCACCAAAAAAAAAAAAAAAACAAAAAAAACAAAAAAAACCAAAGCCCCCAGCAACCAAAGTAATAGTAACCCTCTCTGGGTATCTCATCTCCTACCACATCCTTATTCATGAATTTCAGTCAAGTATTCAAGTAACTCTAGAATAGGAACAACCCAGGAACACTTGTCAAAGAAACACAGTGACTGAATACTGGAATAAGAAGCTTCGTTGAGGTCAACCCAGTAATGAACCAGCAGAAATCTGTAACCATTTCTTCTAAAATTCCAAGGAATGCCCCTTCTTTATTTAACTTCACGTCAGCTTCCTTCGCCAACCCAATAGAATACGTTTTTCTAGCACAAATGAGCCATTCAGTTAATGTTCCATTTATAAAACCAGCGGGAAATATTTTCCATTTTTTTTTTTTTTGCATAAAAGAACAAGACAACACCAGAGCCTGTTTGCTTACCATTTTCCTTCTTCATTTTCGTATTGTTGAACGGTGTATCCAAACATGTCCTCCACAGGGCCACTGAAATTCAGCGAGTTTTTCACATCGACATTGAAGGATATGCAGACGCCTAGAATAACTTTGAGAGAGGGAAAGCAAACCCAGTTACACAAGGTTGACTGACAGCAAACACGTTGTGTTTGGGATTGTGGAAGTCATTCTTAGGGTGGCCAATGAAGGCCGTGCTCTTATGAAAAAGAACAATCAAAACTCAAGACAATGAGAACTTAAGAAGGTTCTGGTTGCTCATTGAGCACCTACAGGATAGCTTTTAAAAAAATGTTTGGAAATTAACATCTGTACCATTCTCAGAAGTAACATTTTAGGATGGAGTGGGAGTCATTTTTATGACTTATGAGTTTGCAGATTCTTTCCCAGAAGCGATCCCTATAGTAAAATGTGACCATGGTGATTTTAAGCAGTAACGCTTTCCCTACTACAAGTTCTGAAGATGCTGGCAGTTGCATTGAAGCCTCCCTGGCAGGAGCTTTCTCCATTCTGTTTCCGAAAGGAATTTGCCATTCCTTTGCATCCAAAGGATTCCTTTCGTTTGAATGGCCTTTACAGGGTTGCTTCCACTCAGGGATGGCTTCCTGGGCAAATCTCAGATAAGTCTGCTTCTCCTTCAGAAACAGCCAGTTGACAGAAGTTCCTACTAACGCACACAAAAAAGCCTCCTTATAACTGTTGACTGTGATAAACTCACAAACTTTTTGGAATAAATTAGATAATATTCTCATTAGTTCGTGCCTGGTACACAATATATATATTTCATGGATATATATATATATATATATATCCACGAAAACTTATCTCTTTGATTTCTCTGTGATCCAAGTAAAAGAAAAGTTTTACATGAAGGGTGACCATCTACTGAGTTCTGAAATCACAAGCTCTGATGTAAAGTACCAAATTCTTCATCTGGTCATAGTTTGGAAAAGTAAACTTACAAGTTTCAATATCCCATCCAGAATGTAACCAGCAACCATTCTCAAAGATCACCACCTTTTATAATAATAGCACATTCTAAAGCATGCTCAGAGGTGATTAAACTCAAATATCAAAACTAGATTCAATCATCACACAGGTTCTGGAAACTTCTCTATTTTATTCCTATAGATTGAGGAGGACTTTTAATGTTGAAATGTTAATATTGAATCTCTTGGTTCTTATTCACTCTAAACTTTGTCCATAAATATCCTATAAACACAGGTTACTCTAAATCATAACCTCTAAATTACATTAATAATAAATGTTCATTACTAATGTACAATATTAATAATAATACATTAATAATTATTTGATGCACGGGATTCTAACTTAATTTGGAGACATTACTTCCAAAGGGAAACAACCATTCCTTTCCACTTGCAGATCTATCTACACAGGCTTTCTTGTTCTTCTAATTCCTAAAACCTCTTTGATTTTGAAAGAAAGTTCTTACCAAGATAACTACTAGATACTATTTCTATTATTATCTACCCTACCTTTCCCTGCTAGACGAGGAAAGTCTTAAAATCGAGGACAGTCTTATTCATCTTTTTATCCTTTATGGAAATCTGGCACAATCCCTCTTACACAGATGGGCAGTAACGTGTTTATAGTCTGAAAGATAACATGTTTAAGAGGGAAGGGTGCCAGCTGTGGCTGGAGAGAAACTGGCAGACGTTCCATCCTAGCAAAGGAAGACTTTTTAACATTGGAAGGTAATGGGGAAATGGGACTTGGCAGCGAGAAGAAAATTTCTACCCAGGACTTGGGAGGGTCTCTGAGCATAGCAAGATGCACTGGACAAATATGGTTGTGCACTCAAGAAGCAGTCTTCCTGGCTGGCATGAAGGAAGTACACAAAGAGTAGTCAGCCAGGACAGGTCCTTTTATGTACATTTCCTCTTCATTCCTCAAGGGAGATGGAACACAGCTGGCCACCATCCCTTACATCCTCTTTGAGATGCTGGGAGGTCATTTTAAACAGTGCTCACCCTCTGCTCCAAGTTTCTAGTACATGAGCTTAACCTTTCTTCTAAGATTTTGATGTTTTGAACAGTTTCAACAGATTATTTATTTCACATGAGACATACACAAAATATTGCCTCCATGGTGTGGTTCCTCCCAAACAAACAAAAACAAACAAACAAACAAAAGCCAGGCAGTGTTGGTACGTGCCTTTAATCCCAGTACTTGGGAGGCAGAGGCAGGAAGATCTCAGTGAGTTCCGAGGCCATTCTGGTCTACAAAGTGGGTGCCAGGACAGACTCCAAAGCTACACAGAGAAACCCTGTCTCAAAAACAAAAACAAAAACAAAAAACAAAGCAAAAATAAACAAACAAACATAGTGTGGTTTTCTACCATGGCACTACAGGTAATTTTGCACTACAGGTAATTTTGTCATAAGGAACTGTCCTGAAAGGTGCTTAGCAATATCTATGGCCCCAATGCACATGATGACATTTTGTAGGTTATGACATTCATCATTATCTCTAGATACCGCCAAAATCTTATGGAGTCAAAACAACTGTTTAAGAGATATAAGGACCAGGAAATGATCATCAATGACCATATACCAGCCGTGACTCAGAGATCAGTGGATGAATAACCCCAGTCAAGTGAGTATTACCCAGGGGCTTGTGAATCTCAGGTTCCACCCATATATCAAGAATCAAGTCTCCAAAGCATTGTAGTCCTCTTGACGTTTAGGAAGTATATCTGTGTGACATGTTGCTCCTTTTTCACCATGTCTACACAGTTACCAGAATTGATCTGCATCCAAAGAACTCTCCTCCAGACAAAATGGGAAACACATTTTGTTGTTGTTGTTATAAAGGCTACCTGAGCATTTGGTGTTTGGAATTCTTGGGCCTGTTTATTCTATATGTGGCATGAAATTTCTGAGGGTGGGTGCTAATTTTTTTTTTTTTTTTTTTTTTTTTAGTTCCTGTCCTTAGAATTCTACAGGCAACTTTCTCAAAGTGATTGTAAACCTGTGCCTTTCATGTTTCCTGAGGACCAAGGAGCCTGTAGCATAGGACATGACATTTTTTAAAGTAGTTTACAACTTGTCCTTTTGATTTAAAGAAGTAAGGAATCCATAAAAGCAGTGTCTCATAACTTTTAGTTCAATGTTCATTTTATTAGAGTAGATTTTCTTAGAACTCTATGTTCTAGAAGTAAGACAAAATAGCACTTATCTCAATGAAAGGAAAAAAAAAGACAGACAAAAATCATAAAGTAAAACAGCCTGAAAGGCTTGAGAGTCCAGATAAAGAAGATATTGAAAGTAACTGGAAATGAGTACAGTCTAGAGTCAGATGTCTACGGGAACGCTAGTCTCACATGAACCCTGAGAAGTCTTTCTCTAACAATAACTGTACCATGTGCCCTGTGTGTTTCTACTAAACTTGTCAACAGTACTGACAACATCATTCTCAGCAATGTGAGTGAGAGCTTCGTAGCTGAGAATATTGCCCATGTTTCCGTAGGATCTCACTGTATAAAGCATCAGTCACCATTAACATTGATTCGGTGGTTTTTCTCCCAAAAAAAAAAAAAAAAAAAAAAAAAAAAAAACCCAACTCAGTGACGAGTAGCTTGGGGCAGCTTTAGAAGAAAGTGTCTTCTCGTGAACAAGAATTAGTGTGTGTGTTAGTGTGTGTGGTTCTGTGTCCTCAGAGGGCAGTTTGAGGAGGAGGCTGCTCCTTGGTGGCAACTGGTTCTGGAAGATGTTGGGGAGTCTGGTATGGGAAAGTAGTCATGGCAACAGGGCTCAGACCAAGCTTCTTGAAGTGTTTCATGGAAACATATGTTTATAGATAAAAGAAATGGAGATGTCTGCTCCTTTCCAAGTATGGCCATATGCTATGTGTGTAATAGTGAGAAGCAGACTAGAGAAACAGACGAGGTGGTTGGTGTTGAAGGCTATCTTTTGCAAATTAAATAATTTTTTATTTTCCCCTCCAGGATGAAAGGCAACAAATAAAAGAAAGATATATAGCTTCCAGGTCTGTGTTTAATTGCTCTAAAATAGTGTTTTTCATAGAAATAACATACTAAGTTATTGGCTAGATAGGGCAGTAGCTATTACTTTCTTTTCGTATATTTGGAACCTGAATCTCAGAGAGGTTCAGCAGACAGAGGATACCAACATGGGTCTCCTCTGGTCAAATCATAGTCTTTCTGTAACAAACCCTAGACTGTCTTTATTTCCAGAATGATTAGATTAATAAAGATGAAAATATCGCCCACCTAAGAACAACAGTCAACTTGTCCATGCACATTTTTAACCCTGTGTAGTTTTGGAATGTTTGAAAAAAAAAAAAAAAAAGGCGAATGAAGGTAGGAAAATCTGGGCTTCTTCTGAGACTGTGGACTCTGTCAGAGGCCATGTTCCTTCTTCCTCAGATCCCCCATCCCAAGAAGAGGCACTGTGGTCTACATGCTTGCTTCTTAAATAAGAAGCTCTGGGCCTGACCATCTGGCCCAGCAACTCTGCCCTAGTCAAAGCCAGATGGGAATACGTAATAGCTAATGAAATTTTCTACCTTGCAAATTCTGAGCCCAAGGCAAGTGAGCATCAAATAAATGGTGGCAAAAAAAAGAAAAGTTTTATTTTCTTTTAGAACTTTCCTTTAATAACTTCTCATGTATGCTTAGGGGAACTCATAACTAACATTACTTTCAAGCTAAAGATTGAAATGCTGGCTCATAAAGTGCAAGATAATAACAGAGTACACAAACTTGATATTAATGCTTTGTCTCTGAAATTTTCCTTAAATTACTCCTCATGGATTAAATAATTGGATCTCAATTTTGAGGTACAAAAAGAATACAAATTTGACTGAAATTATAACAAGATCTGGTCTTTCTAATAGATCTAAAAGGTGAAAAGATTATTTGTGTAGCTTTTTGGTTATGAAAATAATGCAAAAACCTCCAGTAGCAAAGATATAGTAGAAGCCTGACCAGAGAGTATGGGAATAATAAAAGTTTCTAGGGATGACATCGTGACGTCAAACGCAGGAAATCCACACTTGCCGTAAAAAAGGAGTACGTCTAGTTCATGTTATTTGAAACAAGAAATATGTTGCCATATAATGATATAAAGAAAACACACAACACCACGCAAAGCCCCTTTCATCAGAAATGATGGACTATGTCAGCAAGGTATCTATCTGTCCCCATCATCAAGGCCAGAAAAGCCAACTCAAACACCCTGGTAGGCACATGTTTACCAGCTTCACCCTGGGAGGCTGCTTTGTGAATTCAGTTTGCTACAGTAAGTGAATTGTTCTGTCTTTGCTTCTAAAGTCCACGGCTTCTAGTTGTTAACAAATGGCATTTGATCTCCAAAGTACTGTGTGTGTGTGTGTGTGTGTGTGTGTGTGTGTGTGTGTGTGTGTGTGTATCTCTGTTGGGAGGATGCAAGGAAGCATACTTCTTAATGCATAGTAGGTGTTTTCTACACATTTTTTAAAATGACAAAATAAATAGGAAAATAAAAAGGACTTTGGGCAGAGACACCACCCCGACTACACGAATGTGTTCCCCTTCTTTCAGGAACGCTACTCAGAGTGCTCAGTCCCACCAGGGTGTTTCCCAAACATCAGTGGTAAAAATCCCCCTTTAAAGCTTTCCTGCGTAATCTGCTCTTTGGTGGTGTTTATTTTCTTCTGTAGTATCTGCAGACATCTGCTCATTGCCCATACCCTCCCCCCATAAGTAACGCCTTGCCTCACCGGCTCCTTTCAGGCTGTGTCTACTGTGGTCTCGGAAATTCTTACTCTCAGAACCCAACCCCCTCTCCCTATCAGCATCCTGTACTTTACTGGACGCTGCAGGACCTCAGGAGTCCTGGATCCCACTGTGGGAACACAACTCGTGTTTGTGCAAGCAACATGAACGTAGGGCTGTTCCCCAGCTGCCCGGGTATTCTGAGAGCTGAACTCATTATGTCTGTGATGGTTCAGCTGAGAACTACATATGGAAATGCACATTACACTTCAAAACAAATCGGTGCAGCTAAGTATTAATGCAGAAATATAATAGGATTACAGTTTTTGGATATAGAAAACTCTGGAAAACAGCTCCATCTTTGTTGGTAGAATCTTTTCAATGGATTTTTATTAAAAACACCAGAGCCTCCCCTCTGCCCCACCCCACCCTGCTCCCCTACCTGTGTGTATAAAAATGTTTTCCACTGCATGCTTGTGTGTACATCGCAGCGTACTGAATGTCCTACTTTCCATTCTCTGCCTGATTTCTTTGACACAGTTTTCTCCTTGAACCTAGAGCTGAGATGTTTTTGGCCAGGCTGGTAGCCCACACATTGTGTGAACCTGTCTCTGCCACCACTTGTCCCTTCTGTGCCGAGGTTACAAGCCCTTGCAGATGTAACTGAGCTTTTTTCCTGGGTGTGGGGATCCTCACTCAGCCATCTCCCCAGCCCTTAAGCTGATTGTTGTTGGTGTACATGATGACGACTTCTGAGATTCAGAAAAGCACACAGGCTGTATGTGCCGTAAACAACGTCTCTAACTTACCCTGCAGCATTACTTGACAATTGAAAATGCCAGACATTAAGAGATCCTATAAGTCACACCGCCAGAGAAACTAGGATACGAGGAGGATTCTAAGAGATTCATACAAGGTCCCTCACAGAAGGGGGAAGGGACAAGATCTCCTGAGGACATGGTGGGGTGGGAGGCAGTGAGTGGAGAGGGAGCTAGGAGAAAGAGAAGGGAGGAGAGGAAAGCACGTGGGACTAGGAAGATTGAGTCAGGGGAGGAATAGATGAGAGAGAGAGAGAGAGAGAGAGAGAGAGAGAGAGAGAGAGAGAGAGAGAGAGCCATTATAGGTCTGAAGAGAAAACTGACTTAGAGAAATGTCCAGAGACCTACAAGACTGACCCCAACTAACAATTTGAGCAACAGTGGGAAGGCTACCGTAAATGCCCTTCCCTGATAATGAGGTTGATGACTAGCTTATCCACCATCATGGAGCCCTCATCTAGTACCTGATGGAAACAGCCACTCACAGCTAAACACTGAGCCGAACTGGAATCCAGATGCAGAGAGGGAGGACAAGACCAGGTTACAGAAACCCACAGAGACAGCTGACCTGAACAAGGAGGAGCTAAGGGCCCCCAGACTGATAGCTGGAAATCCAGCATGGGACTGACTCAGGCCCCCTGAACATGAGTCTCAGTTAGAAGACCTGGGCAGTCTAAGGGACCTCAGACAGTGGAACCAGGATGTATCCCTGGTGCACGAAAGGACTTTGGGGGCACATTCCCCATGGAGGGATACTCCCTTAACCTAGAGGCAGGAGGGAGGGCCTAGTCCCTACTCCAAATGACTTGACAGATTTAGATGACCCTACCTGGAGGTCATCACCCTCCCTGTGGAGTAGGGGGTGGGGGTGTGAGGGGAGAGTGGTTGGGGAGCATGAGAGGGTGGGAGAGAGGAAAAGAGGGAGGGAGGGAACTGGGATCGATATGTAAAATGAAAAAAAAATTAATATAAGGAAAGAAAAACTGAAAAGGAAAATTTAAGGAAGCAATCGATACACAAAGCGAGGCCTGCCTGCATCCCAAGGGATGCTACATTCCGTGCACCATTGGCACGCTGACCTGGCTTTCCTCGCAGGGCTTTGTCAATTTGCCATATTAGAAGCAGGAGGCCAAGACTACAGAATCACAATGTTGTTTGTGATGGAACAGCTTTCACCCTCTTTCTGCTCTGACGAGCAGGCCACTCATTAACCTTGACAAGTACTTCCGCAAAGCTAAAGACTGAAATACCGTGCAAACTCTGAAAGCTCACTCACACCAAAACCAACACCAGCCGGGGGATGGTGTTCATCCTAGGATTCACTGGGAGTGGCCACCAACAACTTCACGCTCTCCATGTAGTAGCTGCCGTTCTGGATCTTCTTGTGTCATGTAACAGGCTTCTTCTTTTTCTTCCTGGATGGCTATGATTGCTCTTAATCAGCCAGTGACATTTAAACTAACCCGACTGCACCCTTCTCCTTTCCTCCTTAGCTACTGGGTTACAGCACATTTCCATGATATCATGCATTACCATTCTGTTGCTTCTAAAGCTTCTTGATGTCTCTGCTCAACCTCAAACAAATCTAGATTACCAATGTAATGTAAGCCCCCTGAGTGCACTCTGTTACTCACCTGAGACCATTTAGAAGATAAACCAGGACCTGTTCAAGGATGTAGGGATTTATGGGAAACGAAGACGAGTCTTGGTGGGCTGGAATTCTGAAATATTTCAGCGGGCAGGGGTCAGGAGTCAGGGGTCAGCAGAATACTTGTTTTCTTTTCAGAGAAAAGAGATAACTTTTTGATTCCTGCTTTTTTTTGTTGTTGTTTTGAGATTTCTCTAACTGTTGTTTTCTTAGCTTTAATTGTTGCTAAGACTACCAAGACCTCTTAGAATTTAAAACATTAGTTGAACAGGAAAGTCGTTGGGTCCAAACTCTATTCCTATCTGGTCACGTCGTCTTTTACATTCTTTCCCTTAGCCCCCTTGAGGATCTTGAAATGCAAGTGAATGCAGATGCTATAGCCAATATCCTCAAGAACAGCAGCCGAAATTTCCCTTAAGTGGAAGCGCTCTGATGCTGGACTGTTCATAGCCCTTACTAAGTACTTGCTATTTACAAGAAGCTTAATTCAAGGTAGGGCTTACCTCTGAACTGCGGGGACAGGATGGGAAGATTATTGAAAAGAAGATAAGAATGTGGGTTTAGATTTGTGTTTCCGGGCTGGGGACATGGCTCAGTGGTTATAGTCTTTGCCTAGTATGTGTGAGGTCCTGGATTCCATCTTCAGTACCACACACACACACACACACACACACACTTTAGAGGAATGTGTTTATTTCTATCTCTGATGTGTCTTCCACTTGGAGAGGGTTTCACTAGCTGTGCATTGGTTTATGTCTATACCCACTCTCCTTCTGTACTTGATCAGGAATTCTGAAAGGAGAAATTGCATATTTAGTCTAGTCTTCCCATTCTCTCTCTCTCTCTCTTTCTCTCTCTCTCTCCTCTCTCTCTCTCTCTCTCTCTCTCTCTCTCTCTCTCTCTCTCTCTCTCTCTCTCTCTCTCTGAGCCTGGCTGCAGAACGAACATGGTTCCTGTGCTCTACTGAGTCAGCACCTCAACTGCTACTACAAGGTCAGGACAGCTTGCTCTTCCGTTTGGTAGAATTTTCACTCATTAGTTAAGGCCCATTTGAACCCGTTCTCCAGTTGGTTTTGATCATACATGAGGAGGGGGCGTTCTCATTATTGGTCTTCTCAAAAATCCGAATGAAGTTTTATTAAAAGAAATTATGAAGGAAATGTTCATGCTTTGCAAATCCAGGCCATAGACTCACTGCCCTTTGTATGGGGACACAAAAATTAAATAAATGGAATGGCTGGTTTCTGTTATTTTATATATAACCTAGTGTCTGTTGCCTCAAAACGTCTAGCTACACTGAGAGCAAGACAAAGGGCCACAGAAACACGAGGAAACAAGGAACAACCTAAGAGAGATGTACATGGACCCCCTTCCCCTGCCTCAGAAGGGGAGAGGGACAAGATCTCCTGAGTAAATTGGGATCATGGGGGAGGGGTGAGGGATGTAGGAGAAAGAGCAGGAGAGAAAGGGAGGGGGAGGAAAATATGAGGGACCAGGAAGGTCAAGTTGGGGGAAAAAACAGAGAGAAAAAAGAAAGAGACACCTTGATAGAAGGAGCCATTATGGATTTAAGGAGAAATCTGGCACCAGGAAATGTCCAGAGATCCACAAGGATGACCCCAACTAAGAATCTAAGCAATAGTGGAGAGGCTACCTTAAATGCCTTCCCCAATAATGAGATTGATGACTACCTTTAATGTCATCCTAGAGCCTTCATCCAGCAGCTGATGGAAGCAGAAGCAGAGATTCTCAGCCAAGCACTGAGCAGAACTCCAGGAATCCAGTTGCAGAGAGGGAGGAGTGATGAGCAAAGGGGTCATGAACAGGCTGGGGAAACCCACAGAGACAGCTGACCTGAGCAAGGGGAGCTCATGTTAGACTCCAGTCTAACAGCTGGGGAACCAGGATAGGACCAAGCCAGGCCCTCAGAAGGTGGATGTCAGCTGGGCAGCCTGGGCAGTCTATGGGGCCTCTGGCAGTGGAACCAGTATTTAACTTCAGTGGATGAATGTGCTTTGGGGGCTGATTCCTTATGTAG
Source organism: Phodopus roborovskii (assembly GCF_943737965.1). Lineage (NCBI taxonomy): Eukaryota > Metazoa > Chordata > Mammalia > Rodentia > Cricetidae > Phodopus > Phodopus roborovskii. The sequence goes on from NW_026126415.1 coordinate 2,651,516, forward strand.
AGATACTCTCTCAGACTAGATACATGGGGAAGGGCCTAGGTCCTGCCCTAAATGATGTGACAGACTTTGATGATCCTCCATGGGAGGCCTCACCCTCCATGAGGAGTGGGTAGGGGGTATGATGGGGGGTTGGTTGGAACAATAGGAGGACTGGAGGGAGAGGGAACTGGGATTGGTATGTAAAATAGATTGTTATTATTTTAAATCAAAATTAATTCATTAAAAAAAAAAGATTCCCTGAAGAATCAGAGTGCAAAGCAAGCCTCAGTAGTTAGTTATAGAAGCTGGGCAATGGTGGCACACACCTTTAATCCCAGTACTCAGGATGGATCTCTGAGTTCAAGGCCACCCAAGACTACATGAGAGTAAATCAGTCTAAAATAGTAACAGCGCTCACACCTTTATCCCAGTGTGGAGAGGTATATAAAAGTCAGGAACCCAGTGTCTCAGGTTGCATCCTGAGATTTAGTCTTCATCCAAGTTGAGGAGAGGCAGCAGTCTGAAGCTTAGAGGAGAGCTCATGGAGACAGGATCAGCCCTTTAAATCTGGGGTAGAGGTAAAAGCTAGTGGCTGGCTGCTTTGCTTCTCTGATCAAGCCCCACCCCCCAAAAAAAAATCTTTCAAGAAACTCTTTAGGAAAATCAGGTATCAAAATCAGATGGGATCATCTAGGAGACAGCTAAAACATATAGGATGAGGACATTTGCTAAGAACGTTATCCAGAAAAAAACAAAACAAAACAAAACCTCCCCATGCTTTCTGGAACACACCACATGATATCACGACAAGCCCTTTCCTAAACGATGGAGATGTAGAGACTGTGTCTTGAAAAATGTGTAGATAACCGAGTGACATTAGATGTGGATATAGGTTTCTACAAAGCAATAGTCAGGATCCTGAGGGTCCTACATAGTAGCTCTTAAGGCCATCTACTACCCTTTCAAAGATAACCTCGGTTGTCTTTTGATATCGGACACATGTAATCATAGCTTACCCAAATAAGGGAACAATGCAATTGCCAAAATAAGAAAAAAATAGGACTAAACTAAATTCTTAAGAGATAATATCAGAAACAGATATACATGGACTGAGCTGTTTCTGTCAGAATAAAGGCTCTTCTCAGGCTAGAGTGTTTGTCAGTTTTGGAGGTATGTCAATAGTGTTCATCCTTTAATCTAATGCAGATGGGGACTGAGGGATGGCTTAGCCCAAGGCTAGGTATCAGGATAGCATTATCCTTCTACCATGGCTGAGGGGAGGATGGGGAAGAGGAACAGGATAAATAGGCTAAGGAAAATAGAGAGCTACAATTTGTCTCAATAGAATCTAAACAAACAAACAAACAAGAACAAAAACCTCCTTTCTCCCCAAGAACTACTTAAACAATTAAAAGTGGAAAGAGATACTGGATCCACTAAATAAATAACAAACTTGCAAATAAACATGCATCTGTGGCTATCATAAAAAAATGTTACATTCATTCACAAGCACTGAAAACTTTCATCATGGAAAGAGATACAAAGGACAAAAGCTTGATACAAACACCAGCCCTTCCAGCAGAAAACTCCCAGCCACTGCAAGGTGTAAAGCAAAGCTGAAAACCAAAGAATACAATGCAGAGGCCACGTGGGATTGCTAAAACTGACACTGCCAATGTAGTTTGCCTCTAGCCACTTCTGACTTTTTCTTTCGTTTTTAATCATTAAAAAAATTCTGTGTTAGTTACCTAATGTAGAATCGGGAATAGATACAATCTGGAGACTTACTTGGGGTTATTCTCTGTGCTATGGAAAAACAAAACAAAAAAAGTCTTGGGAAAAAATTTCCCAGAGGGCTTTACATTTCAGTCTGCAAATTGAGAATATTATGTCTTTGTTATACACCCCACCAGGGAGTCAAATCAAAGCAGAACAAAACTGAGAAAACTGTGCTGGCTTTCATTGCTAGGTTAGATCACACTGAAGCCTTCCATTGTGCACACGTGATTAATTTATTTAAATTGATGTAAACGAGCAACAGGTGATGTTATCAAAGGATAACTTTGGCTTGGTACAAGTTTTCTTACTAAGACTCAGCTAAATGAGGCACCCGTTAATCCATGCACACAAACTAACAGCCCTGCTTGGTGTTTAGAAAGAAAGGTGCCCAGGCGAGTGATTCAGATTTATTTTGGTTATTTCACAGACGAACCCTGTGGTGTAGTGTCACTACTATTCCCTAGTATGATCAAAGATCTGCAACACAACTTCGATGGACACTTTGTAACTACTTGAGTGTCTGCTACTTTAATGGTATGAAAAGGGCTTTGTGAAAACTAAGTTGAACTCTCTTAACTTTTCACCATCTACCAAAAAGTAACGACCTTCTGGATGGATTCCGATTAACTTAGAGAAAAATATGCTAGCTTTAAAAACCACCTGTCAAGTAAAGCAAAGGCACTTTTTTTTTTCTTCTTGTGAGAAAGAGTCATTGTCCCTGGTAATAGAATTCAGACTTTCTCAAAATCTCATACACAGACATCATTTGTGAAAGATTCTGAAGTTTGTCTTTGATCCTTTACTATGGAGTCATAGTTTGAGAGTGTGGTGAGGCAAACCCTGTCTTGTATGTTTTAATGGCACTTTCCAAAAAAAAAAAAAAAAGAAGAAAGAAAAATTTCACAACAGCTCTAGGGTCCAGTACTCGGGCTCCATGATCTCAGTCTTCCGAGGAAGCCACTGGACATGTTCTTGCAGTCCTGTGTTTGCATGTTGAAATGATTTTCATAGTTTCCACATCTCGTCAGGGATTTGACATCTTAATAACTCAATACTTAATACATCGCATACTAATCCTTAGAAAGAAAAGATTGGTTTCACTTACATATGTACTTAATTATATGAAATGAGACCGTAACAAGGTTGAATTTAAGCTGAGGGTCGTATTAAAATATGAACACACAGGGGAAAGTGTTAACCACAGTACTCTGTTTATGACATGAATCCCCAGTCGGTTGAAAACAAGACACAACTATGGCTTACAATGGTCAAAATGCTCAATTCCTGTAGTGAGATATTCACTTAGTCTCCTTCTGTGGCACTAACCACGCCCATTTGGGGTGGAGCCATGGGCGGAAGTGACCTGTGGAAGGAGGTCTGAGGAGGAGCCGGGGAACTCTCTCTTGCTAGCGGGACTGGGACAGGAGAGCATCCTGTGGAACTTGCTGGTGTTCATCTGTCTAGGTTGTAAGTTATTTCTCCCCGAATAAACATCTATTCGGCCTATTTGTTCATCCTGATCCTTATTTAACCGCAATAAATTCCCAATGTTATGATGACGTAAGGACAAATTCAGGGCATGGAGAATAAAGTCTAAACAGAAATTTCAAATATACATGTACCCTTGAGATGTTTGGATAGAGCCACCTCTATTTAGCAGCAGATGTGAGTATGAAACGATTCTCATCCATTTCTTTCAAAAAGTAAAAGTTAGCACAGAAATACTCATTGATAATCTTATTTACATTTTTTCAGAATAATAACTATGAAAATTTTTTTCAAAAACCAATTTGATTTCTGCTTTATATGGATGTCTGAAACTTTGGCTTGGAGATATGTCACTTTTTTCTAAAACAATTTTCCATTATCTTTCTTAAAAATCTTTTATTTCCAAGAAAACACAACTCATACTCAGTGTAGTACAGGCACGTTTCTGTGATCGCTCAAATATTTGCAACTCTTCACACCCTAGTATTTGAAAATTTGGCTTTATATGGAAATAGGCGCTTTGCATGTGTAACTAAGGTAGGTCTCGGTCTCTCGTGGAAGATTATCTTAAATCCAAAATTCATAGGAGAAAGAAGAGGAAGACAGGAGGCATCTAGACCCAGGAACACAGTGGAGAAAGCTGTGGAAGCTGAAGGTCAAGATTAGTGTGATGTATCTGCAAGCCTTCGAGCATCTAGGAATTCCAGAAGCCAGCACAAAATACAAAAGGGGGCGGCACATCCTTTAGAGTTTCCAAGCTAGGAACTCCCTCCGTGGCTTAATTTTGGACTTCTGATTCCCAGTGTCAAGACAAAATGCATTTCTGCTTCTTAAAACCATTGTGTTTTGGGTGATTTGATATAGGAACCCTAGGCAATGAGCACACTTGGGGAATATTCATAAGGACAAACATCACACAATGAACACATCCTTGCCTGTGACCTACCAGAAGAACACTTGGAAGCCTCCTGGATTCATTTCCTTTTAGAGTAGTGATTGAGCAACCAAGAGGCAAACAACTTAATTTGAAAATAGACAGGGAATTTTAAGAAGTATTTCTTCAGGCAAATTAACTCAAGTAGCCAAAAGCAAGGGGAAAGGATGCCTGCCATTTCCAGTCATCAGCGTAAGGTACCTCAGAACCACAGTGGGATGCCACTTCATCCCCAGCCAGATGAACACAAAAAAAAAAGTAAGAAGAAATGTATCAGAAACGAAGCTTTGATGATATGGGAAGTAATTGGAAACTTCGTTTATAGTAGGAATATCAAAATGGCTCCCGTGCCATGGAAACGGTTCTACTTCTAAGGTATATTATTCCAAAGAATTAAAAATATGCTCACAGGAAAACTGGTTCGTGATTGTTTGTAACAATCACTTTTCACAATGGCCAAGAAGTGGAGAAATACTAATGCCTTTTCACTGATGAGTGGAAAATAAGGTGCTCTCTCTCTCTCTCTCTCTCTCTCTCTCTCTCTCTCTCTCTCTCTCTCTCTCTGAAAGAGAGGTATCAGAGTGTTACTGAAGTGTAGCAGAATGAAATCTTGACATAGACACTACAAAACGGATGGTCCTGACATTAGAGTCAGAAGCTAGGAGCAAAAGTCAACACAATACATGCAGCTCTATTTTCGCAAGATTTGCAGAGTTGGTATGTTCGTGGGAACATGAAGCAGATCCATGGGTACTGGGCGATAAAGAGAAGGGGAAATGGGGGTGATTGTTTAAGGGGCATGAGGGTTCTGTTAAGGGTAATGAGATGTTCCATGTCAGAGTGCAACATTAAACAATGTTACTGAGTTGTCACTGTTTAAATGATACATTTTATGTCGATTATGCCATAGAAAAGATATGCTCAGCCTCCCAAAATATGTAAATTATGTTTTATTGAGAATTAAATTTACTTTGATTTGAGGTAATGTAAATCCACATACAGTTATGACAAATAGTACCTGGATCTTTATTTACACTGTATTTTTTTTTTTAATAATCGTCTATACTTCTTACCCCTAACATAGTATGAGTATAGAATTCTTTCTCCTTGATGGCTAATACAAGACTATGTAATTGTGTATTCTTTAACTTAGACTTCCTGCCACTCATATTGGGAAAAAAAATACAGTATGTTGTACATAGTTGCTCATTAGTCTACTAAGAGGTACTGACTGACCTTTCTAGTTATTTTATCATTAATAAGAGGCAAAGGAAGAAAACATAGAAGGATGGAAATTAAAACTGAATTATCTGTGTACATATTCAACTGCATTTTCCATACTGAATTCATTTGTTATATGTTGAATAATCACATGGCTTAATGATTATCAAAAACACATTTACTCAGTGTTTCTTTTTAACCCATGAAACTAAGCACAATCAGGGCTCAAAGCAATTAGTTCACAGACCATTAAGTATGAGAACATCAGACACATAGCACCCTTAAGTCAGTGTGAATTTTACCCATGCTACAGTTCTAGATACGGCTGATATACCAACCATCTCTGGACAGAACTTTTTGTGTGATAATATGTGTCCTTCCCTCTTTTGCCCTGCCTCAAACTTAGAGACAACCTTGTCTATTTTGTGAGCATGTAGGAAAAATTAAAAGGCAATTTAAAGGTTCATGTCCATTTCTTAGTTTCCAATGACCCCTTTCAATAGCTCCCCCCCCCCCACTGTTCTCTCTGTCTCCACTGGGATAACTGAAATCCCAACCACAGGCTAAACACTGGCCAAGGAAAGAAACATTTTATTGTTTGTGGGTTTTGCCTTCACTGAGATCATGAGATCAAAAATCAAAACTACCAGAGGTCTCAAGGGTCAGCTGCCTCCATTTTCTAAGGCTGCCAAAGGCTGGTAGGTCAGAATACATGCTATACACTGTACCCTTAAATGATTGTGACTTAAGTGTCTATACTGGAGTCAAAGCATGGCACAATTGTAAGATGAGTATTACACAGACTTTCACGGGACATTTGAAGATACTTGTCTTCTCAAATATGAATGACACTTTTGACTTAGTGCCAAACAAATTATTTTCTTTGTGCCTGGCTCTGCATTTTAAGTATCTCTGTGGTTTCGGCAGTGGGTTTCATTTTTAAGCACCCTCTAGTAGAATGTCTAAATAATCCATCCAGGCTTGGTGTCCCATCTTGGAATTCTTTACCTACCTCCCAAGTTTGGCTAAGCTTTGGAAGGATTTCAGAATTCCCAGCCCTCACTGAGTGGCCTCACTTACCACTGAACTTGCTGAACCCGGCTCTTTGGAATTTTTCTATAAGCGCCATTAAACTAACTCAAGTGTGTCCATGAAAGAGCTCAAAGAAGTCCTTATTAAACTACCTAATTAGTCAGCACCATTTAATGGTGGGAAACACAAAGTTCTGAGCCATTGTGCTAATGGGTGTAATGTGCATGGCTAGTTCGTTGATCACCCAAGGACAGAATAGTGTTTCCTTTCCCTTATTTTTGTCCATTCTCCTACACGAAGAAGCTTGGGGAAGAGCAATGAACCCTCTTCACAATGCATCCTGGAATGTAAATGCAGTTCATGCAAGACACCAGGATTGGCCATGCTAGGCCCTCTACTGTTCAGCCATGTTTCTGCTGGGCAAGGCCACCTTAGAGACGGAGACCAAAATGAAGTGTAGAGAGGAAGCCAAGGCGAACGACAGACTTCAGTCAACATCAGTCTAGGTTACTTAGCCAGGGGCCATCTTAAAAGTCCATGGTCCAGTAAGGAGTTATCAGGACATTCTGTCCTGTCCTAGGAAGTTACCAAGGCTGAGGCTCTGTGTTTGAGATGATCTAGCTATGCTTGTCTCCAGGCCGAAAGGGGGCCCTACCTACATCAGTGTGAGGGAGAGAAAAGGGAGCTGGCTGGAAGAGATCTCAGTTTCATTTTAGTTATCTCTGTCTTCCAGTAGCTTCAATATGGAGCTGCGCTAAGTGTTCATTTGAACAGAGAATAAACTAGTTATAGCCAGAAATTTGCCACCGATATACCTTAGGAGATGTTTATCCACTGAGCCTTTATTTCCAAACCTCTTAAGTGGAAACACTAATAACAATTCCTGTACCATTGGCGGGAGCCTTCACTGAGATGCTACGTGTGTATGGTATTTGAGGGTCCTGACAAACAAGGATGCTTTGTCTAACACATAGAGGACGAAAAGAGAGCTGTACCCACATGGCAACTGCTCACGCGGGCCCAGTGTCGTTGCTATCGCTGACATTCTTCTAGGCCACAGAGGTCAAACAGTTTCAGTTATGAAGAAAACAGGTATTGCTGCTACAGTGTGACAGACTTGTCCTTGACAGCGACCTTACCTTTTCTAGAAAGTCACATGTAAAAATAATAACAGAGTTTATGACAAGAGCAGATTCAAGATATCCAACTCAACTATACAACTTTATAGCCAAGGTACAAATAGAGCCAAATAACAGTCCAAATAAAAAGGCTAGTTCTTATTTCAAAGGCATGCTAAGCCTTGATCAGATAAACTATACCAAGCATAGGGGAGAGATAAGCACATAGCGAGGCTACAGAATTATGAGGAAATAGCAAAGTGAACTAAGCATGGAGACAGCAATGTAATGAGCTCTTCCAATAAATGCGTATGCACGGGAAAGTAAGCCAAGCATAACACAAGGAAAACAGGCATTGTGCACAACATGTTCGTCTATGCTTGTTGCCGGCCAATCGTTTCTGCAGCACTAGTAACATATGTATTACAGTGACGCCATTTTCTACTTACCAATTGTTAGTGGCCCAATTCACCTACAGATATATGAATTAGAAGGGAGGAGATTCTATTTCAGTAGGACCATTTTTATGTAGAATGATGCATGGGGGACCTGTCTGAAATCATAACATTTTGATGAATTCAAGTTTATGGAAACAGAAAAGAGTTCCAGGTTCAGTCCTTTGGACACATGATGAAAAACACTGATCCAGACGAAAATCCGTAGGCAGTCTAGAAATGCAGCCTGCATTTTCTCTTCATGCTATCGAGTATGACCCTTAGCCTGGATATTTGCTATTGTATATGAACTTGTCATTATCAGCTAACATGTGCTAAATGTATAAAGCAGGGCTTGCTGTTGACAGGATACATAATTATTTCCATTTAGTGAAAATGGAAAAATACACACTATGTACACACAGTGGCATATCAATGCAAAGGAATGTTTGGCATGTCAATTTACCGATATAAATGCTCAGGATTATATAGTTAGACCAGTTTTATCTTGACACTGAGGAGTAGAGAGTTTTAAACAAAACAGATGACATTTAAGTTGGAAAAGAAGAAGGCATCAGACATTCTACCATTGTATGGTCTCAACAAAACCAAGTCTAGGTGAACACTAGGATTATGATGCTATTATATTATTTTACTCTTAATTTGATTAAGAATTAGTTCCGTCGTTAATATAATAGGTAAATGATTTCAATATTTTTCTTTCTTTCAGTGTTCAGCAACTATTTCTTAACACTGCATGTTCCGTCATATTACACAGGCTTCCTTGCAGTTAGGTGGAGCTAAGCAGGCTGCTCTACCTCCGTGGATGATGAATTGAGTTTAGACTGCATAATCTCCAGCTTGGACTAAAGCACTTACAAGTGTTTTCACCTTCCTCTTCCCTCGCCTTGGGTTTCTGTGTTTACAGCAGCTCAGCAAGAGAGTGAAGTCATTCAACCCATAACAGAATGAGAAAAAACTGTGAAATAACCACTGCCATGTTAAGCCACGTTCTGGGGTGACTAACATTAGGTAACTAATTAGCTTGAGTCTGTTGTTAATCTTGGGTTAGATGTCTGGCTTTTAGACACTCACAGAATAGGATAATATAAAACTTTACAGCATCAAAATATTAAACACTTAAGAGATTGGAAACCCCTCTAAGGCGTGTGTTAGTGCCAGATGCTTCTTAAAGGTGGTAAAGACTGAATTGGTTTATAAGGCTATTAAGACCCAAACAGGGAGGGTGTGCACCAGCCTCTTGTGCTTACCCTTCTCTGGGGATCTGGGCATTCCCCTGCTCTCTATCTCTCCCTACAGAAAATGTTCTCAGAGAGCATTGCATAAGACTAAACAGGTTTGGTCCTTGCAGGAGAGTGTCCAGGAGCTTTTAGCTATGCTTCTCAGGAAATCTGTCAAACAGTCTTAGGCAGCAAGAGGAAGTCCTGCTCTTGATCTTCTCGAAATGAATCCGAGTCAAATCTCAAAATCGCTTTATGGTGGGCATGATGCAGGCACGCATGTGTGAGAGAGCCGCACGAGATACACAAAGGAATTAAAGCCCATTGGTGCAGATAAGCGTGGATCTACACTAGAAAAAGTCCCGGAGAGGTGCAGAGACCCATACCTTTTATTTTTAACTCAGTATGCCACCATATAAACGCTCCTTTCCTTATCATAACTTACTGCTCATCTGTAGTGCTGGCTAAACACATATATATGAATCTGCAGATTTATAGAATTCTTTGCCCTTCCAAAACCATTTCAGCTTCTCTGGGAGAAGGATAATTATATCCCTATAGCCAGGAAGCTGACTTTTAGAATAATACTCTTTTTTTTTTTTTTTTTTTTTTTTTTCCAAGACAGGGTTTCTCCTTGTTGCTCTGGCTGTCCTGCGACTCACTCCATAGACCAGGCTAGTCTCAAACTCAGAGATCCAGCTGCCTCTGCTTCATGAATGCATGGATTAAAGGTGTGGGTCACCACTGCCCAGCAGTAATATGCATTTTATCTCTCCTTAAACAAGGGTTCCCTGCAAGACTGTGACTCTTTCTATGGCAAGAGATTTAGCCTTCGTTGAGCTTATATCATGTATAGCAGATGCTCCCATAAGGAAGTTTTAAAATTAAATTTCCCCCACATTTCCTGGCAGGTGACATTACTCATTAGAAGAGGCTGACAGTGGTTTAGAGAAGGCCAAAGTAGTAGCAAAATTCAGGTTTGGATCTGGCTTTCCTGAAACCAAGCCCAGGGTAGTTTCTTGCCTACTCTTTCCTTATATTCAGTGGTTTTGTTATACTAAACTCCCAGTGGAATTTATGGAAAGCAAGGAAACCCAAACTTGGACAAAGAGCTCTGGAAAGATTAACATCTTCATAGGTTTAAACTAGACTAAATGTTTAGCAGAATAAAATTCCTCAGATATGACTTCTCGGCGCATGGCATTGAAGTTTTAGAATCTATCAACATGAGAGGTTTTAAATAGCTTCACACAGAGCCCAAATTGATGCAAGTTTATCACCCCCCGAGTGCTTCTATCTCTCTTTCTATTAGGGTTAGGGTGCCAACTCTGTCAAAGTGAGGGGCCCCAACTGTTGGGTGACACCACTTGAAAACGTCACTGCAAAGAAAACCTCCACCTGCTGTAAGCGGCTATAACACAAACTCGTACACGTCTTTTTTTTTTTTTTAATCCCCCTTACTTGATTCTGAACAGAAGTGAAATAACTTGGAGGAAATGAACACACTGATTTCAGAAACTCTCTGAGAAAACCTGAAAGCCACTTGAGTTACTAATTTTATTAGGTAAGAAAGCTTCGCATTGTTCAGTAGTAGCATAAACATAGCTAATGCTAGCAGAGAGGTGTTACAGTTAGTTAGCCACCTCTGTGGAGTAGCTTTTTTCTTTTAATTAAGACAAAGGTCTCATTATATAACACAATATATCTCTGACTGCCCTGGACCTAACTCTGTAGACCAGGCTGGGCTCAAACTCACAGAGATCTGCTTAACTCTGCCTCCTAAGAGCTGGGATGTCCTTTGAGTAACATTATTTTAAGAATCAGTGTTTGCTAACTAGGCAGTCATTTACATTCAAAGTGATTATTAAAGGCTTAGCTCTGTTTTCCAACCATGGGGGAAGATCATCCTTTCTCCTTTGTTTCAACAAAGGCTCTGAAACTAAAGGCACACATGTAATTCAGAAATGCACTCACAAGTGTTTCTCATAATGTCCTCTTCGGCAAAAGGCTTTCCTGCCCAAGCCAATAGTGGCCAACTGAGTTAGGAGATGGATAAGAGCATGTAGGGGTACTACCTGGGTAAAAAAATCTACCCAGGTAGATTTTAATTTCAGATAAACAAGTGGTGTTTTTAGAATTATGTGTCTTATTTCCTCTTTCTCTAATGCTGGTCCTAAATCTATATATCAAACCTAAATATATAGGAAAGTGGAAGAGAAATATTTGCTCAGGCTTTGTATTATTAAGTTGGGTTCTTCTATAATGATTTAGGATTTATATATATATATATATATGTATATATATATATATATATAGTGTGTGTGTGTGTGTGTGTGTGCGTGTGCACGCACATGAATACTCATCACAGCTAAAATGTGGGGGTCAGAGGTCAGCTTTTGGGAATCAATCAATCAAGCAAGCACGTGTGTTTCAAGAACCAAGCTCAGGTGGTCAGGCTTGGTGCCAAACACCTTTCTTTATGTTACTCCCAGACCCATACTGCTGGCCACCTAATTTTATATTTTATTTTAGGAGAGTAAAAAATTCAGTAGACTTGTGTGTGATGTGTATGTGGTGTGTGTGTGTGTGTGTGTGTGTGTGTGTGTGTGTGTGTGTGTGTGTTGGGAGTCAGAGGCTAAATATTATGATAAATATTTGTGCACTATCCTGATTAACATTTTGATATCCAACAGAAAATGTGAATGTGGACACGTTAGTTAGCTGGCTGAATCTTCTTCAAATTGTGCTCAAATTTAGATGGCTAGGTTGGAAGGAAATATTCAGGTTCAGAACACTGTGTGTGTGTGTGTGTGTGTGTGTGTGTGTGTGTGTATGAGTGTGTGTGTGATGTGTATGTGTGGTGTGTGTGTGATGTGTATGTGTGGTGTGTGTGTGATGTGTACGTGTGGTGTGTGTGTGTGATGTGTACGTGTGGTGTGTGTGTGTGATGTGTATGTGTGGTGTGTGTGTGTGATGTGTGATGTGTATGTGTGGTGTGTGTGTGTGTGTGTGATGTGTATGTGTGGTTTTTGTGTGTGTGTGATGTGTGATGTGTATGTGTGGGGTGTGTGTTGTGTGTGTGTGTGTTGGAAGTCAGAGGCTAAGAACAACCTCTCCCTTCCCCAGCTTCCAGCTTCCATTTGCTTCAGGTCCGGAAGTCAGCTGGACAGAAGCAGAGACAGAGATGCCTGTGGCCTGGGCTGACCTCAGAAAGAGTTGAGGAGCCTGGAGCAAGGCATTTCCTGAGTGTCTTGCACTTCCTTCCTGGTGCTTCAGACTGAAGTCAAATTCCTCGCCCAGATGTCCGCATAGGCATAGAGAAAACCAAAGGGAGCAAAAGACTCTGAGTATCTAATGAGCCACCACTTAAAACTGACCAATAGGAAGAGCTGTTGTTCGGGGACCAGATATTCCTTCCAACACGAGCATTTGTGATGAGTCAAAATTTAAGGTTACTGTGATGTCTAGATTATGTACGTGACCTTTTATAAAAATGCAACAGAAGGGGCAAAGCTAAGTTAAACGAGCTCTTATATGAGTATCCAGGTATTTCTTGTGAATATGTTTACAAATTCCTTGCAAATCCGAGGAAACCTTTATCATTTCTCTCTTCATAAACAAAAGCTCATGGCATTAAACTTGGGGATTGTAATGGCAGCATGGCTCGTCTAACATTTATAGAGCCCGAGGCCAGTGTTCTCACCTCACCAGATTAGTACAGAAACACTCAAAAGCAGGACCGGCGCCAATAATCACATTTCATAGGATTCTAACCACTTTTGATATCTCCCCATTCCCAGCAATATTGGTAACCATTCTATACCATGAACGAGTATTGTATTCTTGTTCTAAGTGACAGAATTGTTGCATCCTAAAAATATTACAAGTTTTCTCTTTTGAGGAATAGGAGCGTGTTTCTCTATTTTATCTATTGCAATCCCCCTATTGTAACTCATGCATGCAGCAAGAAATCGTCATTATTTACAAACTTATCAGTATTAGTCTGATGAAGATACTACAGCAAATTCAATAATACATAGAAGTAACCAAATCTTATAAAGGCCATTGAAGTACTTTCCTCTCTCCAACTGTTCAAAGATGCTTTTCTTGCAGTGTCTATGTTCCTTTTCCTTCCCTATCCAGAAAGCTAATTTACACCGTGGCCACAGAGAACACATTAAAGCCAAATGACCTTCTAGGTGATGACACTTCACAGGTTTGCTATGGACACAGATAAGATACAGGGGCAGGGCTTTCAAAATGTGTAGATGCCTAGGCTCCTTTACCCAAATAGTCTGCTCCATTTGAGAGTAAGCTTCAGGCATCAGTATGGTAGGAAAGCTTTATAGTAACTGGTACTGTTCACTTTTGTATGGTCCAACTGCAAAGAACATTGCACTCAGGATAAAGACATGTGTTTCCCCGTTGCTTATTTCTTTGGGAGAAGAAGGCAGAGACAGCAGGGAGGAAAATAACAAGGAGAACAGTGGCGGAGCCCTGCGTCTTGGCAAGTCATCGGAACGTGGCAAACTATTGCAAAAATAGCTGCGAACCTCAAACTTTTAGTGTGTCTACTGACAACTGGTTTAAGCAACTTTCCCCCATAATATTCAAAGTCAGGTGCCCCCCAACAAGTTTGAAAATTTGGGAGTGTTTGGCAAAACATTCCAAACCAGTGACCCCACGCCCCCCCACCCCCACCCCCAGCCCTGGAATTTGTTCTTAACAGGCTGCTCTTTAGCAGCTAGCCAAACCCAAAGCTTGGCAGCTTTTGAAATATGGTACAAAACAGATTGTTTTTTAAGCCCAAGTCAGTAAAATTTTATTTTACAGAGCTTGTAAAAATAACCAATAGTTATTGTTACTGCTCCAAGCAGAGTCAGTAAGGCCTACAAGAATGGAACCTCTTCTGTATTCATCCCATCCATACCCTGTCTTGGTGGTAGCATCCCCTACTCATAATGAACACCAGTTACAGAGCAGGGACCCCACAGCAGCACACCTAAGGTCTAGATGATCAGGTGTCAGAGGACCAGGGAGCAGCCCATACTAGTAATGGAGCTGCTTGAATTGAGATCACAGTAACCAAACGTTCTCAGGTTTGGTTTGTTTTGTTGTCTAAGATTGTATACAACCTTGGGGGTAGCCCAGGTTATATACAACCCCCTCTATCACAGGCTATGATCCAATGGTCCACCTCTCTTAAAGGCGATTTTTCTATTGAACCCATGGCAAAGCTCTCGTGTACCTCTTTCTGATGAACTACAACCCAATTCTTCCTATGGTCTTTTTGTTTTTTTGTTTAATCATAAACCTGGAGTGTGTGACCTTCTCCCTGTTCTGTGAACCTTGTGCCTTGAAATCATGCCCAGCTCTGAGCTGCTGGCCGGCTCGTGGGAGGTCAGCAAAGCTGTCATACTGTCATCTTGCTGTTCTCCATTTATTTTTTAAAGATTTACCTCTGTGTGTGTGTGTGTGTGTGTGTGTGTGTGTGTGTACATTTGCATGCAAGTTTCTCAGATAGCAGAAGACAGAGTCAAGTCCCCTGAAGCTAGAATTATAGGTGGTTGTGAGCTGCCTGAAGTGGGTGCTGGGAACATACCATCAGCCTTCAGAGAGCATTAAAGCCTTTTATCCCCTGAGCCATCTCTCCAACCTCCGCTGCCTTAGTCACTTTGTAGCTGAAGGGAGCAAGATCAGTCACAAACAAAGAAATGATTTCCTGAAATCAGAACCTAAGAGCTGGAGCTGGGCCTATTCTGGCCTTCCACTCACAGATTAGTTCTCTAACATCCTCTGAGAACCGCAGGGATCTAGTTTTGTATTAGCCGGGCTCATGACACATGCAACATTGTTGCAAATGCTAATACCCCTCTTGTGCAACTGTAGCAAATAGTATTGTTTTGTAACTTTTGGTGAGCAGCACCCTTTCCAGAGAACATAAAACTGAGTTTCATTGTGCTGTAGTTTCTAATTCACCTGTAAAAACACATGAACTTGACTGCGAAATGCAAATGCAAGTGCCTTAAACTAGAAGCATGTAAGAAGTTCTTTGCCTGCTCACCCCATTTCCCACTATATTTTCTACGACATAGGGTGAAAATTGTCAGAAATACAGGAAAAATATTACATCTACTAAGTCCTATTAAGTTGTAGGAAAGAAGTCAGGCTGGGAGGGAACTATGCATTTTTTTGTTGTGTGTTTTTGTTTATGTTTTTTAGAGACAGGGTTTCTCTGTGGCTTTGGAGCCTGTCCTGGAACTTGTTCTTGTAGACCAGGCTGGTCTCAAACTCATAGAGATCCGCCTGCGTCTGCCTCCCTGGTGCTGGGAACTATGCATATTTTATTCCTTCTGTGAAACTATATGTTTACTTTTGATGAGACTGATGGGGAATAGTCTTCTGTATATATGTTTCTCTTATAAGTAAAACCTGGATTGGTTTGGCTGTTTGGCCAGACAGGAACCAAAAAAACAAAACAACAACAAAAACAAAACAAAAAACCAAACTCAAACAAACAAAAAAAGAAGTGCCCACAGGGCCTGGCCCGGACCAAAAAAAAAAAAACCTCACATTACACGACACAGCTAGTTTCCTTCTCCTTCTCCCCGTCTTGTTTGAAATGGGATCTCGTAGGCCTGGCGTCCCTGACTCTCAATGTGTAGACAGGGCTGGCTTCAAACTCAGACATGCCCTAGCCTCCACCTCCCAAGCACTAGGATTAAAGGTATGAACCAACAAGGGCCCAGCAGTTATTTTTTTATCTTGATCCATCTTCCTTCCACAATTCTTCACAGGAATCTCCTCCCTTTCACTTCAGACAGGGAATGGATGCCTTTGAGAAACAGGTAGCAAGAGAACGATTGCATGATTGCTACAGCCCATCCCTTCTGGGATGGTCTACCTTCTGGAGAAAATATCCTTTTCTTCTACAACACTCATCCCACATCGACCATTCAATGAAATACGTGAAACAGACAGACAGTAGATTTTTAAAGATGTTTTACTGAAGTTTTACAACTACCAACCAAGTGATGCATGAGGAGATAAGCAAGGCCCTAGTGCTCTTCCCTTTGTCCACTCTAAAATCCTTCTCCAGGTCCACAAAGGCCATCTGTCTTTTCTTGCTTCCCCTGTATCCACCCTCAGTTTGTTTCCAGAGACGCCCAAGGTGGCAGCTCTTGCTCTCCTTGGTATGTCTCTCCCTCCCCTCCCCTCCCCTCTTCACCCCTCCCCTCCCTTCACTCCCCCCTCCCCTCCCCTCCTCTCTGCTCCCCTCTCCTCCCCTCTCCTCTCCTCTCCTCTCTTCTCCTTTCCTGTCCTTTCCAGAGTGGCTGTCAAGAACAGTATCTTAGACTTGGCAGTCACCATGCCTTCTTTGTTAGCCTGCAGAGAAACAAGCCAAACTCACTGTTCTAATTTAGCCTTTTCTCTGTGACTCACAAAAGAGTAATGGAGAGGATAACAACATCACAAAAAGTTCCAGCATTGCCCAAATTCCTCTTAGTACTTTTCATCCCATTTTTAACAATTTCCCCTTATCTCTGGGAATAGAATCGATGTACTACCTCTCCCTTTTCCCATGTCTTTTCGTCAAAGTTTGCTAATTAGACTGTAAAATGTAATATCCAGAGAAATTACAGGCTAATGGACTACAACTTAAACAAATTAGTAAAGAAATGCCGAGGGAATTGGAAAGGGGAATGCTCTCAGTCCTCTTTGCCTCGTCTCTAGAGAGCAATGCTAGATGGTTGTGGGCTGCCATAGCTTTGTAGTTTCAGGACGGGCAACAGATCTCGGGAAGTTAGGCTGGGTTAGGAGCCCGCCTGGGCCCACATATTCTTGACTGATGAGTCTTCAGTTTGCTCTGGAAGGAAAGGGCTCTGGTCTCTCTTCACTTTGGACCTTTGGGGGCTAACAGTGTACTGACTGACACACAGTAGGCTCTTGGTAAGTGGCTTAGAAAAAAAAAAGGCAAGCAAGATGTGGAAATGGAGTGTCAGTGATGATGGTCAGGGAGAAATTATCCTTACATAAGATGAAGAATAATTGTCGAATAGGAGTGTTTAAGGCATGACAGAATATTGAATTCTGTTCTGTTGCCTCACCTCATCCAGTAAACCCCCAATATGTGCTGGTGGCAAGAAAAAACACATTTGAAATTGGAATGGGATAAATATAGTGGGAATGCAGACATTCTGAAAGCCATCTGTTTGCTTGCCTGGGATTGTGTGACCTACCTGCTGCAAAACGGTCCTTTCAGATTCAACCTGTTACGATGCTAAAAGGCCAGGCGCACTCTACTGGGATATATTTTAGTATTTCTCTCCTTGACCTCATTAAAAACACTCTTACACATACTTGCAGAGGAAAAATAAGTTATAAATTACAGTGGCAGGATCAAATGAGCTGAAACACAAGATTAAAATGTTTTCTATCCGAAGAGCAATCTTTCACAATGGTGTCAAGCAGAAAGTCCTGGTCGGTGTTTACACGAGGGCCTGATGAAAAATTCCAGACATAAAACTTCTGCAATGGGGACTTGAACTCAGAAGGCCCTCTCACCTCTGAACACATTTCACAACTAAAATTCTACGGCAATTGTTTTCCTTAAGGAAAATCCAGCTTCCAATATGCAATTGAGTTTTCCTATTGAGGCTATTTTGGTATTGGGAAAAATCCTAGCTGTTTGAGACTGTCATCCTATCCAGGACTGGTAGTTAAGGATTTCTGTACTGACATCCTTTAATAGTGTTTAGATGGAGGAATGGGGGGTTGTGTGGCTCCCGGGGTTTGCTCCCTGGCAATGCAATCATTATTATTATTATTTTGTAGACAAATCATTTTGAAAGACATTATACTTCCTTCACTTCTTTAACAGAATATGCTAATGTAGGTCAGTCTTTTTTTTCCCCCACTGAGAACACTATCTGCTACTCCATAGTAGAGTCTGCAAACCCTAGGAAAAGGCTAATTAATCCTATGCATTTCTTTTGATGGTGTGAGGATTCAGCTGGGCTGTAGTAGTCACTCCTAAGAGCAGCTCTTATGACTTCCCTGTAAGCCTGGCCATCTGTGGTTACTGTTATCCAGTATCTAATTTGCACATCCACACACCACAAATGCACCTACAAAGACACTTGGTAGATGAATGTGTTGAAGTAATCGTATTTTGTGATGATACGTCTAGGTGCAGTGGCCGCTTGGCAAGCTCCAGGACCTGAGTTTAACACCCAGATTTCAAGCCATAAAAGCCCAGTGTGGTGACACCTTGTGTCTGAGCATGAGACAGGTAGAGTCAGAGATTTCTGGAATTCCTTGGCCAGCCAAGCCTTGCCCTTTTGGCAAGTTCCAAGTCAAGAGAACATTTCTTAAAAAAAAAAAAAAAAAGTGCCAGGGACTAAAAAACTCCAGCAGAGGCTGTCCAGTCCTCACACGCACAGGTGCCCACCCGTGCACCTGTACACACAATGCACACACAGGCATACAGAGACGGTACGTTTAAAAACGGAAGCAAGCTTGCTATCTGTCTGACTGCAGGGGCTTGCTCACCTACACATTTCTTTTACACTTTCTAATGCTCAGTTATGTTTTAGGCAGAAAAAGAATAGGACTAAGCTGCTGATTTTTTTCAATAGATTACATAGTGGAAAATGAAAGCATAAAATGCTTAAATAAACTTAAGCTCATCATTTACCATATAGTTATCAAGTTAGTTTTGTGCTAGACACAGACATGACCAATACCAAAAAAAGACAACTCAGAAATAGAATCGGCATTCTTATGCACTTTAATGGACTAGATACATAGGGCACATATTTTACGTTCACTAGCTGCGATGATTTAGGTTAATTATCCTCTGTAATCTTTCTCATATGAAAATGATGGTGAAATCTTTTTTCAAAGGTTCCTGGAGAAGTAAGGCATTGCAAAGCCCTCATCACAGGACCTGACATTTAAAGAGTGACTCCACTCCTCGGATGGGGTAGTGGTATCAGTTTGTGGACCAAGGCATGGGCACTCTGGCACACATCTCTGTTGTGTTTGCCACCTGATTTAAGTTACACCTGCCTCAGTATTGGCTGTTTGAAACCAAGTATGTAACCTATATCAAAATAGGCCCCAAGTCATCTAATTCACTGACATTATAGAAGACAGACACTTTCACTAAGTTAGCATCCTAAAAATAGAGTTTTAATGTGGGTGGTCAGTCTTAATGGATAATGAAAGGGCAAGTAGACAACTCAACACATTTCCAAATTAAACATTCTAACACAATCCAAAGGTATACTGATTTGATGGTTACACGCTTGTGATTGTGCCTCCTAACTAAATCACCATTTCTCTGAGAGCAGAGAAACGGCAGTTCCTAACCTGCCAGTAATTCAGGTGTCTCAGGGAGAGTTCACTCAAACCAGGATGGAAAGGGCCAGCATTTCCAAGAACGTATGAAATGTTCCTAAACACACCTCTGTCGTTTCCTACTACTCATTCATGGCAACTCAGTCTCAGCTCCAAGTCTATGAGCAATGTATGGATCAACTCCAAAAATGTTGAGGAGGGACCCTCCGCACTGACAACAAGGGGGAGCTCATGGACCCCAGACTGAGAGCTGGGAATCCAGTGTGGGACAGACCCAGACCCCCTGAACGTGGGTCTCAGTTAGAAGGCCTGGGCAGTCTAAGGGACCTCAGACAGTGGAACCAGGATGTATCCCTGGTTCATGAAAGGACTTTGGGAGCACATTCCCCATGGAGGGATACTTGACAGATTTTGATGATTCTTCCTAGAAGGCATCACCCCCCCCCCCCCGCTGGGAAGTGGATGGGGAATGGGGATGTGGGTGGTTGGGGGACATGGGAGAGAGAGAACCGGGATCAATATCTAAAATAAGGAAAAATATAAAATAAGAAAGATATAATCCTTTAGGTAAAAAATTAAACACATCTACTTCATTCATCAGTACACTTGCTTTCATCTTTATATGTACACCAAAATTGTTTACAAATAAAATTTTTCATAAATGTTTGACTTACATCCTAATTTCTATATGTCTGGGACTCTGTTTCAGAACACACAGAATTAAAGTATCGGCTCTAATTTACTGGACAGGAATTAACATGCTGAATCAATATCAAGAAAGCTATTTTGCTGAGGATTTTATCCAAAATGCAGCTGCGTTTTGAGACAAGATCTTGCTATGTTGCTGAGGCTAGCCTAGCCTTTTGCCTCAGCCTCCCGAATGCTAGGTTACAGGAAGGAATGTGCCACCCTGGACTCCTGGTTCTTTTTACTCACGCCCCCCCCCCTTCATTTTAGATGTATTTCACTGCTGAAGAACTCAGTTAGTAGCAAATATGTTAATAAAGATGTAGACCAATTCAAGTAAAATGTCAAAACATACACTTTCTATTTTCATGATAAAAGTAAAACTTGGCAAAAATTTTCCCACAGGTCTAAGACAGTTGCAAAAGAAAGGAGAAAGGACTGAGCGAAATCAGGACACCTATCACATTGGGCAGCTGGGCATCGAGACGCTGGGCCTCACCTGTCAGTCTGCATTACAGCCTGCGGTGGTGGTTCTAGACCTTCCTGGCGCTGTGACCCTTTAATTCAGTTCCTCATGACCTGCTGACCCCTAGCCATACAATTGCGTTCTTTGCTTTCATAAGTGTAGTGTTGCTACTGTTATGAATCCTAATGCAGCTATCTGTGTTTTCTGATTCTTAGGTAACCCCTGTGAAAGGGTCGTTTACCTTCCAAAGGGGTCACGACCTACGAGATCAGAACCCCTGGCTTGAAGCTTGTTAATGCTTGCTTGCACTAAGAATAATGAAAACATCTTTTAGTAAATTAAATCAGGATACCCCAATACTTTTTTTTTTTCTTTTTTTAAGTAACGGCTTTACAAGGCTGTGAGAAGACCTGAGAGGCCCCGACCTTAAACAGAAGGGAGCGATCCGGGTGTCCCGGACACTTCAAAGTGCCCTGAACTATTTCTACTTCCAAATCAGTGTCTCTGATCTCCCGTTTGGGCTGTTGCTTCTTTCTAACACTCAGCAAATCTGAAATGTGTCTTTAGATCCCACTCTTGTTACTGAACAGTCTGCAACCCAAGCCCCGCCCCTTCTTTCCAGCCCCCCCCCCCCCCGTATTTGCTAAGGGCATCCTTCCCTTCCGACTATGGGCACTGCCTTTAGTCCTTTCCTTCTCTTCACTATACAGCCTTCTAAGCAGCCTTCCTGTTTACACCCTGCCTCTTCCTGTCACCGCAGATGCAGCTGAACAGTGATTATTTATGAAACAGTTCACCCCCATCCATCCGCTCGGTTCCCGCTGTGCCGAAGCGGACTCCTTCCTAGGAAACACTGGCGCTGAGCACACCTGCCCTCCTGCCGTCCCACATCTCAAGCCTCTTCTCCTCTAAGGTTCAGATGCTGCAGACAGACTTAGGATTTCCAGAGACTTAGGTTCACTCTCATTTTTTTTTAGAAAAGCCAGCAATAATGAATCGTTTTAAATTTCATTTTTCTTGTGTCATCCGTTTTGTACTTGACCCTTTTTGGTCTACTGTACTTTGGACAGCAATATAAAATATGAGTTTAAAAGAAAGGAGTCTGAGGGCGAGCCAGGGCTAGCCTTTGATCCTAGCACTCGGAAGGCAGAGGCAGGAGGATCTCTCGAGTTCAAGGCCAGTATGGTCTACAGAGTGAGTTCCAGGACAGCTAGGGCTACACAGAGAAGCCCTATTTTGAAAAACCAAAAGTAAATAAATTAACTAAACAAAATAAGCGTTAGAAGATTTCCTATGGATCTTATATATGTAAAATACTGGCATTTACTTAGAAGCGTTATAGCCACATCAGAATAGGCTGTTGATATTAAATCTGCAAACCCAGCCTGACTCCCTGACTCTGCTTGGAAAGACTATCACCAACATTTGTATCAGATTTTAATCCACACGGCGATCACCTAAGATGCTGGGGCAAGCTGAGGCCGACTCAGAGCTGAGAGCTGGAGCCGAGGTTTTAACACGTCTGCACAGGTGATGCTGGCCTCATCAGCTCACCTGCACTTAGCAAGTGGTGAATCAACTTCTCCATCCTACAGAATTCTGCAACTGTCCCCGTAGTTTTTCTTTAAGGTGGGACTCATTACGCAGTCCCAGCTCTTGTAGAACTCCAAATTCCACCTGCCTCTGCCACCCCAGTGCCCAGATTAAAAGCATGGGCTACCTTGCCCGTTTTTGCTCAGTAATTGGTAAAAAAAAAAAAAAAAACTTCCAAGGTGAAAGGCTGTTTAATTACCCTGGACTTCAGCTTAGTCACTGAGAGTTCTCAACGAAAAGCCACGAGCGTTTGATGTGAACCTTTGCTCTAACATATATTCACTGGTTTATTAGATTTCATTTTAGTGCTAGAGATATAACAGCAGCAACTTATGCCCTGAGATTAGAATCCATTACAAACCAGGCCCTAAATTTAAGAGCTGTAATGACTTCCTTTCTGTATTCCTATTATGTTATTTAATAAAAGTTTTACTATTAAAGCTAAATACTAAGATGAAATGACAATCCGAGAGTTATTTTTAGAAAGTAAAGATGTATCATGAATGTATCAGGTTCTAGGCATCATAGGAAAAATCTAAAGTTAACAAGTTTGTCAAACGTTCCATAACTCCAAACGTATTCCATCACAAAGAAGCCCATAGATTAACAAATACTTAAGTTTACATCACTGATCCAGGCTGCAGACAGAATTCCTAATCATGTGCTAAACTGAGTTTTTAAAAAAAATAAAAGTTGCAATTCCACATCTCCAAAGTTCCAGATCTAAGAAAGCCACACCCAAAATGTACAGTAAAATAAAAATAGGCTAAATAGCCGGTGGTGGGTGTCGCACGCCTTTAATCCCAGCACTCGGGAGGCAGAGGCAGGCAGATCTCTGTGAGTTCGAGACCAGCCAGGGCAGGTTCCAAAGCTACAGAGAAACCCTGTCTTGAAAAACAAAAAACAAACAAACAAACAAAAAAAAAACCAAACCAACAACAACAACAAAATAGGCTAAATGATAATTTGTACAAATACCTTATCTACAATTAGGACTACTAGACTACAGTTTCCCTGTAGTCATGTGAGTCACCCAACTCCCTGAATATGATTTCTTCACACATAATAACATAGACCAGTAAGAATGTAGCAGCACAGGCTCGGTGTCAAAGTGTAACACTGGCCGAGTCACCGTGAGTAGAACACGGCATACCAAAGAACTTTAGTTCAGAGTGGAGAAATGCCCAGGTTTACCACTCCCCAGCTACGCAGTCAGGAAACCACACGCTCTCATCTCATCTTTAAGGCCCTGAGACCATGAGGACCCCTAGCAGATCAGACCTCTACCGCCTGAAGATAACTGTGCGTCTACAGAAAGCATGGCTAGAGCAGAGAGGACAGGAGTGGACAAGAGTGTCGCTAACATCGACCGCGTTAACCAGTCCCCGAAAGAAAACATTTTAGGCTTGGCTTTAGTGACAGTTCCGCTACCACTTTCGTAATTATAGCCGAATCCTGAGAAAAGAAAGTAGAAAGGGCTGAGAAAATGGATCGTTAAATGAGATGCTAAAACACCATGTAGAATAAAAGTTAACTCCATGAGAGATTAAAGCTATTTACAAGGAAAGCCACGGGCTTTAATGATCAAACCCAAACAACAGCCTTATACTTTCCCTCCTTAGACATACAAATCCTCATTTTCAGGTATTTAGGGGGGAAAAATTACTCCAATCAGAAACCATAATGCTTGGACACTCTTTTCTTTTGGTTTATTTAATTTGAATACATGTCCTGCCAACCAGAAAACACCAGTGTGACCGACACACACACACAAGAAATCCCAGCACGACCAACACAGCCAGGCTCTTGGCCCAGTCAGGGAAAGCAGAGAAGAGGCAACAATAAAGTGTCAGTCTTAATCCTCTTCAGAACTGGAGTCATCCTCCTGGTCAGAAAGTTCCGGCACCGGGAATCGGAGAATGGCAGCTACTCCCGTCAACTGCCCAAGCTGTTCGCCAGACACATGGAGACTAGAGAATATCCGAACCGTGCCTGCGTTGTCTTTCACGCTGTCCACCAGCCTGACATACCGGCTCCTGGTGGCCACGTCCTGGTGCCGGAAGAGCTCATCACTGATGAGCAACGTGTCGATGGCCAGGGCTTCGTTGGCCCTCTCCACCTGCTTGAGTCCGTAGAAGGCTCGGTCAGGTTCGTGCTGCAACATTTTATAGAAGTCATCCAAAGCTTTCACTTCCCCCGCGGCCTTGGTGTCTGAGAGGCGGCTGGCTACAGTAGGGTCGCACAGGGCCTCTTTCAGGGAGTACTTGTGTCCAGAGGAGGCGTGCACCTACAATCAGTCACAGAAGAGGAAGAATCTCTGAAAGCATCCATTAACCAGCCCGCGACGGCGTGAGACAAAAGCGTGCAAAAGGCGCTTTACCCATTTAAGGACTTTTGCAAAGGCTACCCTAGACAACTACACCGTTCTCTTTACCGATTCGCTCACAACCCCAGCCAATAGGGAGGGGGGTTAATTAAGCCTTCTGCTCCTCCCCACCACCACCACCACCCAGTGCTAAAACGCTAGGAGCCGCTCACACCAACCCCTCTGCCCACTGCTGACCACCTCCGGGGTAAGCAGCGTTTTTACCTGCAGGAACTTGGACCGGTTCTCCAGGAGCATTTTGTTGTCAGTCTTCACCGCCTGCTGAAACATGTAGTCGCAGAACTGCTCCCGCACGAACCCGGGGCTGGCCACCAGGACGCACTTCACCACGTCAAAGTTGATGTGGCGCTGGATGGCCTGGGCCACCTGCTCGTAGAACCTCTCCAGGGCCCGGTCGTGCTGGGAGCAGTTGCCTTTCCGCTTCCTGGGGATGCTCACCTCCACCTTGGCGCGGGTGAGGGTCATACTGGGCGTCACCAAGCAGACGTGGGCGAGGCCCTCCTGCATGACCACAGCTGCCACATCTGCACTCCACGCTGGGTCGCAGGCCTGCTCGATGCGTTCCAGAACCACACTGTCCCACTGCTTCTTGGCCAGGGTGAACTGGCGGTTGGGCTCCAGTTCGATGGTGTGGTAAGCCCCCATCTTGACGTACTCGTTCTCTTGGATGTTGGTGCCCTTGACTCGCAGCTGGCAGGCCTGCGAGTCGAAGTCGATGGCCTCCACGCACAGGGTGAGGGTGGTGCGGACGCGGTTGCTCCCCACGCTGCCCGTGGAGGACTCGGTCTGCACCTTGCGGATGGTGGAGGCGCGCAGGCTGTCGCCCACCTGCACTAGGTTGTAGGTGTGCCACATGTCCTCGGGCTCCTCGGGGACCAGGGTCACCTGGCCCGCGTTGTCCTTCTCGATGTTCTTCCGCACAAGCTTCATGGCCTCGCCGGGGGGCTCCCACGCCGAGGGGGTCCCCAGGACACACAGGGGCGGGGCGGGGCGCTCCTAGGCTGGGGAGGCGACAGGAGAGTAGCACCACCTCTGGCCCCTGCAGCGCGGCGCGCAGCTTTGCCCCCACGCTCTCCCGGGCCGCCGCGCTGCAGACCCCCACGCTGCGCGCCCTGCAGACCCCCGGCACTCTGGGCCACCCGCGATCGGTCGCGCAAGTGGCTGACGCGGCGATCGCACATGCGCAGCCCGCTTCCCGGCGCACGTCTGTCGTCCCGACCGGAGGGGCGGGGCCTGGCGCTGGCGCGCGCACGCAGGCGCAGTATAACAGGAAAGGCGCACCCTGGCTCAAAGTCCAGGGAGGAGCCAGGCGCTCTTGCCTTATTAAAGCCGAGCTCGGATCAAGCTGAGTTTTCCCACGCATCCCCGAGAGCTGCGGGAGTATGAGAGTGCCGACATATGTTTATAAACTGAGTTTGCCACTTTGCACCTCCTTCCTTGCGGTGCAGCCAGCCTCAAAACGCGCGTAAAAGAGCCCAGATCAAGTGCAGGCTTAGCCCCCCCCCCCCCCCAGAAGTCCAAACTCTGCCTGTCCTTGTGCATTCATTCCTTCCCCGCACTCAGACGTGACGCGCGCTTGCCGGCGCTGGGGTTTCCAGAAGCAGTTTCTAAGAACTAGTCACGTTCGACCCGGGCTCAGCAACATGCCCAGCTGTTTTCTGCGCCTGGTTACCCTGTTTGCGCGACCCAGTTAACCCAGATGTTGAAGGACAGAGCCCAGAGAGGGCAGAAACTATGCGTGGAATGTACCCCTGGTGGACCTCTGTGTGGCTTGACCTGATGTCCTGGGAATCCCAGAATCCAGAATTGGCAGTCAGCTCTCCGAAGGCGCAGTAGCTTCTGAGAAGCTCAGTGTGGGAGCTGGGCTGCAATAGATTAGCACTGATCTTCCCTTCCAAGGACTGGCCAAAAGCGGAGGCTGTGGGAAGATAAACTGATCCACTAATTGTGACCGCCCTCCAAAGAAAAAAGAGCCATAGAATCGGTTGTAAAGGAAAAGAAAACCCTTACATTCCCACCCCACCCCCAAACCCCGCTTTTTCACGGTGGCCATGGGAATTTGGGAATGCCTCTTTCTTGAGATTGAAGACATTGGGAGGCAGACAAAGTCGTGAACTCATACTCTGTCTGCATTTTAAGGATCTTAGATTAAAGTTCTTCAGCCTTAATTGAAGAGACCTGGCTTAAAGAGAATCATGTTGACTGATGGAACCTGTATTTCTTAGAGATTGCCAGGGACAGGGAGGGGGGAAAGGCCCTTCCAAGGCAACAGTACAACAGTATAAGTTAGAACCTTTACTTGTAGATCTCAGGAATCATATTTCGTTTGTTTGTTTTTGTTTTTCTGAGACGGGGTTTCTCTGTGTAGCTTTGGAGGCTGTCCTGGAACTTGCTCTGCAGACCAGGCTGGCCTCGAACTCACAGAGACCCACCTGCCTCTGCCTCCCGAGTGCTGGGACTAACGGTGTGCACCACCATCCCGCCCAGAAATCCTAGGAATTTGTACACTGTAGCTGGTCATCCTATGATCAGTACTTCACTCTGTCTCTTTTGTCTATCTGGAAGGGACAGCTGAAATGTCTCCTACTGAAACCACGCCCCTTTTTGAACTCGTCCAGAAAAGTTTTTTGCTTGCAGTGTCATATGTAGTGGTATGGTAAGCTAGTCAGGCAGGGGTAAAGTGTGACATCCGTATTAACTTTCCAGACACTTCTTAACACTCAGATATCATTATCAAAAGTAGTTCATTTCATTTAAAAGTGACCGTTTAAAGCTCTATTGTTATAGACCATTTTATTTTTATCTCCCCTCCAAATCATCAAAATATCATTAAAAAAAAAGAAAAAGAAAAGTAAGACTAAGCTTTAGTTTTGCTACTTGAAATTGTCATTTGTGCTTGCTTACTGGCTTTTGAAAATAGAAACCTTCACACGGGTATTTCTAATTTTGTCTCGTTTTCCTATCACGTTCATAGAAATCTTTCCTGAAGAAGAAAAAAAGTCAGTCACAGCTGTCACCTTCAAACAATTCGGGCGGGTCTGCTGTTTCTTGGACACTGGGAGGGGAGAATTGGAAGTCAAGGGAACCGTAGCTCCCACCGTTTGATTATTTGTTCGTTCTCTCTGTAACTTTTGGCCCACGCGGTCTGTTTGGAGCTCAGTTTCTCCTGCTTGACAACTGAGGGAACCGAAGCCAGTCGCTGAAGTCGCAGTTGTAAAAAATTATGCTGTGTCAACTCAAGGAAAGCAACACCTATGAGATTTGTTTTCAGTCTTCTACACCCATTTAAATCTGACTCCTTCCGAAACCCATTTTAGTGCTTTGAGATTGAATGTTTGTTTGTCTGTGCTTCAGGAAGTGGTACGAACTGGGCCCACAGAATATCAAAGTGGGCTGAAGGTGCCTGCTGCCAAACCTGAGTTGGATGCCCAGACAGAGGGAGAGCGATGGCTGGAGATTTGCCCTCTAGCCTCCACACACATTCTGTGGCACACTTGAGCTCCTGCACAGGTCCACACAAAATAAATAGATGTAAATAAAAGGGGGGGGGTTAAAAAAGTAAACAGGCATTGGTAGGCTTGAGTGGCCTTATTAGCTGGAGTCCATCTATGCTGGTCTCTACACGTTTCTGTTTTGCTTTTGTGTGTGTGTGTGTGTGTGTGTGTGTGTGTGTGTGTGTGTGTTCACTCTGTATTAAAAGTAGACGGTTCCTCTTCTATTGACAGTCTTAATGTCCTAACAGGAATTTGCTAGCTGGTAGATTTACAGAGTTCTGTAAACAAGGCACTCTGGTAAATCTCTACAAATGCCTAGCTGGAAGCTAGAAATCAGAATCCCACACAGCCAAGTGTCGGAGTTGATCTGAACAGGCTCCCGCTGGAAATAGCTGTCTTGGGAGAGTTCACCGAAGGAAATCAGACGGTGTGCAGTTACTTAGGTAACACATTTCACAGCTGTGCTAGTGAATGGAATTGTCCACGTACCTCACTGTGTATGGCTGGGCTGGTTCCTATTAAAATGATATGCCCGGAATGGTTTGTGTGATGGCAATGAGGATGCTGGGCGCTTGAAAGATGAGTGTCATGCGTGAATATTTGGTGCCTGGCATTACATCTTGCCCTTGTTATTCATTTAGATTTGGTGGGGGCGGGACATTGTTTTTGGTTTTGTGTCCCTTTCTGGCAAGATTTACTTTGCTGAAGTGCCCCTGTGAGTATATACACCCCAACATCACTACTCTCTGTCTGTTGTGTCCACCAGGCCACAGAACACCTTCTTTATTCCCCAACACAAGCGATGAACACTAACATGACACACACGGAAGAGTGAGCAGCTATTCCCTAATTCGGGGCTTTTAACTCGACTGTCACTCAAATCCTAAACATAAGAAATTGCTTTGCATTTTATGCCGTTAGTAAAAGCCAACATAAGATTGTACTTAAGGTCAACATCTATAAGCCTATTGCAGTTTTAAAGATATCAGTACTTACAGAGGAAAACAGTGATTTTTAAACACACCTTCCTATGACAAATATTATAATATTTTTTAAAAAAATAAGCGATAGTTGAATCTATTATACATGGTTTGAACTGTGATCTTTACAGCAACATAAGCAGTAAGAGCTCTGATTATTAATAGCTGGGGACAAATGCTACTTTTTAAATAAAGAAAATGGGCCAATTTTAAGCTGTACAAAGGCTCTTGGGTGACCTCTACAAGCAAAGTTAAATGGGCGATAGGGAGGGAGGGCTGTTCAGCCGATTATAGGGGAAAGGGGAGAAGGGGAAGGAGGAAAGACTTTTAAAAGAAACTTCTTACACTCACTACTTAAACTTCGTATTAACTACAATGGCTGATGTGGTAAAGTCAACAGTCTAATGCTCACCCACCTCCCCATCCCCCATTGACACTTCTGTGTGTGGGGTATGCACATGCCGTACACATGTGAGCTAGTGCCTGTATGTTTCTATGCGTCTGTGTAATAAGGGAACATTCTTGTAAAAAAAAAAAAAAAACAGTATCATAAAATGTTTAATGAATATTTTAGGGCCTACAGTCTAGTGAGTGAATTCACTCCCCAAGTTCATCAAGTGTGTATTAAGTTGATGTGAATGCCTGGGATGTGGAGGTAAGAGGGTGTGGAGTTCAGTCTTCCTCACCCACATAGTGAGTTTGAGACTCATCTGGTCTACATGAGACCTTGTACATACAAATGTAATCTATAATAAAATATGAAAAGCTTTATCAAAAAAAAAATCAAGAGTTGCCATTTATTTCCGTAGAGCTCCAGTAATTCACGCAGGAATATGTGGTTTTATTCCTGATATTTAAATTACCATTTTCTATTTATCCAGGTATCTTAGCTGTTGATAGAACCCATGTGTTTGGAGAGAGCGGGCTTTTGACATAAGAGCGTATGCATTGCTATTTTCCTTGAAACTTAACTGACAGAAAGAAAGTAAGTAAAAGATAACTGACTTTTTGAAGTTTCCTGTTAAGTCACGGAAAAGACCACACTACAAATAGGCCCTTCATACATGCCCAGCGCCACCACTCACGAGCTGGCCACAAAGTCCACAGCCTGCCATCCCTGGAACCCTTGGTCTCTAGTACTCCCCCTTTCCTCCCTACGGAAGCTGTTCCCAGGAAGCTCTGGAGGAAATGGTGAGGCTGGCGACGCCCGAGGGGCAATCAGGCCTTCAGACACAGGCTGGGCTGAGAACAAGCGAGAAGAGAGGTCGTGTCCATATCCGGGTGTTGTATTAGCCTCTTTGAAATCTTAAGATGCAGTTTTCATGTTTAATTTTTCTTTGCTGGTTGTTGTTGTTGTCGTTGGGGGGGTTGTTTTGTTTTGAGAGAGGGTCTCACTGTGCAAGCCCCAGCTACCTTGGAGCACACCATATACACTAGCCTGGTCTCGAGTTCCTAGAGACCGATCTGCTTTTGCCTCCTGAGTGATGGGATCAAGGGCATGAACTACCATGTCCAGAGAAGATGCAGCTTGCAGATGGACAAAGAAATGTGGTAGAAATTGCCCTGGCAATGACTGTGTGTTGCCTGCAATCTTTGGATGTGCCTTGTGCTTTTCACTTGGTGCTAACAGCCTAGCACATTCCAGACTCATTGCCTTCAGTGATCATAGTGCCTCTCGCCACATAAAACGCTGCCTTTTTCAGTTGGTGGGTGAAAGAAAAATGAAGTGAGAAAAAGGAGGACATGGCTACTTTAGTGGAGGAGAAAGTGAGGCATGTGAGGAGAGGAGGGGAGGAGTGGAGAGATGGGAGGCCATGAGGGTAAAGAGTAAACAAAAGGGCTGGATCATACAGGGAAGCGCAGCTAGGGGAAGGCAGCCCAGCCCCTGGGCTGGAGAAGTTTGGGGTAGAAGATGAGTCTGGCAGCCATAGCCTGTAACAGGTAAGGAGTTGAGGGATTCTGGGAGGACCTGGAGTCCAGGTCTGCCTTGATACATTAAATAGGCACCTCAGTTAGCCATTTGTCCCAAGTTTGAGACCTAACAGTAGTATTATTCACTCACTCAGATATAACTACGATTAAATATGGGCAAGGATATACTTAAAGGAACAGGCTCATCTTTTAAGTAGTTTATAAGTTTGTCTATAGTCCATTGTTTTATAATTTACTGAGTAAAAATTATCTATTATTCTTAGGTACTAAGGGTAATAGAAAATTCACAGAGCATACAACAAGCTGGAAGACAGATAGCTACATATTCCATTATCGTGTCGAATGGTGTGGAGTTTTATAGAAAATAAGGTTCTAGACACACTGGTGTCGGCAGGAGACATAGTCCAACTCACTGAGTTGCTTGGGAATTACGTTTGTGTGCGAGTTAAGGATCTATAGCAGAAGGAGTAGCTGCTTCCGTACAATCCCAGAGGCAACTTCAGAAGGGATGACACAAGAGAGAAGTCTGGAAGGAGTTCAGAAACCTTGAGGAAAGGAATGTATCCGGCTCACTTGCATCTCCTGATGCTTTGGGGCACTTGTTTTGAGAAGTCACAGACAGCCCTGAATAGTCAGTCTATTCTGACTTTAGCACTGTGGCAATGATTCCAACATATCTTTCATGCTTAACATGAACTGAAACACATTATTTTGTGTTTCCTGTACCAGAAGTTATTTAGAATAGTGTTTGGGTACTGACTCTCAGAAAACGCATCAAACAACTAGTTTTTTTTTTTTCTATTACAATATTTTAAGGGGCACATGAAAATCCATACTGTTGCTAACCTCAATGGGAAGGGGTGGGGGAAGAGGAAGGGAGGGAGGAGCGTGCATCTACATAGGTGAGACATCAGCAGCCTTTAGACTTGGCTCCAGAGCTCAGCGTTTCCACAGCTAGATTTGCTGCCTTAGATGCTTTTCTGCCACCGGGACTAAATGTCTGACAGAGACAACTGAGTGAATGATTTTTTTAGTCTCAGAGTTACGAAGGTATCAGTCCAGCAGGTCTCAGTAGAGCCACAGTTCACATCATGGTGGACGTCCTTCCTGTGACCACACAGCACACCTGGCCACATCTCAACAATGCGTTCAAATCTACATCCATCCCCAGATGAAACCACCGAGTTAGACCCTCCATGACATAATCATCTCTGGAGAATGTAGCCCTCAAGGACAACAGAGAGGTGGGGTTAGCATTCAGGCATCTGTACTGGCCTGCCCTTGGGGTTCTGAGAGGACACGCCCTCAGCTGCAGCCATTAAGAGCACAACCTGTGCACACTCACTGTGTTCCCTTTTAAAAGGCTCTGTCCACCTCCTCTTTCTCTCTCCTTCCCCCTCCTTCCCTCTCTCTCCCCTCTCTCTCCATCTCTCCCCCTGTCTCTCTCCTTTCTCCCTATCCCATTCCCTCTCTCCCTCTCCCTTTCTCCTCTCTCCCTCCCCCTCTCTCCCCCTCCCTCCCTCTCCTTCTCTCCCTCTCCCTCCCCCTCCCTCCCTTCCTCTCCCCTTTCTCTGCTTGTCTCTCCCCCTCCCCACCCTTCTCTCTCTCTGCCTCTCTTTTCTGCTGCTCCTGTTCCCAGAGGCTGGTCTCCCCCCCCCTTCCTTTTACCGTTCCCTTTCCCATAATAAAATACCCCTCCATGTGAGCCCTGTTACATGGCAGCCTCCTTCTCTCCTGAGCTGTTTTTTTAATTAAAACAGTAGGTTTTGCTCATCTTAATATTAACCATCAATATTAGCATCAAGACCATTTGGCGCATACATACATACATACATACATATATATATATGTATATATGTATGTATATTAACTAAACAAACAACCCACAATGGATTTGTTACTGCCTTTGTAGACATCATAATGAGTAAGACAGATTTTACCCAGTTTAGTAACTCATACTAGTTCATGGCTGCCACAGGCGTTCATTCATTTAATTTGCACCCACGACTGCCTCCCTGTGTTCAGCCATCTCCTCACTGGATTTCAACAGGAAATACTGACTGTGAAAAAGAAGACTCAAAAGGCAACCCATGCTTCTAGGCCTGATTCTAGGCGGGAGTCATATACAGCTCAACCAGGGGCGCTTCCAGAACCTGTATTAATAAACTGAGGTAAACGTGTTTTTTTTTTTTTTTTAGATTCTACTTAAGGTAGAATGTGCTATCATCTAATTTAACTCTACACCTAAAGGTCATGGAAACAATACTTGTTTCATTAACTAGATATACCCTTACCCAAGTCTTTCAGCCAATGAGTTTGCATTTCGTTCACAGGATTGAGAGCAAGAGAAACAAGAGCTTGTGTTTAGGCTGTGTTCACAGCAGGAAACTTGAGCTCAGAGGTGTGAACTGAAGTAATCTGTCCCTGCTCATTTGCTGTGAGACTCAGGGCAAGTGCAGTTAATCTTAGCACTTTTTGTTGCTTCTCGTCTTCAAATTATGAAAGGTGTGTATGTGAACTTTTACTTTTTCAGATTAGGGTAAGACATTTCCAAGTTCCTGGCCCAGAGCCTTCCATGCAGTAAGTTCCAGTAGTGATCTGTGCTAGTCGCTGTAATCAGCTATCTGGAAGGCTGAGTCTAACACTTGACCATGTCCAAGGATAGCAATAGGCAAAGTGTTACAGGGAGAAGGTATATATTGCCCTACTCCTTCTTGGCTGAGCTTCAGTGTGGCAGTCTACCCATCTCCACTGCACTGATACGGATGCCTCCCTCCAGTATTCACGATCCTCACTGCGTCTTTCCCGTCCGCTGTCTGACGTGGTTTCTATCTACCCTTCCTTATCCCAGGTGCTCTCCCTTTATTGGTTTCCTTGAGGTGTCCCCCCAGGCTGTCTGCTTCTGAAACCCCCTTCAACTAAACCCTCTGTGATTGCCATATATTACACTGGGACTCTGACAGGTATAACACAATGAAAAGGACTTTATTTGGATATAAATGAGAACGTTTTTTCCCCCTTGGCAAATTGTTTAATAGATGTTGGAAGAAACCACCCCAAGAAGTTGTAAATCCTTGGGGAGTTTATCGGAATGGTGGTGGTTTGCCACCACATGTGCATAGCTTTACAAGTTGGAGAGAGTTTGTTTAGAAGGCCAGGGGGTAGCCGGGAAGGAAGGGTGGGGTTCTTTTCTAGACGCATGAAACAACAAGATCATATCCACAGAGGCAAGGAGAGCAAGGAGATCTTGAGCAGTGTAAGGAAACGAGACTGGATTTGGTGGGTGCTCTGTGTGAGCGTTCTGACAGATAGAATAATAGTGGCCCACCAAAGAAAGACGCCTTAGCCCTATTCCATGAGCACCAAGTAAATTACCAGAGCCGAGAAAACAGTTGTCAATGAACAGGGATCTGGAGAGATGTTGGGCAGGCGGACGTGGAGAAACATGTGACCATGAGGCAGAGTCAGAGAAGAAGACTGAACATTTCACACCTGGCTCTGGAGACTTGCAGGAGGCCACGTGAAGTGGAAAGTAGCAAGGAAGGCCATTTTCCTCTAAGGCCTCCAAAGGAAATGCCCTGGGAGGACCTTGATTTTATCACAGTTTGACTTAAAACCTACAGAACTGTAAAACAGTAAATATCTCCTCTCCGCTGACAGCTTGTTGCTCTGGATTTGGGCAATAAGTTGAGAATTTTGGATTTTATCTGAGAGGCAACCATGTACTGCCACAAATGGTCTATTGAAAACAGACGCAGTGGATTGAAGGTCGGGAAACAACTTCAGGTCTCCAGTATCATTCACAAGTGGCTCCAGATTACCTGAGGGTTCCATGAACTGGTAAGAGGTTTCCAAGTATGAGCAATTGATAAGGGAAAAGTCAGACCTGGGATCCTTGAAGCCATCTTGTGAAGTGGACATAAATACACTACACATAAGGAACCTGTCCTCCCTGAGTCAATAACGCTCTGAATATCATATACCAGATCACCGAACATAACT
This sequence comes from Phodopus roborovskii, assembly GCF_943737965.1. Taxonomy (NCBI): domain Eukaryota; kingdom Metazoa; phylum Chordata; class Mammalia; order Rodentia; family Cricetidae; genus Phodopus; species Phodopus roborovskii. The sequence continues at coordinate 2,686,644 of NW_026126415.1, forward strand.
TATAAATATCTACCCATTCATTTCCTTTAATTCTCACCTTGGATCCAGCAATGCACACTACACCAAGGTATACATTAAATTGTGACTACATCATCTCTGCCCCTCCTGGAAAACTGTCGTTCTTTAGTGAATACACAAACCTCATTTCTACATGGACCGAAAGTTTGGTAAGTCGTAAAAAAAGATAAAAAGAAAAGAAAGAAAGATGCAGCTGGAGTAATTAGTAAACAATTCAAATTTTGCAAAACAACAAGATCTAATCTCTGCAAATTTGGGCTGGAAAGGAACCATAGGCCAAGTTTACATCAAGGGTCAGGACAATAGCAAGTAGGTTAAACCATGCCCTGGACTAACGTGCTGTTAAGACGCTAACACTGTTTGGATTACTGGACATTTCCCAAGGAATGGCAAATGTGTAGATGCACAGGCTCACTATTAACTCCGCAAACAACTCCACTGTGAGAAAAGTGAACTTAAGGCCACCCACTGTTGGGTTAACTGCCCCTGTTGTTAATTGTTAACGGTGAAATTAACTAGTTAAGCAAACAAACCAACAGTGAAAATGCCAGACTATCATGGAATGTCAAAGGCAGCCACTAATTAAAGGGCTAACGAGGTGATAATCTGTTGCTCAATGCATCTACCATCTCTTGGTTTCACCTTTCCAAAGGGAAACCACTTCAAAAGCTGTGACCCCAGTCACTGCTACCATTCCGGAAAAACCCGAAATGCTCCCAGTTCCCCTCATTTGGATATAACACTGCATTTCTAGGGCACACTGACTTCTTAAAATACGTTACGTTTAGTATTTGAAAGACCGCATTGTGATATTTGGATACTAAACGTTCCTATTTCAAAATGTTCCGCCTCGTGGGAGCTATGTAGAAACGTCACATTGGGACTGTGTAAGGCCTGACTTTCCTTGTTCTGTAGCTGAGAAATCCTAAATATCCAACAGGAAGAAAATGCTGTAAAGTCCATTTGTGAGCAGCCAACCCTAGGGCAGGAACTTAGCACACTAATCAGACGCCCCACTCCACTCACCCTCCCCACCCCGTTTTTATCCTTTCCAAAACTTCTAATACCTAAAACAGCTCACGACATAAAAAACAACTTTAATTTGAAAAGCCTCTTGTACTTGGAAAGTTCTAGGCACTGCCTCCCTCACTCGGGCTGACTGCGAGCGCTCCCTTCGGTCCTCTGACCTGGCGGGTCTACCTGAGGGCCTCTCCCTCCCGTCCCTCCGCCCTGCCCCGACCCTCTGCTGTGTGTGTCCCCCCCCCCCATCCCCAAGCCCCACCAGAGACGATCAGGAAAGCAGGGTCGCTCACCAGTGAGGAGCCAGCAGCAGGCTACAGTGACCCCGAGGCTGGCGGGGCGCCTGGAGACCATGGCTGGAGCGGCTGCGGCTCCCTGGAGGTGCGGGTTCCTGGGCAGGAGCTGGCAGCAGCTGGCAGGACCTGGGCGCTGGTGCCTGGCGCTCGGCTCTGGGTCACCCAGGCGGTCTCCGCGGGTGTCCAGCGGTGGCCCCGGGCGGCTGCAGCGACCAAGAGCAGTGGAGGAGTGATTTCCTGTGTTTTGGTAGAAGTGCCTCTAAGCGCGCTCCACGCTTTTCACATCCCAGAAGGATTGCCACATCTCCCCGCCCCTTCGCGCGCTGGGTCTCTGAAATCTCACTGGCAGCCTCCCAGGCTCTATCCGAGACATGGACAAATAAAGCCAACTTCGCGGGACCGTGTTTGGGCTAAAGTCCACGGGCAGCAGCGCGGCAAACCTTAATGGGACATCTGCCTTTCGCCGAGAGGACGGTCTTGCTTCACGCACCAAATCCCTAAGGTGGTGTGAGGGCGGGAGGCGCTGGACTTCCAGCAGGGTGTCGCCAGCCCAGTGGCACCGCCTTCCTTCCTACCCCGCAGACTTCTCTCTGATCGGCAGCGTAGGAAGGGCACTTTCAAAGTGCCCGGGCGTCCAGCTGCTCAGAAAGGATCAGACCCTCAGGGAAGCCAGCCGGTCGGATAAACCCCTTTCTTGCCGGGGACGCCTGGACTTGGCCTGGGGTCCTTCCCATCTCCAGGACGTCCTCAGCACAGAAAAAAGCTCTGCTGAGGGCTTTGCCTTCCTTTGGGAAGAGTCTGACACTTTTAAGAGGATTCCCGAGTAAAGGAAGTTGTAGATTATTATTTTTTTTTGTACGTGTGTGCGGGGGTGGGGGATGGGGGAGTGGGGGTGGCGGGGGGGTAGAGTAAGACTATGGCACAAGGAGAAGAGAGAAACGAGACTGTGGGTGGGCAAGGAAAAGGAAGAATTGGGGAAATTAGGGAAGCAGCGGTGGTGGCGAGGATCCTTAGAAATGGAATGTGGGCTATTTTGTCTAAGCTAAATTAGGGTGTTTGAACACGGGGTGGGGGACTGACGCTAATAGAGAACTCAAGGTACCGTTTTAGCTTCCTCCTTCTTGTATGAGTGCATATTAAGTCAGTTCATGTCACGTCTAGGAGAGGTGGCCAGAGTTTGTCCCCTTCCCTTGCCTGGTCCCTCAAAATTTATATTAGTGTCAACAAACACAACAAATACTCGCCGTTTTCAAGACCCTTAGCACTTTTGAGAACTCCAGAGGAAGGAATGGATGGGTGAGTTTGTGGTTAGAGCCCTTTGCAGAAATCGGCCCAAGTCAGCAAATACCTGAACATGAAGAGGGACCAAACAGAAGCGCCACCCTAAGTAAGGAGTGCCTGCCTCTGTCTGGAAGACAAGGCAGCTAGCGCAGTGGCTGGGGGTAGCGCTGGGCTGGAGGGGCCTGGAGAAGCACACCAGCAGCGCTGGGTAAATGCCCAGAAATAGGACAGCTCCAAAGCGAAAGGACAAATGGTAAGGAAGTTTGATGATTAAGCACAGGGAGAGCTAGTCACACGCCACTCAAGAGCCTGAGGCAGGGGGAATAAAGAGGCAGCCTGGACCCCAGAGTGGGACCCTCTCTCAAAGTCAGTGAGCAGAGCACAAACTCTGAAGGCTTTCTAACATCATTACCAGGACCCATTAGGCCACCGGCAAGGGTTTCCCTGGCTAACGTATAGTTTAAGTGATTATGTAGCAAACATTAAACACTTCATCCATACTGCTTTTGGTTTTCATGACTCCTCTCAGTTCCAATGTCAAAATTATCCAAATATCTAGAAAAATAGTATTCTGTAGGATCAGAACTCATTCCCTCCAGACCTTACTTGGATTCCTGCATTTAGCAATCTTTCCTAAGAATGCCTTTCTAGTGTACATTCCATGTCCTCTGTTTAGTCTGTTTTGTCTTTGGCGTCTCTGTGTGATACACTGGACTTCGCAAAATAATAAGTATTGATTAATGCTTGGGCACTCAAAACTCATAATAAATAATTTCCCAATGGCATTTCACCCCAATACTTAGTTTTCAAAATATAATTTATGTATGTAAATAAGCTTATAAATGTTTATATGTGCACATATGCATGTAAATACAGACACATGTGTATAAACAATGTGTTCTACTAGACACAACAAAGATTGAGGATACCTTATTATAACATAACGTTAAGGCATTCTTATAATGTGAAAACCTTTCCTTACCTTGCAGGGTGCTAACTTGTACTTTCAATTTATATATTTGTACTTCCCCAGGGAGTTAAAAACTTAGTGGTGATAAGACCACTCACTATCAATAGTGTTGTTATGTGTGTGGTATTGTATGGTATGACAGTTTTTTAAAAAATTGATCTATTTGTCAAATCCATGTCAGTGTAGAGATAGAAAAGTGGCTATTGCTGGAGAATTGCATTAGAATCCATTCTCATTTTCTGAACTATTACCATAAACTTCTGAACTAGCATAAACTAATACAAGTTGCTGTCAAACACACACACACACACACACACACACACACACACACACACACTACTTTTCTTTGTTTATTCTGACTAGTGAGAAGACAGGCCATCAAAGAAACTGAAGTTTAACAAACATAAATGCCTGGTCTTAAAGGGAAATAATTCTTTGATAAGCCTGAGTAGGAAATGTTAAGCTCTATACTCTGCTGTTTTAAAGGAGACCTGATCTGACCAGATCCCTTTTGGTGTTTATAAATGATTAAGAAGTTGAGGGCCTAAGTGATTAAGGATTTGTAAAGTTGACTCCATGCGGTGAGGCTGGATAGTTGGCTTTGTGTTTTGAACAAGAATGGCTACCGTAGGCTCATAGTTTTGAATACTTGGTCCGCAGTTGGTGGAACAGTTTGGGAAGGAACTGAAGGCGTCACCTTGTTGGATGAGGTGTGTCACTGGCAGAGGGCCTTGAGGTTTCCAAAGCCCCTCTTCCCACGCCCTTCCTGGTTAGCTCTCCTTGCATTGTGATTGAGGATCAGTTGAAAGTTCTCAGGTACTTCTCTAGCATTATATCTGCCTGTCTGCTGCCAAACACCCCATAATGACTGTTGGAGGCTCTAACCCCCTGAGACTGCGACCCCCAAAAAGCTCTTCCTTCTGTAAGTTGCTTTGGTCATGGTGTCTTATTTCAACAATAGAGACTAGTGCACAGTCTTAAAACACAAACACATATATTTCACCCTAAAGTTTATATTGGACTTAGTCAAATACACTAGCATTACTTGGTATAAACAAATATTTATAGAAAATAAACTTATTTGGTATATATTTAGTATGTTAAATATATATGCTGAATAAATTTATATTAAATTGATGTTTAGTGTAATACATTTAATATAAATTTAGCAAAATTCTAGAGTTAGGTTTCAGGGACTCAAGCTCTGGAACCACAGTGCTGTGGCTGTATGACATTGAAAACTAGCCTTGGTTTTCTAAAGATGAGATTAACTCCCCACCCCAGCCCCGAAGGCTGATGTGGGATTACAGGAGGCAACCTACAAGCATTCCATGCAGAGCTGGGATGGCATTATGTGCCCATGACCTAGTAAACATTCTTCTTCCTCATAGTAGAAGAGGGCAGCTTTGGGAAGTTGAGCAGTCCCTGCGTGAGATGGGCACAGAAGAAAGGGCCATCAGGAGGGGAACTCCAGTACTTACCTGAAAAAACAAATCTCCATCAACTCCTATCACTTCTGAAATTAAATTTTGGCATATTTACTAGAAATTTCAAAATTATCCAGAAGGCATGTCTACAAAATGAGTGTATATTAAGAAACCAAATCATTGTAATATTGGCATAAATTTGCTTTTCAAACTAGCCTGCTGTCAAATGGAAGTGTTGCTTAGAAATAAATAAAGTTTTTGTTCCATATTAAAAAAAAACACTCTAAGAAAAAATTAAAAAAGGTGGATTTTTTTTTCTAAAGGAAAGGTCATGCTGAGCTATCGAATACTTATTTAATGCTCTGTGCTAATTTTTTTCTTCCAAGTAATTCTCTGGAAACCTTGTCTGTGTCGATCCTGAATCTGGTCATCAACGCTCACCCCTACCATTCACTCATTCCTTCCCACTCTTGGAACCATTTAACCACCGAGACCCCCTACTGCCCCCCTCCCAATTACCTATGGTTTTGTATGTGTGACACACTGAGTTAATTACGGTAGCTGCAATAACCTGGTGTGTGTGTGTGTGTGTGTGTTGGGGGGTATTTCCTGAAAAAAAATGCAACTTATCAATGGTTATACCACTAAACACAAACTATACCACATGCCCCATACCCTTAACTGCCAGATTTTTAAGGTGTCATCAAAATGTACCTTCATCTCATTCATTGCTCACTGCAAGGACTTTGTGATAGAACTGTATAGCTCTGCTTTTACAATGATTCCCTAAAGTTTTAGATTTTATCATTTCAGTCCATAAGCAACCAGGGAAGTATTCCCCAGGGCAAGTGCAGTAATGCTCGCTGATAGAGAGATCCCACAGAGACAAAGGGCGTAACCAAGTCAGTTTTTAAGTTCTGCTAAGGACTGGTCTCCAGTGCTGTTTTCTTCTTGGGTGAAAAAGAGCCGCATGGTTGTTATTCTGCTGCAAATCTGCTGCCTGTTAACTTCTCGCACTTGTAACTGGAAACAGAAAATCAGTGGCAGGCCCTTGATCCTGCCATTGACTTTGTTGTAAGCCTATCGAGCCATGCAGTCTAGATTCATTAAGGCTTGAAAATTCCCGATTGTTCCCTCTGTGACCAAACCAAATCCAAGCGGTGTGGAACTGGAACGTCACACTAGCCAACCATTTGCTTTGTGCTATTGCCTAGCATTCTAGTAGGAGTGTTTTTTCACTTAAATAGGTGTTCCTCCCGCCCTGTTTCCTGAACACGTCTGCGCCAGAAACCTTACCCAAAGTCATTTGAGCAACTGGTACAAAAAAAAAAAAAAAAAAAAAAAAAAAAAAGTCTTGATGAGGTTGGCTGAGCTCTTAACACTGTATGAAACTTTCCTGGCTTATTGGCAGACCTAAACCAGAGTGACACACCACTCTGGAGCAGAGAGGTTGTGCCAGGGTGGTACCCTGGCAGGAATATTCCATTTGTGGCACTCTCTGACTCAGAAGTAAAACTGGTGATGGCCAGAAACAATTCAGCTGCACTGAAGGGTCCCTCAATTTGAAATACTAGTCAGATTCCCCTTTACTGACTTCTAAAAAGTTACATAAATAACTTTAAAAAAAGTATATCAAGGGGAGAGCAGCTTATTGTTTGGTCCTGAAATAACAGTTAAATAGCTTGCTTTACAAGTCCTGATCTGCTGTGCTATTCTAAAATCTACATCAAGACAGTCAACCACTGACCTTCATCCTTCATCCTCCAGCATTTGACATGCATTTCATTCCTGCATTCATCAAGTTACTTTGCTACACCAGGAAGCCTCTTCTGAATGGATCCCTGAAGGATTCAGAGATGTTGAAGTGTTAGGCCCTATCATGTAAACTCAGAAGCTATCTAGAAATATATGTTGGAATAGGCTTTCTAATTGTATCAGACCCGAGAATAGGCGTTAAGTAAAAATCAACAGGAAAAATGAGATGTGATCCTTTAAAGATAATAAATGCAGATTAAAAAAAAAAAAGGTTAGAATTGGGCAGAGTGAGTGGGGAATTTTACAGAAGGACAGAAAGGGCATCAGGCATTCTAGAGAAGGATCCCACATACCCTCACTCTTTCATCTTTCACTCCAGCCAAACTAGCACCTCAAGAATGATGCTGCTGAAGTCTGCTGCTCGCTCAAGGTGTAGCCTGGCACCCTTGGGACACAGTTGCGTTGATCTCTGTGTGCTTTCCAGGCCTGAGCCTGGAGAAATTCTTTCTTGGGCAGCTGATATTGACCAGAGAATCCCTTCAGTAGCATTCTCAATTTGAGTTTTTCCCTTTCAAGCGACTTTGGATTTTTTTTTTCACTGGATGGAGACTTCAGTTGGTGGGGTCTTGCCCTCAAGACAACTTCCCCTTATTGTCTCAGTGCAGAGTGACTCATTTTTCTGTAATGACACTAGTATACAGTTTCAGATTCTTTGCCATCTAAACTTTCATCGTCCCAAACTTCCAAATACATGATTTTCCTTGCCACGATTCTCATTTTCTAAACCTTCTGATCTCTTTGCTCTCTCACACATAAGACCGGGGGTAATAGCAGTAACGGGCAGTCACTGTGATACAACCTGAATGACATCCTGTCTTGAAATTTCCTCTGCCAAATTAATCTATCTGTAATTTTAAAATCCATTCTCACTCAAGTTTTCAGCTGGATGAATTAAAATAGACCCTAGCCTAGTTCTTGGAGGAGTTCCACCGCCCTTATGGACCAAGTTTCGAGTGTCCACATTTTTCCCAACATTCTTGTCATCCAAACTCATATCAGCATGACTCTGTAAGCTCTCCTTACAGCATTCTTGGTGATGTGGTGATATTTTGTTTGTGATCTAACAAATAAAGTTTGCCGGAAGATCAGAGTGTGGAGCTAGCCACACAAGTTAGCCATACATACCGGACAGTGGTGGCAAACACCTTTGAACCCAGCACTAGAGAGACAGAGGCAGGCAGACAGATCTCTGTGAGTTCAAGGCCACTCTGGACTACCCAAGATTGATCCATTCTAAAAGAGAAACGGAGCCAAGCGGTGGTGGTGGTGGTGGTGGTGGCTCACACCTTTGATCCCAGCACTTGGGAGGTGGAGACAGGAGTGATATGGCTGGGCAGAGAGAGAAACATAAGGTGGGAGAGATGGGGGCTCATGCCATTCAGTCTGAGGATTTGTATGGACAGGATTGCTCCTTTTGGTCTGAGGATTTAGTAGACTTAAGAACCAGTGACTGGCTACTCTGCTTTTCTGATCTTCTAGCATTAACTCTATATCTGACTCTGGGTTTTTTGTTATTAGAACCAATTAGAATTCCTGCTGCAAAAGTTTCAAACTCTTCCACAATCTTCACCCAAGCCAGTCCCAAAGGCTTAAGAACCATACTACCTTATCACATTAATGACCCCATTTCAGAGGACCCATTTCCTGTATTTACTTTTTTCATTATTATGGACAAGATTCCTGCCAAGAAACAACTTGAAGGAGTAAAGGCTTGATTGTAGTTGGAGGGGGTGTGGTCTATCATGGTAGGGGCAACCTGCTGGCAGGATTTGGTGGACCATTGGTCACACTGTATCCATAATGAAAGAGCAGAGACCTATGAAGGTCAGTGCTCAGCTCACTTTCTCTTGTCCATGGACCAGCACCACTCACAATCCATCTACTTCATGAAGTCTGTCCAGACACATATGCTTGGCTTTAGGGAGAAGATGCTGACAAGTTGCCAATTAATACAGGCCATCAGAGACTCCAGTCTTAAAATGTAGTTTGCTCTTGTCCTCTCCTGGTTCCTGTATTGACTTTGTCTTCTATGCTAGTTCTACTGAGATGTGAAAGGAAGCCATAATAGAATAAAGAAAGAGAATGTGACTAAAACAGTACCTTCTCTAATAAGAGATACATAAAGTTGTTACTTTTCAATCAAGAAAAGAAAAAAATAAGCAACCTTGGATCTCACCCCCAACTTTAGTATTGAGTTCTGTTCCTCCTCTTCCCCAACTAAAACCCCCTCCTCACTCGTCTGTTTCCCACATCTTAATTTCTTGCTACATTCTAAATTTTATTCTTATACCCACATACGTGTGCGGCTCCCCACTGTGATCAAAAAAGCCGCTCATCACAGAAAACTACAACTGATGCAACCCAGAGATCAACAGATCATCGGGATGGGATCAGCCACACAGGCTACATCTACATCATAGTTCCTCCTTCTGTGGTTCAGGAAACATCTCAGAATGAGGGGAGACAAAGGGTGTAAGAGCCAGAATACCAGGAAGTCTGTTGTAAGTCTCTCCTAGAAATGGCTGCATAAACAAGACTGCCAGAGCAATGGCAGTATCAAAGAATCCTCTTCAACTTGCTCTTCATGGGTCTAACCTTTGCTATGCGAACAAACGGAAAGCATCATTTGTATCAGGATTCAGCACAGCCAGCTTTTATGCTGGTCCAGCTGTGACCTTCAGTAATGCACAGGATAACCAACGACGATAGCCCAAGGTTTAGTAATGAAGGCTGCGTGCAACAACCTAAAGACCTGAGTACGTGCATGAGTGTTGGTGGAATTCACAGGGAAATAATTCTTTTCTCCCACCCACAAATGTTTTCATGTGACTAAGCTTACTGAGGTCTCCACCTTGGGCTGCAAAAGTAGTCATCATATATTTACCTAAAGCCAAACTGTGTTAACTAGCCTAGAAATGATTATTTGGCATATTGCAAAATAGGACATTTAAGTGCTGAAAAACAAAGCCTGAACAGTTGGAAGCCTTGTGTGTTTGGCACTTGGCTGCATTATAATGCTACTGGGATCCCAGAGTGAAAGCCCAGAGATCTCGATCTTGACAGAAAAGAGAGTTCCTCTCTGCTTTAGGGCCCCTTTAGTTCCCCTGCTGGGGAACAACCAAACTATACAACCATAACATATACGCAGAGGACCTAGCTTAGACCCATATAGGTTCCGTGACAGCTGCTTCAGTCTCTGTAAGCCACCATGAGCCCTGCTTCGTTGATTGTGTGGGCCATGTTCTCCTGGTATCCAGAAACCTCTGTCTCCTACAATCCTTCCTTCTTGCCTTCTGAGGGGTTCCCTAAGCTCTGCCTAATGTTTGCCTATGCGTCTCTGTATTTTTAATGATATCTTTTCTTTCACAGCACATTAGTCGAATTTTGCCAGATGAAAGTTACGTGTGTGTGTGTGTGTGTGTGTGTGTGTGTGTGTGTGTGTGTTATTGTGGGAGTTGCTTCTCTTCTTACTACCTGTGGGTTCTGAGGGACTAAATTCATGTTGTTAGGCTTTTACCACTGAACTATATTCCCTTCCCCATAAGTCGCCTTTGATTCTAGTCAGGACTATCAAAAAACCCTCCTGGGAACTAAACTGATCTGCTTTGGGTGGGGCTCTTTTGGCTAGTCTCTTGTCCTAAGTGTGTTTATCAATGAAACCTACCATTCCTAGATTATAAAGTGAGGATGTGATCGGTCTAAGGTATGGTTGAGGGATGGCTTTTTAAAAACACATGAGGGCCAGTACAGCCGGAGGAGTCCGGAAGAGCCCAGAGCAGGGAAAGTAGTAAACTGAATGTGGCCAGCAGTCTGGATTGGGCCGTGAGGGGGATGGGGGAACCAAAAGAGGGAGACAAAAGGGAGAGAGAGTAAAGAAAGCACATGGCCCAGATGGAAAAGAGATGCCCGCCCGCCCGGGAGGGAAGCCCAGGAGCTGTGGAGATCTAGAGTTGGGGTGTGGTGAGTTGGGGTGTGGTGAGAAGAGCCACAGCCACTGAAGAAGCCTGGAGGCCAGCGTGTGCTTGGCTATGCCAACAGGCTCCTGGGGCCCTGGCGTCTAGAATTCAAGTTAATTACAGAAAAGAGTTTGCGCAGAGAGGGAGGGGAAGTGGAAGGAAATACAGTGGGGCTAGCTGCAGTGTACAAGCCCTTGTCCAATAACTGGGCGCGTGAGGTAATCTTTCATTAATCTTTCACAGACTCTTCTAACTCGTCATTGTTTCCCTCAGTCTACACGAGGCCTCCCTCTCGGCCTCAGCTTGCAGGCCCCCCTGGGCCTCGTGATCATCCCTTGAGTAATTCAGGGGAAAACTATGGAGTGTAATGTCGAAGATAGACGGGTAAGGTTTCTTGCAAGGTAACATGGAACACTCCAACATGCTGGTCTATCTCTTTAGACAGACTTACCCGCCACCACACTTTTGTGTAGGCCTTGGATTTTGTCTCCCGAGGGCTGGGACTGCCCTTGCATACCACCAGACCTTGCTCTGTTTTCTGTGAAAATCTCTGCAACAGATAGATAGCTTCCTGAAGGCTGCCTTCCTGCCCAGGTGAGTGACAGGCCCTTTTGGATTAACTCTTAAGGGAGTGAACAATGGTAAGTCTTTTTCTTTATCTGAAAAGCTCCTGCTAGATAGTAATCTTACAATCTTCCTGGCCATTTAGAAAGTTATGCCTCCACCCTAGGCCTGAGATACAACTCAGAGTCCATTCTCTTGACCAAACAACCAAGAAACCTCGTTACCTAGTAACCTTGGTAGACATATTGGGCTTATTTCAAAACAAGTCAAAAGAAAACAAACAAAAAAACCGTTAAAGTAGATTTCACAAACAAAATTGAAACCATTTACAAAGAAATCTTTATTGTTTATTTATTTATTTTTAGAGGCAAGTCTCACAATGTGACACTGGCTGGCCTGGGACTCTCTATTTAGACTGAGCTGGCCTCTAACTCATAGCATTTCACTTGCCTTTTCCTCCCTGGTGCTAGGATTAAAGGTATATGCCACACACAACAAAGAAAAACTTTTTAAAGTCTTAAAATACTAACAAAAGTGCAATGAACAAAATAGACATAGGTGAATGATGTCTCACTAAATATTGAATATAAAGAAGAGATTTAATAATAGGAATTAAAAAGGTGAAAGTTGGGGGTAGAGAGGTGGCCCAGTGGTTAAGAATTCTATTCTCAGCCCCCTTGTCAGATAGCTCTTAGCCTTCTGCAACTCCAGCTCTGTGGGATCTGACACCTCCTTTGGCTCATAGGAGAACTGTGTGTGTGTGTGTGTGTGTGTGTGTGTGTGTGTGTGTGTGTGTGTGTGTAGACACCTGGACCTACACATGACTAAAACTAATGAAGACAAATACTTTTTAAAAATAGAGGCTAAAAGATATAATACAAGAGGAAGTGAACAATAGATTTGAATTGGCAGAAGAAAGAATTAGTCTGTTGCAAATAGATACAAACAGACCAACTGAGATTAGCCAGTGTGTGGGAGAAAAAAGAGAGAAGAAAATGAATAACTGAATTAAAGAATGGAAGAAAAGAAGGAGTGATAAAGGAAGGAAGAGAAAGAGACAGCATATTTATGATGAGGATCACAGAAGAGGGGGAATCAGAACAAGGGAAGTATACTTGAAATGCTATCTGAAACTTTCTAAATAGGATAAAAAGTATTAAAATTCCTATTTTAAAATGTCAGTCAACTCCAGCTTCGTGAAAACTGAACAGACCCATATCTTGACTCAGTGTCAACTGTTAGAAGCCACAGAAAAGGGGGCATAATAAAGCAGCAAGCATATTCCTTCTATGGACAGAGTTTCTAAGGTTGACAGATGATTTCTCATGAGACATCATGATGGTTAGAATAGAACGGAACATTCAAACTGCTAAAGAAAATAACCTTTAACCAGATGCAACAAAACTATCCAGGGCTGGGTGGGGGGGTGAAACAATCAGATGCTCTTAGGTATGAAAGCTCTGAGGGAACTTATCGCTAGTAGCTCTGTTCTATGAAGAATGCCAAAGAAACCGTCCATTCTGAAAAGTCATTGGGCAATAACTCCAACTCACACGAAGGATTGAAGAACGTCACCTAACATGTCTACGTGCATTACTGTAAAAGATGACAAAATCTATTTGTATGTGCAACTCTTACAAGAAAATATTTAATTGGAGCTGGCTTGCAGTGTAGGGGTTTATTCCATGGAGGTATGGTTGGAAGCATACAGACATAAAGCTGGACAAGTGGCTGAAAGTTCTACACCCAGATCTGCGGCATCAGGGAGAGAGAGAGAGAGAGAGAGAGAGAGAGAGAGAGAGAGAGAGAGACAGAGACAGAGAGAGAGAGACTGTGCCTAGTTTGAGCATCTGAAATCTCAAAGCCCACCCTCCTAATGGTTTCTCTCCCTATGGGCCTATGGAAGCCATTTTTATTCAAATATGCCACAGACATATTTGTAATCCTAGAACTTGTGAAACTGAGAAAAGAATTTCACGTTGGAGACCAGTATGCTCTACTTAGTAAATCCTGAGCTATTTACTAAGGCCATGCATGCCTCGACACCAACAGAACAGAGAACAAAAAGATAAATAGCAGTTATACAGGAAAATAATGATAAAGCTGTCAATGTGCATACATTAATACAATTTATATGACAGTAATGGTATTAAAGAGGGAATGGGAAACAGTATAAGGAAATGGAAATGAATTTTTGTTTGAACAAAGATGTTATATATTACTAAAATTAGCTCAACTACATCATTTAAAATTAAAATGCTAAGCAGTATTTTCAGGATGAATATGAAGGGAATAGATTTAAAAGTGTATAAAAGAATCAACAAAGGAAATACTGTAGTATATTATAAACTATCTACTTAACAGAACATGAGGAAATAATGTAGGAACAGAGGAACTTTTCTTAAACCAGCCACATATATTAACCCAAATGAATCATAAAACTAAATATAAGAACAACATTTTAAGATACTTACTAGAAACATAGTAGTAAATCTTTATAGCTTTGGATTACTTAATAGTTTCTTTGATACAATGCCAAAAGCAGAACTGATAAAAGAACAATATAAAATGCACTTTGATACAATTTGAAAAATATACTTCAAAACCCATAGTCAAAATGTAAGAAAAACAAGGAAGCAAATGCATTCTACGCTAGTGTAGAAAATGTTTGCAAGCCACTAATCTATAGGTGTCTAGTACTAGTGTATAATTCATAGCTCGGTAATTACAAAAACAAATAACCTAACTTAAATGTTATCAAAGCTGTAAGTATGAATTTTTTACAAAGAGAAGCCAACAACGATTATCAGCAAGAGTATGAAAGTATGCCAACATCATTTATGGTGAACAACTACCACTCCATACCCTTTGGACTTGCTTGTGGAAAGAAATGGCAAGGATGTAGAAAGATTAGCAAGCACATGGATTCTTATTTTTTAGGTTTATTTATTTGTGTGTTTTATGTCTATGGGTGTCTTGTCTGTGTGTACAGCTGCACACCAGAAGACAGCATCAGACAGTTCCGAGCTGCCACGTTGGTGCTGAGAATTGAACTCAGGACATTTTGAAGAACAGTGAGTATTCTTCACCACTGAGCCATTGGTTTTGCCCTACAGACTCTAAACAGTACAACCAGTTTTGAAAAGTCCCAGTTTCTCAACATTCTACGTAAAGTTCTCTTTGCACTTTCAGAGGACCGACTAATCCCTCTCCTAGAATACACTTGGAAGAACTGAAGATACTTTACCCTACAAACTGACGTATACAAATACCAGCTTTGTTCACAGGCACGGGACACTGCAAACAACCCCAGTGTTCATCAGCAGATGAGTGGGTAATGCACCTGTGGCATAGGCCACGCCCATGGGGGTAGGGACAGGGCTGGATGTGACCTGTGGGAACTAGGTCAGAGGAAGGGGCTTGGAGAGCTCTCTTGCTTGCAGCACCACCGGGACAGGGGTACATCCGGAGGCACCTTGGAACCAGGAACCGTGAAAAGAAATAATATTCTAACACATGCTTCATCGTGAGAAAGGCCAAAGAGCACTATGGAAAGCCCCCCACCCCCAGAACACACACACACACACACACACACACACACACACACACACACACACACACACACACACGTACACAGATAGGAGATATAGAAAGGCTTGGCGGACGGCTCAGCTGGTGAAGTGCCTGCTGCTCAGGAATAAGGATCTGAGTTTGGATCCCAGGCTCCCTTGTAAAGCCAAGCTCGGGGGTGGGAAAGTCCTTGTCCAGGCAGATCAGTGAGCGAGCTATGGGGTCAGCGGAAAACCCATCTCAGTAAACAACAAAACAAACCAGGTGGAGTGCAAGTGATGACGGCACTGGATGTTGGTAGCTGACCTACACCTGCCATGCCCACATTCACACATATGCCTAGGCACACACCACACACCCGCATCACACACACCCGCATCACACATACGCATATACACACGCAAACACTCACACACACACATCACACACACCCGCATCACACACAATCCACATCACACACACACACTCACACACACACCCGCATCACACACACATCACACACATCTGCATCACACGCACATCACACACACCCGCATCACACGCACGCACTCACACACACACACTCACACACACACCCGCATCACACACACATCACACACATCCGCATCACACACACATCACACACACCCGCATCACACACAATCCACATCACACACACACACTCACACACACACCCGCATCACACACACATCACACACACCCGCATCACACACAATCCACATCACACACACACACACACACCCGCATCACACACACATCACACACACCCGCATCACACACACATCACACACACCCGCATCACACACACATCACACACATCCGCATCACACACACATCACACACACCCGCATCACACGCACGCACTCACACACACAACCCACATCACACCCACATCACACACACACGCACATACGCGCGCACACACACACACATCACACACACCCGCATCACACACAATCCACATCACACACACACGCGCGCACACACACACACCCACATCACACACAATCCACATCACACACACACAAACACTCACACACACACCACACACCTGCATCACACACACGCACTCACACACACAACCCACATCACACCCATATCACAAACACACACACATACGCGCACACACACATCACACACACACACACCACACACAACCTACATCACACACACCCACATCACACACACATCACACATACCCATATCACACACACATCACACACATACGCACACATACACATACACACACACACATCACACATACACACACCCACACACACCTCCTCAGCACACAACCCACAGTAAAACAGTGTTTCATGGAGGAACACGATGCGGTCATTTGAGAGTTCCCACTTATTCCTTTATGTGACAGTAAGCAGTATTTCAGTCCTTTCTGTCTTTCCCTCTGTCTCCTCTTCATAGACTTCGAAGCAACTTTGTCTTTTCACACTCTGCAATGATATAAGGTTATTTGTGAAATCAAAGAACAGTTATGATGGGAGAGGTCATTCTGTATATGTTTCTCATACTGGTTAAAAAAAAAAACTGGTGGGCAAAAGGAAAGGAAAAAAGGGGGGAGAGGAGAAAAGGGAGAAAAAAGAAAGAAGAAGGAGGGGGAGAGCGGGGGACATTTCATAAGGCCTCAAAGGGGGGAAAAACCTGCAGTATTATTGTGTGACATTTTGTAATTAATTTAGATTCTATTCTATCTTTTTTTTAAATTTTTTGTTTCACTGGCTCCTCGTTAGGAATAAATGTCTCCAATTTACTTCAGCTTTAAGAAACAGAGTGACATATGATCAACCAATGCAATTGTGATTAGCACTTGGCTTTGGAGTTTTTGTTTTTGCTTTTCAGTCTATGAACCCGCAAGCTGGGAACACTTTTAAGACAATTTTTATACAGAATTTGCATTGCATGGGGCTGGTATTTTCATTCTTGTTTGGAGTAAATACACACAAAATATTTAAATAAATCTCTAGGACGCATCTGTTTCCTGTTCATTGTGTACAACATGCTAGAAGCTTTTGGAGTGAAAAGTGGCGGTTGAAAGCCTCGAGAAATGACAATAGCAGTCACCGTGATGTTTTTTGCACTGCTCATTGGTAATGTGGGAACTGATGATCTCAAAGTCCCTTAAGAAATCAAGCCAGCTTTGGGATATATTTGTTCAGAAAATAAACTTTGAAATGATCTGCCTGTGATATTTCTGTTTTCTACATTGGTGCTGTGTTGTAGTCACACACAATTATTCCTCCTTGTGGGGAGCACCGTTGAAGCCACCTGAACGCAAGTCTGCACAGGTGGACAAGTTTTTAAATTGTAGCATACCATAGTCAGGTAACTTTGATCTGGAAGAACATATATTAAAACTTGTCTGTAAGGAGTTGATTTTTCCGCTCGGTGCCTAGTCTTGTCCTGCCGCCGCGCCAGCCCCAAATAATGCACAGAGACTCTGTATTAGATACAATTCTGTTGGCCAGGTACTAGTTTCTTATCGGCTAGCTCTGTCTTAAGTATGAACCCACTTCTGCTGATCTATGTATTTTCACGTGCTCTTACCAGTGAGAGGCGGCTGGCGGTTCTGCTTTCTCCTGACTCTCCATCTTGGCTCCTCCTTACTACTTCCTCTTCCTCCTTGTCTCCTAGCCCCTCCTATCTTCCTTTCCTATTGGCCATCAGTGATTTATTCATTAACCAGTATGAGAAACATATTTACAGAATGGCATCTCCCAACACTTGTCTTTTGGTGTAAATTAGCCAGGGTTAAACTTTCTCTTCTTTTTGTATTTTTGTTTGTTTGTTTCCTTCTGCGTGGGGTCTTTTTACATAACCTCAGGCCGAGCTTGTTCTAGGTTAGAATCCTGCCTGTTTTAAACATTATTTATTTTTTATTTACCTATTTATTTAATGTGTATGATTGTTTTCCCTGCATGTAGGTATGAGCACATGTGTGTCTGGTGCCCAGAGAGGTCAGAAGATTGCATCTGACCACTTGGAACTGCACTTATAGATGGATGTGAGAAGCTACAGATGATGAGTTTGCACATATTCTACAAAACCGATGTTGGTGGAGGTAGGCGAGAGTGAGGAGAAATTGGCAAGGCCTGAAGGGCTAAACCCTGTTCCCATTCCTAAGCCTCAGGAGGCCCGACACAGGGTCCTTTTCTAGCCTCTTCGTTTCACTGATACACAAACTTAAGAAATGGCTCGGAAGAAGACTCAAAGGGCAATCTTATTGGAGAAAACACAACAGAAGATATAAACTGGGGATCTAGGCAGCTGGGGGGGGGAGAAGTAAAGGGGGAGACCATTCTCCTGTTTGAGTTTGAGGCTGAAAGCAGACAAGCTTAGCAGTAGACATCTGTGAGCAGTTGCGTGGTGTGGGATGGAGGCAGGCAGGGTTTCTTTAGAGACAGTGAGAACGCTCAGGGTTTTGTGTCAAGTAGGGTTAGGATTTGCTCTGTGTCGGGAAGGGCACCTGGGAAGAGTGGGGACAACGGATTTCACAGTCAGGGTCTGTCTGTAACTGCTTTGAGGAATAGTTATTCCTCTCATTTTACCATGTCTTCAGGAGTCATTGTGTTTCTTTTCCACTTCTGACTTCAGAAGTGGACTCTTGATTGTAAAACAAGGCCTTCCCCCTAATCACAGGGCGTTTTAGTCCTTGTTTAAGCAAAGGAAGCTATTCTACTCTTCATCAAAGGGTATTCAACCACTGACCAAGCCGTTAATCCTACTCTTTGTGGCAGCTGAATATCTCAAAGAGGTCTCCGTGCATGGGTGGTGTTTGCATCATTTCAAAAGGGCCAGAAATGAATCATGCTATTCTTTCTAGAGGAAGCTGACATAAATGAGCATCTCACCTCACATGGTACTTTGGGAGAAGGTGGCTACTGACAGTCTTTTCCCATGATTAGCCCCCATCACTATTTCCCTTACCCTAAAGAATATGGATCCTTATTATCTTATGGGGGAAGTCAGGCGATGCTTTATTCTTCTGTACTTATTCGTTGTCTAGCAGTGGCATTGACCTTGCCTCCAGAAGCCTCAGATCCATTATTCCTTGCTAACTAAGGAGAGTGAACACTGTAGCAAGGAAGCAAAGTGTAGTGAGATAGTCCTTCTGTAGCACTGACCACGCCCATTGGGGGGTGGAGGAGGGGGGCGGCCCCGGCGGCCGGGGGGAAAACCCAGGCAATCCCACTACTGACACCAGATATTGCGGTAAATAAGGATCGGGATAAACAAATAGGCCGAATAGATGTTTATTCTGCAAAGAGCAACCACTACTAGACCTGGAAAGCTTGGTATCTGTTTTGATTGTGGTAGTGACTAGAACCCCTGATGTGTAATCATGTGGGGGTAGATTGTTTGGATTCTGAGACGTGGCTTTCACGGCCACTACTGAAGAGACATATTAGCTCCCAGTCAGTTTGCAGCTCCAAGCGGGATCCCCTTATATTTTACCTTTAGCGTTTTGGAAAATAAAATCTTAACTTGGACAGGCGAGGTCAGCTAGTGATTTCCTAGCATTTGGCAATGAGGGAAATACTTAACAAGGCCAGCGAGGTTCCCTTTGATCATATTTTGGAAGAGCTGGAAGGACTCAGGGTGTGGAGTTCTTGTGGCCGTTGAGCAAGACTTTTGATATTAATTATCTTTTAGTTTCAATATTCGCCTATTGGCGTCCATTTGAATACTTACCTTTTGCAATCTAGTCTAGCTCTTTTTTTCCTTTTTTCTTTATTATCCACGAATTAACTCTTTGCATAGACTTTGTAGCTGAGTGCTTATGACCATGCGGATGGCTATAAACCCAGGTCTCTTTTATAAATGGTCAAGTCCGTTGAGGCTCCTCATGAGAAACTTTAGGGGCTTCTTACCAAGGCCCTTCTGCACTCCCTCAGATTCCTTTTCTACTGGTGTCATCTGCTGGGGTGTGGCTTCCTCTGGAAGTTCTATGGACATTTCCCTCTACAATGATGTCTTTGGGCCCTCATAGCCTATCCCTTGGTGCCGTGCATCCCTTGTTATCTCTGCTGAAGGAATTTAGCTGAAAAACAGTCTGGTGTAGAAAACAGGAAGTTTATTACAGCATAAAGTAAGACACCCCAAAGGGAGATGGTATTCAAGGGCCAGGCGGACTTTTGTGCTGGTTTACATTGCAGACAGGCCTTCACTAAACTCTCTAGAAAGGACAGTTTTCCTAAGGGGAATTTCCCTCTCTCGATGAGTGGCAGGCCCATGTGGAAAGATTGTGACAGGAGGTATTAAAATTATATAGGTATAAGGATTAGGGTTCCTGTAACCAGATTCAGACAGCTACCAAGGAATGAGCTTCTGCGAAGTTCAGGATGTCTTATTTCCTATCAGGGTCTTCGGAGCTAGGACTCAGGTCCCATGTCAGTAAGCAGTAATTAAGAGTATTTTAGATTCAGTGCCTGGACTTATAGGCTACATTGGAGAGGTCCAGCCCTAATGTCCTTCAGGTCTGCTAATGCCTAACTAGTTACCTAATAACACAGTGGGAGCAGAAGCCTCAGGCCCGTGTCCAGTTTAGCTGAAGTTGTCTGTATAGCAGCGGACAGCCCACAGCATCAGAGTGGCCTACAGTAAGAGCAACTCAGCAAGGGCACAGGAAATCCCTATCTCCTGCCCTTTCCTGTCTCCACGATCCCACCAGTGGCTCTTTTTGTCTCAGCTTTGTAGAGGTCAAAGGGGCCTCACTGATTCCATTCATAGGACTCAGTTTCCCCCATAAAAGGGCAGAGGATGGGTTTGGAGCACATGGCGGCTTCTGGAGGACTGGCAATTCCTCTCACCAGGGCTTTGCTTTCCTGCTGTGGCTTTGATCTTTGTTTACATTTGTGAGGGTCCCTTTCTACAAGACTGGGACAACTACCCACAGAGGGAGCCATGAGATTAAAGGGAGGAAGGCTTCCTATTGGCCCTGTTCTTACTGGCAGTAGTGCTGGTAATGTTGAGTGCTTCCTCACCATCCATCTGAACTTCAGATCTTCATGACCCAGAGTTCATTGAGCAGGCTGAGTCAGTCAGGACTGAAGACGTCTTAGAGGTAGATTTCCTGGAGGCTAGCCATGATTCACTACTCTGAAGCCATGCAGTCCCCTAACATGACCCTTACCTCCGGTGAGCCACGGCCCTCTCAGTGAGCATCAGGAGGTTAGGATTCGGTTGCCAGGTTCACCCACATCCTGAGCCGGATAGCAGCTGAGGGTTGACTGCACACCTTACTCACCAGCTAGACAGGAATTGACTCTAATCGCTCATTATTCAAAACTCTGACAGTGTTTCAATAAAAATGATTCTAGAAAATGAACGTGCTCTTGATGACGACAGATCTGATGGATTTACCCCATCCTCTCCATGATGCCCTTGAAATGAGCTTTTCTTAGCTACACTTGTGGAAAGCTCTGGTTCCCGTGTTAAGAAAAAAACATCTTGTCAAAAGGCACTGAAATTGTCTGTAAAAGCAGAGTTGTTAAGCATCATATAAACATGGGGTAGCTTGAAAATGGTTTACTATTATTAGACCCTGTGAATTTTGTTTTCCTGTATTTTAAAGTTGTTTAAATTTGCCTTCCTTGAAGGTCAAGGAACATACTCTAGCTCACAGTAGCTGCTGTCTTCTGCTGAATGATGCTGTTGATCCAATGTTACATCCCCCTCCCCCGCCTGAGCAGTTTCCAGAATGTTTTCAGATGGACAGGAAAATCCAGAAATAGTGACTAATCATTATTCCTATACTGCATCACTCTGGAGCTTCTTTCTCTATATCAATAATACCAAAGAAGAAAAAAATAATCATAAAAATCACGCTTTAAAAGTCTTGCAACTCACCAAGGAAATAAAGGCATCAGAACTGTCTGCAGGGGTGCAGGTTCTGTTCCATCATCACACAGGGTCACAGAGTCTCAGCTGGAGTACCTTTGTCTTCAGGAGTTTTTTGTGGTCCTTTTATTAGCACACACTCTGAAGCCCTTTCTCAACTGCTGGGGCAGGGTTAGGGTATTGTGCCGCCATATCAAGGGAGCTCTGAATGCCTTGAGAGACTGAGCAACTGAGGCAGGTAGGGGTTTGCTCTACGTTGCGGCATCATATTCTGCTACAATGCAAAGGACATAGCATTGGGAGGTTTTCAGCGTAGCTGGAGCAGAAGGGTTCTGAAATGCTCTCACCCACTAGGAGAATCTAGAACTCTAGTTTTTGTTTCAGAAACATCTTGGGTCAAGGGAAATATAAATCAGCAGGGCAGAAGGCCAGGCCTTGTCATGACAGAGAGAGATAGGAGGGAAATAATGCCCTTGTTTAAAGCTATAAACATATGCATGTATCGGTATTAATAGTCAACACGCCCTTTAAATCTGCTTATCCTTAGGGCCTGTCACCTCTTTTATTTAGGGACTTCAAAAGTCTTCAGAAAGAAGTGTAAAAGCCAGAGAGAAAACGTATACTTTAATTTTCTGTTCACTGGAATAACACATACTTATGGAGTAATAAACAGTTGCACTATATGCAGATGTCATAAATGTTTATCACTCAGTATCAAACATTTCCTTTTACTTTATTTTTTTTCATGCTGGTGTAACTATCAGCTACTTATTATATATCTGTGAAAGGAAAGAAATACTAATGTGTTCCATGAAGATAACATTCCTAGAAAAAAAAAAAGCCATGACCCGCTCAAAAATTTTTGGATGGCCACACGTTGACACAAAAACTCAGCCTTACAAACAGGGATTTCTGGAAGTTCGATACACAAGGTCCTCCACCCATTTTCCTGTCGCACAGGATGTAATGGCTTTTGTTGAAATGCAGCATGACACTAAATAGCTGGCTACCACTGAATGTGTTGCTTATTACTGGGATCACTCCATAAAGCTGCGTTTACAGGAAATCAGATGACCTTTCAGAATCACTGATGCCAAATAAAAAAAGACAATTTAAGACTTTGTCGTGACATTTTTCAGGCACAGAGGTTGAGTTTCATACATGCCCAGACAAGCTTTGTTCTTTAAATACTCATATTTGTAGCACGATGAATGAACGACCCAGAGACAGATATTGGGGTTCAAACTTCGAGCTGAAGATCAGAAAAGCAAAGCAGCTGGGCACTAGCTCTCACTCTATCTCAGACTGAAAGGAAATCCAGGCTCCAACAAACCTCAGTTTGAATCTCTCAGCATGACTGAAGAATCCTGAGACGTCAATGTCTTCCTATTCTCAACATGGCTAGAAAATGAAGGTCTGATACCGAGACCTTGCTCCTGTATTATATACTTCTCTAAATGCTTTGATTAAAGGCATGTGATCCCAGGTGCTGAGTTCACTTTTGTGTGAGCCGTTTCTCTTTAGGACTGGATCAATCTTGTGTAGATCTGGATAGTCTTGGACTCACAGAGATCCATCTACCTCTTAGTCCTGAGTCCTAGGATTAAAGGTCTGTACCACCACCTCCTAGCCTCTTGGTGCTGGGATTAAAGGTCTGTGCCTGGCTTCTATAGCTGACTTTGCTTTCTGAACCCTCAGGCAAGGTTTAATAAATAATATGTCACCACACATATTCATAGTCTATCTATGTGCAGGGTGTTTTGTTTTTTGGTTATGTTTTTCGAGACTTTGGAACCTGCCCTGGAACTTGCTCTATAGACCTGGAATTCACTGGCTTCGAATTCACAAAGATCTACTTGCCTCTGCCTCTTGAGTCCTGGGATTAAAGGTGTGGGCCACCACTGCCTGGCTTAGACGCAGTTTTAATAATTAAGATCCAGGAACTTGCTTCACTTCATGCCTTCTCCCATATTATCTGCTAGGTTTGAATCGTCATGGAGAAATGCTGTTTTAACAATATTTCTAACTTCATGAGCTTGTAATAAGTCATGCTTCAATAATTTATGAAGTCACACTGTCCATTTTGAAATGTTTGTTTAAGATCAATATCTAACATGTTATTCATGAAGTTGTCCGTGTTTGTCCATGTTTAATGGAGTTATGGATTTTGTGCTGTTGGCTAACAAACTGATCCATCATGTATAATTTCCTGTTGATAGAGACCATATCTACAACAGTGGTTCTCAGTTTGTGGGTCATGACCCTTCTGAGGGTCAGGGGACCATTTCGTAGGGGTCACCTATCAGAATCTTGCATATCAGATATTTAAATTACCAAATTACAGGTATAAAGTAGCAGTGGAAATAAATTTATGATTGGGATCATTGAAACACAAAGGGTCTCAGCATTAGGAAGGTTGAGAACAGCTGGTCTACAAGTAAACAGCAGGTTGGGTAGAAACAAAACAAAACAATTATTCACATCGATGTTTAAGGACTATCCAGGTAGTCTAGTGACTCTTCTTTTCAGACAGAAAAGCTGGTTCACATATTTATTCCTCAGCACTTGCTGTGTAGCCCAAGTCATCTTCAGAGACTTAAAGGAGTTATACAAAGTGCTGTCCCCATGAAACTTTTTTGTGGGGGAGTGCAGGGGGGGGGAAGAAACGGGGTTGGGGAGAGGATAAGAAATAAATGATAAATGAATAAAAATCATGTTACACAGGAATAAATATAAACATATATAATTACAATAGAGTGGCAGTGGCCATTGTTTGGATAGTAAAAGAAGATCCTTCTTACAAAAGACATATAATACATGGTCTGAATGACAGGCCTTGTGAAGATCATAAGCATCATTCAAGCTAATGTGAAAAGTACAAACAAAAGCCAACTGACAATCTTTTTGTGCCACACACTTCCCATTACTCATCCTGTAAGTCTCTGGATGGTTTTCTCAAGGAGACTGGTGAACATACACAGATAATAAGTAAAAGTTTCATTAGATACACACACGCACGCACACACACACACACACACACACACACACACACAAAAGAACTCATTGAGGTTGGAGAGATGGACGACACCACCTATAACTTCAGCTTTAGGGGTTCTGTTACACTTTCCTGGATTTCACAGGAATCTGCACACATGGGGTGTACCCACAGACATATAAATAAAAAAATAAATCATAGAAAAGAAATAACTAGTTGAAGAGGAGCTATTTGTGGAGGCAAATGAAAAGCGAAACTGAATCCGGGCATGGATGTGTAGAAGCTGTTTGAGAAGGGAGAATATGAAGATGAAGCAGGGATCCCTTCCTAGTTCTCAGTTTTCTGTCTACCGAACCTGGGAAAGGAAAGTATCATCTAAGGCGGGACTCACAGCAACAGCCACACAATTGATACAGAAAATGAGGGGGGTTGGTAAGACATCACATCAATTTATCCACGGTGAGTAGAATTTGATTGTGGTCTAAGGGTTAGATTATTTGTCACCTATCAAGAACAGGTTCGTAACAGTCCAGTTATGCACGACTAGACTCTCCTTCCACACTACGAGTTTCCTCCCCCTCCCCCTCCCTTTTCTGTTTCCTCCTTCCTCCCTCCTTTCTTCGGTTCTTAATTGGCGGGCTGGTATGGGGTGCTAATTCCTCTTTCAAGCTGTGGTTTCTCTATCTTTTGACTAAATCTAAACGTGGAGCCTTCACAGTATCAAGACCCGTTGGGAGACATTCTCCATTGCAGAGTCATTAGTAAACAGCTCTTCCTAATTGGAGAAAAAGCTTTCAACAACAAATTTGACCTAATTAACTCAAGCAACAGAACATGTGAGCCAACTGTTTCCCACTTTCTGTCCTGTGCAGCACAAGCCCCACACGACTAAAGAAGCAGCCAGGTGTGTCTGGTTTGCATTCCTGGTGTGGCGCCGTGCCAGAAAAACCCAGAGAGCTTACAGTTGGCATCTGGAAATGGAATGCAGAATTCATTAGCAGTTTGAGAACCACTAGGTTTAATTTTAAGTATCTTTTTACAAGAACCATTTTCAATCTACTCTTCCCCAGAAGAGAAAAAGAAAAGAAAGGCACTGTTGTAACCCGAATCAGAAAAGTCTGAGTCTTGGGGTATTTAACTTTGTAACTGTGGGGAATGTCTAGAGAGGTAAGTGGCTGAGCATCCTTGTGTCATTGTATGGAATGATGATCAGGATGTATTGATTAATTCGCCAGTTTCCTAAGAAAATGTTTACCTCGACAACATTTGTTCTTCCTCTCTGAGAAAAGAGATTTATGTTCAATATAACTATGAAAATTATCTTTGAAACTGTTGTGCAGGCTTAACATCAAACAATAATATTTATTAGTAACAATTATATTCCTTCAATCTTAGTGCACAAATGTATAAAAATGTGCCCGCACCTCTTATGTCTAATGTATGGAGGGTATGCCTAACATATCTTACATGGCCTGATTTAAATTTTATGTTTTAAAAAGAAGCTCAGGGAAGTTACTAAAGCCAAAACCTCTAATTTGACTTGTATGTTTTTATTTTGTTTTATGGGGATTCTTTTTATAAAGGGAAATAATGTTGAGATCCTTTGATAATTGTATGATGTTTCTTAACTATTCATTGTGAACTTTTATTTTACAAGTTTCTGAATATGAATTAAATTACTGCTTTTTACCAGTTTCAAGCCTTCTTTTATTTGTTCTAAATGTATATAACTAGAGTAATCTATGCTGAAAAACAAATATGAAAAATATGCTTGAATATAGTTAACATCAATAACTAAGGTAAGCCTACTTTTTGATATTTTTTTGTGTTTTTTTTATGACATATATTTGTAATAAATGTGAAAACATGTGTTCACATTGTGTATACTGTATTCTTTGGATCTACTTTTTCCATTATAAAAGTTTATGACTATAATCTTTTTTCTGTCTTTACACAGGGTTTTACATTTCCTAGTCTGGCCTTGAACCTCTGGTCCACTGCCTTCCATTACCAAGTGCAGGGAGCACGGACATGAATCATAATACCTGGTTATTTACATATTAATATATATTAATATATAGCACTGTAACTTTTCATTACTACATTTCACTGCTGTATTTCTCATGCCATCTTCTGCTGGTCAATTCAGACCTTTCTAATAACAATAATGAATAATAACATATTTATGAGCCTAACCAGGGCTAAGCAGACACAGCTCTGATGGGAGATGTCATTCTGTAAGTATGTTTCCCATACTGGTTTAATGAATAAAGCACTGTTGGCCAATAGGAAAGCAAGAGAGGAGGGACTAGGAGACAAGGAGGAAGAGGAAGTAGTAAGGAGGAGCCAAGATGGAGAGTCTGGAGAAAGCAGAACCGCCAGCCGCCTCTCACTGGTAAGAGCACGTGAAAATACATAGACCAGCAGAAGTGGGTTAATACTTAAGACAGAGCTAGCCGATAAGAAACTAGTACCTGGCCAACAGAATTATATCTAATACAGAGTCTCTGTGTGTTATTTGGGGCTGGCACGGTGGTGGGACAAGACCGGCGGCAGGAGGAAAAACCATATTCTTTACACAGCTCAATCTGAGTAAATCAGGCAGGTGTCTCAGAAGCTAAAACCCCAAACTTGAGACTTTGAAGATGAGGTTTGAGAAACACATCAGCAAATGATGAAAAAGATACGAATACCCAAGCTAAGCATCACCTATGCCTATTCTTAATCTCTCTCTGAGTGTTAATTGAATAGTAAAGTTTTGAGATGGTTGCTTGGTCTCACCGACCCTCAAAATTAAAAAATAAGTATAAGCCTCTCTTTCCCTTCCTTTTGCGCTTTCTGCCTTGCTGACGAAACTGCCATTTTAATGAACCCAGTAAAATGTGTCCCCTCTTTGTTTCCAGACTTAACCAGATTATGCAACTAAATTATAGTAACATGTTGTTAAGTCCAGCTTAATCAACTCCAATGAGTCTACCATTACAAACAAGTGTTATCCTTTGTGCGTAGGAGTGATGGCTACAAAGCTCTATCAGGAAAGTGGACAAATATCCTTCCTGTGTTCACAAAGTCTAAAGATGTTAAATAATACCACTTCCTGCATGTTTGGGGGGTTTTGAAGATCAAAAGTCTCTGTACGTTGCCTCATCTTTCTCAGAACTGTGACCTTCCATTAAAGCACGATTTCAATGTCCTCTACACAGCAATTTTAGAAGTAATCTCAAAGCACAAGGAGTATGAACCATGGCCCTTGAACACTGTCCTGTGCTTAGAATCCAGGGAACATTAAAAATAAGAGCAGGAACATAACAAAAATACAGCAGAACATAACAGAATTAAATAACACAAATAAAGCTTCAGACTCAAAGGGCATAAAGATGAAACAAAGATTCGACAAAAAAAAAAAAAAAAAAAAAAAAAAAAAAAAAAAACAAAACCGAGATCCCACACTGCAACACAGTTGTAGATAGGGCCAGAGAAAATACAAAGTGAAGGATCTGATCCCCAGGTCGCACAGACGTACAGGAGTGTACTTTAAATGGCGGTTTCGCCAACCTTTACTTGAGTCATGAATCAAATGCTGATTGTAGTAAAGTTACAAGTGTATTTATGATTTTGTTTTGGTTAGGTTTTCTCTTTTCCATTTTGTTGATTATTGTTGTTGTTGTTGTTGCATGTATGTAAGTGAGTGTGGGTATTCACATGCCAGACACCTAAGAGAAGGGCAGAGGACAACTTTCAGAAGTCCATTCTCTCCTTCCGCCATGGGTTCTGGGGAATGGATTTCTGTAATCAGGGCTGCACAACAACCTCTTTGACCGGCTGAGCCATCCTGTTCATCTGGTTCAGGAGAATTTCAAGAGCTGGTCTTAGGAAACAATCAACATACTTGATACTACTTTTGCTTGTTGCTTCTATTTAGAGGCTGGGTACAATTGTGTTCTGGCAAGCAAGAACTACAACATGATGGAACCTCATCCACTAAAGGTTAAGGGAGGGAGGAAGAGGCAAAGCAAAGCTAGAGGCTGGAAGAAAATAACCTCTGGCCATGTGACAGGGCCTCTCTCTCTCTCTCTCTCTCTCTCTCTCTCTCTCTCTCACCCTGATGGGCCTGGAACTCTAGGCCAGGCTGGCCTGAAACTCACAGGGCTTCTGAGGGTTGGAATTGAAGGCCCACACCTCCATGCCCAGCTAATATATTAGCAATGCTTTAAGAAGTGTAGAGGCTTATTACCATTCTCACAAGAAGGCTGGGAAATATAATACAATACTGGCATAGATTAAACTTAAGATTCAGGAAATAAACCTAGGGAAGGACAGTTCTCCTTTCTTTAAGAAGTTAAAATGCTCAGACTTCAACACTACTGTGCACATTCGATTCCTGTTCGGGACTGTGCTTTCAGGGGGACACATGCTCAGGACAGATTGCTGTGGAGTAAGGCTCAGTTTCAGAAGATGTTCTCAGGCAGCAAGGAGTGTGAGAACCATTTGACATTTTTGTAGAAATCCTTGGAAAGCAAACCTCAGGATCTGTCTAGATAAACAGAAGGATGTGATGCACCCAGAATCTAGTTACACTGGAATTTTGGAGTTCTGTATCATCATTCTGAAATCAATGAAACAGCCCCGTGCGAAATGCCTAGAAAAGGCTAGCAAAATTAAAACCAAATGTTACATTTGCTCCTGTGAACTCAGATTCAGAACAGAGATGAGAGTTTGAAAAACATCTTCAATCTCATATGTTGGCTTGTGAGCCTAGCCTTTAATGGCTGAGTCATCTCTCCGGCCCAAGTCCTCAGTCTGTATTTGAACACAAGTGCGGATTTCTCCTTACTAACCAAAATAGTCAATTTAAAGACTTTCATATCGTTTAAGAAATCAAGTAAATAACACTTTGCTTTGACATGTTTTTCATTTATGCACTTTATAAATGAAAGATTCATAATGCCTGCACTTGTGGATATCTGGTCACATAATTACTGCTAAAAACTATATGAGGAGCAAATCTGGTCGTTTTAAAGGGAAGATGGGCCACTCCCTGTTCTGCATTGCCTGAGCTTCGGTTCCTCTGGGTTAAGTTATGGGCATGGAAGAGCTTAGTAGTGAGTCACCAAACGCGTGAGTTATAGGGTTTCTGTGCGTTTATGAGATGGGGAGTGTGGAATACACCAGCTTTGGGGACATCAAGCTCAGATGTATGCATGCTGTGGGTTGGGAGCTTAGTGACACACATCTTTGGATGATAGGGAGAACAGACAGGAAGCTAGTGGCTTTCAGTTGCTATCTGTAAAGCGAGCTGCTGGACAGAGCAAACTCAAGGCTGAAAACCCATCTAGATTATTTCCAAACAGTTATACGTAATGGGCATGCTCAAACACACATCACTATTTTTCAATTAAAAAACATGAGTTTTCTCATTTTCTTTCAATTCGGTTCCATCTTCCCTTACGTTTCCTCCTCATCCTCAGCACTTTTGATAGCAACACGGAGTCAGAAAAATGTTTTAGTGCAATAAAGTAACAATGCTGTAAAATTAGATGCTAATACCTAACATTTGCTCATGAAAAAGGGGTGAAGAAAACTTGGTGAACAGAAAACTAGGCCCCATAGTTTAACAGTATTGCCTGGCTAATACTAATGTATTAATTTATTACGTAGTTTCTTTTTGGCTTTCTTCTATTCAGGTGGAGTTGCTCAGTATTATCCTAAGCCACTTAAGTGTCATCTTCACAAGACTGGCTGTGTCTATTTACAAACGATGACCACCTCAGGTTTGTATTTTATTTTTTTCATTTTTGAGAATATTTCTCACTTCCCTCCCTTCCCTCCAAACCCTCCCATAAAATTCTTCTTGGTCTCTTTCAAATTCATGGGCTCTTTTTTTTCATTAATTGTTATTTCATGCATGCGTGCGCGCGCGCGCGCGCACACAAACACACACACACACACACACACACACACACACACACTCCTAAATACCACCTGCTCAGTCTGTATAGTGTCATTTGTATATTTGCATATTTAGAGTTGGCCATTTAGTATTGGGTAACCAATGGGTGACAAGAATCTGTCACTGTATTGGGAGCTCATTGATTGGTTAGATCAGTTAAGCAGGCGGCATCTGGGATTGTCTTGTCTCCTCTCCAATGCTGGTATTATAGGCACACTGTGCTACCAGCTTTCTTGTGGGCACTGAGAATCCAAATTCATATCTTCCTCCTTCAAAAAAAAAAAAACAAAAAACAAAAAACAAAAATCAAAAAAAAAAAAAACTTTATTGGTTGAGCCATCTCCCTATCACCCTATAACATTTCATCTTTTTAAGAAAAAAAAGAAAATCTGTTTTATCAGATATTAAGATAGTGACACCTGCTTGAGCTCTGGTCCCATGTGCTTGGAATACATTTTCCCCATCCTTACACAGTAATGGGTTCCTATCCTTGAAAGCAGGATGGATGTCTTGTAGAAGGCAGACAGATGGATTTTTCTAACATATAACTTTTGTTTGGTGATTGGAGGGTTATGGATATTTAAAGTTATTAATGAGAGATAAGAGATATATGTTGACCACTGTCTTTTTTTTTTTTTTCTGTTTGGGTTCTCAGTTCTGTTTTGTGTTCTGGTAACTATAGTTTCATTTCCTTTCTACAGTCTCCTGGCTATGTTTATTCCTCTTTTCAGTCTGGAGTGTTGCTGCCAGTATTTTCTGCAGGGCCGGTTTGGTGGACATCAATTACTTTAGCCTGTTTGTATCATGGAAAGTTTTCTTTTCTCTTTCAAGTAAGGCGGATGGTTTTGCTGAATGTAGCAGTACAGGTTAGCATCTGTGGTCTTTTAGAACTCAGAGAACATGGTTGCAGCCTCTTCTCTGCCTTTCAAAGTTTTCACTGAGAGATCAGCTATTACTCTGATGGGTCTTCCTTATATGTGGTCTTCCTTATATGTGGTCTTCCTTATATGTGACGTGTACCTGTCCCACACCCTCCACCTGCAGCTTTCAGTACTCTTTACTCCAAAGATTTCATGTTTTGACAATTACATGCTGTGGGGAGCTTCCTTTCTGGTCTTATCCATGTGGTGTTATGTGTGTTTCTCATATCTGCGTGGGGGTGTCTTATGTTGAAGCAGTGTTCTCCTACGATCCTGTCATAGGTGTGGTCTATGTTACTGACCTCAGATTCTTTAGCTTCTTCTATGCCTGTGATTCAAAGATTCAGTCTTTTAATGGTTTCCTAAGGTCCCTGAGTATTCCTTTTGTGTGTTAAAAAGGCTTTTTTTTTCCATGGGTGGAGCAATGCCTCCGTGGTTAAGGATGCTTCCAGAGGATCCAGGTTTGGTTCCCAGAACCCCCTCAGCAGCTCACCACAGTCTCTGAGGAGTTTCAGAGACTCTCACAGCCTCTTCTGGCCATTTGGGTCTCCAGGTAGGCACACAATGCAAAAACACATATGCAGGTGAAATGCTATACGCATGAAATAAAAACATAAAGATACTTATTTTTAAAACGTCTTTGCTTGAGTGGTGCAATTTCTCTACTTTATCTCCTGGTGCTGCTGTTTTTCCTTTACTTGACCCATTCTCCTGGTCAGGATTTCCCTGAGTTATCTAATTGAGTTATTGAGGTTTGCAACCCCATCCATATTCATCTCAGCTTAAGTCCTTGTCAGTATTTCTGTCTCTACCAGTCTCAGTTTTGAAATCCTGTCTTGTGTTCTTTGTTAGGTTCAGTTGTTTATTTGTGTTTTATTAGACATCACACGGCAGTTTAATTCCTGTCTTCTTTAAGTTTATTGAGGTTTTTACTCGTCTTTTCTTTAAAATGGTCCAATCCTCAGATCATTTTTGTGGTTGTTCTTTTTAGACTCTGTCTGGGGTTGATGTAGGTGGCTCTCTGTAGAGAACAGTTTTGTAGGCATAGTGAGTTTCCTGGCATCCGTACTGTCTTGGCCTCTTATAGTGCTTATGTTCTTGCCATGTAAGCTTGGCATGTAGACCTCTTTCCTTGGTTATATGTCTGATGTGTGATTCTACCTGCTTTAGCCTGGACCAATGAAGGAGCTTCATGCTCCTTGATGTATGTATCTATATGGGTATCTTACTTCCTTTTTTTTATTGTGGTGATAAGACACTATGTCCAAGATAACTTGTGGAAAAAAATCATTATTGGGAGCTTACAGCTTCAAAGAGTGAACCTATGACCATGGCAATGGGACCATAGCAGTGTGTAGGTTGACCCAGCACAGATGTAGTAGCTGAGAGCTTACATCATGATATGTAACTATAAGGCAGAGTTGACTAACTGCAAACCTCAAAGCTCCTTTCCTATGACACAACTCCTCCAGAAAGACTACGATTCCTAATGCTTCCTAAACACTTCAGCCAAGTGGGGGTCACATATGCAAATATTTGAGGCTATGGGAGCCATTTTTTTATTCAAACCACCACAACATGTATGCATGTATGTATGTACCTATCATTTTCCATATACCTATTCTAATCAAGCCTTATATAATCTTTCTATCTATCCATCTGTATGTCTGTCTATCTATCTATCTATATCTATCTATCTATCATTTGTCTATCATCTATCTATCCATCATCTGTTTATCTATCTCTATGTCTCTCTGTCTATCTATCTATCTATCTATCTATATATCTCTCTATCTGTATATCATCTATCTATCCATCTATCTATCTATCTATCATCTGTCTATCTATCTATCTCTATATCTATCTATCTATCCATCCATCCATCCATCTATCATCTATCTATCTATCATCTGTCTATCATCTATCTATCTATCTATCTATCTATCTATCTATCTATTTTCTATCTATCTATCTTTATATCTGTCTATCTATCTATCTCTATCTATCTATGAATCCATCCATCCCTTTGGCTCTGTTTCTCTAAATAACCCCAGGGAGTTTACATAGAAATCTGAAAAATGGGCTTGTTTGGGGCAGAAGAAAGAACTTTATACCATGGAAGCTGTACTATTCAACAAATTGATTTTCAGTAAGTATCTTATCAATTATTAAATACTAGTACATTTATCCTGGGGATATAGTAAGGAACAAATAAAAGATAAAATCATTTTAAAAGAAGCTTCCATTTTGGTAGAGAGAACTAGTAAATCAATAACATACGGAAACTAAGGAGATGAACAATGAGACAAGGAAGATATATTTTTGTCTACCTAGGCTGTTTTATTTCAAAACAAACACTGTTTCTCACAGTTCTAGCAATTTGGGAATTCTAAGAACAAGGAGCCAGCAGATCCAGTTTCTGATGAATCTTCTTTTTCTGGTTTGCAAGTAGCTGTCTCAGTTCTATGCTCATATACTACAGTGCTAGGGAGAAAGAGGAGTCTAATTTGTTCACTTCTTTTGATACTTATTATATATAATTACATATATAAATATATTATTATATTATATTATATATATTATTATATATATTATTATACTATGAGAACCCCACACTCATGGGTTATTAAGATACTAATTGTATCCCCCAACCCAACTTCCAATTATCAGAAGTTATTTATTCAATATAAGGCTTCCCTGGAGATGTGTAGTCTGACATTCCTGTGTTGTAGGAAGCAATTTTAAATTGGTTATAGCAGAAGAACGTTGGAGCAAAATCACCCTGGTGTGTTCAGGAAGGTTGCCTGTGTGAAGTCAGGTGACTATAGCAGACCATAGTGGGAGATGTGGTCAGATTTTGTAGACAGTCCATATGCAGGACTTGTATTTAAGTCAAAGATGGAGGCCAGCGGAGGACTTTTAGAAAAGGCACTGGAATCATCTGGCTTCATTTTAAGGAGTCATTCTTGGTCTTTGAAAATGGACTACAACATGGCAAGTACTGCAAGGACTGAAACAAAATAAGCAAAGAGAAAACAATGGCAAGACTCCCAGTACGGCCTGGCAGTAACTTGGATGGATGGGAAGGTGGTGGAAGGTGCTTAGGCGCCGGGGGAGCTGAGCACTGTTGTTGAAGCGGTCAGGTGTAGGCTGTGAGAGAAGAGAAACTCAATTGTCAAGTGAGACTTCAAAGGCAAGTTCTTCCTCACCTGTATGTATTTCTGTCCTAAGCTTGTACTCACTATTCTTTGCAGCATCTCAGAAGACTCGCCAAGCTCACAAAGTCCGGCAAAGGAGTTGATCAAGATCACCTGCAACGTGAGGTGTTCAAGAGTCTTCTGACCCTTTGGATCCTGCTGTCCTCACCGCTCCCATGTGATGCTTGCTGCTTGCATGTGGGGACCCACCTGATGCATCAGGCACTTTCATTCCTAATTCCGTTATCTCATGCGCTTGTTGGCCCCGAGTCCAGTGCTCACCTTTTGCTCAGTATTGAGTCCGCCCTTTGGGTCATTACTACAGTTTACTCAAACTCAGGGCATGAAAAAATTGTAGGTATTGGTTATGTGAGAAACAAGCAGGTGAAATACTCAGGGATTAACAAATGTTAGCCACAATTGTTACTTACTTAAGAAATACTCACCGTCTACTCACTCAAGGATTTAATTATTCTCTGGGTCACTGTCGTGTCCATTGTAGCAGCTATGAAGTGATTTAGTTTCCATTAAAAATAATCAAAATGAAATGAAATGAAAATTCATTGCCTTAGTGTTATGAAGGGGGAAGTCCTTCTGTATATGTTTTTCTTATTGGTTGTTGAATAAAACACTGTGGCCAATAGAGGCAGGGAGATAGGCGGGGCTACCCGAGGAGGAGAATTCTGGGAAGTGTAGGCCGAGAGGAGTTGCCTTGTGGAGCCCTGGAGCGTAGGATGCGTCAGGCATTCTCTGGTAAGATAGGTCATGCAGAAATACATAGATTAATAGGAATGGGTTAATGATTAAGACAGAGCTAGCCAGTAAGAAGCCCTATCTACCAGGCAACAGTTTTATAATTAATATAGTATCTGTGTGTTTATTTGTGGCTCAATGGCGACAGGATTCTGCAGGGCCAGAAAAACTCATGCTTACGGTCTCAGGCATATTTCAATAGCTGTAATTGACTAAGGGCTGCTGGATTTGACACTGCAGATTAGGACTGCAGTCCGTCCTGCTGGATGGTTCTGGGATTGACGGCAGAGGAAGGAAGGGGGTTAAGATCTTACTGTACCTTTGTCACAGACACTGACTCTCACCTCAGAAGAACTGTCCTACCTATGTTACTCACAGACACCGGAGGATTTGAAAAATACTAGTGGCCATACCCTAACTCTTTCAAGAATTCCAAGACCTTTCATTTCTTAATATATCATTTCTAGGAAATGAAGTACAGTCACAATATTGTGCACACATGTGCACACGGGAAATCAGAACCTCTCATCACAATCTCATGAGGTACACATTTTGACTTCATGTAATCCTTAGCCCTTCACAAAAGATCTGTGCCTGAACTTAGAAAAACTTAATGTACATTTTCAAGGAAATGAAAACCAGATGTTTTGATGTATTTATTCTTACTCCCCCAGCTTTTGATCTGAAGATGGCGGGTGGTGTCTGAGCAAAATCTTTGGGGATTTTCAAATGAGGTTTAATATTAGTTTTGCCCTCCTGAAGAGGAAGATGAGTTTGCTTGTGGGTAAGTGGTCACAAAACTCCAAATGTTTTATCTTGCTATCAAAGCTTGGGTTTATTTAGAGTGGGTTTCAAGCTTGGCAAGAGGTAGCCTTTGTTCATGAGGCTCAACCAAATAAGTCATGTCCGCCCATTCCCCCCTCCCCTCCTCTCCCCTACCCCCCAGCCTTGGACAAAGGACAGTGTGGCCTGATTTACAACAAAATGTTTAATTACAGATTGTTACATTTATGAAACCTTAAATTTCAAGCTATAGATCACAAGCAAACTATGGAGTTTCTTAAAAACAGACAAACAAAAACAGTTCAATTCCTGACTCCCACATGGCAGTTTATAGCCATCTCTAACTCTTGTCTCACTGGAGTGTCTAGTCTCTGTGGGAACCAGCATGCTCATGGTGTACAGAGACACATACAAGTAGAACGCCCATGCATACGAAGTAAGCAAATGCATAGTAAACAAATAAATAAACAATAAAAAGCACCCAGGACTGTTGGATAACACAATTAATAGCCGTTGCTAGAATAGTATAACTCTTGGCCTGAATAGTCTGGTTACCACCAATGGGCCTACGTTGGCCGAATGTTTGTCCAGTAATCTGTGACATTTGGAATCCTAGCACCCAGCCCCTATGCAGATGATGTTTAGTCAAGAACTAAGTCAAGAACTAAGATAACTTGCTTAGTTTGCAATCATTATGAGTTACATTTAATCACCTGATTGTTTTTAAGCCAGATATGGTGACTCACACCAATCTGGTTGCAATCTCAGCACTGGGGGAGCAAGGACTCCGGGATTGTCTTATGAAAATACACACTCATACTTGCACACACGTGTGCACCTATACAAACAAAAACA
The DNA here is from genome assembly GCF_943737965.1 of Phodopus roborovskii. Classification (NCBI taxonomy): domain Eukaryota; kingdom Metazoa; phylum Chordata; class Mammalia; order Rodentia; family Cricetidae; genus Phodopus; species Phodopus roborovskii. The sequence continues at coordinate 2,723,869 of NW_026126415.1, forward strand.
GCATACTCCCAAAAATTGCTATAAAACAATTGCTACTATACCTTATGAACTCACCTTACATCAGTTATTAGGTAAATTCTTTAAAAGACTCTTGCCTATATGTATTAATACATTCTGTTGTAATTGAGTGTAATTAATCCCTAAATACAGGGGCACACATAATTTTGTGACGAAGTTTCTTAATAGATTACATAGAATCATACTTTCCCCCTCAAATTGAACTTAAAACCCAGAATAAATGTTATTTGAATTGTAACATATTAGATGCATAAACAGAGACAAGGTCTATTTTTGTCACAGAGAGAGAGAGAGAGAGAGAGAGAGAGAGAGAGAGAGAGAGAGAGAGAGAGAGAGAATGTTATGTGTGGAGAGAAAGTGGCCAAACAGCAGGGTTACTGGTAAGGGTTTTGACTAACCTTGACATATGACTGTATTTGAAGTGTTTGGAATGATACTACACTTGCTTGATAGGTTGAGATATCAGGGCTGTTAGGAAGTATGTTCAGTTGTATATCCATGACAATTCTTTTGGGAAACTCATTTACTTCACTGAACATTGCTTCAAATCCCTTAAAACTGGAATCTGTCTATTAAACAACACTTCTTCATTGGGACACTCCAAGTCTTAACCTTCTAGCTAAAGTAAAACTGTCTGCCATGCTCTCTGATACATAGTAAGCTCTCAGAAATGTTAGTTTTCTTAGCTCCTTCTTTTGTATTCATTTAAACCTAAAAATAAGTTGAAGTTTTGTGATTTCCATTCTTGTGTAGCACACAGGACTGGATTCTTCCTTTAATTAAAATCCCATTTCCTAACAATTGCGAATTCCAGGGAGTGATTTCAGGAAAGTTATTGCAGTTCATCTGAGGATAAAACCACTGGCATTTGAACTTGTGATGCCATTTGCAGCATGCTGCAGCTTTGCAGAAATGTACTGTCTTGTCAAACCTTCCTTCTTAATTAGCTCTTCCAGTGACTTTTTTGATATGCAAACTAACTAAATAAGAGCATTGATGTGGTAATAATTCACAGCCAGTGGATTCTTGGCTATGCCCCCAGAAATAATACACATCTCGTGAAAATATAAAATGAGAACAGTTCCTCATCTAACACACTAGAGCCCATGCTTTCTCTTTTTCTTTTGAGCACATTGAAATGCTGGAGCCCTCCAGTCTTATTTCATGCCTGTCTTTCCACATAACTCTCTACAATGAGTCATGAGCTTCTGTTCTTTGTAAAATAAAAATCCCAGTAAGCACAATTCTGTAAAAATGTAATTTGTTTTTGAAGATGTAAAGGGAAGTTTAGTCATGCTGAAATTTAACAGCTCTATATACTCTGTTTTTGTCCAGAAAGCATCGCATCCTTTGCTTTTTTTTTTATAATTTTTAATTTTTAAATAAACCTCCACATTTCTAATATGCTTATCCGTCTAAATATTTTTCATCTACCTGTCTGCCATTACCTATCTATTGATAGCCTACCTACCTATCGCTTGTGACGTTGGTATGTTTGTGTTTGTTTTACTCAACATATATATTTTCTATTATATTTCAAGAAACATGTTTTCACGAATGGCTTGACAATTCCCTTCACGCGTTGTCACACTTCAGCACATATCATGCATACCTCATCCTATCTGTCGGTCTGTCCCTCTCACACTGGCACATGGGCAGACAAATGAAACTTCCTTCACGCACGTGTTCAGAACTCACCTCTCCAAGTCTACGGAATTCATTGTTGCCTCTGCACACATGCTGGTTTCCAAGATGGGAACTAGGTTTTCTTTTCTTTTTAAAGATCTTTTTATTAAGGATAACAGATGGTAAAAAGGGGAAAGGGGAGGTGGGAGACTGACCTGTGGGGACAGGAGCAGTGGGGGGGGGAGAGAGAGAGAGAGAGGGAGGCAGGGAGGCAGGGAAGGAGAGGGAGAGAGAGGGAGAGAGAGAACTAGCTTTTTTAATCACAATTTGAAGTTACTGCACCTGTAGAGTGTTTGTTGCGATGCAGGTTGAATGCAGTGATGCATTGATGCAGTGCTATGCATCCTTAGCACTATGCAGCAGGGCAATGATTCCCAGTTCTTTCTACACGTGAAAGGGGCTCACCGCATCCGCATCCATCGCTACACAGTTAGTGAACTTAGGGCCTCGCTGCCAGGAAGATTGCTTTTCCTGACTTCTCCTTCGCAATTACTGAATGCTTCGCCTCAAGTGCAAACCCCTGAAAATGGTGCTGTCTTTCTTTCACCCCTCTGTTTCTGTTGTTTCTCATCCTAAAGGATACCATGTACCCATTTTATGTTTGAGCTCAGATGCGGCATGTGTGTGTGACTTTCTACCTGTGAGTGTTAGTTATTTGGTTCATTTCTTAAAGAACAGAGTTTCAACACCTCGTTGGCATGGCTGCTTCTGTTTTGTTTTTTCCTAGTTTTTAGAAAATGCATCATGCCATTGTCAATACTTTTTTATGTTCCCCAGAAAACAATTATATTTCTGGTGATCATCCGTTTTCTTTCATTGGCTTCCTGAAACTGCTCTTGCCAAAGTCATGGGTGATATCTACCTAGTCTCCACACTGTCTCACTGGTTGTTGACATTACTTTCTTCTGTTTCTGTTCATCGTTGGGACAGAACTCTCTTAAACAACTCAAGTGAGCTTCCGTTCCTTGCAAACCAAAAATCCCAATGTAAGAATGTGAGGTTTTCAAAGATCTGAATAGAATTCTGATAGTGTTTTGCATCTGACTAATCTGATTTTGTGACTTCCTATTGCATGACTATGGGAAAATGCTTAGACTGATTAAAGCAACATCACTGATAAAAATGGCAATGCTCGTGGTTTGTAGTCTTTCCTCTCAAAGTCTCTCCAAAGCTCATCTGCTGTTTTTACGCCCCAACACCAAGCATGAATGGTTCCACCCTTTTGCCAATATCACCCCTATCCCTTTCTTGAAATAACCTCCCATTGGCTTGTTTGGGAAATTTTCTCATCTTCCTCCAATGCCAACTCAGGTATCTCAATGTGTTCAATAATAAAAGTTACTGAGAGACTTTGTACACAGTATGTTGTGTGTGGAGAATCTAAAAATGAACAGGAATGCTCTGAGTAAACAGGGCTTTCATATGAATGATGCTCTTGTAGAAGACAGACACCAGTCAAGTGAGGAGCAGATAAATAGAGAACTGTTCATGTCCAATACCACCAGGCTACCATTTGAACATGTAATGAGAAAACTTGGCCTTCTGGATATTTCTCTAACATTACCGCAGAAGTAAACAACCATCTCTCCAGAATCATGTGTGTTCGTTTTGTTGTTACAATTCCCAAAGTGGATTTAAATTTATTTATTTATGAGTCTGATTCTGTCACACCACTGTGAGGTTCTTGCCCATTTTGAATGTCTGTCCCAAGAAGAATTCTTGTTCTCGGTGGGACCATGTTAAATACAATCAATAAGGCATTTGATTTAACACATAATTTAAGACTTGGATTGTACAGAAATATAAGGAAAGTCATATTTTATCCTTGTTATTTACTTTCTCTTGGAACAGGACACTTAACGTTCAGTGGATTTGTAGAAAAGAACATTATCCTCTAAATATTGTAAGCTTTTTAGCATTATTTCTTATAGGACACAGACTACTCTGGCAGTTTCATGTTAACTTAGAGGTTGGAAAATAAGGAACAGCATTCAGTAGTTTAATTATGAATCATTTCAAAGGTCACTGCACAAGAGCACAGACAAGACAAGTGCCTTTCAGAGAACGGGAAGCCATGAATGTCTACTTGATGAAAACAATATTGTAATGAGGCAAGCAAAAATAGCCAAGCAACTATAGCAAACGTTTCTAAAGTAAACATGAAAATGATTAGGCAGTGTTTAATAAATTCGTGATTTCTGGTATCTTTTAAATTTAACAATGGCTAGTCAGAGAATGGGGCCTGGCTAGATGCTACTTACTTCTTTACATGAAATTAGGTAAATTAAAGACAGCTCATGCAGAACTGAAATCATTTCCATCCACTTCCACCCCACCCTCTTCCTTTTCTAACTAGGTCATAGATAGAAATAGCATTCTGGATTTGGGTTCACACTCCCTTCCCTGAGATCCGTGGAGTGATTCTCCAGGCTGCAGCTTCATACCCACTCGGAGCATAGAGTGAGGACCCTCAGAAGCTCTGGAGAACCAACAGAATGTGTGACCCACATTTTACATCTGGACGTGAGCATCTGATTTGGGGCATCCCAAGCAGCCTCCATAAGCTGGAAATGGACCAGAAATTCTCTAACACATTTGAAATTCATACTATGGCTTGAATGGTGGTGCCTTTTCCTAAATTCATGAGAAAGCGTTATCTCCAGTGCAATACTATGAATGGGTAGCTTGAGGAGCTCACTGAGTTTCAAGGGCTTTGCCCTTATGAATTGTATGAGGTGTTTTTTATACATACGTATGATAGAAGTAATTCTCCATTTTTGCCTTTCTTACTCTATATGTGAACACCCATGGTGTCTTAGTAGGAGGGAGGGAAGTCTTCATCAGACTCTAGACATGCTGCCATGTTCACTTTGGACTTTTCAATTTCCAGAGTAAGAGACAAACAAATTCCATCATTTCTAAGTTACCTAGCCTTCAGAGCAAGGATAAGATGCCTGACTGGGATTTGATCCCAACAAACAACCCTCTGGTATTCAACTACTCACCATATTCTCTGATATGTTAAGTAGTTGGAATACACTGAGATTAGGTAAAGTTTGAATCATAGCATTGCTGCTCCTATGCAAGGTTGGCATATGGCAAGATTTGTGAAGACTTCACTCCTCTTTCTGAAAGGAAAAATATGTAAGGACTATGTTTGACATAATACACTGAACTGGTCAGCTACACAACACATATGCGTTAGAAATTAAAACTCTAGGTGGGCAGTGGTAGGGCACGCCTTTAATCCCAGCACTCAGGAGGCAGATCTCTGAGTTCTAAGACAGACTGGTTCACAGAGTTCCAGGACAGCTAGGCTACACAGAGAAACCCTGTCTGGGAAAACTACACACACAAACACACACACACACACACACACACACACACACACACACACACACACACACCCCAAACAAACAAAACAGAACAAAACTCTATAGTGGGACATAGACAGGTGTTGCTGTGTTCTTACTGGGAAAATTCCTTGTTCTTGGCAGTGGAAAAACTAAATGATGCTAGCATGGAAGCAGGCCAATCCAGTAGCCTTTCACTCACTATGCTTGAGACTCGCTGCTCATGGGTAAATACTCAGTAACATTCCATTATTAATTATATTGTTTATGTCAACAATTCTGTATCTTTGTTCCATGTTTTCCTTCTGACATAGAGAACCACAGGCCTTCCCTGGTGGGGATAGCTGGAAGAGCAAAGGGAAGATACCTTGAGGGACTCAGAATGGTGCCATGTTGAGGATTGCAAGGGGCAGATCGGAGAAAATATGGTACTGTGTAGGCAGCTTCCATTTTATTTTCATTTTGCTCCATCGATGCTGCCCTTGCCCTCTGGAGATCTGTCTGGCTCTGACACTTGGCTTCTTTGATGGTTTTGGTCATTCAGCTAGGCATCATTTCAGCTTCCCAGCTCTGAAGGCTATAAAGAGAATGGTCCTCTCACCAAGAGTAACCTATCAATTCTTGGGTAACCTAGGTCTCCTTATAATGTCAATATTTAGTCAAGAATGCATAGGAGTGACTCCAATACACACATTCCACTCAACATGATTAGGTGCATGCTGTGTTCCACAGCATTACTTTACAAACCTCAACCTGCAAATGAGATAGTGTATTCCCAGTAGGTAGGCACTGTCATAAGAAATGTTATCTATCCTGTGCCTGGGATAGCAGAGCCCATTACCCTGATGATGCTAATTTTATTGGTTATGCTTCAGTTGAGTTGGCCGATAACCACCCCCAGCTGATGAATAATGACAGGCTGATGTAGACACTGTTGCTTTTAGGCCTTCCAGATATGGGATTTTGTGAGGTCTAGGCTAAATATTTTAGCTAATATCCTGGCCTCTCCTCCAGTGAGATCAGTCCAGGGACTTCTATCAATAAACTTCCTGCAAATATTCATCTCACAGAGTGCCTGAGGATCATGGCTAAGATGACCTCATATGATTCTCAAGTTTCATGAACAAACAGGAAGGGAAGAGATAGAAGAATGGGTAAGTCCAGCACTTTGCAAACCATGACACTGAAGAGTTTGCGTTCAAAAGCTTCCATAACACTGCCCAAATTTGCCCATAACTGTGTTGGCAAGCAAGCGCGCTCCACTTTATATGGGTTTTGATACTTTAGGTAGAGAGCCAAACTTCTAATATTGTCCTCACCTTAAACTGTAAGCTAACAGATGGAGTCACTTTTGCTTGCTTGAGCTGAGTTGGCTTCTCCTTAATAATAGAACAGCTAACACAAATGCTTGGGTGAAAAGAAGGCAACTAAAAAAGGAAATAAGTCTCTAAGAGGCTTGTTCATAGAAATCATTAGGGACGCATGGTCATTATCAGGTGAGGTCCCATGAAAGTTAGTGACTGGCAGGTAATAGAGGCAGGATATACTCTACTGAGTACACCGGGTAGGAATGAAGCAATGACTGATGCTCAGGCCTCTGGGCCAGTTAGAACTCTGCTCACAGGGTCACTAAGAAATAGTTTGATTCAGTAGGAGCCATTGCATTGGGAAAGGTAGCCATATTGAGATTGTATCCATGGACATCCCCGCCTTCACATAGATTAGCCTCAGTTGCATATTTAAGGAGCTATGCAGCCACTCTTCTCCAACTCATCTTTGGTTCAATCAGCCCTTGGTCAGGTGTCAGCTGTGTTATGGAACTTTTTCCAGTGGGACATGCACAAACATCAGATCCCCCAGAAGACTCAATACCAGCTACATCACCAAAAAACCAAACCAAACCAAACAAAAACCCACTCTTGAATGGGAGTTGATCACAAAAAAAAAAAAAAAAAAAAAAAAAAAAAATGCATTCCTGGGCTTCCCTACATTACTTTAAGCTCAGTTAATCGGAAAGTTTTCTCTCATCTACAATTGTTGTTGCTTACATAACCTTGGAGAGAGGCTTTCCAGGTCTCATAAACTTCAGGGGCTTCCCAAGACTCTTCACTTTTGTTTATTTCCTGGACATCCTGCATTTATGTCATGAGTGATGTATGAGTTTCTCAAAGAGGGAGTGGGTCACGCAACCCTGAGTAAATTGATGTAACACGGTGCAGAGGAGTCCAAGTCAGCTGTGTCATTGACAATCCCATTCCAGGATGGAGGATGGCCTGTTAGTCATAGGCTGTTATGTGGGTGGCTGGAGAGTCAGTCTACTACCCAGAAATTCTGGGTCTTACACGTTTCAGGGGATTCCTGATCATTGTGAGGAAATGAAGTTTTCCTGGGGGGGAAAAATCCAGAATGGAATTTTTCAATCCAGATAAAATGACTGCACAATAAGGGGGTCTCCGTCACAATTTAGGACTGAACCAAAGAAAAAAGACCCTTCATCAAATAGCAACTAACAAACAGAATAAAGAAAGAATATTAAGAGCAGCAAAGAAAAAAGGCCAGGTAATATATAAAAGCAGACCTATCAAAATTACATCTGACTTCTCCATGGAAACTCTCAAGGCCAGATGGTCCCAGAGAGATATTCTACAAGTACTAAGAGTCCACAGATGCCAGCCCAGGCTACTATACCCAGCAAAACTCTCAATCATTATAGACGGAGAAAACAAGATATTCAATGACAAAGACAGATTTTCACAATACATATCTACAGATCCAGCCATACAGAAAGTTCTGGAAGGAAAACTCCAACCCAAGGAAGTTAACTACGCTGCTCACAAAGACATAGGCAATAGATAATCCCACTTCACCAGAACCCAAAGGATAAAGCAGGGCAAATATATACACAATACCAGTACCACCACCAAATCTAAAACAGACAGGAATTAAAAATCAATCAATGGTCCTTACTTTCCCTCAACATTAATGGTCTTAATTCACCTATAAAAAGACGCAAGCTAACAGAGTGGATACAAAGACAGAATCCATCTGTATGCTGTATACAAGAAACACATCTAAGCTTCAAAGACAGACATTGCCTCAGGGTAAAGGGTTCGGAAAAGATCTCCCAGTCAAATGGACCCAAGAAGCAAGTGGGCATGGGTATCCTAATATCTAACAAGTTAGACTTCAAACCAAAATTAATCAAAAGAGATGAAGACAGTCATTTCGTATTCATCGCAGGGGAAACCCATCAGCACAAAGTCCCAATTCTGAACAGCTATGCCCCAAATACAAAGGCACCCACATTCATAAAAGAAATGCTACTAAAACTCAAAGCTCACATAAAACCTCACACACTCATAGTGGGAGACTTCAACACCCCACTCTCACCGCTAGACAGGACCATCAGTCAGAAACAGACAGTGGCCGCGGCGCCGGGCCCGGCCCCCCCCCCGCCCCCCCCCCCCCCCACCGGGCCCCCCCCCCCCCTGGCCCCCCCCCCCCCCCCCCCCCCCCCCCCCCCCCCCCCCCCCCCCCCCCCCCCCCCCCCCCCCCCCCCCCCCCCCCCCCCCACTTAACAAAGAAACAAAAGAAGGGACAGAAGTTATGTCCCAATGGGATTAACAGACATCTGGTTATGTCCTTCCAACCACACTTGAGGCTTTTGATGGGTCTCTCCCTCCATGCACGTTTCCTATGATTCCGGTGAAGAACTCCAGGCCTGCTTTTCCAACGATGCCCTTTGTAAGGATTGCAGCTGTTTTGGCAGCAAAGTTGTCTGCATCTTGCACATGTTTTCTTTCTTTTCATTTGGCTTGTTTCTGTTTCTCACTGCAGACTCAGATGACAGCAGTGTAAAAAGCCGTGGCGCTGGCCAGATGTCTTGGGATTTTTCTCTGCCATAGAAGCTGATCCATTGATTTGAATTCATCTTCACTTAAGTTCCTAGGTCACGGGCAGAATATATTCTTTGCCGGAAAATAATACAGATCACCTCCAGACTATTTCTCATTTAAACCCTGGTCCCCTGGGGGGGGACCATTTAAACCCTGAAACCCCGTAAGCAGTGGCTTTACTGTCCTTATTCTTTTCTTAGCATTCTGATCTTCTAGAAATCCAGAAGAACCAATCAAACTCCGCTTATGGAATTTTTGGGTGACGGGGGCTCTTCTGGTTTGCCATTTCAACCTCCTTTACATTACTTTTTAGAAACGGGTTCCAAAGGCTTATGAACCACAAGGCCTGGCTTATCACAGCAACAGTCCCATCCTTGGTCCTGGTTTTATGTATTAGTTATTTTTCTAATTGCTACAACCAAATACTTGACAAGAAGCAAGTTAGGGCGCAGGAGGGCTTGTTCTGTCTCACAGTTTAAGCAAGGATAGAGTCTGTCCTGGTAGGGAGTGAGGACTGCCAGAATGAGACATGGCTGGTAGTGTTGTACCTGCAGTTAGGAGTCAGAGGGCACAGGGAAGTGGACTTCCACTAAGAAGCTCCACCACAGTGACCTCTTCCTCTCTCAAGGCTCTGCTTCAAGGCCCATTTCTAGCTTGGGACCAAGTGTTCAAAACATTAGTCATTTTAATGACATCCACTGAATATCTATTTCCTCTTTTGACTTCTTAAATTTATCTTCTACTTAGTGTTTAAAATGATGGTTTCTCTTACGATATTTTCATAACATTCAGATCAGTAGTGCCCACATAGAATCTAGGTTCAGTGGTGCTTGTCTGTGAACCAGCATGAGGGGAGTCACAGACTGGTGAGTCCTTAGAAGTCACTGTCTATCCACGTTAGCTGAATCAGTGAATTCCATTTTCTAGGAAAAATTCTATTTAAAAAAAAATGAGTCAGAGAGTAACTGAGAAGACACCAAACATCAACACTGGATGCCTACATTCACAATCTCACATGTACACATGACTCTTCATACACACATGTTCACACACAGGCATGTACACACATGCATGTTACCCCAACTATATACATGCATGCTCAAGGGCTCATCATGTACTGGGCTTAACTATTAGAATCAGATATATCCATGTATCAATCACTGGCCTTTTTATATGTTAAAATATCAACCACTGTAACATTCTAAGTTCATAAACTCTACTCCAGGCCTACTAAGTGTATGAAAAAGATACATCACCTTGGTTATATTTTTGTTCGATGCCCCTTTATTAGTGATGTGCCATGGCTTTGCTCTGGTTTTGGTTTCTTAAGAATGTGACTATTTGGCACAGCTCCCAGTTATATTTGGCCTTTTGCAAGTTGAGTGTCCCTTAGAACTTCCTTCCTCCCCACCCATGCCAATTAATCCAGCAATACTTTGCTAAATAACATGCCTGCACTCTCTCTGTGTGTTGTCCAACTACTTTTAAGGCATCTATGTTAGTCAAGCCCCACTCTAGAAATCTACTACATAATTGAGGTAGATAGAAATATTTCCTTAAGCAACATTCTGGTGATTTGTTGAAGTCTATAGAGGGCCAAACTTCAGTCTTTAGTGACGGGTATGTATGGACTTCTTCCAGGATAATATCTCAAACACTGCAACAATCCAAGACATGAGCTTCTCTGCTTTTTATATTTATGTTTTGCTGCTGTTGTAATTGTTGTTGGTGTGTGTGGGGGGGCATGTGGGTGTGCGTGATGGTCAGAGAACAAACTTCATGTGTTGGTCCTCCACGTTCCAGTTGGGACAGGGTCTCTTTGCAGCCACATAGGTCAGGCTAGCTGGACCAAGACATTCTGTTGAGTCTCCTTAGGCAGCCTGCCATATCTTGGAGGGTGACACCAGAATCTCAGATGCTGGAATTTTCTACAGGTTCTGGGGATCTGCGTTCAGGATGTCAGGCTTGTATATATAGCAAATGCTTTTTCTCACAAAGCCAAGTCACTCCCGAATTTCTTTCGTTTTTAATTTAAGTGATACAGTTAAAAGTTAGAAGGGCTGGAAACTTTCCTTAAAACCTGGTCTCTTCTTCCCTTATGTTATCCAGTTCCGGTTTCACGTCTGCGGGTATGATGTTTAACTTCTGGCGTGTTTCCTTAATGCCTATAAATAATATTTCCAGCTGGCATTTTGTTTGTATTACTACTTATTATTAGTATTAATGGAACTGAGTGTGGTATACTGCACGTGCATACAATGTTCACAGATGCAACCCAGCCACACCTTTATTATCGACTCTTGTTTCACTCTTAACCTCCACCAATGACCATCCTATTTTCAGTCTGACGTCTTTTAAACCTTCCACCCATCAGAGCACACATGTGGTGCTTGACTTTGTCTCAGAGAAACCAACAAGACAAAAACCAAATCAGATCCTCAGTGTTTATGTTCAAAGTATTTTCAAACATGTTAACTTCAGGAGGTGGAGGTCTCTCTCTCTCTCTCTCTCTCTCTCTCTCTCTCTCTCTCTCTCACACACACACACACACACACACACACACACACACCTCCCTTCTTGTGTCTAACTTGTTTCGTCTGGTGTAGCAATTGCAGTTCTACCTGTTCAGCCATGTTTCAGGTTTTCATTCTTCTTTATTCACACACACACACACACACACACACACACACACACACACACATATGAAATTAACTTTACTAGTTCATCTATTTATGATCACCTGAGCTGATTTTATAGCTCGAATAGCTACTTGAGTAGTTCTAAAATAAGCAGATAGTTGAGTAGTTATAAAATAGCTCATTGGTGTGTTTATTTAACTTCTTATGGAGAGATGCCTGAAAGTAGGTTCTGTGGACCATTTGGTAAGTTCACATTCAGTATTTTGAGGGCCCTCCATTATGTTCTTTATAATGGTTGTGCTAATTCACATCGCTGCCAACAGTATCTAAGTTCACTTTGTTGACAGTATTTTTCTCTTCAGTTGCCATTCTAAGATACACAGCATGGCATTTCTCTAAAGTTCTGCTTTGTATTTATCCTACTGTTAGTAATATTTAGCTTTTCCACCGTATATTTGCTGAAAAGTTGTATTTCCTGTTTTGAGAACTATATTCTCAGATCATTACCATTGTCTTATTCTTAAGTTTATTTAGTTCCATATATATTCTTGGTACTAGTCTATTGTCAGAAGAAATTTTGGCAAATGTTATTATATTCTATAGGTTAGTGTTTTTTGTTGCTCTTATCAATATCAAAGGAAAGGATTTAAAGGAGGAAAGAGTTTCTTTGGCTCATGGTCTCACTCCATGGTCAGTTGAGTCTTCTGTATTAATGTTTGTACAGGACAAAAAATCATGGAAGAAGGGTATTGGGGAGAAACTCTGTTAGCTTCATGGTAACTAGGAGACAATGAGAAAAATGGCCAGGCCAAAGGATTCATGCCAGATATCAACTTCTTCCGATAAGGATCAGGCTCCATCTTCCACACTCTACCATTTACCAATAGCTTATTCAAAGTGTGAATAAAGTTTAACTAATTTGATTAGATCAGAACCTTTGTGACCCACAGACATACCTAGACATGTGCCTCACTCATGTAATCCCACCATCCTTGCAAGATCAATTAGCACATCTTTGTTCAGCGAAAGCTTTTTCTTAGTGCTGTAGCATTTTTTCCTTTTATTTCCTTTGTTTTGGATCCTATGTTGAAGTGTTTCCCCATGTATTCATGTTTCGGGATCATAGTTTCACATATTACATTAATGCGTTTGGTCCATTTTTTTGGATTTCTAGTAGGCCAATACTATGTAGTTTTAGCATCTTATTGTTTTATCTAAAACTCCATGCTCTCTAGATTCCCCTAACATCACCATGTTCACATACCTTCTCTTCTTCCTCATGTAGTTCTACCACATTTGCCTGTGAACACAAGTATACTTTTGCAGATAATAACCTTTTCTAACTTTAGTTCTCATACAACATTTAGCATTGTACAGTCAATAACTACCCATTTAAAACAGCCCCCCGTTAAGAGTGTAGACTTTGGATAATTATGTTTTGAATATGTCTTTCTGTATTCTCGCCTGTCTGCCTGCATGGAGCGTGGCGTACTCCCCCACCCCCACTCCTCAGAGGCTATCTAGAGTTGATGAATCATTGTCTTCATTGCCTTTTCTCTGCTGAGAGACAGGTGGTTTGGTCCAACCAGTGACTACTTCTCCATCTACTTTCCATACTCTAATTACAATAACAGGTGTGTTCATCTGTCCAAATGCTATCTTTATAAAAATAATTATTTATGGGGTTTGAGCAATATCTCAGTGGTTAAGAGTTCTTGCTCCTTTTCTTGAAAAGGCAAAGGAAGCGTCGTGAAGGTCATCAGGGTTAGCTGGGTATGGTGGTAATTACTGTTAATCCCAGAACTTGTGGAATAGACACATGGGGGTTCTCTGTGCGTTCTAGTCTAGCCTTTCTGCATATCAAGTTTTATGCTAGACAGGGTCATGTAGTGAGACTTTGTCTCAGAGAAACCAACAAGATAAAAACCAAATCAGATCCTCAGTGTTTATGTTCAAAGTATTTTCAAACATGTTAACTTCAGGAGGTGGAGGTCTCTCTCTCTCTCTCTCTCTCTCTCTCTCCTCCCTTCCTTCCCCCTCTCTCTCCAATAACCTAAGTATTGGCATGTAGTATTGAATGACCCACTAAAACATTTGACAATTGGTATTAGCAAATCTGGCCCAGGTAGAAGGTTACCTCTAATGCTAGCCTCTAAGTAGTCTGATTTCCTCTCCCAGAGGAACACAATTCCATTACTTATATATTTTCCTGCCTCACATACACGTACAGCAGGAAAGGTCAGTGTGATGTCCATAATAGTTTTATGTCAGTAATTGCCCATAATTTAGCTGTAACAGGGAACCTCTGAAGGGTCTCAGAGCTGATGGAACTAACTTGTCAGATGGCTTCTTGTGGGAACTTGGATTCTTCACAGCAGTGTGAAGGCTGAGGGGTGAACACCATCTCCTCCCTTGGGTGTGTTATTGGGTACAGCTTGAGTGCTAGAAAGCTGAAATCCATTATTACTACTTAAATCAAAATGATTGCTCAGATCCTATCATTTCTATTCTCCACTAACTACATCTCAGATTTGTAACATAATAGATGAAAGACCCTGAAACTGATATTAGGGTTCAGGCTTCAAGCTGAAGATCAGAAAAATAAAGAAGCTGTCACTAGCTCTTACTCTGCCTCAGACTAAAAGGCAACCCCGGCTCCACCAAACCTCAGACTGCTGCCTCTAAGTGTGGCTGGAGAATCCTAAGATTTCAACATCTTCCTGTCCTCAATGTGTTGGATAATGAATGCCTGATACTGAAACCTTGCTCCTGTCTTATATACCTCCCTAATGCTGGGATTAAAGATGTGTAATCCCAGTTTCTTGGATCAAAGGCACGAGCTCTGTTACTCTTCACTATTATGTAAGCCATGGTGGTCTTTGACTCACAGAGATCTGTCTACCTCTTTATCCTGAGTCCTGGTATTAAAGGTATGTACCACCACTTCCTGAACTCTATAGCTTGTGCCTGACTTTGCTTTCTGGATCCTCAGGCAAGCTTTAGTAAATCATAAATAACCACACCAGCCCACAGAGTCTGTGAAAAGTAGAAACCTAGTACTTATAAAAGTGGAACCCATTCTTGGAGGCTTCAGGAATCCGGACACATCAAAGGAGTTTCTCAAGCTCAAAGTAGTGTTGCTTTTCAGGGTTTCAGGGTAATGCTCCCCAAACTTATGGGGTTTCAGGGTTTTCTATTTGGAGAATTGATGCTGGTAAGGGGGCTGGAGAGTTGACTCAATGAGAAAGAGCACTGCCTGCTCTTCCAAAAGACCCCAGCAAACCCAAGCACCCACTCCCTGTAATAATTCCAATCCGGAATAATCTGACTCCATATTCCGGCCTCCTTGGGAACTGTGTGCACATGGTGCACACACATATGAGGAAACAAAATATCTATACACATAAAAATTTAAAGTTAAAGCAGCCTAAAGCAATAGACGAGGGTTAATACACAGATTAGGACATGTCGTTTCAATGAGGCAACATCCCCAAATGATAAACAGATTTCTTTTCAAGATCATCGGCACTTTCTACAATTGAACCCGGAGGTTGAATAAGGAGAGCGTTTGTTAGAATATTTCTTTATTTTCCCCTAGACAAACCTGTTTATTAATATGGGAACAACACTTCTAAGTAAGGATGTCAGGTCGACTCTACTTCTTCCTAGCAAATGTATGCACACTACTTTGACTGTTCTGTGATTATTCTCACAATTTGGCTAGTCTTTGACTGTTTTCCATCCTTCATCCCTGAACTGTGATACAAACATTCAGTAATGGAAGAATTGCATAAAAGTCATAGTCATTAGACTGCCCCGGATTTAAAGCCGCATTTCATCATCTACTTCTGATATCATCTAGGTTATACGTATATTTTGATAATGCAATTATCCTCCTTTGCAAAATGGGGATAGCAGTATCCACACAAGATCATTGCAAGAGAAAAGTGAAAATCTGTGAATCAAGTGTATAGCACAAGATCTGGCACATTCAGTGGCTGAATAAATGGTAGATGCTGTTACACTCATAAGGAAAATGTAAAGTCTTGGCATCTTGCCATTCTGGAGACAATGTCAAGTTAGCCAGCACTCCAGGCTAAAGGAACACATACAAATTGCATTCAGATGTGGCCTCCACACTGTGGAAGCAAAACACATAGCTGAGAAGCGATGGTCTGTGTGAGATTTGCGATAGTGCTTCATTTCATCGGTTTCTAGTTTCTTTTTGTCTGTAAAATTAATATTTAGATTGTGTGGCTTCTGTGTTCTCTCACATCCATGTGTTTAAAGGGCCAGGGCACTATTTAGTTCTATTACAATTTTAGTAAGAGTGGAGGACGTTAAACACCAGTGTTCAGCTAAGTCGTGTGTGTTGCACAGCATGCTTGGGAAGACACATAGAGTTCAAGAGTATTTATTCTCTACTCTTATTCCTAAAAATTCTATCATGCTGGGGAAATCCACAGAGAGAGTTGACCAGGGCTCGTGGGACTTCAGACTGACAGCTAGGGATCCTGCATGGGACTGTCCTAGGCACTCTGCATGTGGGTGACATTTGTGTAGCTTGGTCTGTTTGCATGGCCCCTAGCAGTGGGACCAGGATCTATCCCTGGCATTTGAGCTGGCTTTTTGGAACCTGTTCCCTGTGATGGGATGCCTCCTTCAGCCTTGATGAAGAGAGGTAGGGGCTTGGTCCTGCCTCATCTTGATATGCCAGGCTTTGCTGACCTCCCCACATGGGAGGCCTTACCCTTACTGAGGACTGGGTGTGGGGGACGGAATGGAGGTGGGGGAGGAGAAGGGAGAAGAGGAGAGGAGGTAATAAAAGCTTCCATTTAATGTAGCTCCTATTTACGAGGCTTGGCTTCTGTCCTCAATAGTCTTGTACACATTTGTCATACATCTTGGGTACATGTATCCCAACTTCCTCTTCCTCTTCCCTCTCTGTGTGTTCTCACAAAAAGACCATTGACTCCAAAAATTGACCTTGATTAGAAGAAAGTGATTTTTAAGAAGACTTTGAAAAGCTACACTTGTCTACTTAATATTGATTTTTACCTTTTACCTTTGATGAGGTGTAGTGAGTGTCTCTTGTAAATACTATGTGACACATGGCTTCAGCTACCACTTATATATTAGTAAGGCCTAACTTTTATATTTCCCAGTCCTACAGAGAAATTGCTAGTAAAAACAATATTCAAATGAAACCTATGTATTCTTTAGACCAAGGCAAGGTATAGGATATTTTTCCCCCATTGGTTATGAGTGCAATGTGCTTTGTAATTGTCCTGAGTGATTTATTTCACTGGAAGTAAGGTCTTCATTTCCTCAGTCACCTTGTATTGTGGCAGATGACTCATGGAAAACCATGTTGGTTAGTAAAGGAACGGGTTTGGTATCTGTATTTTTGTAATGAAGTACAGGCCAGACTAGACATTGCTGGAGACTGTAAAGCGATAAAAGAAGCATCATGTACACAGAGGAATGTGTTATAGTTAGAGAAACTGGAAAGTACATGGCTTACTTCTGCTGATTGATCATTTCATGTAATACTTAATAACTTAAAAACAATCCTACCAGATTCTTGATCATAGTACACATAGACTGGGAAGCATGTGAAAGCAAGTATAGTATTCTGATCAAATTGACTACAAAATATTAGTTAAGAAAAGCGGCGAACTAACTAGTCTTTTTGTTAACTTCATATTTACCTCAGTATTGTCACTATAATTTCTCAGTGCTAGAGATCAAAGCCAGAGCTGTGTGTTCTAAGCCAGTATTCTATCACTGACCTGTATCCCTTGCCTGATAGTCCCCCCCCCTGTGTGTGTGTGTGTGTGTGTGTGTGTGTGTGTGTGCGCGCGCGCACGCGTGTGTGTGCGTATGTATTCTTGTGTGTGCATACAAGTAGGCAAATGAGGGGTGGTCCTCTTTAGGTATCCTTCTGTCTCCACCTGCTGAGTGCTGTAATTACAGGTTCAAGTCACCACACTCAGCCACATACATGTATGCTGTATACATCTGTGCTGGGTGTCTAATCTCAGATCTTCATGCTTACAGGACAAGCATATGGCCAACTGAGCCACCTAGCTAGCTTCTTCTGCCTTTTACAGTAAATTAGAATAAACTGGGTTAAGATAAAAAGATACTGACTGTGTTTCCGTGTAGAGACATGTTTTCTTAGTTTAATTCTCAAGGCCAATGCTAATAACATGTTTTCAGTTTGCATGCATTTCACCTGAAAAACTGCTTTCATTTGGATCTTGGTTTTTGCTATCTGCAGTATGAGAATTCTGAAATCCATTGGGAATTCTGGGAAAGACAGAGGGTGAGAAAGCCAAAGTTTAGGAGAGGGTGTAGAAGGAAGGACGAAGACCTTAAGCTGGGAAGAGAAGAGGAGAAAGCAGGTAGAGTGAGTTGGCATGGACAGACTCTGGAAGGGGAGGTGGAGGTTAACCCACGGAGGCTGTACCTGGTGCTTAAGGCTAACATTGACCAGCAGAGGCAGAGTAATAAGGACCCAAACAATTAGATGACAGAAGACAGCAGAATAGTTGAGTAAGAGGAACAATAAAGCAGGTGAAATCCGAAGGCAGACCTACCTTCAGAGCAGATAAGAGAGCCATGAACCCTGGGGCAGTTCACTCAGCTGGAAATGAGGTTTCTAGCTGAAGCAGGAAACAGACATGCATTTTGTAGGAAAGAGCTTCCCAAGGCTGAAGAGTTAAGATCACCACCCTAACCAGTCTTCATAGAGGACAGCAGGCAGAAAAATCAACTCGCAGACACTCAACTCCAGCCAGTCACTTTCAAGATGTATAACTACATTTTCCAAAGAGAAAGGAGTTAAGGGCTGGTGGTGGTGTCTTTTTATTATGGCATGGAGTCTGATCTTAAGAGAGAAATGTTGAATATTGGCTTTACTGACAAGATTTCAAGTTAAACAGCTGCTGCAGTTGCTATGAATTGGAAAATCAAATGAGAGGACTGTTTTTTTTTTTTTTTTTTTTTCCCCACACAAGATGAATACTTACCTTACAAATATTAACTTCAGACTTCCCCAGAAGTGGCTGTGATCCATGGTTCCAATATCAAGACAACAAAATTCTTTTTAACACATCCAAAATTAGGATAGAATTGCTTGGGTAGGTCATCATGGCCACAAAACTAAAAGCCTCATTAAGTTAGGAAAACCTTATGTCTTAATTTACACAACACTTCCACTATTGGAATATTGAGTACTAAAATAACAAATGTTAAGACTCTACTGTTCAAAAGACATAGAGCGAAAATAAAGTGTGTGTGTGTGTGTGTGTGTGTGTGTGTGTGTGTGTGTGTGTGTGCGCATAGGTATGAATAGAGACCATAGAACAACTTCGAGTGTCGTTCACAGTTTGAGACAGGATCTATCAGTGGCGTGAAGCTCACAAAGTAAGCTTGATTTCCTGGCTAGAGAACCTTAGGAATCTACCCATCTCTACCTCCTCAGTGCTGGAATTGCAGTTCATGCTACCACATCTAGCTTTTTTGCTTTTTTTTTTTTTTTTTAACTGTTAGAAACCATTGTACCTACTGAGCTGTCTCATCAATCCCTGTACACTGATTTTTTTCATCCCTAAAATGGTAAACTAATCCTAGGCCAAGTAATATGGCTCAGCAGAGTTGGGTCATGCCTAGTAACTTCCATGGGTGTATTTTGAAAACCTTTCCTTTTCAAGTTCCAGTCACTCAGCACTGCAAGACTTCTGTAGGGCAGAGTTTGATCAGCAGCCAATAGTGGATCGAGGTTTCTACAAAAGTTAAACACTTTGTGAGCCACCCGGTGTGCTCTAGCAGAGTTTGTTACACAGTCCCGGTGTAGAGCAGAAAGGCACTGTAGTGTTGAAGGGCAGGGTTATCAGCAATGCAAATGCCAAACAAACAAACAAACGTAAGACAGCCCAGTTTTACTGTCTTAATTGTTTGGAGATAATTTTTAAATGCTGTCTCTGAAAAAGAAAATATCATTTTTGAAAAATAATAAACCCAGTAAATGCACCTAAAACCTGCCTGGTGACTGTGACGAGAAGCATGTATTCCTCTGCTGAAACATCATGTGTGAACACAGACTTGCCTAGACTGTGTTCATAGACTCCCGAGAAATAAAAGAACATGTCTTTCACAGCAGTGTTCCTTTAAGCCCAGATGCCAACAGTCTGGTGATCTGATGGATGCGTCTGGGTTTAGCAGGGTTGAAAATCCTTGAACATGTTGGCGTGTGCTCACTTCTGATCTGTAGGGAACAGAGGAAAATGTTGATCACCATGATCAACCAGAATAGCTAAGGCGGAGTAGCGCCTACCTAGAACACATCATGGGGTACTATAGAGGCTGTTTGTTCTAGAATCAACGATGGGGTTTCCTGAGTCTCTTCGCAGAGGCTTCTCCCTGTGAGGGACCCTGAAACCTTAACACCTAGCAATTGTGCGCCTCATCTGGTTTTTAACACTTTGTGAATTTGATGGCTGCCCTGAGCAGTCCTTCTGGCTCATTTGTTTGATGGAGTCAGAGCAATCGTGTGGCCTTGATTGTCTTAATGGTAGAAGGTGCATTCAAGCGAAATTCTGGGACTCCTAGAGGTACTCTGAACTAGGACAATGCAGTTTTCCCACGGAGGCATCTGTGCTGGCTAGCTTTTGGTCAAACTGACACAGCTAGGTCATCAAAGAGGAAGGAACCTCAACTGACAAAACGCCTCCATGATGTTGGGCTGTAGGCAACCCTGTAGGACATTTTTTTTTTTTTTTTTAATTAGTAGTTGATGTGGGAGGGCCCCGACCATTGTGTGTGGTGTCATTGCGGGCCAGTGTTTTATAGAAAAGCAGACTCAGCAAGCCACGAGGAACAAGCCAGGAAGCAGAGCCCCTCCCTGGCCTCTGGATCAGCTCCTGCCTCCAGGTTCCTACCCTGCTTGAGTCCCTGTCTTTATTGGTTTTTATGACAAGCCAGTTTACAGAACTGTGAGTGAAATAAACCCTTTCCTCCTCCAGATCCTTTGGGCATGGTGTTTCTTCACAACACTGACTCTAACACAGTGACCTCCCACATTAAGCTGCCTCTTTGCTCATGTGTGGGAATCTGAGACTCCAACGTAAGATTATTTATGTCTCATTGTCTGGAAACATAGTTTTTTTTTTCTTGAAGGTTTTTTGGCTTTTTTTTTTTTAAATCGTCTTAGTGTGAGAGATAGATAAAATTTTAAATTTCTACTTTTTCCTTTTGTTAGCAATAACTTCAACTCTTTGTTCAGTCGAGGAATAGCTTTTTCTATTTCCTGTTCCTTCTGTCTTCAGACGTGTTCACTTTTATACTCTCTGATAATTTGGAGATTAAAAATTAATTATCAAATTTTTCTACTGATTTTATTTATTTTTAAATATATTTTAATTGAAACATGACCACATCACTTTTCCCTTCTCCCTTCAACCAATATTTTTTTTAAGTTTGAGTTACAGCAATTTCGCTGATCGGCGTCCTTTTTATCTAAATTGCCATCATTTTAAACGTACTCTCACATGCAGTACACGTTTGGTCTTTCATAGCTGCTTCTTTGGCTCCTAACCAAGGAGAGGCCCTGGCCTTTGCTTGTGCTTCCTTTCATGCTAGGAGATAAGATGACAAAGGATGTCACTATCCCAAATGACTCTGGTCCTGGCTTCTGACTCTGCAGTTACTGGAGTTTCTCATACTGGCCCTCCTATTATGCACACGACTTTGAGAAGTGTGATTTCAGAGTCTGCTTATTCTAATTTCCTGCTTTTGTTTTTCTTCTCTTTTTAACCTGTCGTGGTTTTAATATTAATATCATCACAGAGAAAATAATTTTACTGTACTCTTCTGGAATGTTCAACAACTTGAGGACAGAGAGAAGTCAGTGTAGATGGTGTTGGGGAGATATCCGAAACCACTGGTTTTCCAACCTTGGCTTGGATATATATATATATATATATATATATATATATATGTACATATATATATTATACATAGGTATAATATATATATATGTACATATATATATTATACATAGGTAATTATTGATTTTGAAATCTCAACTCTATTCAGAACTGGAATTTCTTCAGGATAAATATTAAATTCTGCAATTGAGATTTGAGTTGCCATGACTTGTGGCACACAACCACCTTTTGTGAGAAGAGAAGGTAAACATAACACACCACACACTCACACACACTCACACACACACACACATACACACACCACTTAGGAATTTGAATAGGCTTAGCATTGAGATTTATTTACACTATACTTTGTTTCATATTTTGAATACCCTTCCTAGTATTGTAGAAGCCAATTTAAATTATGTAGCCTGTAAAGCAAGGCAAAATCCCTTTTATTCTCCAATTCCTAAATTTGGATTTCATAAAACAAGACAAAATACCATTCACTTGCCCCCCCCCAAAAAAACCCTTTTGAATATAGCAGACAGTAGTGATGAGTGCTTTAAGAGAACCCGGGCTAAATGCTCTGTAAGAATACCTCACTGTTTTTCTCCTCCTTTATCTGGCAGGCAGCCTGCTCTAGACCTCTCTTAGCTTTCATTCCTTCTGTATGATTTTATTATTTCAAAATACTTCTACCTAGACACATCTTACTGAAAACTCACCTTTGGAGAATAAAGCAGGCAGATTCTGGTAGAGTTCTTCTTGAAACACCACACTAAACTTGAGTGGTAAGGAAGGGACCAGAGTAGTCTTCATTCAACATTCAATAGTCAATATTCAGAGTATTCGTGCAAAGCTGTTACTCTCTGACACTTGTTTTCCCCCGGGCCTCACAATAAGCTGCCATTGTCATGGCTAAGCGCTAGGTGTGGTTAGGCAAGATGCTCCATAGAGGTTTTGTTTGTTTGATGCTGCCGTAGTTTAACTTCATCAAGTAAAGTAACTCACAAAAGAAAATTCTGTTTCTATGATTTACATTTTTCTAACACCTGGACTCTTGTACAGTGGATCTCTCTGGGGGCTTTCAGACATTCATCATGCAGTGCTTGAATAATGGATGTCACAGGATACCTAGAATGCAGAATGAATGCTAAGCCATGGTGTTTTGTGATAAAATACAGAAGTCTGACAATGGAATAACTGTTCTATACTTTGACCAACCCAGAGTTTAAACTTGGCATGCATGTTTAAAAGGCTCTTGCCTCTGGTTGAGCACACTGCTTTCTTGTTTTAGCAATTATTTGGGAAGTCTGACTCATTTATATTAAATTCAGCCTTAACTTGTTTTGTTGCTACATCGTTAAAGAAACATTTGGAATTATGTAAGCCCTGATAAACTCTGAATCCTGTAATTTGAGGAGAAATACAACTGAGCTGTACCTTAAACAGAAATAGGCTCTGTTTTCGTTTGTAGGCAATTTACAAGATGCAGGAAATACTGTGTGCATTTATCTGCTTGCCTGGGTTTTGTCATGTGGTAAACTCAAGGTGAGCTGTCAAAGATAAGCAGCATTAATACTAGAAGATTAGCACTCTGTGTGATAGCACACATGTGCATATTCACTGTGACACAAGTTGGTAAATTGTAAGTCAACACACTGTGTCATAGTACATGGGTTTTCAAAGGGTATTGGTATAACAGCTGCATTTGACTTTTGCATTTAGTTAAACATTAGATCTTTCAGATCCAAAAAGGACAGTGGAAATAAATAGACCTGTGTATTCATAAGCCAGGATAAATGTGATAGGATGTGACTTCAAAGAAGAAAAGTAGGTCTCACCAATGTCATAACTCAATGGATCTCTTTTGGAAAACCCATGACACGATGACATGCCAACTACTGTTCTAGTAACCAAGGATCCAGACAAAAGTCCCTTCAATAGGAAATCCCTTGAACAAATATGATTCTACTACAAAATTGAAAACAGGCTTGTATGGTATTTCCATATGCACATTTTTTCTTGAGAGTAGTTTATCATCCCTAGATGGTACAGAACAAGCAACTTAAGACACAGAGTGTAGACTTCGCACTCTGGAGCCTGGCTGCCTGGGTACCAATCCGGGGTCTATAACTTGAGGCTTTATGTATATCTGAATAATCAAAAAATGATAGCTTTTGGATAAAAAGAGAAAAGTGGATTGACTCCTTGGAGATTTGCCGTATCTATCCCTTTGGAATGTGCGCTGAGTCTTTGGCAGGCTACTGTTGTATGTGGCCTTACATAGCAGCAGAGTGAGAAGTGAATTGGGTTTGGGGAGTGTGCTTATGATGACTGTGTAGGGAGGTCGGGAAGTGTTTTATATTTCCTATTTAAAGTAGCGAAATAACTTTCTTCTCTTTTTAAATCTTAGAATGAATGCTTCAGGGAATTATGTCAGGCTTAGTAACTCTTTTTTGCTGCATGAAAAATTTCAAACTTTATTTTGATCAACAAATAAAAGTTCATATGAGAGGGGTGCCGTGTAATATTCGATGCATGTATACATGTGCAATGTTAAGGTGTGAGTATATTGCTCCTCAGATACTCTTCCTTTCATTATACTCTTCCTTTTCATTATTCTCATATGATGCGTCCCAAACGCAGCGCCCCCACTCCTCCCAATTCCTTATCAACCTCTCCTCTCTCCAGGCCGCCCAGAGATATCAAGCAAGCATGACATAACAGGTTAAAATAAGCCTAGGCACAAATCCTCATATCAGGCTGTGCAGCACAACCCAGTAGGAGGAAAAGAGCCCTAAGGGCAGGCAAAAGAGTCAGAGATACGCCAACTCTGTTAGGAGTCCCACGGAAACATCAAACTAATAACCATAACATATTTGCAGAGGACTTGGCTCAGACCCATACAGGCTCCTTGATTGTTGCTTCAGCCCCGGTGAGTCCCTACAGGCCATACTTAGTTGATTCTGTGGGTCATGTTCTCCTGTGTCCTCTGCCTCTCTGGATCCTTCAACTCCTCTTCTCTCTCTTCTGTGGGTAGATGGTAGGATTTTTCTTTCTTTTAAAAATTATAAACAGAGGCATAAAGGCCAACACAGTGGGTCTCCCAACTCTCTAGGATGTGGGACTTCGTATCATTTAAAGTAGCCATTTTAAAAGAAGAAATCTATCTTAGCCATTTTATTCAGAGGAGAAGGGTTTGTGCGTTGTAAATATTGTATGACTTTTTATATGTTGAATGTAAAAACCTAGTATTCATCATTTGATAATATCTGACCAACAAAGCTTATAAAATACTCAATGTATTTAGGTTACCCTTTAAATTTAGATGAATTATCATAATCTGCATTGATATGTCAAAGGATGAAAAAAAAAACTTAGGAGCAGTGAATTTTGTAATAAGAAGGCATGATAATAATAGAAGTAAGATCATACTCTGAGACCAGAGCAACAGAAACCAGCAAGGACCTTCCCACTTTGTAACGGTAAGGAGGTGTGGGGAAGTCGTGGGAAGATGCAGAAAGCATGTCCTGGGAAAGCCCCACCAACTTAAGAGGCCGATTTACAAGCTTCTGTGTGATTTTAAGACATGTTAGATATACAATCCATGCCAGAGACATCAAGAAATAATTAATCTGAGGTGAACATCAACGAACACACATCTCCACATGAAAGCTAGATAAGAGACCTGAAGAGAGGTGCCACGTTCACGTGACAGACAGACAGACGGTGGCATGCATGAATGCCAGGTCTCCTGCATCCTGACGCTGAAGTCTTCCCTCTCACTCAGTCCTGCTTTCCCATGAGTCACATGGCTTTTGTGTGGTTACAGTCTTCTGGGTGGTAAGGCGAGTGCTTAAACATGCAGCTTACAAACTAAGTAAAGGAGGTAATTAAGTCTATGGAGACTTACTGCCACCAGCACGTCCGTCAACAGTTGTTGGGGGGACTTGTAATTAAAATGCAATAGTTCCAGAAAATGGGAAATACTTTTACTCTCTCTCTCTCTCTCTCTCTCTGCGTGATTTCAAACAGCTGGAACCCATTTGTTATGCTGTAGGCTATTCTACTCTCTTTTTCTTTGCCAAGAAGAAAGGGACCTTTGCAGAAAGTCTGAACACACCACCCTGTTTGAACATATGGGATGGCAGCTGCTTGGGGAAAGAACTCTGATGGACAGCTTGTGTCTCTCGTCTCCACCTGGGTTCAGCAGCATTCCACTGCAGTAAACCCTGACTGAAGAGCTGGATGCTTTCCTGGACACCACTGTTTATGGCTTGTCCTTCAGTTTCACACTCTATGTCTGTAACTGTTGGTGCAGTTGGACCTGACAAGAGCTCAGTTGTGCCTCATCTTTCAGCTCAAGAATCTGCAAACTATCAGGGACAGCGGAGAAGGGGAAGACAGAGGAAAGTCCATTGACTTGAAAACGTGCTAAGTGAACCTGGCCAACTGCAGGAAACGAAGAGCTTGCAGCATACCTCTGGTGGTTTGTGTGGTGCGTTTATAGACCACCGCGTCCTGTATGAAGACAGACCTCCGTTTATCAGAGACGAGAAACAGGACATGACTCTCTTATGACTTCCCACCTTGCTCTTATCAGACCGAATCTTAAAAACAACAGGAAGTTTTGCTGGAAGTTGCAGTTGGCCGAGACTAAATGCAAACAGCAACCTGCAAATGTCATGAAGGGAAGCAAGCATCGGCTCTGCCTCTCGCCTGAGTATTTGGTTCCTGAGAAAAACTCGGAGGGTCCCCTTTCTGCAGCAGAGCCTCTTCCCAGGAGGGAGGTAGCAAGGGAGCACAAGCGTGTATCCCCAGCACACCGAAACATTTCTGAGCACAGGTGAATCCGGTCCAGGTGTTCTTTGCTGCTTGTTCCCTTTGTGTTGTGTTGTTGCATTTTTTTTGGGGGGTGTACAGGTTTATCTAAATGTAACAAGCAGTCCTAAGCATTCACCCATCAATCAACCAATTCTTACTGAATGCTTGCTGTCCCAGTAACTCAAGACCATGGGAAATACACAGTCACAGACAGCATTCAGGAGAAACCTCACCCTGTTCTCTACAGTGGCCCTCTTCAACAGGTTCCACAGAGAAGTGAGATGTGCAGAAAATGATTTGCGGACTATTTTCAGGTTCCATTCCAGGAAATTGAGTAGAGGTGGTCCCGTGTGGTACACAGAAGGTCACTGGGTTCATCACACACAATGGATACCTTGGGTTGTCGTCCTTAGCTGACCCAGGCTGATAGGGCATTTAAAAAAGGACAGAAATGATTTTTCTTATAGTCTAATTATAACATTGTCTGAAACTAGTGGAAGGGAAAATGTGTGTTATGATTTGGGAATTCACAACAGCATCTCTCCCTCACCCCCCAACTGGCCCTGGAGAGAGAGAGGGGACAAATCAAAGCCGGAGGGGTCTCAGTAAAAATGACCCCTCACATTGAGCAAGCCTGGGAAGGATTCTCGAGGGAAGTTGAGGTTCAGAGATAAGAGGTAGTGGGATGATAGGCGTAGGCTTCACTCAGTTCCTCTGGGAAGGAAGGATGAAAAGCAGCCAAGAGTTGTAAGGACTGCAGTCAAGGACCAGACATTTGATAAAGATTTCGGAGCGCTTGGGGGACTAGAACTCCTTTTAACGATTTTTGAGAGATGCAAATATAAAGAAAACCTCACGTTCCCCCCAAGTTTATTTTATCCACCCCCTCCACATTTATTTTCAAAACAACATGTATCAGGCATGGATCACGTGGATTTGACTTAGCTAATGCCGTGCTCCATGAGCTCAGGCGTATGTATTGGCACAGGTGTCTGTGGTCTGACTGTAGGCATTGACCTTTATTTATTCAGGTTCTTATATTTCAGATCTTTCAACACAGATCATCTGTGTGTCTGTCCGTATCGTTCCTTCAGTCTTTCTGAAATGACTGTATTGCTCACAACTGTACTTTCATGCAACCCTTCCATTCTGTTTCTCTACAAGCCTCCTCTGTGCCCTAAAGATCACATGGGTATGCGAGACAGGCTACTCATGCCCCCATTTCGAAGAAGCACTGAATTAGGAAATTTTACTTACTGGAAAAAAAATACCTTATAGGATTTCATATGGGTTGAAAATTAGAAACAATTGTTACATTATAAAATATTTTTTAAATTATAAAATATTTAAATTATGTTAATGCATGTGTTTCTGTGTGTGAGTATGTGCATATGTGTGTTTCTCTGTGTGAGTATTGCATGTGTGTGAATATGTGCATGCATGTATATCTGTGTGTGAGAATTGGCATGCGTGTTTCTGTATGCATGTCCATGTATGTGTTTCAGTATGAGCGTATTCATGTGAATGCAACTGCTTGAGGAGGTCCAGGTAAAGTTTATACCAGCTCCTGAAATCACTTCCAGTTCACAGGAGTGGGTGTATTCTCCCTCACTGACACTATGAAACAGGTGCTTCCAAAACCAGAAGGAGGCATTACAAGGAAAGAAATAGAACTCTACCTCTCATGGATATAGAGGGGGAAGAACCCTTTTTGAAGTATCAGAAGAATTGAGGTTAACAACACCCAAAAAATCTTGCAGCCCACAGTGAAAGAGGTCAGCTCCAGCTGGTTCACCTTTCAAAGGAAGTAACTAAGGACCGGCAAGATGGCTCAGTCAGCAAAAGACCCAAATGATGGAAGAAGGAAACAGAATCCTGCAAGTTTTCATCTGACTGTACACAAGTACCACGACTCTGCACCCTCCTATGAAATAAATGCATGTACGTTAAGCTCAGTTCGTTAAACTCTACATAACACGTTACAGGGTGAAAGCAGTCGATGGTATCAACAGTTGCGTGAATAACGCCAGACAACACTGACTGCTTCTTTGCAATAAAAGCTCAGTTAACTGGGAAATCTGAAGGCATTCTCATCTTGATAGAGAATGCTGTAAGATCCCAATGGGTAACAACGAGCTTGTTTGGGAGATCCTAGAGACTTTTGCTAAGCTCAGGGATAAGTCACGGTGACGCTCATTCATCGGTCCTTTTGAAAACTACACTGGAAACCCTAGATGACGCAGTAAGAGGAGGAAAATGAAGACAGATGCATTGATGCCCACTCTCAGGTTAAACTGTGATTAGAGAGGAGAACCCTGAAAGGTCAACCCCAAACCAAAAGTGATTGTAGGTATTAGTGGCTGAAACGGGGTTCTCAATACACGGTTAACAGCCAAAAGCCAATCACGTTCTCCAGTAACGAATACATCCAGCTTGAATTTAGAAATCCAACAGCGTGTTTAATGGTATCCTCCGAAATGAAACACTTAGGTTTAAATCTGACAACACATATGCAAAGTCTATAAAAATCTAGTGAAAAGCATCAAGGAAAAAAATCAAAGAATTGGAGAGACCCTGAAAATACATGTATTAGAAGACTCAATACTCTGAAGATAGCAGCTCCCTCCAAGCTGCTATATAATCAGTTCAACTTCAGTTAAAACTCCAGAAAAAACTTCTGGATATCCACAAAACTCTAAAGTTTATGTCAGTGCTCAGTAAGACTGGAATAGTCAGTGCAATCGAAGAACTAAGTTTGGGAAAACAGTAAAACCTGGTTCAATGTTTACCTCAATGATGCAGCCTTTGAGACAGTGTCAATCTGATGACAGACAGGGACAGCAACGGAACAGAGTGGAGAGGCAGAAACAGGCCTGTAAACATGCAGCCAAGGGATCTTGACCAACTGGAAAATGCAAGGAAATGTGGAAAAAAGTTCTTTCTAGAACTTTCACTTAAAAAAAATGCCTCAAAATGGATCATGGGATACAGACTTAAATCTAGAATGCCAACTTATTACGAGTCAAGAAGATAAGAGAAAAAGTTACCCAACTTTGGCCCTGGCGTTGACTTTTGAGATGCGATATAGATGGAATAAGCCACAGGATCATGGTGGGATTCACTAAAATTAAAATTTCAGCACTGGGTGATATGGGTCAGTGGGCAATCATACATGCAACCTATGTTAAGGTAAAAAGAGAAAACTGACATCAAAAGCTTGTCTCCACATATGTGCCACTGTACATGAGTTGTGTGCACCCTCTACCTATAAATTAAATTTCTTATCTAGTCTAAGGCAGTGTCAGGGTAGTGAAAGGAAAGTCATAAACTAAGAGAAATGATTTGCAAGAGATATTCCTAGTAAGGACTGGTATCTAAATGTGTACAAAAATACTTCTTAAAATTTGATAAAAAGTGAGCCGAGGTTCACAAATAAGATCTACAGATGAGATATGAAATACGAATGTATTTTCTGCTTCTTAGCAAGGGAAATTAACAAAATAGTGACAACAGTATACACCTATTTAATCAACAAAATAAAATTTAAACAAAATAAAACCAGACAGCAGCAAATGCTGAGGAGGATGTGGGGTCTCAGGAAGCCTCATGTATTGCTGATAGGAAAATGAAACTGTCACTTGCTTTGGAAGACAGGCTAAGTTTCTATGAAACTAAATGTACTATAATCTGATTCTGTAGTCGGCCAACCCAGTGATTTTTCAACTTGGAAACTTAACACCCACACAAACAGCTGTGTGTGGAGCTATACAGCATCTTTTTCTCTCAGTTTTCAGAACATGGAAACTGTCAAGATTCAAGGTTCCCTTTAGTCCAGGAATGCATAAATGGTGGTGTATTGAGACAATAGCTTATTACTATCACCAGTAGTGAGAAATGAAAAGACTTGGAGGAAATTTAATCACAATAGCCAAGAAAAATAAATAAATAAATAAAAGATCTGTAAAGGCTAAACATATTTGCATGATATTTGATATTTGAGAAAAGCTAAAACCATGCCACTGAGCACACAAGATTTTTAGAGTTTTGAAACTGCTCTGTATGATACTATAGAGATGAATACATATAAATAATTCTCCTTTTGTCCAAATCCATAAAACATACAACTCCAAGATCAACCCGGCATGTATGCTACGGTGCTTGTGTAGAAATAATGTGTGACTTGGCTCCCTTTGGTAATGAAATTAACATTCTGTTTGGTGGGGTTGATGCTAGGGAAGCAGGGCGAAGATTTTCAGCGTCAGAATGGGAAAAGGAACATGGCAATGAAACACATGAGAATAAATCCCGGGAACCAAACCCGCAAACATCCCATCCACTGAACAACACTTTAAAAATGATTGAGTCACAGACGATGCAGGATTGTCATTCACTTCTTCCCACTTATGAAAGGTATGCAGCCTTCCATTAGAGCAACAATGTGGCTCAGAGTCTTACAGTTCTTATTCCTGTGTGCCATATATACAAATAAAACAGTGATTGTTGTTAAATACACTTTTTTGGGAGGGGGAAGTTCCTTTGGACTTTGAAGTAGAGATTTTACTTTGAAGTTTACAATGGTCAGATCATCGGTTTCAAAATACAAAGGGAGCAATTGCATAACATCTATGAACAAGTATTTCCTACCCTGTGTCATTTGCCATTGTTTTAGCTGTGTCTGTGACCAATTAGCAAGGCCTAAGGTCATTTTTGAACATGAGATTTGAGTATGCCGATCTAAAGTTAAGCAACCTAGGTTTTATAATACGTTATACTTATAATATGTTGTATGACACTGTTACAGGGGAGATATGAAATAAGCACTCCCTCATCCCAATAGGGAACTCACTTAGAGCAAAAGACGAATACCAACAAAATCCAATGAAGTTCAACCTAATGAACTGATATGTTTAATTGTGGATATGTCTGGAAGAAGATAGGAAAGGGATACCTTACAGGAACAGAATGATAAAAAGAGCTGTATTAGCAAAAGCCCACTCCGTCACGGATGGAGAGTTTATGAAATCTGGGTTCATGGAACTCACTGTCAATTGTTAGGCAGCTTTGTACTTTGTTCTCTGTGGCCCACTTGGTCTGAGCCTCTGCTAAGCAGTTTGCCCCATATTTGTTTCTTATAGGCTGTCTGTCCATCTGGCTTCTGCTTCTTCCAAGTGGTTGAGCTTGTCTGAGTGACTATTAGTAGTCTTTCCTGCTTACATATTCTTGAGGAGAGCCTACTGAACCTATCAGTTTCAGGGATCTCCCAAAGCTATTTTGAGTTGTTTACTTCCTGTCTTAATGAACTTTTCTTCAGGGTGGGCTGTTTCATCCACACTTGGGGGGAGCTCATGGACCCCCAGACTGATAGCTGGGAATCCAGCATGGGACCGACTCAGACCCCCTGAACATGGGTCTCAGTCAGAAGGCCTGGGAAGTCTAAGGGATGTATCCCTGGTGCACAAAAGGACTTTGGGAGCACATTCCCCAAGGAGGGATACTCCCTTAACCTAGAGACCGGAGGGAGGGCCTAGTTCCTACTCCAAATGACTGGACAGATTTTGATGATCCCTCCTGGAAGGCATCACCCTCCCTATGGAGTGGTGGGGGGGAGATCGGAAGGAAGAAGAGGAAACTGGGATTGATATGTAAAGTAAGAAAAATAATAAATATATATTTAAAAAAAGAAGAAGATCTTGTGTTTCACCTCATTGGAACTTTTCCTAGAATATTCTATTGTTTCTCTTTCCTTTTGTATCCTATGTCTTATTATGTTTCCAACCAAGGTGGAAGGCTTTAATCTCGGATGAAACTGCAACAAAACTTAGACATGCTCATTTATTATGCATCTTTCTTCCCTTGTACTTAGCAATGTTTCCTGAAGTTATGTGTGACACTGACAAGATCTGTAACTGAGAACGTGAGAACCTAGACTGTTAATTAAGATTCTGTTACCTAGTTTCTTAGAAAATTTTCTTAACACATTTTTATTTATGCTGTTTATACAAAATTGGAACGATAATGGTTCTTAATTTCTTCTTTGCTTTTTAGAATTTATTGAAGGCTACAGATAAGCTTCCAAGAAAAATTCCAGGATGCAGGTCAGCAAGATGGCTCAGTAGATAAAAGTGCTTGTCATGAAAGCCTAAGGTTTTGAGTTCAATCAATTCCTGGAACCCAGACAGTAAGGCAGTAAGGAAAAAATTGGCTTCCAAAAGTTGTTTTCTGAACTTCATATGCATATGCATGTCATGACATGTACAGACACACACACACGTGCACACATTCATGTACACGCCTCACACATGAATGCAGGCACACACGAACACACTGCTAATAAATAAACACTAAAACTAAAGGTAGCAATCATCACATAAAGTTTTGCACATCTTTGAGGACAGCTACAGACTCTGTAAAGTGTGATGTACCTAAAGGCAGGAAACACTGAGCATGAAGCTTTACTTCAGACTTCCACATGCTGGGCTTTGAAATCACCATTAAACTATCTATGCTTCTTTACAAATTGTTTAACCCAACGTTTCTTATCAGTTACTTCAGATTTTCTCAAGTGGATTTCCTCCTGATACCAAACCTCCATCCTGGCTTCCTTTTCGTTAGATTTTATTTATTTTTTTATTGGAGTGTGTGTCTCGTGTATGTGTGTGTGTGTGCGTGCGTGCGTGCGTGCGTGCGTGTGTGTGTGTGTGTGTGTGTGTGTGTGTGTGTGTTCAATAGTCAGGTGTCCGTGGAGGCCAGAAGATGGCATTATATCCATTTTAGCTGGAGTTTCAGGCAGTTGTGAGCTGCCTGACAGACAATGGACTTGGGTCCTCTAGAAGAGAATCTTCTCTAGCAATCCTGTATAAATCATGGTCCCAGCCCAACATAGAATGATTCCCGCACCATGTGTGGTCCCAGCACATCTCTGAATTCCCCAAAGAAAACAATTGGCCCATGCTTGCCATTAGGTCTAAACTTAACCCTGTAGCAGCTAACATGAGAACTTTATATGGCTATGCTCTCCTCTGAGGAAACACCGATCCTACAAGTATCTATCCACGTGCACAACAGCCTTAAATAAGCTGACATTTCAAATTTTTTGTGACCAAATTTCAGGACAAAGTCCAAGTTATGTCATGCTCGGAGTCATGACCTGTGGGTTACAGTTCAAATTGTGGGAGAAATGAATTAGAGGAAGTGGGCAGCGTGAAGAAATATAGTAACTTAGCCAAATCAGGAGAGGTCATGCGTGGTAGGGTGTCCCATCAGGG
The DNA here is from genome assembly GCF_943737965.1 of Phodopus roborovskii. Lineage (NCBI taxonomy): Eukaryota > Metazoa > Chordata > Mammalia > Rodentia > Cricetidae > Phodopus > Phodopus roborovskii. The sequence goes on from NW_026126415.1 coordinate 2,757,488, forward strand.
GATGGGAACTGTAGAGTGTAGGGTATCTCCAAGTAAACTATGGGCAGGGAGGCTAACTCAGTCTGAGTTCTCCAGGTCGGAGCCAATAAGTGGCTAGATTTAGTGCTGTGGAAAGTGGTGCTTTTTATGTTACACACTGGGCATGTGGGGGATAGACTGCTTTGTAAAAATGCAATGGACAACAGCAAGAGATGAAGCAGGAGCTGCAGAAATGGCTCACGAGGAAGAAATGAAAGGTTCAATTTAGGGTTGGGGTGATGAGCAGAGTAATGATTAATGAGAAAGAGACCCAGATGAAATGTAAATATATAAATATAAATATATATATACACATATACCTAATATATGTTAAATAATAATATACATTTAATATATATGATTGATGTTAAATTAACACATATATATTTGTCTATGAACTCTCTAGCTTTTTATTTTATTTGTTGAGGGTTGTGATTGACTGATGGTTAAGAGACTTGATTCATAGAAGTAGAGTGTGGTAATTTCTGAAGCTATTCTGTCTAGTTACTGACCCTGTATTTCAATGCCAGTCTAGCAATTGCAGTAAAGAAGAAGCTGCCATTCCTGGGACAACTGGAAGGTCACATAGTTAACTATTTGCCCTACAGAATGAGAGGTGCTGTATTGAACCTCATAAGGCCACACTGTGACGTTGTGTTTGGTGGAAATACATAAAAGTAATGACATCCATACTGCATGTTCCATTGGATCTTCACATCAGTTTTAAAAGGGGGATACTAGCAATGTCTCCATCCTAACGCTGAGAAAGCCAAAGCAGAGCAGATTCCTTGGCAACTGGCAGAGAACAGGAACTTGTCCTTCTCTGTTTGCATCCATAGCCATGCAGTTAACTAAATGTATTGAATAACAAGCCTGCAGTATTTATGTGCTGTCAGGCTTATGGGTCATATGAAACTCAGATACTATGATTTTTGGTATAAGATTATTTAATAAATACTGAATAAATATTGATTGAGCAGTGTCACAGACCAGAAACTAGCTCAGCTCCTAGGCATTTCATAATGTACAAACCCCTTAGGGATCCATTTTTCACTTACATTTTACTTGGGGGAGAAATAGTTAATAAGCAAAGACAGTGGCATGCTGTAATACATTATAAAGTAACAAATAGTGTTAAAAAGGAATGTATTAGAAACAGAGGCAGAAGCTCTAGGGAAAGGTCATCTTTCTCATGCAGAGGGCCTGTCCTTTGACACAAATGGATTTGAACTTCCCATAAGTCATGCCTGCAAATAGCGAGGGAAGCTGGAAGAAATTCTTAAGAGCAGTACAAATTGCTGCTTTTCACCTATAGATGTGTTAGACAGCCTCAAAGGTGGGGTCAAGTGTAAACTGAACTGGAATGTGAAGTGAGACCCTCAGTTTGAGACTTGTAAGACCAGTCCCTGCCTGCATCATGGCAGCTAATCCCTATGCAGAGGGGAAGGGGAATGAATGCTTCCAGCCAGGGACAAAATGAAATGGAGCATGCAGCTACACTCCCTTCTGGCTCCAGGAGAACCCTGGGGATCTCTCACAGGAACTGCATGCATTGTTCTCAAGTGTGTTGTGAACTTTGCCAACCAAGGAAGATCCCACAGGATGTCTAGTGTTTAGCTAACTGCCTTTGTCTCTCTTGGCACTTGACCATACACTGTGGATTTTGTGGGAAACCTTCAAGGCTTTGAGGAATTCTGGACTTTCTTGTTTTTGCTTGCTTGCTTGTTTGTTTGTTGTACATAGATGTTATTGCTTGCTAGATAATTTATGTCTGAATCTCTATTTTCACTCCCAAGCTGTTGAAGAAGTATTGGAGCATTTGCATGGCAAGTCCTGAAGCCCAAGAGGATGAGGCTTCTGACTTACTTAGATCTGATCCCATAAGCTTTGACCACGCCCCTTTCTTTGTTGGTTTATAATATGTAACCTGTCTGTCACAAGAGGAATAAACATGACTCTTCTAAATGACATTTTCAGAAATAATGGATACACAAAAATGATACTTTGTAGTGCAAGTAAGTAAATGATTCAAAATAACTCCTGGAAATAAGTAGTAAAATCCTAACATACTGTATTGCTTCATTTGGGGATAAAATAAAAACAAGCAACTTAGTAGCAAGAAATTAAAATTTATACAGAGTAGTTTTATCCATAGCTTTCACATCCTCAGGAAAGTTTATTTATAGATTTCATGTAAGTGTCAGTGGAAATAACATTAGGGAGGAGTTAATTATCACCTGCTGGCAGCTAGGCAATCTACAAGAAACTGGAACCACAGCTCTAGCAGTGGAATTTGTTAATAAGTAATTTTGTTCAGCTCGCTCAGTAAGTCATTTGCCTCCATAGTTTGCAGATTTTTTCCCCTAATGTGCAAAAGCTTACAGAAGAGAAGCAAAGGCTCCATCATGTTTTACTTTATAAAGGGATGAAATATAAAGACAAAGAGTATTTATTTGTCTGACTTTGTTCCTCTGAAACTCCAGGTAAAACCTGTTTTTCTCCCACTGACTGAAGAGCCGTTCTGTCCCACACTCGGACAGCCTGAGCTGAAGGAGTTGTACCTGCATTGAACTCTATAAATGGGTCTGATTAGCTGATTTGAATGCCAGTGATTGCGGGGGAGCTGGACTGCTACAGATTCACGTCCAGATTTTCTTGGGCTGTCTTAGACTCCCAGTGACATTCTGTGACTTCTAGGGAAATCCTTGGGAGTGTACACAGATTGGCTTTCAGAAGCTTACACTGTAATTACAGAGTATCTGAGGACTGTGCCACAGATTTCCCGCTTTGCTGTGACCTTCCTATCAGATGTGCTCACCACTGCATTTTACAAGTAGGTGGCTTTATGATTATCTTGTTAGTATAAAAATACTGTTAACACAGTGGGACATGGAATTTAGGGTAACCAAAATCTATGTTCCCAGGACATGGTCACTCATATTTGGCTCCAGAATAAACTATAAGTTATGCTTCGAGAGCTGTGGTTCGTAAAGTTCACAAGAAAAACTATTCCTTGCATAGGAGTCGTGCTGAAGTACTCAGTCAGTGCTTCTCTGGGTGAATTTAGAGTTCTAATTAGACTCTGGCAGTAATTCACCTGAACTTCATTAAAAAGACTACAAGTTTGGGGAAACAATTGACATTTAGGAAATGTCATGTTTCCTTTTGCCTTTGATGGACCAAATATCTTCATCATTATTGTGAACTGGCTTGCAACACCATCCTCCCTCTTTGTATATAACCACATCACCTTTACCCTGTGAACAGAATTTTCTGTCCTGCCAAGTTCCACTGCCATTTAGACCCAAATAAACACAAAGAGGCTTATATTAATTATAAACTGTTTCACCCATGGCTCAATCTTCTTACTGCCTAGCTATCTCTTAATTATTAGCCCATTTCTATTAATCTCCACATGGTCTTGGCTTACCAGTGATGCCAGGGCTTCTTGCTTCATTGGTAGCTACATGGCATCATATTGACTCTGCCTCCTACCTTTCTCTAGCCCTGTTTGAATTTCCCACCTGGCTTCATCCTGACTGCCCATTGGCCAAAACAGCGTTATTCATCAGCCAGTAAGAGAAACATATTCACAGCTTACAGAAGGACATCCCCCATCAGTATACAGTTCTAAATGTCACGAGTGTTTCCAGACTCCACACATATTTCCAGACTTAGTGGGAGTGGAGCAGAACAGGGCACTTTTGTTTCTTTCAAGGTAAAGCAAGGTTTCAGGTGGGAAAACCTAAAAACGACGAACAAGGAAGGGAAGCTGTTAAGCTAATATTGCATATTCCTGTTACAAGTAGTTTTCCCCGCCGGTCTGGACCCACCAGCACACCAGCCCCAATTAACACTCTGTATTTGATAGAATGCTGTTGGCCAGTTACTTGTTTCTTATCAGCTAGCTCTGTCTTAATTATTAGCCCATTTCTATTAATCTAAGTATTTCCATGTGGTCTCATCATACCAGAGAGTGGGCCCGGTGGTTCTGTTCTCTCCAGTCTCCCCATGTTGACTCCTCCCTACTACTTCCTCTTTCCTCCTTGTCTCCTAGTCCCGCCTATCTTCCTTTCCTATTGGCCAACAGTGCTTTATTCATTAACCAGTATGAGAAACATATTTACAGAATGACATCTCCCATCATATTCCTACCTGCTTCATTTTGCTATTTCTTAGTTAATTAGTTTTGGAGGAAGAACTTAGTACACGAACACTGCATCTACACCCTCACTGCCACCCCTTTCTCCTTTAAGACTTCTCCACGTCCCCAGATATTATCTAGCGGGGGGGGGGGTTCTGAATTTTAGCGGGACACATGTCTCAGTGGGCTATGGCTTGTCTAAATGTTTTGTTAACATTCTACATGAGTATGGACAGTTAAACTAACACATTGGATAGCATGAAACATTTATAATGCAGACACAATAGCTTGAAAGGGACTTTTGTCTAATGGCAAGATACGGAGCCTTAGGTAATAGCAGTTCCTTTGACCTTAGGAATTTAATTGACTGAGAAATTGATGGCATCAAGAGTGTTGTTCAAGAAACCCTAATGTGAACTTAGATGGCATGACTACATGAGTTGTATCTGGTCCAAGCTAAATCTGGCAACCACACGTTACAGTAGTAAAGGAAACCAAACCCATGCTTCATAAAAGTGAAATTTTCATGTTGAGTTCTGGAAAGAGAAATACCCTGGGATATGAGTGTTCTTTTCATGCAGCCAGATGGTGTCATGTTTCAGTGGGAGAAGGAACTTTCTAGAAATGAGGTGTGCCAACAATTCTGAATCTAGGTCAACATTTAAGGAGGGGCTCCAGTCACTAAGAAGACAGTGTTGAAGGAAGGAAATATTGTAGGCAGGCTAATGCACTCTTTTCCAATTTCACGAAGCACGACATCCTCTTTGAACACAAATGGCAGCTCCCAACCTCTAGGCAAACTAAGGAAGAGAATAGTTGCTTTACGTCTGTACTCAACTCACATTTTGGTTGATATATATATATATATATATATATATATATATATATATTCTCTAAGTTCTCTCGCTATTTGTCTGCTATCTTGTAATTTGAGAGAAATGATTTGCTTGTTTACATAAATCTCAGAATTCAGTGGATAACTGCCGTGCAATCGTCCAAGTTGGTAAGAGAACAGAAAAAAATGTACGGTAACTCTCTCTGAGTTATAAGAAGCTGTTGACACAAATTTCATGTGACTTTGCCATTGGAAATACATATGACAAAAATACTTCTAGATGTTAAGTTCTGAAATGCTATATAGCCCAAATAGTTGGCAAACACCAGACTGTACTATGAGAAGTTTTTATAAGTGAACTTTTTAAAAGGTGCATAAGTAATTTATGAAATTTAATATTCCTGAGATAGATGTGTTTGCTCAAAAATGTCATTGTGTCAACTCTTTGGAGTGTGTCTCACCCATTTCCCGTAGTTTCCTTTATGTCCCTGTCTACCTCGGCTGAAAGAAAAAAACGTACTTTTTTTTTTTTTTCAACAGAAAGCACATTTGTATTTTCCTGTTTTCTAGTGAATGTAAATCAGGACGCATAAATGAGAGCAATATTTAAAACTAGTATGTTAGGCTTGGATATGTGACCTGGTGTAATGTTTGTAATGGGAGCTAGGCATAAAAACAAAGCTGTGTGGTGTGCTGTTGGGCACAAGAGCATTGCTTGGGAGTCGGGCCAGGGTGAAGTCTCATAGCTTGTGCTCCCCCAAGTATCCCAGGATGCTGATGTCTTTGGATGAAAGAACAGCCCTTCTCTGAGTTGTCTTCCCAGGTGGCTCATTCTTCCAGAGCGGGGCAACCTTGACCGGCCATGGCTGTCCCTTTCTACCATTTCTCTGGGTTTGCATTGTTGCATCTCTTGGACTGCTGATGGTAAAAGAGGCTTCCCCCTTGAACAGGCACAGTTGAAGTACGTGTTCAGTCAAACAAGAGTATGGATGTGTGTACTTATGCGTTGTGCCCCTGAGCTTATTCATAGACATGCCAACTGTGTGACTGGTTTGAATAATATTTGGATGAGAACCTTTACATTTCTTGGCAAAACCCTTTACTGTGCCTAGCTTACAGATCACAAAGCCGTGTTCTTGTTCTGGGATGCAGTTAACGTCTTACAACACTTAGACCCTTAGGCTTGCTTTAGAAAAATAGTCAAGCTTATTTGCCTCTGAGAGAGGCTTGTGAACTACTGAGACCTCTACAAACACAAGCATGGAGACAAAAATAACTGGAGGGAGGGAATCCTCATGGGGTTTCTGATACTTCCTGCTCTGGCTGGGCCATAAATAACATGAAAGACTCATGCCTTTGGTATTTGAGCATTTCCACATTCAGCTGTTAAGATGATTGGGAATACAGAGGTGTGAGAAAAATGCATTTTCCACTATGTTCATGAGCTGCTGTGGCTTCTCTGTCATTCATACTCAAATTTTGTTTCTACTAAGGACTTCCTGTTTAGACTTGGGTTGGCTGGTTGGTTTGTGATGCTAATATATAGAGATTTAGCTTAGTTTAGTTGGCAGGAGTAATGTATGAACACAGAAATGAGGTTTCTTCCAAGCTTTGTTCGATGCTTTGTATTAGTTAAAAGATTATTATACAAGACAGAGATTCATGACATCATTCTTATACATATTCCGTTCTTGTGATTTTCTGCAACCATTTCCTTCCCATGTCCCCTTCTCATGCCCCTTGGCCCTGTCTCTCTCCCCCACCCCCATCTTTAGTTGGCTTTTCTGAATACTGACAATATTTATAAGAATGTTTATCATGTAATGTTGATGGGTCTAAGGGATGTTGTTGGCAGTAGACTCACAAAATACCCAGCTAGAGGTGGCTACATGTGTCACCAAATTCCAAAATTATTTCAGGGTTAATGTATGAGTCTTGGTAAATCTCTGGCTCTGATGGCATTTAATATTTGCTCCAGGTCCTAGTCTGGACAAGACTGGCAGCTCTTGCTCTCCATTGAGTACCGTGCTAGAGCTGAATTCTCATGTGAGTCTGTAATTAGAAGCTGAAGTGATCCTGTGAGCTCCTATTGATTAGAAAATAAGCATTGAATTGGTGCCCAAGTGCCTGTGCCTGAAGCGTATAGCTCTGAGCCTCACTAAAAGCTGCTGAAAGCCTTGAAAGGTAGAACTGTTGCCACTATTGGACCCATCATTTCTCTGGGCATTCTTTCGTCTCCTAAGTCCTATCCTACAGAGAGTCCTATCAAGGGCACCCTTCTAAATGTACTGACCAAATCTCCAGATAAAACGTCACGCCATTACTACCAGGGTCACTTGAATCTAGATAGTCTTTGCACCAAGGGCTAAACAGTAAGTGCGGTGATCTCAGACGGAGATCAGAGAGTCCGGTGAATAGGTCTCTTTTTCATCAGAGTGTATGGGCCATCTTGGGGCCAAGCTTTGTCCCTGAGAGAGGCATTGATATTGAAAATGAAATATTTGCCTGCCTATCCACATGGTTGTGTTTTTTTTCCTTCTATTGAAAATGGATTTTTTTTTGTCACTTAATATTTCCTGACTACAGCTTCCCCTCCTCTACCCCCGCCCCCAGTTACTCCCTATCGCCCCCTCCACCAGTGTGGATCCACTGTCTTTCCGTCTCTCATTAGGAAACCAACAAAATAAGGTAATGTAAAATAAAATGTAACAAGCTAAACCAAAAATTAACACACTGGAATTGGACAAAGCAAGCAAACAGAAGGAAAGAAACAGAGAGCACTCGATTGCACACTCAGGAATCCCACAAAAACACTAAACTGGAAGATTATATCCTTTAACCATCTATAAAAGAAACCCAAGTATTCCTCGAAATACCCACTGGGACTATCGCCTTCATAAACCACCATTGGTGGTATTTATGTGGGAGAAGGACCCTTCCCTTCCTTTCCTCTCAGCAGAAAGCTGGGAACACTTGCAAGCTGGGAACAAAAACAAATGTCCTTTGGGGGAGGAAGAGCTGAAGGAAGGTACGCCAAAAACGCATGCTTCTGTCACTTTGATATGCTTTTTAAAAAAAAAAAAAAAAAAAAAAAAAACTCATTTTAGCGAAGGAAATAGTTTATTCGGTGGTAGCTTGCTTCAGAAAAACCCCATGGCTTTTGGTTGTTGCTTCCCTCTGCACCTTAATTTCACCCAGCACCTTATTATCCCTTAAACTGTCTTGTGGTTCACCATTTATCATGATTAACCTTGCATTTCCAGAGCTGAGCTGTCTGGGACAATGCATCGCGTGTATCTGTGAATGCCTCAAACTATAGTTGCCGAGGCCTTTCTAAATAGAGTATTAACCTATAATTACAGGAGATCAAATGTGTAGACAGAAACAGGCTCCTAAGATGTCTGAAATTATCACTGATGTGGTCCTTTGATGATCAGTAGTTAAAAATAAAGAACCTAAATCCCAGCCCATTCCAAATGTCAAGTAATAATGATGGCAGAATACCAGTACCTGAATTCCAGGCACAAAAGGACAATAGAGACGCCAGGAGCATTAGAAATGGCTGATCGGTGCTTTAGCTGTTGACCTTGCTGCACATAATCACAGTGCGTGCGCGAGTTATGAAGAAATTGCAACCTACCTGAAAAATGCAGCTTTGCTGACATCCATCAAGGTGATGGAGTAGCGGGGATAAAGGAACATGATTGTACAGATCTCATTTGTGTCTAAGAATACATTTTTACCTCTGACTACATTCACATAGCAAGAAGTGTGATTTGAAATCCCCTTCCCACTACATGCTCTTAAGTTTCCTTGGGAAGCACAGCATCTGGAGATAACTTAAGAAGTTTTGACAAGTTAAGCCCTCAATGAGCTAGCAGTTACTTGTCCATTTTTCATACTATTGCATATCCTGAGGTTCTTCTGGGGATACTTTGGCAAGCAAGGGTTAGCGGGAGGCCTACTTTTAATTATTTGCTCCTCTTATTAGTTTTGGTGACATAAATCCTTGTCATGAAGTAATATGAGAAGTGACTCAATTATAATTTTACAATATATTTAAAAAATTCCCATAGGTATGGCCCTTTGGGGAAAGCTCTAAGGAGGCATCATTAAATCACACACATCTCTTCCATCTCTCCCAAGGCAGGCAAACCACTGGCATACCTTTGTCCAGGATGAAGATGATCTGGATTTTGTTGTGATAACCATCAGAAATGAGGAACTAGAGAGTTGAATGGATTCAGTCTGCTTTGCCAAGATACTGGCAGGGGGAGGGAGAAGAGAAAACTATTATTGTGGAGTGGATTTTTTTGTGGTTTGTCTGAGAGTGATCTGGAGGCCCTAGATAATTGAGAGGATCCCATTGAAGAGTTGGAGAGGGGGGTTAAACACTGAATGGAGTTAGTTTATTTAGCTATAGAAAGTTTTGAGGAAATAGCAGGACCCAGAAGACAGTGAATTCTTATGTGGAGCTGGCCATCTAGCTGTGTTAATGGAAGAACTCTTGCTTGACACTGAAACATGTAACTGTAGAATGCCCTGCATTATCTAACCTAACATGCATTATCTAATCTAACAGTTATATCTAAGCTAATCTCAGACTACACTGAACTTAACTCAGCCACTGCTTAGGAAGGTTCTCTTAAACCCACTCTTGGCAACAACAACACGAATGTAGTAGCTGTGGATGTCTGTTTTTACAGCTAGGGGAAACAATAGAACCTTCCTTGAGACATTTTAATTTATTAACTTGATGCCATTGTAAAATAAAGCAAATAGAAAATAGTATTGACTTGCATTAAGGAAAAGGAAACTACCATCTACATGTTAGCTCTTCTTAACTCATTAAAGAACATTTTTAAACCAAATTGAGTTTGCATTCATTCTGTGTGCATTTTGTTTTTGTTTTTAGTTACTATTTGTTGTAAGTTCTCCGTGTGTGTGTGTGTGTGTGTGTGTGTGTGTGTGTGTGTGTGTACGTGCACGTGCGTGCATGGATTGTTTAATAGTCTCCTATTTCACCCCACTGAAGAGGAATGGACTCTGTAGAATTATGAAAGTGAGTGGATGTGACACATGGTACCTTGCCTGAGGGAGAAGGACCCTGAATGATGGAAGGCTACATAAGGCCTTGAGTCTAGAACTGAGTGAACAACCCTGTGTGAGAGGCAGGTTTATTGGTGCCTTATGAGTGAGCTCTGGTTCCATCAGGAGGAATGATGTGTCCATGGGAACAGAGAACAAGAGGAAGCTTTTATTCAGGGTAGTGAAGCCCCTCTGGATGACTCCAGATTTCAAGCTAGCACCTAAAACTGGATGTTAACTGTAGGACTTCTTATTTTAACCACATTCTATGACATCAGTTGAATTTTGCAGACACCAAAAACACATATTATGCTTCAGTGTTTATCCTTGTACAAACAGACTTAAGTAGCTTCAATATTTTTAATACATTTGTAGTTAATTTATAGCGTATAGCATCAAGAGAATAAGAAGATGGGTAGTTTTCTTTCTTGATGCATGTTCCTAAATTTCTCAGAAACAACAAAAATCTTTACCCAAGGGTAGAACTTCCTACTCTCATGCATTTGTCTTGTTAATGACTAACACAATGAAGCTCCCCTAAGAATTACTTCATCACTAAATCACTCTCCATAAAATTTAAATAACAGTTAGCTTCAGGATCATACTGAAATATTAGTACCTCCATCTATCGGCTTGGGTTTGGTGGAGGAAGAGTCGAGACAGGTTCTTTTCTACAGAAAAAGACATTTTAGTAAAACCTTGGTATTTTTGAGAGAAAATATATCAGATATGATTGTTAGGGCTCAGCATTTCCCTGTTAAAGGAGTAGATGTTGGGATTTTGAGAAATGACTCAGTGGTTAAGAGCATACACTATTTTTTTGCAGAGGAATTGAATTCAGTTCCCAGCACCCACATTAGGAGGCTCACAACTGCCTAACCCCAGCTCTAGGGAGATCCAAGGTATTCTACTGGCCTCTAAGGGTACACACACACACACACACACACACACACACACACACACACACACACACACTAAAAATTAAATATTTACATAGCAAGTCAACTCTTACTTTTCTAGAGCTGATTAATTTTTAAACATTAATAACCATCAGCTCTCTCTTTGTTTCTTCCAGGAATCATCCATATTGCATGTCGAAAGACAAACGTGAGTGTATTCTACAATTATGCACTGACATGTACCTAGAATATACTTAAGTTAGTGAACTTCAGTATAATGTAAATGAAAATTCTAGCAAAATAACTAGGACATTTGTTTAAAATCTCACCAATCAGCCCAGTCAAATGAAATAAATGTTGAAGAAAATGTAAAAAGTCATTAGATGAGAAAATATCTTTAGCGCTTGTGCCTATGGAAAAGCATTGTTTTTACTCATCCATATTATTTCAGTATGTGGTATCTGTGAGAAAAGGAAGTGCATGCATTAAAAATACACTTAGACTACTCCCAAAGGAGGTGAACTATTTGCATGCTTATATTTCCTCAATATTGGTAATGCTAATGAAATGTTTCCCATTCATTTCTTTAATGCGATCTTAACTCAGCCTGATGCTCATGAATACAGGACAGTGGCTGAAAAGACAGAATTGTATTGTGTTTTAAATTAAGTAATTTGATTAATTCCAAGTAAAGTGTATCTTTACATTTGACTGGAATTTTAATATTAATAAATTCAGTTCTTAAAAATTAACACTCATACCCACACATGCACACACACAGAGTTTTGGTTTAGATTTACAACTCTTTCTTTGGTTAAATTTTATAAAGACTGAGCTTGATAATATCAATTTCCTATTTTAAATTTGAAAGTAATAGTATAATTACAAAAATCACAGCTTAAGAGATTAGATACTAATTACTTATAAATACTTGTTTGGTCTTAAGTATTATTGTTCAAATTCAATGTTATAGTATCATTGTTATTTCTTTTTTAAAAAAATAAATTTGGCTATATAACATCTCTCAACTGAAATTTCTTTCTTTGGTGGCTTATTTCAAAACCCCTTACTATTGACCCCTGTTTAGGGCCATGCTGAAATAGAAAATAATGATAGGTATGTTTTGGGAGCTGTAAACTTTATAAAGCATCTGGGGAGAAGAATATTAGTAGATTAATTTCAGTATTTTAGAAACTATATTTCACCATTATAACATGTTTTCTAAAAGTGAATTGAACTGTATGCAATTGAGGATTTATAGTGTTGAATGGCTCAAAGAACATTTTCACAATGGTGCCTAACTGAAAGACTCTTGGCTAGCCAGAGGTCACAGTGCGGCTACATATACATCAATCAGTCTCCCAAAAAAAGTAAAAGGAAAAAAGAGAGTAAGGGAAACTCAAAAGATTATGCAACTAGTAAGTGATAGGTTGGGTAAGACAGACCATGTTTTTAAGTATATTACCTACTGGGGTTATTTCTGGTGAGAGACTGAGGCAGGTGAATCCTGGGTTCAAGACCAGTCTGACTACATAGTGTCCTCAAGCTTAGTGGTGAGAACCTGTATAAGAGACAAACAAACAAATGCATGAAATAAGAGCCTTGGATGAATCTCAAAGGTAGAGTGCTTGCCATTTTCCTGACATTGGAGGGCCAAGTCTTGCATGGGGAGTCCCACCCCTGGGCTGGTGGCACTAAATGCTATTAAAAGGCTGAGTAAACTATGGAGAGCAAGCTAGTAAACAGCATTCCTCCGTGCTCTTGGTCCGGTTTCTGTGTCCCGGCTTCCGCCTTGAGCTCCCGTTCCGGCTTCCCTCCATGATAGGCTGTGAGCAACAAAATGAGACAAACCGTTTCCACCTCACCCTTTTGGCATGGTGGTTTTCGCTGTTCTCACAGCAGCTGAAACCCTAACACAAATGCAGATATAAACGTTTAGAGGAAGGTGGCAAACAATATTTAAAGGTAAACAGGAAACTGGCTATGACAACATGTGCCTATAATTTACATGGTTAGGAAATGGAGGCAAGATCTGCTCCCCTTTCTGGCTTCCATGGTCACCAGGCACACATATTGTGTACAGAAACATGTGTAGGCAAAATACCCATGCACATGAAAAACAGTATTTTTTTTAAAAAAAAAATTATTTAAAAACCTTGAAATCGAACAAAGTAAACCATAAGACAAACAAACAAAAAGATGCAAAATAGGAAAAGATGCTTAAGTTTGGCACGATGAGATCGATGGGCTGAAGGTGAAAGATGTAGGTTTTCTTTTCTATCCCATCAGGACCACTTGCCCAGGGGTGGGACCTCCCACAGGAGAGTGACCCCCTCATATCAATCATTAGTTAAGTAAATGTCCCCACAGGCTTGCACTCAAATGGTGTTCTTTTCAAATGACACTAGCTTGTGTCAAGTCGAGGATGAGCTTCTTGCTATGAAAGTGCCAGTCACTCATGGACCTTCATAAATCCATGCCTGGAATCCTGTTAGTCAGTGTCGTGTTGGCAGAAAGGGAAGTGTAGGATTTATTCACATCTCCCACGGAAGACTCTGCTACACGCACTGACAGGAAGCCACACTTTAGGGGGATTTTCTAGCTGCCACGAGGCTAGAAGCTGCAGGAAAATGAGAAATGTGAAGAGCAGATTAGGTACATAAAATAGGATGTTTGTAGACATCGGAGAGAAACACGGTGGAGCGAGCGCTAGTTAAACTCTTGCCTGGGACCGATAGAGCAAAAGCAAAATATTAAGAATGGATGCAAGACACGCTCGCAGGTTCAGGAAAGAAGCTTGCTGAAATTAGCAGCAAAGGATGACACTGAACAGCACTGAGGGGACAAAAAAGATTAAGAAAGGCGGGACAAAAGGGAAATTGCAATTATTCTAGAACATTCTCACTCATCAAGGAGCCATAAATTTGATCCTCTTAATATGTACTGCCTGGTTATCTTCAGCTAGTTTACTTTATTACAGCTTTCTTCTTGGTTATTACATCCACCTCAGCAAATGAGAGCTGAGACGTGCTGCACATGAAATATTCATTGGGTTTAGAGCCTTAATCTTAAAAGTGAAAGCTGCAGTAAAAAGCTAGAATAAAAAGAGCTTTAGTGTCTGTTTTATATGAATGAGAGCATGATGAAGGGGGGGAGTCTAATGGGAAAGAACTATTTGGGAAGATCTTAAAAGCACAGAATCCTTTGAAAGCAGAAGTTTGGAATATGTGAAAAAAAATGAAAGAGACAAAAGTATGCAAAGAATTGAAAACTGTTAGGAAGAAGCCAAGATGTACTTCAACCATCCCGTGTGGGAAATTGCCGCGACGGAAATGGAAAAGCTCAAAGGCCTCCATGTGAATGCAGAGACAGTCCCTCAGTATCATTACCCCGTGTCGGTGACTAGAAGAGCACGGCAAAGAGGGTCTTAAGAGGGACCAGGACTCGTACTAACTAGTAAGATCAATGTCACAGCACAGATGGATGATAGTTTCCCCTGATCATCTAGCCAAATGATGACTGCACTGCTCAGAGGCATGTTACTTTATTTATCTTTTGTTTTTGACACGGGGTCTCATTATACAGCTGTGGCCAGCCTGAAACTCTGAAACTCGCTATGTAGACCAGATTGTCCTTGAACTCATAGGACAATTCCACTTGCTTTTGCCTCCTGAGTGCTGAGATAGAAGGCATTGGACACCGTACCCAGCTCGTAACTCTGTGTAATATATGGGAAACACGGCTGTAACAGATGATTCCAAGGTAATAACACTGTACACAAGCACTGAGCGGGGTGATGTGAGCATCTTTCCACACCATTATATTGCCTCCCTTCTATTACATCTTCCATAGTTCAAAGTGTAGAGCAATTATCATTTACCATCCCCATCATACAGCATTGTCTCTGATAAGAAACAAATGTCCCAGAAATAGCTATTTTAAATAGGTTAAAAATGTAACAAGGGGATGCAGCCTATCATCTAATGGTTTGGAGAATAAAATGGAAGGGGAAATAGTTAGGCAATAGTGATCTTTTGCTGGAGACACTCGGGCAGTGGCATGATGGGTCCCATGCAGCGATGGTCCCCTGAATTCTCTCTCAACCTTGGTTTTATATAAGAAATCATGAAGGGTTTTGAACAAAGGTATGGCGAAGGTTAATAACAATAGTTGTACATGTTATGTCTAACGACGAGGCACCCATTCTAGCCTTTTAACACATAGCACTTCTCTTTGTCTTCCTATAAGACAGCCTAGTTTTTCATGCACAGTGGATGCTTGGAGTCACTATGCAGAATAGATGTTTGGAAAAATGACTTAAAACGCAAAATAATAATGATAGTTATGCAGTTTTTGTCCATTGTAATCTGGGTAGCTCTTTTCAGTATTTATGTTACTTTGCCTTCTTTCTCGAACAAATAAGCCTTGGCAGACTTGCACATCAGAATTTTAGAATCAATTGTGAGCTTTTTTTTTTCCCTTTTCAGTTCCATCATTTATTGCAAGTGCAGAGCCCGGATGATGTGGACAGTGCCACTGGATTCCCAGGGACAGCCCTCTCTTTGGAAGCATTTTACCTCAATTAAATCTTAGGTCAACAGGGGAAGGCAGAGGCTTGTGTCATGACTGGCTGCTCATCACAGTGCTGAGGAATATGGATTTGAAATGGTGCTTTCTTGCTCTTTATGTACCTCAGTTTCTCCAGTTAACCCACACCACGAGGGGGCAACCACACCTAATTTGCAGGGGTGAAGCAATGGTCAAATGATTCTGTATGAAGGAAGAATGGAAAAGAGTGCCTGGTGCACGTTAGCTGCCTGCAACATTTGCTGCTCTTGCAGGGAGAATGATTTATTCTGGTGGATTTTCTAGCCATTGATTTTGTAAAATCTCATTGGAAGTGAAATATTGTCAACATGTCACAGCCTAACTGGAAGAATGTACAAGAATGTGCTAAAGAGAATTCTTAGTTGCTCACACATAGGATTTGGCTCCACGGATTCTTTGACTAGTAGATACCGAGGCCAGCTTCACTGGAGACCATATATAACCCAGGCCTTGTGAATAAATTATATAATCGGTTATGAATGTACAGCGGTCTTAAGAAAGGCCACACATAGGCATCCTTCCTTGGTCCATGTTTCTTTTGCTGGCTTCCTGCCTGTAAGGCAAAGAGTGGTCGATAAAACTTGCAGGAAAAAAAAGGCGGTTGAGCACACAGTGATTCTGAAGTTCCTTCCATCTATCTGGTTTCACTTTCCAGGGCCAGAGGATGAGAACCAGGGCAGGTGCTTTCAAAGAGGAGGCATGGCAGCAGAGAAACATGTGTAAGGTACAGAGTCTGCAATTCCAGAACACACACAGGCTTATTTGACAAGGAAGATGGTAAAAGTCCATCCGGTAATACACGAGTGGCATTAAACTTGAAAAAACTGCACTGTAAACCTCATTGTACATCGCAAGTTACTTTAGGTTGGAGTTCCAGGTTAGCTCTCTGAATGAATTACGAGTGCATTTAATGTCTTACTTTAGTTGGATTTTCAAATAGATAATAAATCAAATGCTAGAATCCAAGGATTAAAGAAGGTTTATTTTGGGTTTCCAGCTGTGATTTTTCTGGATTTCAAAATGACTGCCTTGGTATTTATTTATTCTCTTGGGAAAGAAGGGAAAAAACTCTCTGCTACATTCCCACTGTCTAGGATATTAGCTGTTATATTTCCCACTGGTTGACCTTACGAAAGAGGACACAGCTTCTGACCAGCTCAGCGTTTCTTCCCCTGGTCTCACTAAGTTACTGTATAACTCACACTGAATATTGGATTTTTCTTCTTTGCAAGTATTGTAACATGACCCTCGCAGAGAGACAAGTAAATCCGAGTTATTTCCTTCCAGGGTTCAATTGGCAGATATTCCCATGCATTGTATTACAATTCCCCTTTGTAACAGTCTGGGAGATGCTTCATCTGGGTTTGGTTTGAAAAGAGTCAGTCTGCTCTTTTACCAAAAAAGTAGAAATAATCCAACATATCATTTTTCATGTAGTCTGTTGGCTACGTTCACAGGAACCAACCCAATATGAAAATTAACCAGCACAGTTTGTGTTGATAAATGATAAACTCATGTTTTGGAAAGCTTAGAGAATGACTGAGTTTGTGGAAGAGGAACAAAGGGTTTTCCCTACTGAAGGAGTGAGGCCAAGGTTTCAATACTCTATATCACTCACCTTACTCCATTTTTGTCTGTGGACTACGTTCAGCTGAACTCTGAATGGAAAAGGAGCTGAGATACAAGGAGACACACACACACATAAATTAATATTCTGGTATAGTCCCATGTATCTGAGGTCCTGGCATTGGGATCACAGAAGAGTCAGGTAGGATCGAAATCTCTTCAAATACATTGGTAAGGCAATAATGTGGAATTGGTAAAGCTCAGAAAGAAGAGGTGGGTTTGCAAAAGCAGAGAACCCTGGATTAATAAACAACTCAAACAATCACTTAGTGGCTAGCATTCGCAGCATGAACTATATATATGAATGAGTGGCAATGATGCAATTCCTAGCAAGTAGACAGAATTCACTTCAGTGATCCAAGCCCCAAAGGGGTAGCTGGCCTCCACAATTAATACAGCTTACTACAAATCACAGAGATATTTTAAGTAGAGGGAGCAGTGTGCCCCTTTGATTGCAAATTTTTATTTACTTACATGAATGCCAAGGGTTAGAAGTTTCTTCCAGCCTGTACGTAAGGATGGAAGACGCATATTGAAGACATAGTTTAAAGTCTACAGCCTTAGAGAAGACCCCAAATTCTGAAGACTCTGCCTTTATACATATGCCACACAGTATCAGGAAAATAAAGTTCATTCATTCACTCATTTATTTAGGTTTAGAAATGTAGTTTAGGAAGTCTGCAGTTTAGCAGAAGATTTGAAGAGAAAATATCAAAAGTTTGTGGGAACACTCAAAGAACAGCTGACCTCGTAGACAGTCTCTGTGACATTCACTCTGGCTGTCATTCCTTTAGGGTTTCAGTACCTTTCTCCTTGTCTGAATACATGGAGGCTTCTGGTGACTTTTCTCTCCTACTACCATTCATTGTCTCTGTTCCAAACTTTTCAGGAAGAAATCTAAGGAAGATTTATAGCTTGGACTTTGGGCTTTGTAAATAAGAAGATCGATTTGGGAATACCCTGGATATAAGCCCAGGGTATATTTGTCAGCCATTATGAAGCACCTTGGAGGTATTCTTTTGTTAAATGATAGTTCATGAATAGTCAAAATCAATCCTTAGGAAAAAAAAAGACTACTTGTTGGTTTTGCAGTCTTATCTTATACCCTAGAAATATGCCTATACACATATGATATGACCACTTCCCTGGGATGAAAACTCTTTCATAAAAGGGAGTTCGGGAGAGGGATTTCCCCCAGAATCATTTGAAATACGTACATTTTGTAGGCACTAGATTACTAGGTATGCCGTATTCTCCCTGAGAGACATTGCTGATGTTGACATTTTTGTTTACAATATGATGGGAGAATTGATGTAGGTAAAAGTTCTTTTCTATTCTTTCTGTGGAAAATTGGAGTCAATATCTTTGCCCTGAAATGTGATGCACTCTATAGAAAAGAGACATCACTTTGGGGGAACTAGCTGACAAAACACAGCTTTCTTTCTTTCTTTCTTTCTTTCTTTCTTTCTTTCTTCCTTCCTTCCTTCCTTCCTTCCTTTCTTTCTATGCAAGATGTTTGCCTATGTTTTGTAAGAGAATATTTACCTGTTTCTCATGAGCTCATGGATTCTCCATGGATCATCTGAAAGTCCTAACTCTTCTTAGTGCTGCAGAAGATAAAGGTGTGTCACCAACTCGCTGAACAACAGCTTTTCAGCGTCACAAGCCCAAGTTCATGAACAAGAAACCAGCATTTCCATTATGTTCTATTATCCATAGATGGAGTCAAAGATGATGGCACATTTTGAGAACAAATGTACCCCACCTCTCAATGGAGGCAGCAGGAAATAATCATTTTATAAAGTGTGTGTGTGTGTGTGTGTGTGTGTGTGTGTGTGTGTGTGTATGTATGTATGTGTGTGTGTGCGTTTCAAATGCAGTTGTTTGGACCAACAGAATCAACTTTACCTAGGAATGTGATTTGAATACAGCTCTTCAGGTGGTAAGACATATATACTGGATCAAAATCACAGGGATGAGATTAAGGAAGTCTCTTCTATCAAGTCTCCTGTACAGCATGGATATTTGAGAACTGTTGATTTTATTCAACAGTAAAAGTAATTGTATATAACCAGTTTCTAAATAACATCAATGGTGTAAAAGATTGTACAGTGCTTTCTTGAGGCCTTTCATGAGAGAGGTGAGTGATGCTAGATCACAGTGCTCATGGTCATGCTTTATTCATCTATTTCCCTTAAGATATATTCCATAGGTTAGTTAGCTTTAGCAACTAGAATTGCATTTTCATTAATAGTAATGACTGAACAGTCACATATTTTAAAAAGTGCTTTGTTTCAAAGTACTTTTATTTTAATGCATTAAATTGATTGTTTTGGAAAATGGGTGATGATAAGCTATGTTATTTAACAAATTTACTTTAGAATCGTATATTACACAATTATTTTAAAGGTTTGTAGGTCACCACTCTGCAGGAGTAAGATACATTGTTTTAAAGGACTCATGAAAAACCCAAATTAGTTTAGAAAATGTAGGAGGTAGAAAACATCACAATATTGGCTTCAGAAAATGCCTGGATCTCAGATATTTGAAGATGTTTCTCTCCAGGACAGTCAGAGGACAAGCATTTGACTTCCAGTGAGGGAACCTTTCAAGCTGAGTTACTGCTCCTAACTTTAAAAGAAAGTAAAAGATTGTTATATCTGCTAAATATTTTTAAAGAAGATAAACATAAGTTCATAGATATGTGATAACTCTCTACTCTGAGATTTTCTTTTTTCCCTTTTTGTGCTTTTGTAGAAGGAAATGTTAGCATTATCATCATAGATATGTAGTCTTCATACATAGTTTTGAATACATAGTATTCAAAAACAGTAGAGTCTTATGTTTTACAAAGCATTTAATGAATGCCTTGTTATAGGCAATATTCTGCAATTGACTCTAACATATTATACCTTATCTTCTCATGATATATACAGAACTAGCCCATTTATTTGAAGAGGCTAAAGTGAAGAGTTTTGGATTAATTCAGTGGGCAGAGAAAAATCTCAAAACAGCCTCATGTAGACTCTGTCATGTGGTTATTGGTGGTAACTGTAATTGAAGATTGATAGTTAAAAGGAGTAAGCAGAGCAAGGAGAAATACTTGAGGAGAAAGGGAACACCAGACACCAGACAATGGGAAGGAGCCAAGCCCTGTGTTCAAGGAGATAAACGGATTAAGAAATGGAATAGAGGGAATGGTGACCTCGGGACAAGATCCCACACAGCTAAGTTTACAACGTGGTGGTACATGCCTTTAATTCTTGAACATGGAAGGTAGAGACTGTCTCTGTTCTACAGAGCAAGTTTCAGGACAGACGAGCTTAGGCAGCAAAGGACGGAAAGCTGGCGACGATGTCATTGGAAAGGGGGTCCATGTTCCAGTCCCAGCAACAGCAGGTTTTGGCAGCTTTAGCCATGTTGTTCTGGCTTTAGAGTTAAGGATAGAAGAACTGGGTTATGGAACTTACCTCCATGCCTAAGGAAAGCCTCTGAGGCCAGGCATCAGGCATGTGTCAGGGGTGTCCTTGACTAGAGGCCTAGAAAGGCCATTTCGTGAAGCTGTGAAGGTGAAGCCTGGATTGCCTTGGAGATCCCATCATGTTAGAGATGCCAGAGTCATGCCATACTTCCGGAGAGAGCCATGAACACAATAGGAAGAAGTGTGTTGCAGTCACCGAAGCTGAACAGAGATGGAGATTTGAATACTGTTTTGGCATTAGATATAGAGATACAGCTAGGGTTTGGAGTTTGCCCAGCTGGTTTTTGGTTTTGCTTTGGTATTTCCTCACTGTGTTCCTTTCCTTACATTTTGAAATGGTAATGTATATCCTGTGCCGTTATATGTTGGAAGTATATAATTGTTTTATAGGTGATTACAATTAAGAAAGCTTATGAGTGCCATGGAGTAGAATGTAGTAATTTGAATGTGATTAACCCTCATGTGCAAGGAGCTCTCACCGTGGCTTGATTTTGGACTTGTGATTCCCAGTGTCAAGACAGAATAGATTTCTGCTTATTAAAGACACTGTGTTTTGGTGATTTGATATAGGAACCCTAGGCAATGAGCACACTTGGGGAATATTCATAAGGACACAAACATCACACAATGAACACACCCTTGCCTGTGACCTACCAGAAGAACACTTGGAAGCCTCCTGGATTCATTTCCTGTTAGAGTATTGATTGAACAAGCAAGAGGCAACAACTTAATTTGAAAATAGAGAAGGGGAAAGGGACAAGATCTCCTGAGCAAATTGGGAGCATGGGGGGAGGGGAGAGGGAGTCAGGTGAAAGAGAAGGGGAGAAGAGGAGGGGAGAGGTGGGCAGGAGGGAACAGGAAGATTAAGTCAGGGAAATAATAGAGGAGAGCAAGAAGAGAGATGCCTTAATAGAGGGAGCCATTATAGATTTAAAGAAAAAACTGACTCTAGAGAAATGTCCAGAGATCTACAAGGATGACCTCAACTAACAATCCAAGCAATAGTGGAGAGGCTATCTTAAATGCCCTTCCTCTATAATGAGATTGATGACTACCTTATATGCCATCCTAGAGCCTTCATCCAGTAGCTGATGGAAGCAGAAGCAGACACTCACAGCTAAACACTGAGCAGAACTCCTGGAATCCAGTTACAAAGAGGGAGGAGTGATGAGCAAAGGCATCAAGACCAGGCTGGAGAAACCCATAAAAACAGCTGACCTGGACAAGGGGGAGCTCATGGACTCCAGCCTGATAGCTGAAAAGCCAGCATAGGATTGACTGAGATCCCCTGAATGTGGGTGTTAGTTGGGAGGACTGGGCAGTCTATGGGGCTTCTAGTAATGGATCAGTATTTATCCCTAGTATATGAATGAATTTTGGGAGCCCATCCTACATAGAGGGATACTCTCTCAGCCTAGAAACATAGGCCTAGGTCCTCCTCCAAATGATGACAGACTTTAAAGTTCCCCCATGGAAGGCCTCACCCTACCTGGGGAGCAGAAAGGGGATGGGGTGGGGTTTGTTGGGGATGATAGGGGAGGATGGGAGGGTGAGGGAACTGGGATTGACATGTAAAACAACCTTGTTTCAAAATTTAAATTAAAAAAAGGAAAGAGAAAACAGACAAGGGTTTTAAGAAGGAAATATTTCTTCAGGTAAATTAACTCAAGTAGCCAAAAGCATGGGAAAAGAATGTCTGCCATTTCCAGTCATCAGCGTAAAGTACATGAGAACCACAGTGGGATGCCATTTCATCCCCAGCCAGATGGACGCAAAAAACAGTAAGAAGAAATGTATCAGAAACGAAGCTTTGATGATATGGGAAGTGATTAGAAGCCTCATCCCTGGCTGGTAGCAATATCAACAAACTCCCGTGCCATAGAAACCAGACTGGTCATTCCTCAAAATGTCAAAGCACAGAAACAACACACAACCAACCCTTTCTAATTCTATGTATATTATATCAATGAACTGAAAATATGCTTGCAGAAAAACCGGTTCATGCTTGTTCATAGCAACAGTTTCCCCTGTAGCCAAGAAATTGAGAAAAGAAAAATATAAATGCCTGTCCACCGATAAATGGATAATAAGATGTGGTCTCTCTCTTTTAAAGAGAGATATCAGGATGTTATTGAGGTATAAAAAGTATGACGTCTTGATACATACTACAAAATGGATGAACTTTGAAAATACAACAATCAGAAGCCAGAAACAAAAGTCAACACAATACATGGAATTCTATTTGTACAAGTTTTTCAGAGTTGGTATTTTTATAGTAAAAGGAAGCAGATTTGTGGGTACCAAGTGATAAAGAGAAGAGGAGATGGCGATGATTGCTGAAGGGGTATGAGGTTTCTGTTAAGGGTAATGTCAGGGTGCAACATTAAACAATGTTACTGAGTTGTCACTGTTTAAATACTAAATGTTGTGAATATGGTACCATAGAAAAGATATGCTCAGTTGACCTCCCAAAGTATGTAAATAGCTTTTATTTAAAATTAAATTTATTTTGATTTGAGGTAATATAAATTCATATTCAGTGTGACAAATAGTATCTGATTCTTTATGTCCTCTGCAATTTCTTTTCAAGAATCTTTTATGCTTTTTTTTTTAACCTAATGTAGTAAGATTGCAGAATTCTTTCTCTTTTGTGGCTAATATAAGACTATGTAATTGAGTATTCTGTAATTTAGACTTCCTGCCACCCACACTGGAAAAAAAAATACAGCATGCTTCCCATGGTTACTCATTAGCCTGCTAAAAGAGAGAGAGACATTCCTTGCTATTCTATCATTAATGGGAGACAAAGGGATCAAACACACACTGACTACGGACAGAAATTAATAATATGAATAATTCCTACAACAATATATTTCTACATGTTAAAGACATGTGTCATATTTGTTAGGTTGTTGTGAACAACCTACACCAATACACTAAAAGAATACATTAAAGAGAAAACTGAGCCATGGATTTTTATATAGATGACTTTTAGTATGTATGTGTATGTACTTACACATATCCTCTCTCCCATATCTGGCTCTGCTCTCTCTCTCTCCTCTCTTTTTCTAATATAGTTAGACCTACAGAACACTGCCTTCACTGATGACTTGAAATTTCACTATAAGAAGATGAGAATCACCTCATAGGGAACTGCTCTAGAGTGGTGGCTCTCAACCTTCCTAATGCTGTGACCCTTTAACACAGATCCTCATGTTGTGGTGACCCCCAGCCATACATTTATTTTCATTGCTATTTAACAACTGTAATTTTGCTACTGTTATGCATTGTGATGTAAATATATGATATGCAGGATGTCTGATATGCGACTCCTGTGAAGGAGTCATTCAACCCTCATAGGGGGTCACAGCCCACAGGTTGAGAACCACTGCTCTACTAGGAATAAGTCACAGGCATAGCTATGTGTTTGTCCATCCATCAAAGGGAGTTTCAAACAGACAGAGCCACTCACTGAAACTACAAATGATCTCAAAGTACATCATTGGATGCTCAGACTTCATACAAATAGACACATCAAAATGTCCATTTCCCCCATCCTGTTCTCTTATTTTCATTCACTTCTTCCCGAATCATCTCTTGTAATATTTCCTTTTAAAAGACCAACCAAATTACTAACGTTTCATCTACTTATTTGGCAATGTCTGGATTACATTTAAAAAGTCAAAACTATTATCTCCACTTTACAAATGGAGTACTGGAGTCACAGATTGACTAAATAAATTTCTCAGACATGAAAACTCATAAAAGCTACCAACAAAGAGCACCCGAGGCAATGGAATAATGTGACTCAGGGGGAAAACAACTCCTCTAAAATCTGTTCCTAACTGACAAAACAGGAAATGCCAAAGCTGACAGGATGCAAAAAATGAAAAGAAAGAAAGAAAAGAAGACTAATTAATTATTCTGTTTTCTTAGACAAGTGGACTCCTCTTCGGTATGAAGGTTTACATGTGACTTGTGCAGGGTGTTTTTAGGTGGAGTTGAGTAGGGATGTGTTATTCTTTTCCTGCTGGTGACTTGTTACATTTCTTTAAGTTGGAATTCATGTTCTTTAGAAACTCAGTGGACAGGGAAAAAATAACTTTGATCTGTTTCACCCTTAACTAACTTTTTCCAGGGAGCCATCATAAATGTCTCTACATTTACTATGGTTAAATTCTGGGAAATGTATGTGGGCTCATCTCTGAATGTATTTAGATTTCCTTGCATCTTTTCTCATGTTCAAGTTGCTCACTGATGGGTTTTTGATGTTCCAGATGTATCCAGGGGAGACTAACTCTACAAGTGTTCATTTCTTAAGCTTCACGCCTTCTAATCTTCAGAAGTTTCCCATGGACAGCTCCAGCACCTTAGAGTTGAGTATCTATTGTGGTCTTCAGGGCTGGGTGGAGTGTGAGTAACTGAGATAGCCCTGAAGACAATGCATGTCCATATGATGAAGCCTTAGCCGACATCCTCCTGGTCACGGGACTCAAGCTTACACCCTGATTTTACAGTACATAACATGTTATCATATATTGCTGCTGGTATAATTAAGCCTCTTTGTGTGACTCCATGGAGACAAGAGCCCCAGAGGTATGCACCTCATTTGTCCTGAATTTTATTCCTTGTATTTATTCTACTGCTAATGTTTAATCTGCATTCCTTTGCTTTAATAATATGTAACCATAAATGAAAGCCTTTTTTGAGTCCTATGATCTGTGCAATTAATCATTAAGCTAAGGATGATCTCAAGGACCTCTCACACATAAAATATATCTGTTTCTTGGTACTCTAACTTATTCTGTTTCTACTTGATGTTCATGTTCTCCCACTTCTGTGTAGAAATATTGCTTCTAATTCTTAAAAATATTTAAAATTATGTATCCAAAGTTTCTTTCTGATTTAAAAACTACTTTGAGGGGGAGAGAAAAATTTGCCTCCTGTCAAGCCTACAATTAATCTCCCAGGTGGCTCATAGTGTATCTAATTAACAATGTGTCACACTTTTAGCCCCAGTAGTCTCCCACAGACACCCAGCCCCGTTAGAGCATTTCCAAAGCGGGAATTTACATTTACTTATGGCACACCTGCTTTGTATGCCCTAGATTTTAAGGCTGTGTAGAAAATAATATTGGTGTTTAATATTGTTATTTAGCTATTTTTTGAGAAATCTCACTCTGTAGTCCAGGATGTCCTGAAATTCAGTATGTCGCTTTAGAGATAACTCTGTGGCTTCAAGAAAAAGAAAAGAGTAAGTACAGTGATGAGACCAGGAAGCATTACTGCTGTTTACATTCAGTGTGGGGAACAGAAATGTTTTGAGGTATTTTTATGTAAACACATTCCCCCAATTATAGCCTTTTACAGGCAGGAGCAGTTGTGATATTACTTCTTCAATATGACTAGTCAGTAGTTTTGGGGTGTTGTCCTGATGTCCTTATTTTTCTACTTGAAGAAGTGATGTCAGTTCCAAGTTCACTTGCACATGTGGTCATGCATGTCATTGTGAGTGTGTGTGTGTGTGTGTGAGTGTGCATGTGAAACAGTATCTTTAAACATTGTGTAGCTTGTATCTTACCTAGTTTATGAGATGCAGCTTAATTACTAAAGTAAGCTCCTAAATCTTATTTTTTTAAAAGCTAGAACATAAGGAAATGGGTTTGTTATTACACACATGCACACACACACAAGCACACACACACATACTCGCACACTCACATACACACACAAGCACATATACAGGCACACACACATGCACGCGCACACATACGCATGCACACACGCACACACCCACACGCACACAAGCACACATATGTACACACACATATGTGCGTACACACACACATACACACACACATTCATACACACACGCTCTCACACATACATACACACATAAGCACACACACACATACATGCGCGCACACACACACTCACACACATACACACACATTCACACAACACTCTCACACACACATGCACACACACGTGCGTACACACACATATATACACACATTCACACACATACACTCTCACACATACATACACACATAAGCACACACACACACATACATGCGCGCGCACACTCACACACACATACACACACATTCACACACACACACTCTCACACACACATGCACACACACGTGCGTACACACACACATACACACACATTCACACACACACTCTAAAAAGAAAGGGAAAACAAAAACATCACCCATACACTCTCACACATACATACACACACAAGCACACACACATACATGCGCGCACACTCACACTCACACATATATTTATGTTCATCTCCTGATTTCCCCTTTCTCTCGCAGTTCTCCTCCTCCCATTTCCTAGTAGAGCCCCCTTTCTGCTTCACGCTATACATGTACCGTCACCTTCTCTTTACCTCCTTCCTCCTTTAAAATCTCTTCTCATCTGGTCCTGGTCCTCCTTCCTAGTTTCATGACCTATGTCCATCTAACCATACACACATGGGAAAAAATAACTAAAAACAAGTATTCAATACAAAAGAAAATCATTGTGAGTCTTATAAATTTGCACATGATAAGACTGATTTCATAGACATAAATACACACAAACACACAAGTAAGTGAATATAACACTAATATTGACCTACAGCCAGGAATTCCACATTGTGTAGAGATTTGGTGGAGGCTTTGTAGAACCTCTGCTCTTGCAACTTATTTGAACCTACAGTTACTTGAAAATAATCAGCAAATAAATATCTGTCATTGGAAACATGATTAAGCATGTTGGGTTTCACTGTGTATCTTATAATGAATTAATAATATCAACAAAAGCACAAATAATCTTCTAGCAGCTCAATCCCCTCCTCCTCTTCCTGCCCAAGTTTCTGTAACAGCAAATTAGATATTACATTCATTAAGACACTTCAACTAAAACCATCTTGACATGCTGAATTATTTTCAGTCATTTAGTCATTCACTGTGTCAATCAATATATCTTTATTGAGAATCTATGATGAGTCAACCACTTTAATGGGAATTGGATCTTCAGAAATGGTAATTGTCCCTGGCCTCAATATAACCCCCTCCCCCGCCCCCGAGTGAAAGGCAGTGATGGGTATACTTGGACCTGCTGAGCTTATCATTTTAGGGTACATTATCCATACCACTTGACTTTATTCAAGAGGTGTCTAAGGGTACTCTGGTCTTTTCAAATCGATGAAGGAATTTCAATATTAAACACAAACCCTAACATCTGCTGATCAGCACAGAATAAGCCGGGAATAACAGCATGCATCATATCTTCATACTGACTGAAGATGTTCATGTAAGTCACAGTTGACAAGGGATGGGATTCCACTCAGTTCTTAGGCGACGGCTCACTCTGTTTCCTTCCTTAAAGAACCCAATTGGTTCACCTCTGGATATAGTCAACTATGTCTCAAACTTAAATTGGATAGAGTAGGATGAAAATGATTTACATTTATTTTAGGAGTGTGCTCAGGAGACTAAAACAGAAGAAAAATGTCAAGCTAGTTTCTCTGTGATTTAACTAATTTATTGACATGTCCATGTTTGAAGGTATGGATTACTGAATCAGAAACCACAATTTCCGTAGTTACAGAAGAGCTCTGGCTGGGGCAATGGCAGCCTCTGAGCTTGTATGTTAGGACTTCCGAGTTTCACACTGTAACTGAGCTGGGGTTTGCTTTGCAGAGGTCCGGGCTTCCATCCCACCGAGACACCTTTGATAAAGAAGATTGGGGTTAAGTAGTACTAACACTAACTCTGTGGCCACTTACCCATTCAGAGTGTGGGATTATTATAATGCACATACTACAGTGACCAAGCAGTAGCATCTCCAGGAGTCTCGAGCATTAGTATATCCCCCTTGGTTACTGTTGATGATTGTGGATATGAGATGTGAGGCATCTTCTTTACTCTCTTGTTCTCTGTCTACCATTTCTGCACAGGAAGCCTCTGCTGGCTGCTGTCAGAGCTTCATGTCTCTCGAGTCAGAGGAACCATGCGTGTCAGGTCCTCTGGCTCCCAATGTCATTGCTCTGTGACTTCCTGAAGACTTGGGCTTTCTTCCCCTCCATCAGAGTGTTACAATTACAAACTTCCCACAGTTCTACTTTCTCTGTGTTCAATGTTGCATTGTGTGTTCTGTTAGGAAGGCTTTATTATTTTTTTTCCTTCTGGAAAGCCCTTCATTTCCTTTTCTACATGTCAACAAAACTCCTTAGGCCAACATAAAATCTACCAGCCTTTTAATCTTTTGGGTAAAAATATGAACAGTAAGATCAATTGTACCAGAAATGGAAAAAAAAATTAGGTTAAGAAAAAAAAAAGGTAAAAATTAAAATTCCTGTCTTCGTTTTGTGTACAAACATAGTCTGCTGGCCCTACAGAGAACCCCTGAAGCCAGCTTTGCAGCCCCAGACACTCTGTGATAAATCGGCAGCTAGGAATGAGCAACGGGAGGCTCATCGGGGCTCAGAGTGAGATTGAGCTGCTTCTCGATGTTTCCTTGGTTGCCGAGAGTGGTGGCTGCTGGGAAGGGGCATGAATGCACGTACTACAGCAGCAATTACACTGGCTTACTTGAGTTCTGTTTGAAGCCTCCTCATGTCTACGACATTCTGCTTTTTTCCTTTGAGGAACACTGTCAGCTTTAAATCAGCTGAATGCCAAAGCCGAGACTGAGGAGCCTTAGCTATGTGACGCCATGCTGTGATCACGGACTATAATCTTTTTCTGTATTGTTGTACTGTCCTTGGATTTAACCAGCATCATGCATCTTAAACACTATTTGTGTTCCCAGTGTGCTTTGTGCTTTCTCAAGTAGAAAGTTTTACACTTTCCTCCCGATCTAAGTGCTATTTAAGCATCTGTCATCCACTTATCTCTCTATTCTGATTTTGATTTCTTCATGTCTTCAGTGTTTTCTGGTTACCATCCCATGTAGCGGCCTGTTCATCTGTGCATAAACATTTGTATAAGATGGAAAAGTTGAAGTAGTATAAATTTAGTCTGTAATTTTTCCCCAATGTGAATTGTGTGTCACTGTACTCCTTCAGCACAGGTTATTCATGGGTTTACTCCCTGCCTTTTTATGGCTCCCAGGCAGGTCTAATACCTGTGATTAACTGAATTTTCCAGGTTGACATCTGCATTTAATCACAAGTTATTACCCATTTCCTAGGCTGGTCAGTGTAACGTTTCAATCACTCCTTCCTCCTTTCTCCATTCATGTAGTAAAAGACTCAAAGTCATCTATACTTTCTTTCACCTTACCGAGTTGCCCTTAGGTACTATTTGAGAAAATTATATTTCTTTTGAAGTAGTCTCAGGAAGCACGGGCTTAGTGTGTATAAACAAAAGGGAGAGGGCTGGGCGGCTGCTTGGAAAGCTATTGTTGATTTACTGAGAGCTCTTGTATCCACACAGCAAAATTTGCCTCAGAGGAAAACCAAAGGCTGCATTGGACCCCAGAAGCCACATGGCTCCTGTGTGCCCACACGTGATTCACAGACAAAACTCCGTTTAACTTCGCACTACCCTAATTCAGGGGAGGAATATATAGCCTAACAAATTCACGAGTAGGCCCTGTTTTGTTTTAAACAATCCTTGTTTAGTTTTCCAATCTCTTTAATTTCTTAGTGAGAAAATAAAGAATAAAAAAAAATAATAAAAAATATTAGCAATATGCCAGCCCCCTTCCCTGGTTGATCAGGTCATTCCAAACCATTCTTTTGAATTCTCCATAAACCTGCCATAAACGATCAATTTAAGGAAGAACAGTTGCCCTAGAGTCAAGCAGGTAAGTGGGTGATAATGTCTGCTCACTGGAAACTTTATATTGTCCTAAGATTTTGCTCTGAAGGACTAGAAACGAATAGGGCATACGCTACATTGCAGGGGTTTTATTCAGGTAAGATCTGGGATATGAAGAATGTCCTCATTTTTATGAGCGTAAACTATGTTCTGATTAAAATTTATACAGGGAGTTTTCAAAATTGGACGTAATATTCAGATCAAATATATCATATAGCTAAGTTATTCTTGCACATTTAGTTATCAGCACAGTAAATGTTGTTCTAAGAAGTCTGGGAACACAAACATGCAAAAAAAGACCACATAAGGACTCCAAATAGTGTCCTTTCCTTATCTTTATCAGCTCAGCTAAAGTAATCATAAATCGTTGTGTGCTCGATATGCACAAGCTTTTCACTGCCTCTAAGTCAGGAGTCCCATCTGGCTGGTAATTTTATCATGCATGTAAACATATTGATGATTAGCATATGCTTGAAGTTCAAGCAAAACTAAACAATATTTGGGGCTGGCTACGAATACTTTTTTTCCAAATCGTCCTCTTCTTAGTTCTCAATTTGTGAAATTAAATTAATGAGTCATTTCCTAGTTTGTGCCAGTTCACTGTCTATTTGTAGTCCCACACAGAGATGAACAGAGAAGAAAAGGTATCTAGATTAATTTCTTTGCCTCATTAGTCTTTGGTTTTTTTTTTCTTCTTGCTACCTTCCATCTGCTATGACATCCGTTCATTACTCCTAGCCTTGCAAAGTCCAGTGACTGCGGAGGGTACATTAGAAGACTGTCGTTCTTAGCAGTGGGATGGCTGTTCCTCAGGAAATCGTGTAAACCTGTTTTGCATCCTTCCGTGCCCTTCCTCAATAAAATTCCTCTGATTCAACCTTTCCACTAAAAGGTGATTTTATCATAAAGCAGGCAACACACCCAACCTTTTGAAAACCAGATGGCCAAATTGGTGCTGATACTTTGCTCATCTCACCTCTCTGTGGAGAGCCTGAGTGTTACCCAGTCATGCTCACTCCTCTGCTAGGGCACTTGAAATAATCTCCCCATATAGTCACTCGTGTGGCCTGGCTCCTCCTCTATCCATTCAGGTATGCTCTAGGCCTGAAATACTCACATACTGATCACCCATGTTTCCTTCATTCTTAGCAGGCATATTTCCTTTCCTTAGGGAAAAATGGTGGTTTGAGGATAGTGATAAAAAGCATTAATTGATTAAATAATTAAGCCCCCCAAATAACCATATATATTAGTCACCTTAGCATAACTGCAACAAAATAGTCAAGGTAATTGGCATCATGTGAAAAATCAAATGTTTGTTTAGGCTCATAGTCACAGAACTTGCAATCCAGTAATAAGGAATCCATTGCTTTGGGCCTCTGGCTAGAGTGGTACACTATGTCACTAACATATGACCAACAGCTCACTTTATGAGCATAGAAACAGGTATGAAGAGACCAAGGACAGAGTCTTTGAATTCCCTCCATGGGAATGCACATCTTCAGTTACCTAGAATGCATATCTTTAGTTCCCTAGAATGCATATATCTTCAGTTACCTAGAATGCATATATCTTCAGTTACCTAGAATGCATATCATCAGTTCCCTAGAATGCATATATCTTCAGTTCCCTAGAATGCATATCTTCAGTTACCTAGAATGCATATATCTTCAGTTCCCTAGAATGCATATCTCCAGTTACTTAGAATGCATATATCTTCAGTTCCCTAGAATGCATATCTTCAGTTCCCTAGAATGCATATCTTCAGTTCCCTAGAATGCATATCTCCAGTTACTTAGAATGCATATCTTCTGTAAGGCTCTGCTTCGAGGTACCTCTTTGTAGCACCATCTTGGAGACCAAACCTTTAAGGAGGGGAGCATTCGGAAGACATTCAATGATGAACTACAGGACAGACCTCATTCTGGAGTCTTAATTATCTTGACAGATCACCTTTGTGTTAACCTTTTCCACTTAGCCTTCATATTACTTTAAAGAACTTTCTGCCAGAATGAATTTTTCTATATCTGCCTTACTTCTTTAGAAGTTACTTGCCAAACACTGGTCTTACACAATTGAAAAGTAGCTAATGCACCTGAAAAAGGCACAGAGCTGTAATTTTATTTGGAGTTTCAGTAGGCACATGTTGGTTCAGTACCTCACCTCTACTGGGTCTTGGCAGTAGCTCCTTCATATTGGCCCTTTCACGGGTGTCAGAGTCCCTATTACTTTCCCCTTTTGTGATCCTTCCTTGTGCTCATTTATTTCTTTATCTCATTACATGTCCCTCTCCAACTCTCCTCTTCTCCTACATTTGTCTCTGTCATTAATGCTCATTCTAGTGTCTTTGACTATCTCTGTATGACTGACCAGTCTTTATCTTCAGTCATGATCTTCCTCTGAATTTCCAGACACCAGCCTATTCCTTACTGTGTATACTCACCTGGACATACCAAACAAGTCATCTTTAAATCCACAATTGTCACACCCTCCCTGCCTCTACCAATGACATCAGCAGCCTTTTTCTTCTTTAGCTTTAAAGGCTCTGATTTTTCGAGGGTGAATATCCCTTTTATCTGATTGGTTGAAATCACCGACTGTACCATTTCCAAATACATCCAGGTTGCTTTTTCTTTTTACCTCACAGATATAATCTCATTTCTGAAACACAGAGAGCAGTTCCTTAAGGATGGTGTGCATGATATATTACAATCATTCTTTAGGTGGCTTCTCTGAACTCAACTTTCATTGATTCACTTAATCTCAACTAGTGAGCCCAGATCAATCATTTTGAAGCATGGCTCGAATATTTATTTTCTTGCTTATGAAATTTTGAGAGCTCTGCATTCATTCTCTGAAGACAGGTTTCAAGGAGTCCAGAAAACCCAGATAAATAATTAACAGGTATTTATTTGGGGAGCACTCACACAATGATGGTAAATAACCTCCGTGGTCTCCCTGATCATCTTTCCCGCTCCTCTACCGGCAGTCTCTTCCCTTCTGGATTCTCCAACGACAACCCAAGGGAGACTGAGCCAGCCCCTCCTCTTGCTTATAAAGGGTCATGTTCACACACCTGAGGCTCACCCCAATTCCCCTGGCAGAACAAGATGCCACCACAATTTTCAATAGAACGTGCTTTGTGGACTGGGCTTCATGAGTCCCTCAGTTTATTCATCCAGTTTTATTTTATGTAGGAAAACCTTCTTGTCCTTTTCTTGACTGCAATGTATTATTATAAACATACATGTTGGGTTGTTTCCACTATCTCCTTAATGGTTCAACACTGTTTTACAGATATTTGTTTTTCCGCAACAACTAGAATAAGAACATACACATGATATAATGTATGCTAAATAATTTGGGTCTTACCCACTTTTAAAATTTTATTATTTAGTGCTTAGTGTAATCCAAACATTTCTATGTCATTGAGAAAAAGATGGGGGTGGGGTGAGGATGTATTCTTTGATAAAAGGTTTTTAAACTATAGAGAGTGAGACATCCAGAAAACTATTTGAAAATAAAATGTAGCGTGCAGTACTAGAGCTATATGCTAGAGCTAGGTTGTCACAAAAGGAAAAGTAGTAAAACCAAGAGAAGATGGCACGAGGAAAATTTAGTAGAGTAAGAAATCTTAAAGGATTATAAAGAAATAGAAGGGAATTTTATGTTGTAGTCTTAAGAGGGTAAAGTGCCTGAGGAATATGGGACTGTGACTTAGAGCTCTAAGGTGGCATGAAACTTAATGGAAAATTGTATGCAATTCTGAATACTGAGAGCAGAGGCGGTCAATACTCTAAAGGAAGTAGGATGGGGAAGGAAGAAGTCAGACATGAAGGACATGAAGCTCTTGGCATTAAGCACACACAGGGAATTTTACTTTCTTTTCAATTCTTAATGTAATGTAACTGTGTTTTATTTTAGTTGTGTGTGCTGCCCTTGCCAAAGCATGGATGTGGCAGTCATTGGACAACTCATCGATGCTGGTTCTTTCCTTGACCGTGTGTGTTCCTGGGTTCAAAGTGACATGTCAGGGTTACCTTTGCCTCCTGGCCCTATACTTGGGGAACTTGGAATTGTATCCTGAGAAGTTTCAGCTTTCAAAGGTTTAAGAAAGAGAAATAACTTCTTTAGATATACTTTTTAGAAGGTTGTTAATGGAAGGAAAAGGATTCAATATTGGAGGCAGCAAGATAATTTAGAAAAGTTGTTATAACACACTAGGCAAGAAGGATAAAGTCCCAAATGAAGATGGTGGCGGAGAGGGATGCCGAGAGAGATAGACAATGGCAATTGAGTTGATGATGAGAAGGCACTTTTCTTCCTTTTCTGACATCATAATAATAATAATAATAATAATAATAATAATAATAATAATAATAAAAATGTTGGTGGAGGAGAATGAACTCGTTAATTCCTTAGCTCTCTGGACTGGCAGTGTCTGTGGGGTCTGGCCATTCACAATGACTATGCAGAAGTCAGGCAAACACTGAACACAGAACCACAATGTCAATACGGTTGACAGCACTCATCTTCCTTTAGTTAAGACCTAACCATGACTTGGAAAAGCGTGCAGGGAGAAACAGACCTAAATTTTCCAGTGATTTATCTCTCCTCTTTTTTCTGCATTGAAGTGAAAATGAGTGTGCTTAAAAGAAAACTTGACCCCACTGTTGTGGACTGTACGGGAAAGAAAGGAAAGACACAGCACTTGCTGAGTTATGGTGAAATGACTGTTCTATATCCACTTTGATGTGTTCACGCGTATTTGAGGACTAATATGTTGAAGCGGGTTGAACCATTTTTATTTAACTTTTTTGAGATTATAATACAATCACAGCATTCCCCGTTCCCTTTCATCCCTCCGAACGCTTCACATACCCCTTCTCACTTCTTTCAAATTCGGGTCCTCCTTTTTCATTAATTGTTGTTGGATGTATACATAGGCGTATGTATGTGCATACATATATATCCCCAAATATAACCTGCTCAGTTCATGTAATGTTCCTTGTACATATGTTTTCAGGGCTGACCAATTAGTGTATTCCTCCCTAGAGAAGACAATTTTCCCATTCTCAGGAATCCCTGGTTGCCTGTAGTTCTCTGTGTAGGGTAGGGAATGCCTTATAGGTTTTTTTCCTCATCCACTTTTGTATGTCCATAGGCGTCATCCTGTTCAGCTCACATCTGGGCAGTCCCGTTAGTGAGACCCGATGGGTGTAACTTCTGACATTCCCAGGAGACACAGTCTCAACCACTTAGGGGAAAGGGAATGAGGTCATTTGTCTTCTTACTTCCATCTGCGGCTCTGTAAAGCAGGAAATAGCCTCAAACGCTTCTCGATTTGCTATTATTTCTCCCTTAGGAAATTAAGTCTTTCTAAAGGCAAAAATAAGAATTTAAGATGGTTATTAACAGTTTTAGCATTTATCTACTGAATTCCTACTTCTTCTGAACAGAGGTGTTGAGATTTACCCAGTTCTACAAATAGTTTCCTTCTATATTGTTGTGTATTAATGTATGAAATGTTGGGTTTTGTTATACCATTTCATGTACTTGCATAAGGTATTTTGACCATCTTTAACTCTACGTTTCCTGCCCATGTGTTCTTCCTCAGTCCTGTTTGTTCTAGATCCCTTCTTATTTTTAATATTCAGTTTCTAATAATCTTATCTGTTCTTCCTTTGTCCCCTTCTTTAGATTCCATAAGAGAAAGCATACAATACTTATTTACTTACTTCCCTTAAGAAGATGGTCTCCAGTTCCGTCTGTTTTTCCATAATTGCCATTATTTGATCCTTTAATGATGAATAATACTCTATGCAAATATATGCCACAATTTCTTTATTTATTCATCTGCTCATAGGTACCTAATCGGGTTTTATCACTAGTCTATAATGACCAGTGCAGATGCTGATTTGACAAGTTTATTGCTTGTTGACTTTGTTGCCTTCGTGCAGATGTGGGAGAGGTATAGGTTGATGATATATTAGATCTATTTTGCACTTAGTCATATATTTAGTACAGAAATACTCATATTGAGGGCATATTTTGTGTCATTACACCTTAGATTGGATACTCTTTTACACTTAGAACTCTCCCTCGTGGTATTAATTATTCTTTCTTACAGGCATTCTTGAAGTTGAGTATATTCTCTTTCATTACCACTGACAAAGGATTAACTTTCAATTTTATCTTCTATTTGCATCACTGTGTG
The DNA here is from genome assembly GCF_943737965.1 of Phodopus roborovskii. Taxonomy (NCBI): domain Eukaryota; kingdom Metazoa; phylum Chordata; class Mammalia; order Rodentia; family Cricetidae; genus Phodopus; species Phodopus roborovskii. Next base: position 2,794,228 of record NW_026126415.1, read on the forward strand.
ATTACAATTTAGCATAGGTGCATATTGTGGTACTTCTCTTGATGCTTTTATCTCGTAAGTGGTTGGTCTACTTTTTCTTTCTGTCTTTTGTGGTGAGTCTAAGGAGACATTTAGCGTTTGTTGGAATGTAGGACGCTTGGTACTGCGGGTACTGAAGATTTTCCTTGGAAATCTAAGGCAAAGAAAGGAAGGTATTCTTTGGGTAGTGCCCTGAGCCCTGGCGTTCTTCTGAGACTTCTTGCCCAAGTCTGGGTTGCTGGTTTCAGCACCACAGAGGAAGGCTTATCCGTTTTCTCAGGCTTCTGCTTTTGGGAGACGTGCATGCAAAGGAATGTTGGGAAGCCTCCAGGGACCAACTAAGATTCCTGAGACATGTTTATCTCTTGGCTCTGTAAAGACTCATCCACAAGTGTTAAGATGAGGCATTTTATTTTCTTTAAATATATTTGGAGAATATTACATTATTCATTTTATTTCATTTGCTACTTAATTAAAAAGGAACACAACGTTCTTGTCATTTTTATGTTCATTTCACAATCAAACTACAAATCTTAGTGGTATATTCAAAATAATAAGAGATGGGAATTATTTAGAAAGACTCAGATTTACATATATACATATGTATCATTTTAATCTCTAAAGACTTGAAGAGGATTTAATATTAATCACTGTATTTTATATAAACAAAGTTTTTTTGGAATATACTTCTATATGCTAGTCCTTGATTATTGACTATTAATAAAGTTGAGTATTATGTTCTTTTATTAATCATGATATTTTGGTTTGGGAATTTTGCAAATGAGACAAATTAGGAAAGCCAAATATAACTGTAATTTTAGTTTCACATATTCGCTCCCTCTCACCCACAAGAGAATATTTGATGCACCCATCTATTTATGCGTATTTTAAAGAATGTTTTTTCTAATAAAAACATGTGCTAAGTTTTATGCTCTCTGCACCATATCATTATCATATTTCTAATATATTTCCCAATTTCCTTAATTAGTTTTAGAAGGAGTCAAATTTAAGTCATCCTGCTACCTTGTGGCTGCATTTTGAAATAGCAAATACTGTATTTAAGATTTGAGCCTTTACGCTTGGCTCTTATGAAAATAAAACCAATACCTTCAAAGAAAATACTTGATCTAATTAAAAACCTCAGTGGTTATCAAGCTGGTCTTCCTTTGTGCCCAGGAAGACACCAGAGACATGCCAGTCACACTGTAAAAGTGATCGGGTTGGATCCAGGGCAAAGAGCAGATGTGCAGCACAGGCTTCGATGATTCCTCTGAGGTACTAAGGAACTGAGGCTCCTAATGATTCTCTCTCAGGAGCTCAGATTCTAGTAAACCAAACCAAATGATTTTCTAGTAGACAAAGTCATCATATGGATGTGACAGTTCCTTTGTTCTGTTTCATTCAAGCCAAACTTACAGCAGCCTTTAGGTTTACCCTCAGAAAGACCAGGAACTTGTGCATATTTTCCAGTGTGGCTGTCTTTATGTCTGTTCTGGTAGGGACCCGTGTTAGAAAGGGAGAGGTGGCATTACTAAAAATAGAGTCTTCAGCATTTTCAGAGGGCGGCTGCTCTCCTCACCCCTAACCCCTACTCTTGGAGACTATTCTTGGGGTAGCTCCCATGTTGAGTCTGAAGAGACAGAGGGCTGGTCTCCCTACATCTACTCTTTCTCCAAGCTGAGTGGTTCTTGAAAAGAGGAAGGAGCCATTTCTCACCACTGCTTAGATCTGTAAGGCAACTAATTCTTCATATTGTAAAAAGATGAGCCTTTATTTATAATCCTCATTACTTTCTGTAAGTCTCCAAATTGATGTGTTGGTTGTGAGCCTAGTCTTTAAAGGAGGAGCCATCTCTCTGGTCCAACTCCTCAACTGAAAATTCCTAGCAAGAAGCCTCATTTTGCAGGCTACAATGCATGTCTCTATAGTTGAGAAACCTCTTTATTTCATGCAATACTAACAGCAAAGTGGACACTTGAAGCTCACATGTTTCTCTGAGTTGAACTGACCACCCTCCCTTTCTTAGATAATTGTATTTGGTGTTGTATATCGATGTTGTTTGTGTGTGTGCTTTAATCATTGAACCTTTATCCACTAAGATTCATTGTTATCTCATCCACAAAACAGACACGCATCTGTTCAGTTCTACCACCACCTTTTAAAAACATCTTTTTCATTGCAAAGCCCTCTATTTCCTCTGGCAGCTGCTGAAAGTATTAATGGTGGCCAAGAGGCTTCTGTCTCTTAATGAGTAGCAGGTGTTGTGAGAAAGCTCTCTTATTTACCACTTCCTCACCCAGGACACTGTTCCTTGCTTGTAAGACATTTATGTTCTTCTCCCTCAATGGCGTCTTTATTTCCTATGGAGGATCTCTGCGACTGCAGTGAATGTTATACTTCACACTAAACCTTGACATTCACTAACTCAGAGACTACCTTCACCTACTGTGCACAGAATTGGGGTCAGCCAAAGCAATGCTACTAATGTTTCCCAGATTTGGGATTATTCGGGGTCACGGGGTGAGGGAGTGGGTGGAAAGGGGAGGCTATGGAGGAAGGGATGACTATATTTCTTGATTGAGCTTTTGTTTCTGATCTTCAGTATGTGCTTAGAAACCTTTCCCATAGCTTGCCTGCTCCAGATGAATTGGAGTTGGTCCATTTTGGTCTTGTTTGTTTAATTGTTTGATGTTCTGCCGAGATTAATGAGCAAACCGCCTTTTTGGATGTGTGCTAGTTATACATCTTAAGACTGACTCCAAATGTCCACAGGCTTTAAGATTCATTAACCCCAGCATGATTTCTTTGAAAACGCAGAGTTTAGATTCTGATACTCACCTGTTTGAGATTCTCCCATTTTGCTCAGACCTTCTGGGAATTATATATAATGGACACGCAATTTGAAAAAATTCATGTTTGCTTTTACTTATGTTGATGTGTCTATGTGTATCTACATATGTGTGGGATTGTCTATGGAGGTACGAAGATAATATCTTCATGGAATTGTAGGCAGTTTTAAGCTGCTCACCCTGCATGCGCAGAACTGAATTCAAGCCCTCTGGAAGGTCATCCAGGGCTCTTCACTGCTGAGTGTTTTCCCCACCCCCCACCTTTATATACATTAAAAAAAAGAGTAATGATTGCAAGCTGTATAAAGATTCATTTGCATGATCTTTGGATGTCAGGTGTCATACAGAAGTTGAGGGTTTAGAGTTTAGATTGTGTGTATTTCTGGAATTGGTCACAAATATCCTTTGCCTGAAGTGATTCAAAAAAGATAATGTTATATGAAGCAAATTTAGATGCAAGCTTGAAATTCACGAATGCCTCAGGGGAGCTTTCAAATATACCAGATCTGATTGGGTCGCAGTCACCCTGTATTTCGTTCTGACTGCGTTTCAATTCTAATTATCTAATACACATCTCGCTTATGGTTAAGAACCACAGTATCTATAGAAACTATTTGATATGTAGGTGGCTCTAAGCCTCTCTAAGTCTTCCTTTCCAACAACAAAACAATCACATTTACAAAAACAAGAGTAAGCACCAAAGGGCAAGTTGCCTTTACGAGCAGGAACCCACAGTATAAAGTGCCATGAATTCAGCATCATATGACTAAGATGAAAATGGCATGCACTTTTAAAATTATTAAAGTGTTACTCAGCTCCATCTAATATTCATATCTATCCTGTATATTATTTATTATCATATAAAATAATCCATTAAGCATTTTATACTCTGAAATTTCTAATGCTTTTTTCCGTAATCGTAACAATCAATTATTTCTTTTGTTTCAGAAATTCTACATATCATCTGCTACATTGTTATTCTTTACCTGAAGAACATGTCAGTTCAAGATTAATCTGTCAAGATGGCCATATTACTGAATAATTTTCCAGATTGAATGCAGTCCCATCAAAATGCTCATAAGGTCATCACAGAACTAGAATCAAATACCTAATGTGTGGAAGGAAACACAACATATTCAGCATCGTTAAAGCCACTTGACCCAAAAGGAGCAATGCTGGAATTCTGGCAATACCTGTTCAAAACGTGCTATAGAGCCGTGTTATAAAAGCATCACGGTAGTAGTATAAAAAATAGGTACTGGGTCCAACGGAGTGGGGATCTCAGAACTGCTCTGCAGATAATCTCATTCTCCAACATACACCTGTGAACGTGTGTGCACACATGGGAATAAAGGCAGTCTTCTTTTTTTTTTAGGTGCCAGGAAAACTGGATATTCACATGTAGAGTAACTGACTGAGACTAGGATCCATACCTCTTATTCCTCTAACTATTTAATTGAACATCGATTAAATGCCTTAATGTAAGGCATAAAACTTCAAAGTACTAGAGGAAACATAAGGGGTACATCAGAAAAAGTTTGTTTTTTTCACTTTTGTTTTTTGGTTTTGGTTTTTTGAGACAGGGTTTCTCTGTGGCTTTCGAGACTGTCCTGGAATTTGCTCTGTAGATGATGCTGGCCTTGAACTCACAGAGATCCTCCTACCTCTGCCTCCTGAGTGTTGGGATTAAAGGCATGCACCCCAACACCTGGCTTTGTTTTGTTTTTCAATATAAGGTAGATCAGTGTAGCCCTGACTATCATAGAACTCCCTCTGTTACCAGGCTGTTCTTGAACTCAGAGATTCATCTGCCTCTGTCATCCAAATGCTGGGATTTAATGCTCGCTCCACCACACCCATTTGAGAATGTAAAAATAGGCAATGGCTTTCTGAAAAGAACTCTGATCACTGTAGGGAGAGGTTGGCAAATGTGATTGGGTTAACTTATAAAATTATAGAATTCTGCACAATAAAAAGGAAAAATATGAGAACAGTTTGACAAAGAGTTAATACTTAGATAAATGAAGAACTCAAAATTTGCTCCCTAATAACCGAGAAGACAAACAGACAATTTTCAAAAGAAGAATTATAAATTGCTAAAAACGTTGTTTGAAGATCTAGGAAATTAAAAATCAAAACCACACTGAGTTTCTGTCTCATTAAGTATGAAACTCTGTTGTATATAGTTTAGAGATGCTTCAGTACAAACAAGAAGAGAATGAAATATTACGCGGCTCTTAGAGGATTTGGTAATTATTCTTACTGGAGTCATATCAAATTAGGTCAATTCCAGAACTGCATTCAGAATTTAGTGGGAAAATGGAACATAGGTCTGTTGTGACAGCAAATGTTTAAAGGGAAGTGTATGGTAATATGGCAGTTAACTCACTACTACAGAGGCAGTTGTGAGTAGCTGAGGAAGGTTACTCTTCAGATAATGTGAGTCTCTTTGTGTTGTCATTACGGGCATCACCAATGGTTATTCTCTCTTTCAGACAGATAACAGTAGTCCATGGATAGCCTTGTTACCAACTTCACCCAGTAAACACCAGGCTTGCCATATAGAAGAAAATTCCAGGGACATTGAGACTATTTTGTCCCCAGCCCAAAGTCACAAACATGGGCCCTACATGGTGGCTTCGCCTTCTATAAGCATTCCACTCCATCCAATGATCCCTTCTTACGTTTGTAAGGGATCAAGTCAGCTAAGTGATCCATGTTGTATGACATAATTGCCCTTGAGGATGGACATCCAGTGAATGAAACATTTTTTTTTTTCATTCTTAATATTTTTGAGGGTTTTCTTTTGTTGTTGTTGTTGTTTTGATTTTTTTTTTTTTTGTAGCCATGGCTGTTCCAGAACTTAGTAGGCCAGGCTGGTTTCAAACTCAGAGATCCACCTTCCTCTGGCCCTCTGCCTCTCAAGTTGTAGGACTGAAAGGTGTGCTACCATCACCTTCCAAGATACACTTCTTAACAAAATAAAAGCAAATTGTTTAAAACAGGGACCAAAGAACAGGTCTATGACTAACTTCCTAGTTGTTTGGGGGTTTTTGTTTATTTTAAAATATGAAATATCAGTACACATCTCAGTCAGTGATAGAGGTCAGAATGTAGGTTACCTCAATGCAAAATGTAGGCTACAGCCACTAATTAAAAAGAACATGAACCACTATCCAAAGCCTTGGTATTTATTTTGAGTTGATAGTTACTAACTCCTAGAGGAGACACCAGCACTGTGTCTTCAACAGAAGCGTAGCAACAGTCCTACCAAAGACAGATAGATACCAGATTGCATGCTAAAAGAAGCCTTGGCTCTCTCCATTCACACTGTCTTGCATCCTCCTCCAGTAACCTAAGAACCGTCGTCTTCGACTTCTTTTAACAAATGTAGTAAATTTTCAGAAGTCCTAACTTTGACAATCAGCACAGGGAGTGTTATCATGTACCATAGTACTCCTTGGGTAAAAATATTAATGAGTTTAGATCACTGTCCATCCAGTGACTCACTAGAGAACGTGGTACTTCTGAAGGACCCGGCATCATGCGTAGCAGATCCCATGGCTGAGAATATCATCAAGGCTATCCTGTGTGTGTGCATGTTGTGACGCCTCCTTTTTCCTCTGTGTGAACTGACCCATTGTTTCACGAGAGGTATTACATGTTTCCTATCTATTCTTACAGAGTGCACATAGAATACGGAATATGAAGACCTTTTAACAGGCCCTTATGGGTACTCAAAAACATACAAGTTTTACTAATGGATAAAATATACCTGAATTTAACCCTGTGGGCTTTCAGCTCGTTACTGTTTCCAAGTCATTCCATAGGTATCCTTCCGTTTTTGAGAGCTTGTATGGAGACTGGGGCATTCAGAGTTGATACTACTTGCTTATGTGTCTGTTTCATTCCTTGCTATTCCTAGTGGAAGGAGGTAACGACATAATTTATGAAGAAGAAAGCCTCGTGGAATTTGATGGTAACGAGAAGCAGTGGCGTGCTAATTTGGTCATTGTACATATCGCAGCTTGCTATCTCAATTTCAACCACAGCTAACGTGCTAAGTCATGCATGCAGATGTTGAAGATATGACCTCAGGGGCTCTTTCAGGCTGTGAAGACTATTATACTGAGTGCATTTGGATACTGAGAGGCCCACTCCCTCTGTCAGCAGCTAATTTGTACAGCTTGCTGGCCAAGAGTGACAGAGTAGACACAGTTCCTACAGCAGGCTTTCAAATTGGAGCGTTAGTCTTTATACACAACTTTAGAGAGTATAACATGACAGAATTTTCCTATGCCATATACCCACGTGTGTACATACTACAGGTATTTGGAGACATACTTATTTATAGGTGTAGATTTATATTTATTGAAGTATAATCATATTTCTGAAATATGCAAGAATGAAAGTCTACTTTTAAAGACTGGGTTTCAGGTTGAGTAGATGGGTTAGTGGGTAAAGCATATGCCATGCAAGTATGAAGACCCAAGTTTGGAACCCCAGAAACTATGTAAAGCTCCATTTCTGCAGTAGTATGTGTCTATAATCCCAGAACACATAAGGTGAAAGGTCAAACAGAGATAAGAGAGCCACAGAAGCTTGTGGGCTAGCTAGCCTGGTACACACAGTGACAAACATGAGTCCTTGTCTCAGACTGTATGGAAAGTGCCAACACTTAAGACTGTCCCCCGATTCCAGCTCGGAGGAGGAGAATGGGTCATGGGTTCCCATGCCTAATGAGGAAGCTATTCACAAATGACACCTCCTGGGAAAAGTAAACTCATCTTTCTTTAATATAGTGATACTTGGTACATCAACCACACTCCAGGGCCTGCCACATGCCCAGTACTAACTAGACAATACAAAACGTACTTCATGTTTGTGTGTGTGTGTGTGTGTGTGGCGGTGTGCTTCTTTTCTCATTTTGTTTTTGTGCTATTGAAATTTTTGTGTTTGTTTTGATTTTCATTTTGTATTTGGTAGTTTTTGGAGTGAGGGAGGAGAGAGGAAGAGAGAAGAGGAAGAGAGAATCAACTTGTGTGGGTAGTAAGGTAGGAAATATCTGGGAAGAGTTGGGGAAGGAGAAAAAGTATGATCAAAATATATTGTGTAAAAATGTAAATGAAAAGATTGTTTTATGATCGTCAGATGTACACACACAAACACTGGCTTATTTTAAATATGGAAATGGATTAAAGTTTAATTGCATATAGTACATAGCATTGATGACATTCAAAAATTGAATTATATTTTGCTTAAACAGGAAGATTTGTCACGATGTTCGAGGTGTTTTGTTTATTTTTTATTTTAGCATTCAGAGTAGCAGGTTCACTTGTGGTATTGGTTGATCTCCTTGTTTCCCTCAGAGATTTTTAGGATCAAAATATTAAAAATTAGGGTTTTAGAAAACCATAATTCATTTTTTTTAAAGATACACATTTCTGACATGAAATTTACTTAAAACTCAAATCATATCAAGTTGATATGAATTAAATTCTTTCTCTATTTTTTCTTTCATTTTAGTAAGGACACAGAGTCCTCTGATTTCTCAATGTGCAAGAATATATCATGCAAATATATTGTAATAGAAAAAAAGTATTTCTTCCCAACAAGGCTACAAAACTAGATTATCAAGCTTTTTCCTTCCTTCCTGTGGCAATTTCCTTAGACTTGTGCTAGGGCAGGCAAGGGTAAGGACCAAGGCAGTCACTGTTTCTTACTTTTGGTACTATGGCATTTGGAGAATGTTAACAGGCACGAAGCAACTAAACACCAGGAACTGTGACAGTTGGCTTTCCTTGGCATAATTTTCTTTCCTAGTTGGAGCAATCTTTTAAAAAAAAATGGCCACCCACATTCAGGAGCTTTTTCCTCCCACGAGTTAAGACAGAGACTTCTAGACCAGTATTTCATAAACGGAGAACCCCCCGCCCCGCGCAGTAATTTCTTATTCTCACTCCTGCATTTGAGCAACACTAACAAATACCCGCTAAAGAAAACTTGCCCAAATCCAACTTTCTTAGTAGTGATTGGATGCAGCAGGGCAATTAAAATGAACCAGAAAACAGAAGTTGGGAGATGATATGATGGGGCATGTGTGGGGGGAGCAGGCAGAGGGGGTTGGAGGATGGATATGATCTGAATGTATTGTATATGTGTACGGTATTCTCAAAGAGTAAATTTCAAAAACTCTAAAGAGAAGCAAACGTAATAAGGTTCTTTTTCTCCCGTTGTTCTTCTAGAATTAGGCAACAAAGTAGCACTGAGGCTGAATCCTTTTTCATGGCATTTGTTAATAGTATGTATTTCTAGCCATGAAATCTTACGCGATGCTGTCGTTTGACCTGACATCCACTGTATTTGTTCTGTGATCTGGAGTATTTTCTTATTGGCCTTTGACTAACCGCCACACCTGCTCAAATGCTACACTATCGATGTAAAAGCAACCTCCTAAGGGATGAGGGATAACTGGAACTCAATTATAAATGGAGAGAGAAAACATACTACATCACTTATTTTGAAAGAAATAACACAGAGAGCATACAGGACTATGCTTCTGAGTTACGGGTCTGTGATGTTCCATTTACAGAACAGTATGATACAAGAGATGGAGCATTTTATAAGGCTGAAAGGCCTCGGACCACTGGAATAAATGACTGCCATTACTTGGTCTGTGGACTTAGAAAGTAGGATTGGAGTTACAATGTTATAACGTTCCACACCTTACTGCAAAAAGTAAGCAAAGCATCTCATTGGTGCCATTCTAATCACCAAGATTTTTACATGCAATGCTCACAATGATATCTGAGACTTAAATGGCACTTAAAAAATGCAGTGATGGTGTAAGGGAATGACATTTTCTAGAACAACCAATCCTCAGCTGAGACATGCTATTCCAGCCATAACCACCAGGTGGGAGTATTTACCTGTGGAGTCACATTTCCCCTCTTTGGGCTGCTGGAGGAATGAGTTTTGCAGAAGTGGTTTAGGTGTTGCTGGTCTGTATGCACACAGCACACAAACATTCTCCATCTGCCACACCGATGGAAGTCACAACCGTGTTGTGTGTTTCTCCTGAAGTTCGGAAGCACCTTCCCGCCACTTCGGTCTCAGAACGACGCATCTCTGCTAGCGTGCACTTTTTCAGGGTTCGTACTTATGCAGGGAGATGAGAGTGAGGAACACACTGCAAAATTTTCATTTTGGCTGATGAAACCTGTGTCTGGTTACAATAGCAGTAGGTGACAATCTCAGATCGGATTTTTCATAACCTAAAGCCTATGTAATTAGACCGTGTAATCGTAATGAGTAAGAAAACAAGAAGATTAAAAACACGTGGGATTTACAAGATGAAAATTGCGTACATTGAGGAGTATTTCACCAATTACTGCCCGTTGTTCTCCTCATGAAGACTATGATGGGTATACATTCATTTTTCTAAATGAAAGGATGAATTAACTTTGAAAGATAAAAACAGCCTCAAAGCAGTAATGAAGTTGTAATGACGTTAAAGTCGCTTTAACTCAGTGTCCACTGTTGTAGAAGACGATTGCCCTGACAAGCCGTTTTCTTTTCTTTTAGCTGGAATACTGGGATACATCAATTAGATATAAACAAACAAACAAATAAATAAACAAACAAGGTCCAGAACACCCTGGAAACAGAAAACAAAATAGATTCTGGCTCCCCAGCTTTCTGACTACACAAGATGCTGTGCTAGGTGGTCTCTAATGCTGTATCTAAAGCTAAACTTCAAGGCTCCTTCCAGCTGCTTTGTTCTCATGAATCTGTTTTGTGTGATTCTAGAGTTTTCTCCAACTCTGTATGAAGACTGCTTTGAGGCAGGAAGGAAATGTGTGGCTGGGGAGAGGACTCAGCAGTTCAGAGTACTTGCTCTTCCTCAGAGATCCTAGGTTTCAGCATCCACATGGTGGCTCACAACTGCCTGTAGCTCCTCTGATTCAGTGAATCAGATCCCCACTCCAATTTGCAAGGGTTCAAGGTGTTGTAATAAAAAAATAAAAGAGTTTGAGAGAGAAAGACACCATGCAGCAGAGAGTTCAAGCAGAGAGGGGTTTTTTTTTTTTTTTTTTGGTTTTTTTGTTTGTTTGTTTTGTTTTGTTTTTAATAGGGGGAAAGGATCCCAGTGCATGAGCTAGCTTGTTGGAACCCATTCCCTATGGTGGGGTGCTGTGCTCAGTCTTAATGCATGGGAGAGGGGCCTGACCCTCAACCAACCTAGTGTGCCCAATTTTGTTGATCCCTCATGGGAGCCCTTACCAGTAGGAAGAGTGGATGGGGGTGGGCTGGGGGGGTAGGTGAGAGGGGCAGGAGGAGGCTTGGAAGGGAGAACTGTGGTTGAAATAAAAATGGATTAAAAACAAGGAAAGGGGAGGGGGGAGACTATTGGCCTCTGGGGACAGGAGCAGCAGGAGAGAGGAAAGAGAGAGAGGGAGATGGAGAGAGAGAAGGAGGGAGAGAACAAGAAACAAAGAGAGAGGGGGTGGGCGAGAGATGGAGAGAGAAAGGGGGAGAGGGGGTGGGAGGCGGGCGGGCCCTAATAAAAGGGAACACAGTGAATGTGCACAGGTGGTGCTCTCAGTGGCAGAGGCTGAGGGCGTGTCCTGTCAGAACTCCAAACGCAGGGCGGTAGAGCTGCCAGAATGCTAACACAAGGGAAGTAGGCACTTAGGAGGTACACATAAATAAATATATGTTGGCATCCGCACATGCACATAAAATGAAAGTGAGCAAATCTTTCTGAGAGGTGTATCACCTGTGTTTTTAAGCCAGCATAGGCTCCAACTCTGCCTTCACCATGCGGCTCGCTGAGAACGCCAGCATGTTCCTATTCAGAGAAATCTATGCTTGAAAACTGATATCTGGCCTTAGGGTCTTCCTATTCTTTATTTTTTTAATAAGTGAAGAACAGAGAGACTCAAGGCGTCAAATGATGATGTTACATCCTCACGGTGGCAAAACTCTCATCATAACCAAGACTCTAGCCCCCCTGGCACACAGCTATAGCTCTACTGTCCTCTGCTTTTTATTCATTGGAATGAAGCTAATACCTTAAACATTTCAAGCACAGAGCATGCAGTTTTTCATGGAATTGTTCAGCCTTTTGAAGAAAGTCTCTTCCTTGCTCTCAAAGCATCGATAGTGGAAAACAGAAACTCATTCTCCATTTGATCGAGTGTATTAAGGAATGCCTTCAGTGCGTGCTATTTACAAGAGATGGTCTTTGAAGATAACCTTTGAACGGTTTCAAAAGCAAAAATCGGTACTTTAAGCAAATGTAACCCAGTATTTAATTGCTCGAAACCATGCAACTCTATTCAGTGGTTCAACTACCACACAAGAGAGCATTTGGCAAGCTAGGAGGAGAATGGAACGCCGTGCCCCGCTGTTCCCCGTAAAAGTTACGATGGTTTACTCTGCCCACACTCTATGGCACAGAGTCTCTGGGCCCTGATTGTGCACCTGTCGGTGTGTTGGAGTCGACCCAGAACCATATTCTGAGGAATTTCTCTTTTTTTGCCAATAAGGGTTTTTGTGACCTACCCTAGTGCAGAGGTGGGGTAGTCATCTATTCACAACATCTTGATTGGATGTTTTAATTACTACAGGAAGCCTACTCACTGATTGTCAAAGAATGTGATTGTGCTTTCAATCAGCAGCACAGAATATCGCACTACAAGTTGTAATTTTGCATTTTATGCTGTTCAGTTCCTACCAGAGTCTTGGTTTTGGGAAATTATAATCAAGGAGAATTGTAAAGCATGGAATTTATAAAGAATTGTATCACACCACCAGAATGCTGCATACTTCAACTGTAGAGTTTTAAGCCTTTAAAATCGATTTATTAATCGAGTTGCAGATGCCATTAAGTTCCATGGAGGAAAGAGCTACCTAATGGTTCCAAAGGGGCATTGCTCAGGAGATGGTCAGTTACATCTCAGAGGACTTCTTTAGTGGAATTTCATGGAAAATAATTCTTTCCCACTCTTTAGTATCATGAACTCTCATTAAGATCCAGAAGTCCCTTCATTCATCTCCAGGTTCACACCGTCACTACTGAGGAACCAGCATTTTTTATCCCAATGATTACATGGGTCTTAACGTGCATTCTACCTATTCTTCAGCAAGGAGAGATGTTACCATTTCAGTAGGACAATCTCCCTTCTAAATTTCCACATCCAAACCTAAACAAGTGTCCCTCTGTTTGGGGATACTTTCCACCTTTTTATCAATTATTAAACAGATATCCTTTCTTTATCGCCACTCACTAGACCTTTCTGCGAACACACACACATAATACATAGCGGTGTGTGGGTGTGTGTGTGTGTCCATTCATTCACGGTTCAGTTTTGTTTCACCCCAGAAAAAGATTGCCGTAGGTCAGCATGCATTCTTTGTAACCACATGGACCCATTCCATGGCACAATTCACAGATATTGGTCCAGTCCATACGACAGAGTGGCTTTGTCCCTTTTCTTCTCTAAATGTCATTACTCTTTGTTTACATTTGCACTACATATTAAAATACTTAACACACAAATATACTAAAGGTCTACTAACTGGATTGAACGATTTAAGATATCTTTTGCAATAAATGCCACACATCATTCCTACGTTAACACATCCAGAGCTACCAAGTTCTGGATAGTCCTTACATAAGCCTTTAGGCCTCTGGGTCATGGTGCCCATTTTTATATTAGAACAGCTGAGAGATGCAGCAGAGAGAGTTCTTCTTTGTCTATTCCTGGGCATACTCAAACACAAACTGATCAGTGTGATGCCAAACCTTCTCTCCTTGCCTGAACAAAACATTTATACCTCCAGACTTAGAGAATTCCTGACTTTTGGTGGATTATCTGTCTTATTAAATGTCTCCTTTTAGTGCATTGCCAACAAACTAATGATTCCTAAACATTATCGGGTCTATGATTTCTCATATTTTGAATGGCTTGGTTGTGTATTGACCAAGACATATGTAAGTATGAGAGTTGGTGTAATCAGTGCTAAAATCCTCTGGAAGTAACATGAAGATCTGCCTTCTGCAGTAAAGTTGTATCCTATTTATGATGACTCTGCGTTTCTTCTCCATGTGGTTGCAACATCTAACGTCTGTATGTTGTTAGGTCCCAAAGAAACCGGGAACAAGTCTCACTCAGCACCTGTGACACATGCCAGCACTTCCCAGCCTGCTCCCAACCAGACCTCTCCAACCTAGGGACTGGGCTTTGTTTACTTGCTCCTGGCCCTGGTTACTACTAACTCAGTCACTTTGAGTACTCATACTCATTCTCTTGGTTCTCCTGCTCACTCTTGGTGCTGTTGGACCCCTCCCTCTCTTTCTCTTCCCCCTTGGCCGGGTTCCATCTGGACCATTCTTGATAACTCTGACTGTTTTCTCCTTCACATCGACAGTAAAACCCTTCTCTTCCACCACACGTAGGAGTGCCCTCATTTTCATTCTCGTATGTCTACATCATTTACGGCCACCTGACTTCCAGACACCATGCTCCTAATCAAATGTTTGAAGCATTTCTGGAGATTATACCTCGATTCCAACTTTCAAGACTTTAGTAGTTGTCTCAAAATTCATTAATATAGTTATTGATGGGGAAAAGATGTTAATAGTTATTATAGTCATATGCCATTCTGAAAAGTGAAAGAAAGAGGTTCACAAAAAAAAACCATATCTGTAGATGTGTGGAGCTGTATTATTTAAATTTTTCTAGGTTAATAGACATTATGATGATCTCTGTATCTTATGGATTGTCACAGGACTGTTATTTTCCATCTCTTCAATGTATTCCGTTATCTAAAAGATTAGATACAGTGCTCTGCATGGATGTTTTCAGGGTTGTTGTTACCTGACATCCATCCCCTCTCTTACTGCCACGTTGACCAATTTTGTCTTGAGGTCTTGAATCACAAAATAGCCCAGTGATTTGAGCATTCTTCTTCCTGTTGCAGTCTTAATTCTTAATTGACTGAACTGCCAACAAATGCCTGCTTCCTGCCATTCCAAATGATAGTCAGGGTCAGTGAGACACAATGAGAAAATTATTTTTTATTTCTGGAACATTTTCTTTCTTTCCTTGGTTGATGTGGAATGGGAATGGAAAATTTGGAAATGCAGAATTCACTTGGCATTTCCAGAGTAGTACTCAGAGATGTTACCAGGCCTATTTGGAGAGATCACGGACAAAGATCAGGTCAGACCAGTCAGAACTGACTTTTTGTGCCTCACTCAAGGTATTGGACCAGACCTTTCCCAAACTCAGAGTTAACTATTGATTTGTAGCAACTCAAGCCAATCATTTCCTTAGAAAGTTGTAAGCTAGAGTAGACATTCCTGTGACTCAGAACTTAAAATATAAATGTAAAGATTCCTGAATACACCAGAAAAGTTTTGATTTTTTGGAATAGGAGAGTTACGTTTGATAGGAATTGTGGTGGGCAGCTAGAATCAATTTGTGAGGGTTAGAGACTGGGAAGACTACTAACTATGACATCATTCCAGATACTAGAATATTGCTTACGAGATGTCTGTAGGAGATGTCGGGTAACTATGACTTATTGAAGAGATGTGGTAGGAATGGTACTCGAACCGCTTTATCATTTGTGACACTGAAAAGTAGAGCTCATCTGGAAACTTTGTCATGTAAGTGCTACTGCACAGATTGTTTGGGTAATATCTTTATGTGATTCCCTCTTCAGCCACACCATGGCTCATTCTCCATTCCATTTATTTTATTGATGGTCCTTTAAAGACAGAGAGGGATATGCATGGATTTCAGCCTTAATTATTATATAATGCTATAATCTGGGCATTCTTAATAGCTACATATGAACCTTCTCAACGTTATAAACATCTGGAGCTTCCAACATGAGGCCAGTAGCAAAAAAAAAAAAAAAAAAAAAAAAAAAAACTCCATACCTGGTATTATGTGTCAAAGCATAGGTGCACAAAAAAGAAAAAAAAAGAAAAGAAAAAAGAAAAGGTTAAATTACCTTGAGGATCCCTGTTTAAGATGCATATGAACATAAATTAATTATGTCTCCTACAAGATATGTTGTGGTGTATGGATGGGTAAATATTACAAAATCTGAAATTTTTAAATCAGTGACATCTCAATTTGCAACATTTTTGATGAAGGCTAATTAATGTGCACTTCTGTTGTAAGTAGTCAAAACTTACACTCTACTCTAGTGCCATAATATTTTCTACTCATAAGAAATGTTTTTCATTAGCTTTAATAGTTATGATCTCAATATGACAATATAAATCAGCAAAACATATGCAGCTTTAGATTTTGTAGGCATTCTCAAAGCTTTTCATAAAACACAGGCTTGTTCACAATGTGATGGCCAGAGCTGGGAAAATAGTCTGCACTAGGGAAGAGTACACCAACTAGTTATGCAACTAATGACCAAAGGGCCATTCCCCAAAACGTACATACGTACATACATATATATGCAAAATTATATAACAGGTTTCTAAGTTCATAAACACAACTGCTCAGTCTAAATAAATGAATGTTTTAAAAAAGAAATAATTGGATGTTAGACTAGAATTCTGGCACATGGAATTAGAAAATCAACTCAAATCTTATAAAGACTTATCAACAAACTGTGAAACACAGGTCTGGCTTGTAGTCATCTGATGGGCACAAGATAGTCAAATAAACATTTAACACCAAACTTGGTTAAGCAATAGACATTCTCTACAGTGTTTGACTCTTCCCAGGATAGAACATCACTTTCAGCTTTTACTTACTACCAGAATCCATTTGACTTACACTCTAATATTTTACTTAAAAAGTAATTTCAATATTATCAGTGTGATATTAACATAGTCGGTGAAGTAGTAAAATAGGCAGGGTAGAGGGGCTAATGCCCTGTGAAGCTACATTTATTCATATTCCCTCTTTCTATTTCATATTCTTCATCTACCAAGAACATCTTTCCCATCCTGTGCCTCAGGGAAGACCCCATCTATCAAATGTTTATTGTAACACTGCATACATTTTTTTTGGCTCATCATGAATATAAAGCAAATGTATATACACTCTAAGCCTCAAAAGCTTAAAGTAGTATAATACCATTGAATCATATGATTAATTGTATTTCTGCATATTGTATAAACAGAATCACTTTGGTCCAAATCATTCCTTCACCCTAGATATCCACCTCTTTATTCACAAAAGAACACTGATTTGTAACAATGAAACATGCTAGTCTGGATTCTGATGTCCTCTGGGATGAGGTCAAGATGGAGGGATACGAATCACTTTCTAAACATCATGAAATACAACTGTGCCCATGACAGGGTAGGTGTGTTTCTACTTCCCAAGGTAGACATCATGGAAGTGCCACGGTGCCCATGAAAACCGAAAGGCAGATCTTGTTTGTAATGTGTCTGAGATGCATACCTCTTCACTGTTCCTCATTCCTAGGGCTCTTGCTGTCGCACCTGCGCTACAATAAGTTCCATGAATCGGGCGAAGGCCTAGAGATTGAAAGAAAGAGTCAGGACAGTGGGTCGTTCGTTCAATGGCAATGTCCGAATGCTGAAGAATGCTGTTTATTGAGGGGAAGAAACGGGCTTAAATACTGACTTACAGCACAGTGGAAAATAACAGGACTTTTAGGCTTAGCTCCTCCCCGTGAGGTGTGAGTTGTCACGAGGTGTGTGTCATCAAAACGGGAAGAGTACCAATAACAGCTTTGGGGCAAGGAGTTCCTGCCAACAGCTTCAGGCTTGTTCAAGGTGCCTCGGAGGTCCATGCAGGGCCCTACACTTGCTCTATGTTCCGGGTTACTTATCTCTGAATGGCACCCAGATTCCTCCTTTTCCTCATGGGGAAGATGATATGCAGCCCCATAGCAAACTAATGAGGGAAGGTACCGAGACAGTAGTACTTCCTCATCAGACAAGCGACGGGAAAATCTACCGAGGCATCCCAGGGTGACTGAAACTTAGGAGGAAAGTACTCCTCTTGACCCCTACCAGCACAGCAAGTGCGGCTGAAACTGTTTCCACGACAAGTTGTTACAACTGTTGCAATTTTAAATTAAAAATACATTTGCTTTTAATGATGCAAGAAGACACTTAATGGCTTAGGAATGAATCTTATGTAAAACCACTTGTTCAGGTCAACTAACTCATAGCCCCTGATGGTTCATGAGTGTCCTTTTAAATACCTGTTAAGAGAAATGAGACCAAATGGCATATTTCAATCTGCTGCCTAAGTCGATCATGTTTTTCTACACCTTGTCTGTCTCTTTCAATAGCATAAAATAGGCCACAAGAGAAATTACGTAAGCAGGTGCTTGTGCCCCAGAATTCATCCTCTTGAGATGGAAAGCACCACCTTCTTTTAACAGAAAGGGGAAGTCAGAAGACCGACAGATGGGCACAGCAATGCCTTGCATTTCTCTTCTCTACTTTTTGCCTTTCATTGTTAGGAGTTCACTGGGTTCCTACATGCCAGAGATCGAACACCAGAGGAGGAGCCTGAGAGACCTGTTCTTCCAAGACCTCATTTTGCCTTGAATTGGTCTCTCATACCAGAGTATTAGTAAAGTACTTCCCGGGATGCCGTCAAGCCTGAAAATATAGCTAAACACACAGAGGAAGAGAACGTGCAAGAATGTATATTGTTTGCGTGGTTCAGTACCACACAATGTATACTTAGCCTCGGTTTCCTCTTATCTCTGAGGTCAAACCTGTTATTTCTTTGATATGTCTTCTAAGTTATAGAGCCCCACCCCCAGACTAATTAATGCATTTTTCATGGTATTTTGCCTTAGACTCCCTTTTAAAAAAATCCTTTTAAATGTTAAAGGAGCAGCAATTATGATGAAGAACTTGCACCTTCTTGCAATACCTGAAGAGAGACAATAGAGACAACTGGAACCATGAGAGGTCTTTAAAAGCATTGACAGTCATTTCTACATGGGAGGAAACATGACTATGTTAGCAGTCAGGGAACTCATGGGAAGCTTTAGAGCTGCTGGCAAATTAGTACATTATCTCATGTCCTGAAATTATGTCCTTGGCCCTAACCCTGTCTCTTGTGCTGGGATACTGGGTATATTCTCCCCAAAACTTAGCATGAATAATCCTGAAATTCCTGTGGAAAGAACTCTGTACTCATTGACACATCTTCTTGCCCATACTAGTGGGTGTTATGTATAGCTATGGCAAGAGTTGTTCAAGAGAAGGAAGGATTTGTGAATTTAATGACAGAAGTGTGTCCAAGGTAAGGGTGGGCAGCAGAATCCCCTGGCTCCTCGGTACACTGGGTTGTCAAACTGTTTTTCTCAGAATTCTCATCGGAATTTAGTCAAATGGTTTCTTTTTCCCTTTCATCCACCCCCCCCCACTATATTCTAAAGATTTCTTTGTTACCAATAGAGACTAGTGTTATCTCATGATGTAATTGTTATATTTACTGACTTCCTGTTATTATACAGATGCATTTCTGGACACTCAGTGAATACTCTATTGAAAAGATATGGGAATAGTGGACAGGCCTTTCTCATTCTTGATTTTAATGGTATTACTTCACTTTTTTCTTCACTTAGAATGATGTTGGCTGGTTGACTGTGGATTTGTCATATATAGATTTTATTATGCTGAGATATGATCTCTCCAGTCACTTTCTATTTAGGAATGTAATCATGTTCCCCCGCCCCCTTTGATGACCTTCCTTCCCTCCATCTATTGAAATGATCATGTGATTTTTGTCTTTTAGTCTATTTACTGATTTGTTACATTTTTATAAAATAAAATTATGTATGTTGAACCAGCCCTACTCCTCTGGGATAAAGCCCATTTGATTCTAACATATCTTCATTTTGTTTTATTGTTGTATTCATTTAGCAATTATTTTATTGAAAAAAAATTTCATCAGTGTTTATTGGGGATATTGGCTATATAATTCATTTTTGTTGTTGTATCTTTCTCTGGCTTTGGTAATAGAGTTAGACTGGTTCTATAGTAGAATTTGAAAGTGTTCCTTCTGCTTGTAGCCTTCAAAAAATATAATTTGAAAAGTAATGCTTGCAGTTCTTTGAAAGTTTGGTTGAATTCTGCTGGGATTTGATCTGGATTTGTCTTCAGCGTCTAGAGCAGAGTCCCCAAGAGAACATTTTGTCTGTGTCTTCAGTAACTATTCTGTATTAGGCCTCTTACATCTGGATGGGCATCTCGTTCTCTTTCTCTGTTTTAGAAATTTTCTCCTAAGATTTTATGGAAATATACCCTTTGCATTGGTACAGATTCTTGCCCTTCATCTTTATCCATGACCTGCTGGTTAATTTTTAAACTAAGATTTAATGCATGCAACATGTTTTCACCAATGTCTTCCTTCCTCCTCTAATTTCCCATCATCTGTTGACCAACTTTTTCACCAAACTTCAGGTATTATCCTCTCTCTCTCTCTCTCTCTCTCTCTCTCTCTCTCTCTCTCTCTCTCTCTCTGCTTTTTGAGACAGTATTTCTCTGTGTAACAGCCCTGGCAGCCTTGGAACTCACTTTGTAGGTCAGGTTGGCCGCAAAGTCATGGAGATCTGCCCTTCTCTGCCTCCTGAGTGCCAGGATTAAAGGCATGTGCCACTTCTGCCTGGCTTCCTATATTCTTTACTTTGTACCCACCACCAGCCTAGGTGCTACCTGCATGTACATAGATGTAGGACCATCTGCTGGATCGTGGGTAATCTCTCAGGGGTCATATCTCTGAAGAAACTGACTGTCACCAATACTCATCAGTTGTCAATAGCAACTCAGCCAGGGGTGGGACTTCATGAGTCTTTTCCATACTCAGGCTGAGATTTTTGCCTGACTTGATTTTGTGCAGGCCTGTTACATATGACAATGTGCCTATGTATTCTAGATTTAACGTTGATTATTTTAGCATGATTCACTTTCTCTACCTTGTTTTCCAATCCTGATTTACCTTCCATCCTGCTCCCCACCGACATGATCTATTCAACTAATGAGGTTTTCCTCTGTTTTATTTTTTGTTTGTTTGTTTATTTGTTTTTAATTTATTTCCAGTTCTGGTTTGAGGTTTCTTCAAATCTATGTGTTACGATCTATTTTCAGGTCTTGAATTAACTTCCTTATTTCATTCATCTGCTGGGTTTTGTTCTTTTGGAGTATATTCAGATCTTAATTCTCTTTCTGAAGCCCATTTTCTCTAGGGCCATTACTGTTTTTCGAGGAGACATGCTATCTTGGCTTATTGTGTTGGTTCATGCTTTACATTTATTTTAAAATTGTGTTCATGTATGTGCGTCTCAGTGTGTGAGTAGGGCATATGAGTGTGGTTACCCATAGATGCCAGGAGATGACATCGTATCTCCAGCAGCTGGAGTTACAGGTAGTTGTTAGCCATTCAACATCAGTTCTTGCAGCTGAGTGGATCCTTGCAAGAGCAGTATGCATTCTTAACTATGGGTACATTTCTCCATCCCCGACTGATTCCTGCTGTTTTTGTTTCTGTACTGGTACTTGGCACCTGAAATTTATTGATTGATTTTTTTTCTTTATTTCTTGTTCAAGTTACCTTCATATTTTCAGCAGAGGTATGTAGGATGTTGAGGAAGGACCTAAATTACCATAGGGATATCTGTTTTTTTTTTTTAATCTAGTATTTAGGGGTATAAGCTCTCTTCAAGTCTTCTTATGGTTACCAGCTGCTGTCTAGCACTTGAAGTTGCTTAGGATGAATTTCCTCTGTGCCACAAACAGTTCTGGCATCTCAAGGTCTCAGGTAGCCACTTGTGGCTCTGGTAGGTTCTAAAGGAAGAAAGGGAAGACAGACGATGACAATGGCTTGTAGGAGGTGCCCTGAGCTTTAGAACTCTAGGAGATGAGGGCCAGGTGTGGTACTTCATTCTCTATCAGGGTCTTCAGTTACCTGGGGTGTCCAGAGGGCAGCCCCTGTGTGGGAGAATGGTTGTGCTCTGGGAGCCAAGATGGAAAGAAAAGGGGCCAGCTGGCATGGACAGTGCCTTCAGGTGGGTAGTAGGTAGCCTTCAGGGAAACCCTGATCATTAAATATCATCAAGCTCATACCTTAAGGAGGAGAAAGGTAATAACATTATAACCCAGTTGAGTTTCTCTTCCAAATTTTATTATGAAAAAATTTAAATAAACAAAAGTAAAAAGGTTTTTACGTAGTTAAATCAATTTTCCTCTGCTTATATTTGCAATTAACTTTTTCCGCAATTGTTTAATCACACACACACACACACACACACATACACACACACATCCATTATCCCTTTAGCTAGTCATCAATCAAATGTGGAAGACTTTACCCACAAACATTTCCATATACACACCATTAACAAGAATTTAATTTATCATTTAAAAATAATGCTCAGACTGAACATATATTTGGAACAATTAGCCGAATGGCGCTAAATCAGTGGATGGTCCTTGTGATGATCAGAACATCAGAAGTTTGTGAACCAAGATGAAAAACCTATCATTATCAACAGTGATCATCTTTAATCACCCTATCAACAAAGTTTCCTTAGAATTAGGAAAGTCAGACTTGTCCCAGGAGGCTGAAATGTCAGGGTGAGGAATGATACTGGAAACTCTCTAGAGATGGATCATATACTTTTCCAAGCAGAGGTTAGAGGAATCTAGATGAAGTCAGAGAGACACCTTCAATGGTTTCAAAACTCTTAGAGTCTCCCCCCCCATGCATGCTTTTATTAGGTTATGGAACTCACATCCTTTCCATTGGCTGGAGAAAAGACTGTCTAAATCATCCAAATAGTGCATTCATGCAACTGTCTTACTCCATTTACTGGTTTGCCTGCGCAAGAAAAGCCTTTGCGACTTTAACTGTTGCCACTGCCTGAAAGCCTTCATAACTTACACAATGCTCGCAGCATATTAATATCCACTAATGCTCACACAGAAAGAGATGAAGCATAGCCTTATTCTGATGGTAATATGCTAAATTCCTGGAAACCGCTCTATGGAGCATCTAGTGATCAAAATATGTGATATCTTCATTGTTTCCCCTTTCTCTTTCATCCTTTTGCTTATTAAGAGACATAATGGGCCTCTGTCAGACGCATGACTATGGAATTATGTCTACATTTCCTCAGTTCTGGCACCGAAAGTCTCGGTAATAACCGAGGGAGATGAGACAGTATATGAAGCTCACTTCTTGCAGGACTTAGCTAGAGTCCAGATGAAACCTGACCTGAGTTGCTTTTTTATCTATGAGATTTTTAACCTTGGTCATTTTTAGAAGGGAACTGAATTGCAAGCAAGTCAGTCCTCCCTGAGCTTTCCAGTTTGCTGAAGCACAAATAATGCACTCATAGTCAGAGCTTGCACCGTAGATGCAGGTTTGGTTTCTTCCACATAGCCAACCTTACATCAACACAAAGGTAACTAGACATTACAAAGCGTATTTCCAAAGCTCACGTGCTAAGTTTGAACAAAACGATGGTGGAGCAGGAGGTCAGGTACCATAAGAGGTACATGGGCAAAGAAAGGCAAAATATTTACTCTTTTCTCTATCTACATTTTCTATTTTCAGGCCACTTTGGGATCATAGCATGAGGAATATTGGAAACACAAAAATACTGGAGTTAACAAACTCCTGGTGTCTGGAAGGCTGAGATTAAATAGCCAGTATAGAGAGCAGAGGGTGGCATCTTCCTCCTTCCTGAATCTACACAATAAAGAACCCATTCTGAACACAATGCCTGAACCATTGTGACACATCTTCACCAAGTAGGAGTCTAGGGAGCGGTCAGTTCCCCTAGGAGGAGGTTTGTGTTTTAAACACCTTACACCTTAAACAGGCCAAAAGGAGCAAGGACATATTAGAAATAGCAACTGATACACAAGCCTAGCTTCAAGGAATTAGGAAGTGGTAGGAACTATGAAATCCAGAGTTCTAAGACCCATTGAAAGTGAGCATTATGCCTGACTGGAGTTGTTCAGTGCATCATGTGCAAACATGCTCAGTGAGGCAGGCTCTTGCTTAAAAAATAAATCTGGTAATTTGGATTCGATAGGAAATTGCCTGAAGAAATCCAGTAAGTAATCCTCAAGAATTGGGACTTCTATTTCTCATGTAATAGATACAGATGTCTTGGTTCCGTCTGGTGGCGCAATGCGTGCTACAGTGTCAGTGTCAAGGTAACGCCCTGATGCTGCTGGTAGCAAGCAAGTTTCCTGTCTGAAGACTATATTTCAGCATTTGTAGAATGCAAATGAATCTAATCCCTGCAGTCATTGTAATGGATGATGGAAGCAAGCTCCCAACAGTCTGAGCTCACACACTATTGTGATAATGATTTCAGATAAAAGTAAGACCTCTTAAATCTAGCTCATTGGATTATGTGGAAAAATGCAACAATTCCCCGTTTCCAACTAAATTTCATATCTTTTAAAAAGTTTATTTTTTTGCATACATAACAAGTATACCATTGAGTCATGATTATCATTGTAAAAAAAATTATAGGACTTTTAATGCTTTGCTTGTTGTAACATAAAGCTAATTGCGCTTTTGGGGGAAATGTGGCACTCCATCTCTGTGATGTGCACCAACAACTTGAGATGACTAGAGAAAGAGGATGGAGAAATTACTAGTGAGACACACAGTCATGAAGGTAGGACAGTGGAGAATGCATTTAAACAATACACAGTTTCTTCCGTGGAGCCCTGGTCTTTGTGTCCAGGACTGTGTTACCTCTCTGGCTTCATGAGGGCTCTACAGGATTCTGGCTCCCTGTTCTCTTCAGTGGTACAACTCAGTCTAGCTTAAGCAATTCTAAGAAAGGTTTTGAGGACCTAACATTTTAATGTTGAATTTCAGTAATTCTATAACTCAGTGGACAAGAACTATTGGGACAGAGTGTTGCCTTCTCTAGAGTAAAGCAACCCCACCATAGGATGACTTTCTTGACAGCACAGGACAGACAAGGCCTGTGTGCCAGGTGTGAAATGAGTTGCCTGTGGTGATGGAACACGATCTAGTATGAAGACAGAAGAGTAAAGCAGAAAAAATCTGTGTCCACCGACTCTCTTGTAAGTATGAGAAGGGAGGGGAACACATCAACCGTAGAGGCTCTGCTCGGTGGAAGGGAGGAGACTGACATTAAGGGTAAGAAAGGCAGGTGATCATTCAGATAGGTGGACAGTGTGACAAGAGCTCATGGGCAGGGTCCTAATTCTTCTTTTTTGTTAATGACCAAACCAGGTTAATTGGGATTTGGAGTTTGCTTCAGAGGACAGACAATAAAGAAACCAAGCTGAGGTTAGTGAGAGAGTTCAAGACCCTGGCTTTGACTTTCCAGGCCCTGAAAACACGTGAGCACAATTGAATGTATGTTTCTGAAGACCATTCGTATTGGCTTCCAGTGACCAGTTGCTAACATGAACTATGGTGAATGCTTTGAATATTGTGTACTAAAACAACATGTTCAGTTAACATTCCCTGGTATCTATAAATGTTGCCTTGTTTGAAAACAGTCTTTGCTGATATAACTAACATAAGGATTTCAAGATAATATCATTCTTGATTTTGAATAAGCTCTAAGTCCTATAAAACTCGCCCTTATAAGTGAGAGGATGAGATGTGTAGTCACAGAGAGACAATATTCTGTAAAGGGAGAAATTAGAATCACCAGCTACAAGCCAAATAGCACCAATAGATGTCAGCTGCGAGGCACCGGAATCTACGTGGTGATAAGGCATTTCCAGTGATCCAGCGTTTCCAGAAACACTACTCTTACATCAACCTTGATGTTGCATTTTCCGGTACCCAGAACTAGCAAAAAATACATCCTTGCTGTATGGAGCCACATTGCTTTGTGTTGTTTGTTGCAGCAACTTGAAGACCCAGTTACCCAGTCCCCTCTAAATCTCTGGGGATGAACTAACTGTAAAAAATATGATTAGAATAACTCTAAAATTAGAGTCTTAAATAGTGCATGTAACTAGGAGGGAGAATTAATTCCAATATTAATTCCAATTTTCTTTTACTATCACTCATTATTCCTTTAGTGCAGTTCAGCCTATCAAATACTTATCAAAACAATACTCTGTGCTAGACAGTATTCTTCTAGGTACTTAAGAGTACACGATCAATCCAAAAAAAAAAAAAAAAAAAAAAAAAAAAAAAGACAGTTATCCTGTATGCTGTTACATGGGAAGATTTAAAAATTAGTTCAATAAATCCATAATTATAGGTGATAAAAATGTTGGTGACATCTCGTTTTTTTCCCCTGTAGCCTCTGTTAGTTCACTTTATTCTTAATTATAATGACCATTACTTGTTGTACAGAATAAAGGAGAAGACAGATTGAAAATGAATCTGTTTAAGTGAAATCATGTTACTGGCAGGACCCCTGTTGGATTCCACCTTGATCATGGCTGGTTACAGCTACATTTGAGCTTTGAATTTACACTTAATGGAGAATCAAAGCAGCTCAATTCCCAACACAGCCTTGCGCTGTCACTTGATACATAATTGAAAATAAATAACCTCGGTGGCAGCCCCAAGCTTAGAATACTTAATGTCCTTTCCCTGGCAATGTAAATTGCTCTAGAGAGAGCTGAAAAACTGTGTTTTTGTATAGATGATGTAGAGTTACAACCATTGTGGAGAGGTTTTTCATGTTGAAAGCAAAACCATATCAAAGCCCAGGAATAAATACTGTGTGTGTGTGTGTGTGTGTGTGTGTGTGTGTGTGTGTGTGTGTTTATATTTTCCTAATTATCATTTGTGATGTAACTAAGCTATTTCTATAGCCTGGCTAATTTCTATTGAGTTTACTGTGACATTTGTCCATACACCCATCTATTTGATTCCTGTTTATATATACAGAATTTAGGAGGAGATTTGAGAGAGTTTGTTCTTTACTGTATCT
Source organism: Phodopus roborovskii (assembly GCF_943737965.1). Taxonomy (NCBI): domain Eukaryota; kingdom Metazoa; phylum Chordata; class Mammalia; order Rodentia; family Cricetidae; genus Phodopus; species Phodopus roborovskii. Next base: position 2,821,035 of record NW_026126415.1, read on the forward strand.
TAGCAAGAGCAAAGAGTTTAAAAATTAACGTATCTTAGCAAAAACAAAGAATTAAAAAGAAAGAAAGAAAGGAAGGAAGGAAGAAAGGAAATCAGCTAGAAACTTTTATTTGCAGGGAGACAGGAAGACTGGTTTATTTTGCTAGAACAGTCCTTGGTATATGGACCTTCTAGCTTCAGCCATGAAGAAGGAGTTGGGTGGGGTTATCCTAATGCCCACCCCACTGCAAATAGGGTTTTCAGCTCAGTGTGGAGGAATCTGAGAAATGCAGAGGACGGGGTTCAACTAGAGATAGCAAAAGCAAGGCATGGTTGGTTTAACTGTTGTGCTATAAGAGAACTCCAGTGCTGAGAACAATGTGGAAGCTTGTGGGTCACATCGCAGAGGCAATCAGGAGGAAGTTCACTTGGGTTCTTCCCATAACATTTGCCACTGTCTCAGCAGAAAAGGAATGGGAGACCCATCTTGGTAAAAGACACTGCTAGAGTAGGAGAACAGAGACCCTCCATGATCCCGCCCCCCCAGTGTCCCTCTTAGTGAATTCAGCCCAGAACACCTCCAGAAGTGAAGTGAGTAACTTAGCAAGCCCAGCAGATGCCCTAGACCACCCACTGGAGCCCTGAGACTACAGGCATTTGCAGGTAAAGTCAGACCCCTATAGTGAGAAGAAGGAAGAAAGGCACTTATGGATGCTTCCAGGCCTTGGGTTTCAAGCTTCAGACAAAGAGAGGCATCATTTAGGACTAGCCTTGATATTTACAAAGTAATGAAAACCACTTGAAATTCTGATTTGAAGCCATCTGAAGCTCCTAGCAGTTTCGAAATTGCTTATTTACTTAATCTAAGGGTCTTTAGAATTTTGTTTTTGAGATGGTAAGATGCTCCGATAAGTGAATAGTGTTTCATAGGGCAAATTGGAAATAAAGAGAAATTATTTGGATTATAGGTCCATTGCAGACTGTTATGGCTATACTTGTTTCCTATTTGTCAACTTGGCTACAGCTGCTATTAAATAAAACTCAAGCAGCTGGATACACCTGCAAGGGATTTTTGTTTTTCTTCTCTCAATTAAATCATTAGAAGTGGGAAAACCTGCTTTTAATCCAGATCTTTTCGGGTGCTTAGGGACACCTTTAATCTGGGTCACCTCCTCTGCTGGCAGTTTACGTAAAGGAAGGACATAGAAGCAGGAAGCTTTATCTGCCTGCCTGCTCTCACTCTCGATAAGAAGTCCATCCCTTTTACTGGCATTGTAACCACCTTCTCTGAAATTCTGAGCTAGGCTGAAGACCAGCTAAAACATCCAGCCACAGGGACCGAAGAACAAAAACAGCTGTTGAATGGCTGGACCCTGCTGATGCAGAACAGTCGTTGTTGGACCAGTTGCACAACAGCCAGAACACATTCTAACAGAGCCTCTTTATACCTGTTCTGTAAATCCTGCCATCCTGGAGAACCCTAATGCACACACTTAAATAACTTACTGGTTATATTTCATACTGAGTTGAGTCCATTGACAAAGTCTGAGATTTGAATCACGGTTAATACATTTTCCTGAAAATTTTGTGGCATTCAATGACTAGCGTAAGTTTTGTTATAGGATTTACAAGAACATAACTTAAAGAGCATAGCTTCATAAAACACAATTAAGTAAATCACGTTACTATTTGGATATATACGTATACAGATACATGTTTGTGTGTGTCTATGTATGTATACACACATACCTATATCTATTTCCAAAAGTAGCATGATAAATGCTAATCTGTATTTATCCTGACATTCACCTAGAATTCCCTTTCCATACTCCCATCATGCTTTCTAACTAGCTGCCTTCTTCATAAATACATAACTGTAAATAGTTAACATGTTCATTTAATGATAGTTGGAGACATCCACAGAGCCACTCTGTGAGCACAAGGTTCAGGAAAGATACTTTTCAGATTAAAGTATTCGGAACACACCAAATTTTCATTATTTCTTCATCAGCTGTGGCCATCTAGGCTAATTCAATTTCCTTCTGTCTGTGAACACAGCAATCATAAACATAGATGTACAATATTGCTATGGTAGGCTACAGAGTCCTTTGAACATATGACTGTTAAGAGTAGTTTTTCCCTAGCAGCCTGCTGGTCTTGGTCCCACCACCATGCCAGCCCCAAATAACACGCAGAGATGCTGTATTAGATACAAAGCTGTAGGCCAGGTTCTAGTGTTTCTTATCAGCTAGCTGTCTTAAATATTAACCCATTTCTATTAATCTAAGTATTTTCATGTGGTCTCATCTTACCATAGAGAGGGGCCGGCATTCTGCTCTCTCCAGTCTCTACATGCTGACTCCTCCCTACTCCTTCCAGAATCCTCCTTGTTTCCTAGTCCCACCTATCTTCCTTTCCTATTGGCCAACAGTGCTTTATTCATTAACCAATATGAGAAACATATTTACAGAATGACATCTCCCATCATATGACCAAGGTGGAATACTGTGCCACAAAATATAATAATGATGTGAGGAAAACTTATTAATTAAGAAAACTTTTATATGGCTAATTCAAACTAATCTACATTTTTAATTACTCTTGCTGGAGTCGTTGTAATAAAATAAAAAGACAATGGTGTCATCTTCCCTAGTAATTGGTTAACACTTGTCTACCAAAGTCTTGTAACTAACCAGTTGACAAACAGATTTCTGGAGCATGAAAAATGCCAAACTAAAATGTTTCAAGTAAAAATTTGGATACCAATTTAATTAAATAAACATTAACAAATGAAATTATTGTGGTATGTGCATGCGGCTTCTACAATACTTCCTATAATAATACTTTTGTTTTCCTTGATTTCCAAGTACATTTTTGGTAAAATTGGGGTGTGAATATCAAATGCAATATCACCCAGAATTAGAATGGATTATGTAGAAACAAAGGTTGTATTCTGTTACACAGTTCAATTAGTCAGTACCAGTGAAATGTGTATTATAGTAGGGTGAGACACTTGACTGCTTCTTTATGCTCATTCCCAGCTAATCCAAGAAGACTTCAACCTAGGCCCAGAGGATATATTAATAAATTATATTTACCTAATAAATACACCTTACTATAAAAACTCAAAGGACTAACTAACTGAAAAGACCTCTCTTTGTAGTAAACAGGTAATCATTTAACAAAAGCAGTTCAAAATTAATTTGACAGATTTTATAAGAAGTTATTGTTTCCTTAAAATTGCATTTGTTTTTTAATAGGTACATGTGTTTGCTTTCATGAGCTAATTGCACCATGTACATGTAAGAACCGGTGAAGGCCTGAAGAGGGAATCAATACTTTCTAACTAGAATAAGAGATGACTGAGCCACCATGTGGGTGTTGATGACTGAACCTGGGTCCTCGTAAGAGCATTAAGTGCTCTTAATGATTGAGTCATCCACCCAGCTCCAGGACATTATTGTTCTTAAGAGTAGATGGTTCTACTGTCAATAGATCATTATCTGAGATTCAACTGTCCTATTTTTTACCTTGACAATTTGTGATTGCAAATTACCTCTGTCCTTAGTTACCAATTATTACTTAGGAAAGCACCATTAACCTACCTACTATTCGACCCTCTATTATTTTTTACATATTAAAGCTTAATTAGAATTAATAGAAAAAAGTTTTATTAGAGCCATAACATCAATACCTATATTTTAAAAATTAAATGGCATTTAAATTTGCAGCACCCTGGGGTACACAAGACCCTGTATCAAAAGGAAAACAAAACAAAACATTTTCATTTTTAGGGAAAATGGTCCTTTATGCACGAAAAAAAAATGTAGCTTGTGGGCTATATAAAATGTTTGTTTCACTATATTACACTATGTGAAAAGTCTGGGATTAAAAAGAAATAAAACTGAAGATGAATTTAAAAAAGAAGAGGAACATTCCGTTGGTCTTGTACAATGATAGAAATAAAGGCTGGTAATATAATACCATGACATTTCCTTTTACTGTAGCTGAAGAAATTTTTTGGTTCATTTCAAAATTATTTTGGCGTAATTTTGTAGATTTAACTTGCTCCAAAATTGTAAGTTCACCATGTAGGTTTTGAGAGGTAGGATATTGTTAGCTTGCTGTAATTAGTCTCCTCAGTTTTAAAACACAAAATATATGTAAAGTGCTGAAAATTCTTTCTGGTTTAAGGAAGTCTCTGATAATATCTGTATGAATTGCTTGTTGCATATAATAAATAATAACTATTTTTCATGTATTTGTTTCTCTTGCATCATGACTTTATCTTAATAATCTTTCCTTGAAATCATTTAGTTTTCTGTTTCATGATCTGGGAATTTTTGTAGAGTTGGTTTAGTTAGAAGACTTTGGTGAGCATGTTTAAACACATTCAGTGTTGACAAGATGTTGGTGAAAATAACACCACTGTATGCTTATTGTTATGTAACAATAACTCCATCAACAGTAATTAAAACTGTAGATTTGTCTGAATTATCCATATAAGTCTGTACCTAATTAAACTTAATTACATGTGACCAATGGGCTACAAACCACTTCTCCTCATTCACATGCAGATCAATAAATATCCATCTGCCTTATTTTCCTTTTCCAATCAGGCAGATTGTTCTCCAAATGAAGAATTATTTATCTTTGTCTCACTGTACTCTCATTTCTACACTATACAACGTGTTGTTAGTCATATCTTGAGCTTAGGGGCTGTATCTTTGCTGCTTTTACATCATTTAGCATCAAGTTTTATGTACAGTAGGAAATGAAATTGATTGAGGGAAATTTAAGTACTTGATTAATTCCGCACATTTGGGGTTTGAGTATTACAGCATCACGATCTTCATCCTTAGCAATTGTGTTGTCTACAATATCATGGTACTTCAGCACATCCAAGGAAAGATCTGGTGAGCCTTTCCTAGAAGAGTCAGGAACTGTCCCCGGTGCTGAAAATGTGTAAAACCCCCCCCAACCCCGCCCCGTTCGGCCCCGCCCCTCCCTGCCCCAAACACACACAAATTGCTTTATGGAAGATGGATAGCAATGGAGGAAAACAGACTTAGTAAGTGATAATAGAAGAAGCAGATGTTTTGGAGGTCTCAATAAATAGCATGTTTCATATATTTTGTATGTGTGCATCTATGTATACTGCATTGTGAGAGTGTGTTTGTATGTGTACATGTATATTCAGTGTACATATGTGCATGCATATGTTTGTGAGTGTGTGTTTGTCTAGAGGTTGATGTCAGGTATCCTTTTCTATGGTTGTTGATGTTATTTTTTGAGACAGGGTCTTTCCCTGAGCCTAAAGCTCACTGATTGAATAGATTGGCTTGGCACGAGGCTTTGGGGAATCTGCTTTCTTTTGCTCCCCAATGCCCAATACATAGGTTACAGATGAGTGCTACCATGTCCACAATCCTTTACATGGGTGCTGGGCACAACAGGAGCTTTTGTGGTTAGACCACCTACACAGCTACCCAGTACTTTTGGTAAACACTTTGTGCTATCAAATAACATACATAGTGATATATATATATATATATATATATATATATATATATATATATATGTGTGTGTGTGTGTGTGTGTGTGTGTGTGTGTGTGTGTGTGTGTGTGTGCTCTCAGAAAGGTCTAGTGAGTGGTGATAAAGAAAGGATATCTGTTTAATAATTGATAAAAAGGTGGAAAGTATCTCCAAGCAGAGTGACCCTTTGTTAAGTTTGGATGTGGAAATTTAGAAGGGAGATTGTCCTACTGAAATGGTAATGTCTGTCCTTTCTGAAGAACAGGTAGAATGCACGTGAAGACCCATGTAATCATTGGGATGAAAAGTGCTGGTTCCTCAGAAGTGATGGTGTGAACCTGGAGATGAATGAAGGGACTTCTGGGTCTTAATGAGAGCTCAGGACATGGCTATAGATACTCGGAAAGCCTTTGAAGACTTTGAAATGAAGAGTGCCATATTCTCACTTATTTCAATTTTTAGTGTTGAAGTGGTGGAGATTGAATTCCACGTTTTCTGAATAGGAGATTGGCATGGGATAAGTAAGCTTTAACCTTGGCCCTTTGTTCTCATTTACATATTCAAAATGCTTTGAGCCATTGTGACACACTATCTGTTTGAGAACAAACATCACTTATGCATTAGATTAGTCAGAAAAGAATTCACTTCATCATTTTCTTTTCTTCCTGGTAAAATGAAAAGGTACATGGATGTAACCATAAACTTAAAAGCATTCACTAATCTCATATTGCATTCACTTAACCATCTTAGAAAAAAAAATGAATTCTGTTTTGTTTTGAAAAGGATTTACCGATATGAAATGAAATGATTATTTTCTACTTTCATGCCAAGCAGATTTTGTTTTTCATGTCTAAAGACACTGTGACAAGTCTCCGGTTCCAAACGGTATTTATGTCTTCACTCATGAAAATCACTTAGAGACCCATTCTCTGCCTGTCTTTGGAAACCAACATTTCATCTATAAGCCCTGCCTTCATGTATGATAGTGACTGAGAAGCAGAGTTACTGATGTGTGTCTGGTGGTCGGAGAAGGACAGAGGGGTCACCCTGTGAAAACATTTGAAGAAATAGCAGAGAACAAAAACAAAAACAAAAACAAAACAACAACAAAAACCAACACCAACAAACAAACAAACACAAGTAGAAAGTTTAGTGAGAAACTCAGTCAGAAGGCAGCCAGGGGTGGGTGGGGGCAGAGTTCATCAGGAGAGCAAAGCAGGGCTCAGCATGGCTTTCTTTCTGAAAAGATGAGAATTCAGGTCAGAACCTCTGATAGTTAACACAAGGAGGATTTAGGTCATGAATGGAAAGGGAAATTTACTGACTTTTTTTTTTTTTTAAACTATAAACTGCATATAACTGGGAAATTGGTAAAAAAAAAATGTTGGAGGGAATCATGATAAAACTAGTTAGAATATTTTCAAATGTTCCAACTGAGACCAATAGCATAATCCACTCATAAATGGGGGGTAGATTCAACTAACATCACTTTAATGTTGATAGTTTATCTGCTTTGGATATTCAGGTTTCAGCCTGTGTTCTTCAAAGGTGATTTTATATCCACTTTGGGCATGTAAAATCTCCTCATTTGTTTAATGTGTTCTTATCTCTTTGAATCATATAAGCTCTGATTCAATTAGGTAGATGGTGACTTCTGAGTTTCCTTTAGATTTATGGAAACCTATTTATCATTTTAAAAACAAATCAGATAAGGAAAAGTCTGCTCAATGAAACACGGTCATTTATCATTTTAAGGGGAGGGAATCTTGCTTGCTGTTTTATTACTGCTGTTAATCCAAATTATCTTACAGGTGTTTTAAAGATCCGTCTCGATCTGATAAGTCCTTTCTATTTGGAATAAATTGGTCTCTCCTCCCAGAGAGGAGAACTGTGCCATATGCCCTGACTGCACACAGAGGTCAGCAGACCCTGGAGGTCTGGCCATGAAGTACAATGAGCTGCAGAGTTTAGATGGAGGAGTGTCTCCAGCAAAGATAGCTTTCTAACGAGCAGATGATTATTAGTTATTATTTTAGACCTCTAGGCTAATCATAAAGAAGGCTATTAGCAGGTAATGGATTAAATGAGGTGACTCATAGTCATATAATTTTTTTTTTTAATGTGAAGAAGAAAAATAGCCCATGGTAGAACAACCATTGTCAAATCTTAACACAGCACGGAAGATGTCCTTGGAAGGGTCTGGAGGCCATACGCTTTCTTTTGATTAGCTGTGCAAGGCTTGGGATTGCTTTCCTCTTAATTGGAAGCATACTCTGAGATTTGACAATACAGAGATTAAAAGTTTTGGCTGCTGAAGAACAGCTACTTCAAAAACGCTGAATGACTCATGTCTTTCAAGTCGTTGGTATAACTCTGCAAGAAAACCCATACTTTCTGAAGCAAGATTGGTGGTCAGGGTTTGATCCTCCCTCACCCCTTTCTCTCTGTAGTAGATTTTGTATTTATAGACTTGCAGTGCCAATGGGAAAGTGACTGTTATAGAGAAAAAAATAAAATCTCTAGCAAGTGCTCCAGAGGGGATGAATAAAGAAAGCTATTAAAGATGTATGAAGTCCTAGTAACATGCGAAACTACACCTGCAGAATCTCAGTTATTTGATGGCTCAAACAACAAACAAAATTGAGGACATTGTGGATTATAGTCACAAAAACCAAACTCTGTTTGTCTTTTTTTTTTTTTTTTTTTGCTTCCAAAACATTAAAAATGATTTCCTGTCATTAGCAGGAAATAGATGGAACTGGACATAATGGTGTTAAGAAAATTAGTTCAGCTTCACGAAAGCCCAATATCGTGTTTTCTCTCCTTTGTGCGCCCAAGACTTTATAGACATATAAGAAATGTATGCACCAAGGCCACGAATGTGAAAGAGAGAGCGAAGGAGAAAACTGGGAAAGGAGAGAGAAGGTTGTGGGGAATACAGTCCAAATATGTTATGTCCTAATATGGAGAGGGCCGTGTAGAACCCCGTGTAATAAGAAACAAAACCTTCCTCATTAATTTGAGATAAACTCCAAGTGCTTTGAATATCTCCTCTGCATTTATTCTTCACAGTTCCAAACGGCTCTGCGTGCCAAACTGTTCTTCCACATCCACCTTGTTCCCTATTTACTTTAACACCTAGTTCTAGAAACCCATATTATAGTTGTACTTACTGGATATAACTACATCATTGCAGGCCCCCTAGGATGGCTGAGCTGACCTGCCTTGGTCCGTCTGTGGAAGACATGAGTAAGAACAATACTACAGCGCTCCAGAGTTATTTAAAGAAACGGAAACTATAAAATCTGGAGGGATTGTGCTCTGTGTCTAGCCCCAAAGCTCATTACTGAATGCACACCCCCTGACTGTGAGCAATCTCTGTTCCTTGAGGCTTGCTGATACTGGCTATGGCTCTGCCATTGATTTGAACATAATCTGCGTGTTGAATCTTTATTGGATTGCCATGATTAATTTAAAAGAGAATGTTTTTGATCCTGGCTGACTGGCTTTCATGGTGGTGTGGAGGGAGGCTTGTGAGCAGCCTAGAAAGGAAAACATTTTTAGTACTGCTCTCGCGTTTATGGCTGGAAGTGAGAGCGGCTGAACCACGTTAGTCCTTTCACTATTCAGAGGTCTGGCTGCTTTAGCTGGGGGGCCTGGATTCACGATGCATTTTCTGTTTCCTGTCCAGAATCTATTTGATGCAATACGCTCCATGTCTCTTTTCATTAGCTGAGACCTAGATGATGTCGATTGAGAAAAAAGCACTCGCTGATGTTATGAAATACTTGCGGTGGCGTGACAAAGATCTTCTATAAAGCCCTTTTACTTTGCCCCATTGTATGTTTTACTATTGTGTTTCATGCCTGCAGCTTGGTTGTATTGAAAGAAAGAAAATATTTCAGTTGGGCCCCCGCTGGTTTTTATTTATTTATTTATTTACTTTTGAAAAGCGAGATAACAATGAGTTCATTCTAAGGGAAACCGGCATTAACAAATGTGGGACAAATAACCGCACTGAGGCATAGGGCGACGGTGTAGAAGGTTTACTCCAAACCAAGCTCATGCACACAGAGATGTGATCCAGTTTAAGGGTAGGTGAGGTGTAGCTTAACTTCTGTGTCACAGAAAAATCATGTTCGTTGACTGCAGACTATATGCTGCTGCGGAGTGCGAGGTTCCCTGTATCAGAGGACCCTCTGGAGGTTAGGTTCCCGCGTCGGGGAGGCAACACCATGCACTTAAGGAAGGAAGCGATGTGTGCTTCAGTTGCTATTCAAAGGGAATACCCATGGGGTTTAGAGTAAAACAATCTAATGCCCTCACATGTTTCAGGTGAGCAACCGTGTTCCCCACCACCACCACATGCGTCGGGTAAGGCACGATACAGCAAACATGTTATTCCACAATCCGTTGCTCACTCTGAAGTTCATCGTTGCGCTGTTGCTTCAAACTGGCGTGAGAGGAGGTCGCGTGAGAACTGACCACGGGGTCTGGGATCTCAGCAATGTGAACCAGTGAGAGAAAGTAAATCCAGAATCTGGGAGACCATTTTGAAGAAATTATGGAGATGAAAAGAACTGCCCAAAGAAGGAAACACATTAACTGATGGGGCCCTCGCTGCTGCTGCTGCTTTTCTTTGTCATCGTATTTTAATTTCTCTATGAGGTAGTGAGTACAATGAACAAAACGTGAAATCATTCTCCTTGTAGCAGGGAAGCCTGCATAAAGAAAGCCAATACAAAAGGAACTCCACACAACAAATCCACATTATCAATAAAAGTTGTTCTAAAACAGTGTGTGTGTGTGTATGTGTGTGTGTGTGTGTGTGTGTGAAACAATTACTTATATAATGGGCATCAATACTTAATAACTCATATATATTTTAAAACCATATAATTAAAAATATTATGAAGTGCCTGTTTCCTTTTCCTGGAGACGTGTTATAGTTTGAATATGAAATGTCCCATATAAACTCAAGTGTTGAATTCTTGATCCGCCAAATGGAGATGATATCTCTGAAGCCTTTGGAAATTTTAGCAGATGAAGCCTTGTTGGAGGAAGATCACTGGGGTATGACTGAATATCATATCTAGTCAGGTTGCTCTGCCTCACGTCTGATGGTAATAGTTTTTTCCTTCATATGTACCTCTATTCCTCACCGGGCCCAAGCACTGTAGAGTGGAGATCTGAAATTATGAGTGAAGGAAATCTTTCCTCTTTTAAGATGTTCAGTCAGGTAGCTTCTCACAGTGACAAAATGCTACTAAGGCAGGTGCCCAAATGTCTTTCTAAATGCCAAATTCTTTTAAAGTAAATTCTAAATCATCTTTCTCTTTGGAAAGGATGGTAAGTTCCTGCAATACTGTAATCAATGATCTAACAACAGAGGTTGCCCAGATGCTCAGTAGCTGCTTGAAAATCTTTCAAGATCCCTTCAGGGAAAGGTGGCTTAATCTCTCCTTAACTGTTTGAAATACACAATGCTGTGTTTAAACATGTAGGTAAAATATTAGTGAAACCACACTCAAAACTTTAGACATCATTTGTGGGGGTTAAAGTTACTGGGTTCTGTGTTAGCATTATGTCCTTAGGAAGCAGTCATCCCCAAGTCTACATTATTGGTAAAACTACTCCATGAATGAAGACTTAAAAACCGTTAGTTGCCCTGTTTCTATGGAAACCAGTGGTAATTGACACTGATTATGGAACTCAGAGAAAGTAGAATCAGAAGGTACCATTATGGAGAATGTACCTCTACATACTGCAAAGCTGAATTAGCTGCCAGAAATAACCATTTTACTTTAGGTTCATTATCTGTGTAAAGTAACTTTCTGTACATGAAGCCGAGTTGATGTGCAACACGGTGCTAAAAGGCTCTCCTCCTCCTCCCCCGGATAATGCATCTATTAAGGTATGGTGTGTGTGTCTGTTTGTGTGAGGAAGATTAGTGCCATGCTGAGAGTTTTTAAAATTTTTCAGATATCGATAATGCTCTACAATTTCACAGAGCCCAGGCAGGCAGCATCGGCTTGGCTAATCTTCCACGCATGCTCCTGAAACTTGTACTTTAGGCTATCTACCAAATGGGACACTTTCCCAAGTTCAACAATGACTAGCAGTGAGCTAAAATGCAAAGTGGTCTTATTTATACTCCTTGCATGCTGCTAGAATAGAGGCAAAAACCTGAGCTCGAGAGAAAGGGCATCTGGTCAATTTCTTTGAGGTAAAGTGCACATGCATTAAAACAAACTTATTGTTAATAATTTAGGTTGGTTTTCTTAACAGAGGGAAGACATTAAAGGAGCAAAAGTAAAGATTTAAAAAAAATCATGTTTCTGGGCTGGCGAGATGTCTGCAGTGGGTTGCTACACTGGCTGCCTGAGATTGAAACCTCATGGTTGCCAGGCTACTTCAAGTTCTCCTCTGACCACCACATATTCATCACAGCATGTGCAGGCTTCCTGCCCCAAAATAAACAAAGTGAAGTAAGGGCATCATGCTTCTAAATATTACCTTGTAAACAGCACCATTAGCAAAACTGGTTTTATTATCTTACGTGTAACAAACATAGTATATGCATTGAATCATATGTATACTGGGAGCGATATATTCAAGCTTCAAGGCTTTTCAGAGTTTTGTGACATAAAATTCCATCTTGGCATGGCAGCCTGATGAAATTCGTGTCGCTGAGATAAAATACTTCACAGTGTTATCCGCGCCCAAAAGGAAGCTCGCGCTTGTCCACAATCTCCTGAATTTGTAGGTAAATCTACCACATGGAAAATATGCACATTTCCACAAGCCCTGGAGACTTTTGTCATTGATAGGTAACCATATACCGTGTAGCTTTTAAAGTGAGATCTATGGAACTTTAGGGGAACTTACTCCTCCACCCTTTTTGGGGGTGGTGGTGACCCTAAGTTCAAATCTATTGAGACGCGTGAACCAATGCTTTTCCGTTTTGTTTTGTAAGTGGTAAAATCTATGATGGCTAAAACGGATATCCATCCAGCAGATGTACAGCACACAATCTACCACACTCAATATCCTTTCGACTGCGGCATACCAATAGTTCTTTCCAATGCTAGTTCACCTCACCCTTGCAGGATCCCACAAGTATTTAGTGGATTGAGCTTCAGTCGTTTAGTATGCTTATTTTAGCTTTCTACATTGCAAGGGTGTTGTGGGCATTTATTTTAGCAATCGTTTTGGGGCACCTGCCTTAAAGGAGTGGCCTCTGTCTGCAGACTTGATCTCTTTGAAGGAAGAGGAGTAAGCTGGACATTGGTAACGCCTGTAATCTCTGCACTCGGGAGACAGAGGCAGCCGGATCTCTGAGTTTGAGGCCACCCTGGTCTACAGAGCGAGTTCCAGGGCAGGCTCCAAAGCAATACAGAGAAACACTGCCTTGAAAAACCAAAATAAATAAATAAATAAATAAATAAATAAATAAATAAATAAATAAATAAAATAAAATAAAAATAAAAGGGAGAGGAATGATCTTGCTTACTGTCTTGTGCTCTTGTTTCAACTCTTGCTTGGGGCTGAGAGGACCTGGTGCGCAGAGAGAAATTGGTTCAAGGGGACCAGGATAGTCATAGCTTCTATCCTCTGATATCTTAGCTAGGATATTTTAGGTACAAGGCTTAAACTCCTCAGGATGGAGCAGCTATTGCAGAGACCTGTGTAATTTGGTGAGTAACATAGCCTGAACATTTAATATGTGTTTGTGTTTCTTTCTTGACATTGTTCTTTCTGGTTGTAGTTCTATTTTTGTGTATGTTAGTTCCCTTTCTTTCTCTTGGACAATAATTGATATTTGTTCTTATTACATTTAGGTTTGTATTAGGCTTATAACCTTTTTATTTAGACAAAAATGGGGAAATGTTGTGGGAATTCATTAGGCTAATAGTTTTGGGATACCTGCCTTGAAGGCGTGGCCTCTGTCTGCAGATGTGATCTCTTTTAAGGGAGAGGAGGCATCACTTGATGCCTTGTGCTCTGGTTTTGCTTGGTGTGAGGGAGACTCAAACAGGACAGGCAGTGTAGGATTAGCCCTTATTTGTGTTTTATGAGTTTGCCCTTTTCATTGTTTTTATTACCTCTGTGAGTTCCTACATCACATGGGCAATCAGATATGTGAATAAAATAACTCATGCTACATACAGAAAAATGATGATTCTTTTGAAGGCAAAGATGCTGTGTGGCTAAATGAGTAGAACATGAGGGAACTGATTTTTTTTTTATTTTTGTTTTTGCCAAGGTCCTTTTTCACTTTGGAGAATAAATGACACATTGCAGTTGTTCACATTTGGGAGATGGACTCCTAGTAACAGAGAGTATGGAATCTGACCCAGCCATCTTCTGTCACAGGCTAGGCCTTCAGTGGTGGGACTATGACACCAATCCAGCCACAAAATCTATGGCCCATGCCTGCTCTGCCTGTATGATGTGCTTCGGCAATGGTTGCCAATGATCTTTGGCATCTTCAATAACTGTCAAGATTATAAACGGTTTCCTTGACTAAAGCATCTTTAATTCTCAGAACCACACAGGAATACTGTGTCTTCTTACGTATTAGTCAAATGTAGTACTTCATGGGACTTTACATGCTTAGATGACAGATTGCCTATTTACTTAAGTGATCTGAATCCTGGAAGTCATATATATATGTATATATATGCATGTGTGTATACATGTATATATGTGTGTGTTTGCTTAATTTTCTAGTTGTAATTAATATTTCGTTTACTAACTGTATACCATTTAATGTTTCCTAAGCGGTCTGCAGTAAGACCTGATCACTTGCATTACAGTTTCATCTACTCATTTGTTTTGTCAAAAAGTTATATGCTATGTACAAAGGATTAGCTTAAAGATTATTGTTTTTGGAAGAGGAACCAGCATTTGCTTCTCAGACTGAACATCTTGCCTTCTCCAGAGCTTAGAAATAACATAAATCTGTTGTGAAAAATGAATGAATATTAAGGTAAATTCAACTGATAGAGTAAAACATATCTCAGATACAAAGTATCTCAGTTCATACAAAATAAATATAAAATCTAAACAAGTAACCAAGATGTCAGTTAACATCATTAAAGTGGATGCTTCAGCCAAGGGAGTTGTCATAAAATACACCCTACACTCTAAAAAAGTCCTAACAGAAACTAGTGTTCATTTCTCTAGACACCCAGACTTAGTTTACCTACTTAGTTAAGGGGAAAACAATTATATGTGAGACTTATCCACTTTAAATTTTCATTAATTCCCTGAACTTTGCTATTGCTTATGAAGCACACATGAAATAAAATTTCTAGGTTGTGCATGCATGCCCTTCCTCCCAGGAAGATACTAATAGATTTATTTTATAACTTTCTCCCCTTCTTTCCCTGCTTGATTTCCTCTTGCCTCTTTTTTTTCCCTGTATCTATTAAGATTCTTAACAAAAATAATTTTTCAGTTCTAAGGTGTGTCCTAGTTATCAAATTGTTATTTGACTATTTAAGGTAAAAGTATATATCCATTTTTGTTCTTTTTCTGACTTCATTTAAGACAAAAGGAAAATGATAATACAGAACAGCGTTTTCTTTTTTTATAACCCTTTCCTTTAGCAATTTGTAAAATAAATTATTAATAAATAATCAAGGATAACAGAATAAGCAATAGATATACACCAGCACACAAACTTTACAGATAAGGAAGCTGATAGAAAATGATTTATTGGGCCACTGAACTTATGACGATGAAGAGAATGATTAGCACCCATGTTGAAATCTGTTTCCCACTTTAATTATAATCAATGTATAATCAATGATTATTCTTTTGTATATGGAAGCTATTCTGCAGTTATTGAAAAAAATACTTTAGAGGAAAATCTTACTGTTTACATTAAATAACTTGTGGAAATTTGGCTCTTATATTAAATAAGCTGTGGATATAAACTACGTTTATGAAAGTATAAGGAGCTACAGTTCATGGCTGGCGTTTCCTGGAGGATAGAGAAGACACGCTGGTCACTGCAAATGCAAGACCGGAACTCTGCTTTGCAATTGTAAGGGTTACTTTACATGTGACTTCTAGCAAAACCGTTTCCCGCTGAAAGACTATCCAACCCAATAATCCCAATGCTGGTCATGACTGCAGGCATACTAGGTGGACCCCCCAGTCATCAAGGAGCATTTCTTTTATAAAAAAAGAAAGTGTCCAGAATACTCTCCATTGTCCATTGTGTCTCACACTGCTGGGCAGGCCTGTGATCACAATCTATTGTAATTCACAGGCATACTCCTAGTACGCTATTTTTTTTTTTTTTTGGTGCAATTAAGATTTTTATTTTTAAGTTTAGAAATGTGTCTGTGTCTTAAAAGGCAATACACTTATTTACAAAAGTTGTGAAACCTAGAAGGCATTTTAAAATCATCTTAGCATAGATGACTGTGTTTGACTTTAGTGACTGAGAATAATTAGAACTTACAAATAAGTGTTCTGAAGCAAGAAATGGGCATCCTTATGCAGACAGGCCTCATGAGACAGGAGTAAACTAAGGGCTACAGATGAAAGCTTCAGATGCAATGATGCAGAAACTGTTGCTGAGGATCTGTTTATTAGGTCTCATCATGCATTCCTCAGTGAAAAGAAGCAGAATTGCATCAAGAATGTATTGCACATTTTTCACAGTATAAATATTGTATCAGTATAAATATAAAATTACCATTAGAATGACCCGTGAGTTTATCGACAAATCCTACTGATTTTTTACATGAACATTTCTTGTAGTCTGAGAGCAAGGCATTGGTTCAGGGATTTGTAGATTTAATTGAATATTGGAATCGGAATTATGCGACTTGGATGGTCAGGGACACACCCAGGGTCTTTGACTTCAGATTTTCTTTATGTGAACCCACCCTTAGCACGTTAATTATCTAATATTTCGCCGTCTTGATAATTTCTTGCTTCAGAATATCATATATTACCACCATGCAGAAAAAACACTCTTCAGATAGAAAGACAAAATCTAAAAAACAACAACAAAAGCCCCCAAAACAAAGCCCTCAGGATCTTGGCTGAAGCTGTTTGCAGTAGATGGGGAGGGGGGGGAGAGCTTCCTTTTACATAACAAAGCATTATTTCCAAGATTTAATTTTGTCATTGCTTTTCGTTTCCTATAAAGACTGCTTGATACAAAAGGTCACGGTATCAGCAAAAAACGGAGACAGATTTTTGCTGAATGACATAAACCTGTCAGAATGTTGAGCTTTGATGTTCCATTAAGTGGTCGATGTGGATTACTGACTTTTGGCTAAATGCTACTCAACCAGATAAGGTCAATACCTGTTAGTTCATTGGTGGAATAATTAATCAATCAATACAGGATGCTTGGAGACAGGGAGAATTATTGCCAGGCTTGTATCTCTGGCTTTGGTCACAAAATTATTTAAAAACATCCTTGCAACATTAACCCCCTCAGCACAGGATTCATTGTAACGTAATGTATACCGAGGAAGGGAAGGGGAAATGCCGGTGAGCAGCACTCCTTGTAACCCGCAGCTCCCCAGAAGGAAAATCTTCTAACAAGCTGAGAGCACCATCATTAGTCTCTCCTTTCACATCTCCGCACTCTGCTTGTAAAATAATTGCATGCAATTTTTCTATTTTACAGTTGGACCACATGACTCCCTGTCCTTTTCCACAGCATCTCTCCCCTCCCCCAGACTGCCTGGCTGAAGGCTGGGGCTGCTCACCTTCAAACATCTCAGCCAGAGGCTTTTATGGTGGCTGCTGAGGATATTTCCTAAGTGCTGAGAGAGAGAGAGAGAGAAAAAAAACCTCCATCTAGTCCACAGAGATCCTCTCTCTCTATGTGTCTCTCTCTCTTTCTCTCTCTCTCTCTCTCTCTCTCTCTCTCTCTCTCTCTCTCTCTCTCTCCTCACTATTCCCTGTGCATCTCTAACTTTCCCTTCTTAGAAATGCAGAGGGAAGAAGTTCTTTGAACTTTCAAGGGCGCATTTGTGTTGTGATTCCTTTAATGTGTGTCTTTGGAACAGTTCATACTGACTGAAAAATGATACTTGCTGGCTCTAATTATATCTTGGTTCAGATTCTCTGCTATAAAGCATTTTCTGCATTTTGCATTATTATTGTGTGTGTGGCAACACATGTGCCATGGTGTGTGTTGGGGCAGGGGAAAGGGTTGTTCCTTGGGCTTAAACTTAGGCTATCGGATTCTGGGGCAAGCATTTACCATCTTGATGACCCTCGTCTGCATAGTTTCAAAAACTATTTTTTTTTTGGCAGAACTAGTGATGATGCATTCATTCATTTCAGGATATAGTCAATAGATACTGAGTGAGACTAGGACATAGTAACCAACTTTGCAGTAAAGGGATTTGGACCCTTACCCATCACCCTGGGGCACCCTGGGGCACTATGAAAATTATTCCCCATAGTTTCTGCATCTCTTACCTGGAAAAGGTATAATGGAAACATTAGTCTGGCAATGTACCTACTAAGAAAACTAAATGTCAAAAGGCTTATTTCTTGCTAATGTCACTTATTTAGCAAATAACCCAGACACAGAATACAGGATTCCTAGAACCTCAGGAGCCTATCATGCAATGGTTGACAAATTCCACTTGGATTATCATATAAATAATGCCCAAGACATGCTACGGTATGGGGAGCTAGCACAAAGTTCTCTTTGTTTGAATTCCAAAATCATACCGTTTATTCATATAAAATACAGAGAAAGAAAAAAAATATAGTGGAAGTAGAACTAAAATTTCTGAGCACTCTAATCAACCATACTCAGCTGAAATCAGCTGAACTGAGCTCTGCACACGTGTTCCTGCACTCTGAAGAGCCCTCCCCTTACCTGAGAGCTGAGGCAGAAACTGGGACAGGACTCTCAGATTCCCCCTGTGTGCAGTCGACTCCTGACCTCAGGACGTCCTGACCCAAGGTTGCAGCAAAGCTCCGGTGATTTTGTGAACAAGGAGACCATGTTCATTCCAAGATGGTTACTGGGAGCATGAGAGAGCAGGTGTTTCCCTTCAGGGAGTAAGATTCACCTGAAATTTCCCTTCCTTCCGGTACCTGCATGGTACCGGAACAAGCTGGTGTAAGCATTATCTTAATTACGAACTCTGAGGGCTGGTAGCTCATTGCAGTGTATAACATGAATATGCCTTGGGTTTTGTTCTCCTACTTGTTGATACTGAATCTTTTCAACTGTTTTCATTCCTAGGTGGAGGTCAACGTTTCTTCCCCATGAACTATCTTTTAATTTTCAAGACAGAATGTTAGTTTCCTACTATGCTGACAAACCTCCATGATCAAAGCAACTCACAAAATGTAATTGAGCTTACAGCTTCAGAGGGATGGAGTCTATGGTGGCTGAACAATCACTTGGTGTCAAGAATAGTTCAGAACCCACATTTTCGGCTCACAAGTGTGAGGCAGGCCACTGGGAATGGAGTGAATTTTGTGAAATCTCAGGCCTGCCCCCAATGACACACCCCCTCCAACAAAGCCGCATTAACCTTTACCAAACAGTTCTCCAACTAGGGACTAACCATAAAACAAAGAAGCCTCTGGGGCCATTCTCTTGCACATCAACACACAGAACTTCAAACATGAGAACTTTCACTAGAAGATCTTGGTGCCCTTGTAACTTCAAGTAAGAGCCTGAATGCCCAGAGAACACCATGCTGGAGTCCAGAGACAAACTCTTTGATCACAATGCTGTCTGAATATATCCTTCTAGCCATTTATGCTACTTCACAGCACACATAACTGAACTGCCTAAAGCAGAAAATGAACCGGTCTACCCACTACCTATCTATCCAGTGGTTGAACAACAGGTAACTGCAATCTATGGGAGCTACTGAATTCCTGTAGCATTAAGCTCAGAGCTGAAGGCTGCTTTTGAACTAAAGCTCTGGACCCCAGCTTGTTAAAGCATTCAGATTGCTTCCAATAAGGAAGCAAGAACGTCTACCTTAAGGTCAGTGCTGAGGGAGAGAATGTGGGCTTGGATAGACATATGACATACATCAGTCCCACAGAGAGCTATTTGAAAAGTTTTTGGAAGGGAGCCAGATATGGATCTTTGTGTCCATACTTGCTTCATATTTTCTACCCACTGTTATAGCTTGAGTTTAAATGTTTTCCAAATCTAATGTGTTGAAGGCTTGTTTTAGTGTGGTATAGACCTCAGGGACTTAGCCTTCACAGGGAGATGGACTAGTGGGGACTTGAGTTTCCTCACTAGACAGGTCCACTGGTGGATAATAGTTGGATGGCTAATGGAAAGTGGTGGCAACTGTGCTCAGTGGGGCCTAGCTGTATGATCATTAGGGGCACGTCTTTAATTAGCTGGTTTCCTTTGCTCTCTCTGTCACTGGTTGCTGTGACTAGCTTCCCTTGGTCACAATCTCGTACCACCTGGAGTTCTGCCTCACTAGAGGGTCCAAAGTGACTGAATATATAATGAACTGAAGTTATGAAACTACTTGCTGAAATAAATCTTTCCTTCATTTCATTTCATCATAGTTACTTTGCAAACTCTTGGGACTTTAAAACCTGGGTATACAGAACTACTTATATTATGTTGGAATTGACTCAGAATCTGTCCCTCTGTGTGCATGACCTCCAGTGTGCATGAGATCCTGGAACAATAAGACGCCATGACAGGGCACCTCAGAGCCAAGGGAAAGGGACTCCAGGTTTCTGCTTAGGGAGAGTTCCTTTGTTGACAGATATGTAAAGAATTTTTAATTATTCCTGTAGTTTACATATCCAGAGTACTGTTTGAAAAGTTGGTATCTCAGTCATTGTCAAAGAAAATTTAAAAAGACGAAAGAAATGCTACTATTCCTATTCAAAAGGAAAGTAACCCCATAATGGACCTACATAGCACATTTCCTGGCACATTAGGAAGGTAATTTTGATTAATTTATGAAACAGTGGATGGTTATAAAAACCGAGGTGATTTTAACTTTTCAAAATTTGACTAGGCATTTGTATGTAGATGCTCTCATTTAGACAATGCTAAAGACTCCATGTAGGCCATCCATAGGCTGATTAATACTTTGGTCATTTTTGGCCCACTGTCAACATGGATGATGATGAAAAGAAATAGGAAAACAAAAACCAGCGTCGTCCCTGCCTGACCATTCTTCCAACATGGAAGGACATGGAGTCTTGCCTGGTTAAATATGCAGGCTCCTGCTGACCCGTCTCTGCCCTTCCTACTTTCTCCTCCATGACGCTCAACTTTTCTGCCGCCACAGTATTGCCCACACTACCTTCTGCTTGTTTAGATTTCCGTGACCCATTTTAGCTTCTGGCTAAACTAGGTCAAGTCTATGATACCATCACTTACAGTGAGCTTGACAAAGCGAGATGAAATGCCTCAAGCTTTTGTGATATCCCGCGGATAATTTTTCGCTTACAAGGCTTTACACGTTTTGGGTGGTATCATGCACATGCTGTAAAAACTCACCATTTGAAATTACACAAGCAGGCGATCTTTTGTAAACTACAGCGCTGTGCTACTACCACCCAACCCCGTACACAATGCTTCCGTCACATCCCAAATCTCCTTCATCACATCTCCTACCAGTTTCCTCCTACTAGTCTCAGACTAATGAGTTTCTGCTTTTATAGATTCGACTTTCTTCCTGTATTTCATGCGCACAAAGGCATGTAACATAAAACAGTTGCCTTAGTCTTCATAGTCACATTATTTTTTTTAATTTGTTCACATGGTAGCCATGCATTATTTTATATGTATATATGGGGTGGGAATATTTAATTATTTGAACACGTAACATTGCTATTTAAAACATTCATAGCCAATGTGTGTGTGTGTGTGTGTGTGTGTGTGTGTGTGTGTGTGTGGTTATATGCTATTGTTCTCGGGGGGTATACATGTCGGAGAAAACTGTCTGTGTTCATGGTAAATTTCTGTGTAAATTTTTAAAGAAACTATAAAACTCTTGCAACGTGCATGCAAATATTGCCTGATTGTTCAGTCTACACACAACCCGGACAGCAGTCACTGGCAGATGTGAAATAAACCTCCCTGTGGTTTAGATTCATTCTTCTGCAGTCACCAACTAGCAAGGCTCAGCACGAGTTTTACACTCCCGTCAGGCATTCTGCGGTGAAGTGTGTCTATCTTCTGACGACTTTTTGAGTTGAATTTCTTCTTATTGTGGATGAATGAGAGCAGAGTGTGTGTGAAAAATGCCACAGTGCGACCTTTAGGTTGTACACTGGCAATCGGCCAATGCATACGCGACCTTATTATATTTGGTAGGAAAGCTTTGCTTTGGAGAGCACTCGTAATCCAAGTCTCTTAGGTGCTTCGCAAGGACATGCATGACACACAACCCGCCGTGTGCTTTGGACAAAGACGTAACAGGTGATCTCATTTACCAGTGCATCATGAAGTATATACATAGCAGTGTCAACTCTGAGCACCAGCACCGTATTCCCAGGAGAGGGATCAGCTGAGGGGTTTTGGGAATGGTGATAGTGTCTGATGTTATTTACCGTGTTTAAGAAGGAATAGGGAGACGGGGTATGTACAGGGCTGGCTGGAAGAAACGTAGGTAGGAGGGAGGACGTGGGTCGGGCACATTTGCTTTTAAAGGTCATATAGTACACGTGTACGGGGCCTTAAGCACACACGCATATGCACGGCTTGCACGACCACGATGCGCATGCACATAAGGCCCTGCGATGACGAGGCATTTTGCCTGAATACTGAAGGCGCATGTGCGACCAACGCTGGAAATGCTAACACCCGGGATGACTAAGCGTTTTGTTCGAATGCTGATGGCCACGTGGGCGGCCACGGGACCCCGGAAATGACAGTAGCTGTGATATTTTTTATGAAGCATCTTGACACCTGTCGTTCCCACTTTTGACACTGGGGAACAGCTTAGCTACATCTCGCTCTGCATGTTCTCAGATTTATTCTTACTAAGTGCAGAAGCCTCTAGGCTCTCGGGGAGGCCGACTTTTATCAGAGCAAATCTTAAGAAAGTGTAGGAAATAAAAACTTGGAAATATTAAAACAGTTTCTTATCTTCTAGAACGACATTTACTATTTTTCAATTTGTAAAACAAACAAAAACAAACATTGAGTTTATTGCATCGAATACTTATTGGCTAAAATTAGATAAAAGAACCGGTGTACATTTATTTATTTTTAATTTTTGAAAATGTTTAAGTTTTTAGGCTTGTTATTTTGTGTGTACGAGTGTTTTGCCTGCAGGTATGTTTGTGCTCTGCGTGCATGTCTACTGCCTGTAGAGGTCAGAAGATGGCATTAGATTGATTCCCTAGGACTGGAGTGAGTAAGGACTGTAGGTGCCGCATGTGTGCGGAGAATTGAACTCGGGTCCTCTGCAAAAGCAACAAGTGCTTTAATTGCCTAGCCAACTCTCCAGTTCTTACGCTTCATTTTAATAGCAAATGCAGTTCAGTGGATAGTAATTACTCTACGTCACATCATTAACCCTTTACCCATCAGTATAGATAGAGCTTTGTGAAGAACCATTATGTGCCAGCACCTTGCAACGGCATTTTATCCCTACCATGCTTTTTGTTTTCTTTGCAAACATCCTCTCACTGAATCCTACAAACAGCAGACTATCAGACAAAGACTTGCACGTCTACCCTGGTATGTTCATGCGGGTTACATCAGTTATTGAAGAAACATAATTTTTGTAAGTGGTTTTTCATTTGATCTCTCCTTTCAGATGAACTGTAATTACTTTGGAAATGCGTGTTATTCTTGTTAACGTTTGTATTTGTCAGGGAAACATGGATTTAATCAGGAAGTATGCTGTTATTAATGCCTAGTGCATGTAATTATTACATAAAAGCAGAAAGCAGCTGTAAGCATATGATAATTTGTATTTGGAACAGTGAAACTCCATGAAGGTAAATGTGAATATTTAGGCAGGGTTGTTTCATTCAATCAATATATGAAGGCATTCTTACGTTCAAATGAAAATTTACAGTGGACGAGTCTTATTTAACAATGTCTTACTAAGGGGCGTATAAAATCCCACAGTTTCTCAGGACATGTGATTTATCTTCATAGTTAGAACTTCAGTGTTAAGACATTTCAGAAATGCAACTATATTTCATTTGATTTTATTTATAACAAGAGGAAAAAAGAAAAAAGAAGTTAAAACCAAGGCCATCACAATGAATGGAGTAAAGGGAAAAGGATTTCTAACTATGTACAGTTAGATGCCATGATTCTGGCAGCCCTGAGCAGACCTGCTGTCAAGTTTGAGTGTAGGGAATATGTCCCACGAGACCAGAAATCCATGCAAGTTCAGCACGCTGGGCAACAGGAATGCTGCCCTGAGGTTAGAGCCAAATTCATGTCCTCTGTGCCAATCCAGCAATCCTGAAGTGTTTAAACT